>NC_133669.1:6210000-7410000 GCF_048934315.1 Petromyzon marinus
TGCCGCGAGCGAGCACTGTCGGGGCTGCACCTTTACCTCTAGCACCGTGCCCTCCTTGCTCATCCCCGGCGAGCCTGGGGGTCGCGCGGTCCACAGCGGCCGCCGGCTTCGCCCTCTCAGCCCCCTCCTTGCTCCGCACGCCCTTGGGGAGCGCCGCAGCCTCAGGCGGCTGCTGGGTCACCGACTCCGGCCGCGGGATGGGCGCGGCGGCGGCGGCGGCGGCGGCCGGGAGAGGTGTGTACGTGTAGGTGCCGGGCACATCGGCGGGTCGCTGCTTGGCGGCACTCCGGTCCTCTCGCTGTTGTTGCAACTTTCGGATTTTTCTGCGGGCGGTGCGCGTACGTACGTTGGACGTCTTTCGCACCCGTGCGCGTAGCCGATCCGCGCGAATCGGAGGTGCGGCGAGGGGGTGGGGGTGACGGACAACAAACTGAACACAAAGAGGAGTTCTAAAGAAATGAGTTTGTCAATCGAGATGATTTAAAAGTGCATAGCTCCAGCGGATTCTTAATATCGGAAGGAAGAGCGTTCCAGACGGCCGCAGAAGCGCGGTGAACGTCTTTGTTCGATGGCTAACCAAAAGTCGCTGCTGCTGCTGCTGCGAGGATGGCCGGAGTTGGCGTGGTGGTTTATGCCCCTTGACGAGATCTGCAAGGGGATTGTGGTGCATTCGTGGCGAGCACTTTGTTTGTAATGGAGGGCGACCCGGTAATGGAGATGTGGCACAGGCAAACACGTTGATAGACCGACTAATGAACTGGCACTTCTGACAGGCAGAGAATAAGGGACAAATGTGGGCACAAAGGGCGGAGCGGTGGAACGCTGGTTAGCATTGTCCTAGAAGTACACCTGGAAACCACAAATCTGATTCCAGACCAACCCAGACCACACCAAGCGACACCACCAACCAAATCCACATGACCAACGCGGCATGGGAAGGCCTTCGTGCAAAAGTAGATTGGGACAAGAGCTGTAAAACACATCGTATAACGCAATAGACACAATACCACTGCCAGACTAGACAGAGGAAGACTGAGAGACATGCAATCACACTTTACTGCCACTGCTACAGCCTGGGCAAGCATGAGCCTACGACCAAATCACCAGGAATTTGCCTCATCAGATTTCGAAAGCTAAGCAGGCCTGAGACTGGACAGTGCTTGCTTGGATGGGCGCCCACAATGCATCATAGGTGTTAAAGGCTATGTGTCTACATGGTGAAGAGTAGAGGGCCACAGTGCAGAAAATTCCATTGTTGTACTGTACTTCTTTGCCCTCACATCCATGCTCACCACCTTCACCAACCCACACTGACCAGCGTGGTGAAATATGGTCAAATCACCCCCATGACCTGCGCAGGCACGGCGAGGGCCCCATCCAGCGCCGGATTAATAAAAAGTATGTTCATTGACGCGTGACACAGAGAGGCAGCGTGACGGAGCTAATCATATTCCTGATGCCAACGAAGGCAGATTCAGACCATTCCCAACATGCCTGACAACCCGATGAGCAAAGCTGAGCTCAAACAAATGCACACTTGACTGACACCAAGAGCGATGTTAGGAGGCTGATTTCTCTCCCTCCCCTGTGAGTCCACTTCAGAAAGCGCCTCTCCAGAACATCTGCCTGTCTACTTGCAGCCCGCGTGTGCGATGCTTCTTGCCACTGGGTCACACGCACGAAGGCATCTCTCGATACGCTCTCAGCTGAAACAAACAACACTCGACAAAAACAAAGATCAGAGCAGCCACACAGGTTCGGCGCAGGAGAGTTCTCCCACCGTTCTGACACTGACTGAGAAAATGTTACATCGCCCTGGCTTGCGCTGAAGCACATTTGATATGTCCTCTACCTTGGCTCTTTTGAGTCATTAGTTTGCCCTGTGTATAGCATCACATGACACCTAAGTATACAATCGTGGAATCAAAAACATTTCATACGTAATTGTTTACATAATCCTAATAAATGTAGTTTAACACGTAGGCTTTCGCGACCAATATTATTCATAACAAATATTTTTTTTTGGGGGGGGGGGGGGGTTAGATCACGTAAATATAAATATATCGTTAACCCACCACCACCAGTCACGGTCAATTCGTAACTTTTGTCACGCAAACAGAACGTGCCAACGAGTGGACTGCTTCAGCACACCCACGTGTTGGAGAGTAAACGCGACAACATTCACAGTTCGAGTACTGCGACGTTTCGCTGGTGATTGTGGGTGGTCAGCGCACTGCCGGTGGACGCTGCTGCATTGGCGCTGCGTGCGGTCTTAGCGGAGTTGTTGTCGGCGGCGTTGGTTTGTTGGACGTTGAGCCGGCACTGCGCTACCATCGGGGATGCGTTCAACGTACGTTTAACTTATATTCTTAGCTCTTTCGGTAAAGTCACGTTGAAGGGAAACAATAAAACAATAAATATATATAAAACAATAAAAAAAATTCTCACGACGTTTCGACCATAACACAAACGGTCGTCATCAGGTGTGTCGGTTTGCATAAATGTATGCATAAACGTACAAATTTTTGATTTAAAGCTTTCGTGACTGCAATAATTCATATTCTTAGCTCTTTCGGTAAATTTATGCAAACCGACACACCTGATGACGACCGTTTGTGTTATGGTCGAAACGTCGTGAATTTTTTTATTGTTTTATATATATTTTATTATTTTATAACTTTACCGAAAGAGCTAAGAATATGAATTATTGCAGTCACGAAAGCTTTAAATCAAAAATTTGTACGTTTAACTTCTTTCGCACCGCCACGTAGCCAACCGTGCTAATCGGAGGGGTGGTAGGTGGGGGCAAAGGCTGAGAGGGGACGGATACTAGACAGTGCGGACGAAGCTCTCCAGCGACGCAAATCGGGTGGCGGTGCTAATCACGTGACGACGTATTTGGGAAACGCCTGGGGAGACGTACATCGGGGTGTCATTGCATATCCTGTTATTGTTGTTGTCGTTGTCATTGTTGTTGCTGCTGTGTTGAGAGCGGGTATAGTGTTGCGTGTGTTTGTTGTGCCAGTGGTGTCGCGTTGAGTTCGTGTCCGCTGTTATGCGTGAGTGTTTGTCGTTCACTGCCGGTGCGGTTGCCGCTGCTGCGTTGGTGTCGATCGCGCTGCGTGTCGCGTTGTGCGTTGCTGTCGTGTTGTCTGCGCGAGGGAATATTCTCAAGAGCTGCTCTTTCGCGGTGGCCGTGGCGGGACGTCTTGAAAGGAGCCAGCGCTCGCCACGGCAGCCTTCCCGTTCGCCCAGCCACGTCACGAAACACCCGCAACAGTTGTGACGCGCGCGCAGTGTGCCCGGTGTGTCGGTGCCGCGTTCGGGTTTAGCGTCTTATTACTCCACGACTGCAGGACGCTCCTTCGTGCGGCCCTTCCCCGCCTGAGCGTCCGCAAGCGCGCTCGTTATGTCCTGGCAGACGAGGTCCACCTAACGGGAAGCACAATGCACACAACACCAACGACACACACCAACAAACAGCCGCAATTTGTCACCAAGTGGCAGTGAAGTCATCGCAGCTGTTGTGCCAGGCTAAGTGCGCTGTGAGGCCGCGTGGAGTGCCGAACGCACGCTGGGAGTAGGTCATAGACCCTGGTGGCTGACTGAGATGAGTGGCTGATGCACCGACTGCGCTCCCCACAGTGCCATCCATTGGCTATTCTTGACGATGCACTTCGAACAAAGATCCCCTGTACAGCCTTAACAGACTGTCTGGGCAAGTGCTGCTCGAAAAGCACCTCCTTCACACGTGAAGAAGAGCCATTGCCCGCAACGTCGGCTATTAAACGCCGTACCTCTTTCTTTAGAAGGCAGCGTTATTGACGAATGCGATGCATTTATTTATTTCATTTTCCCCCGCTCATCGCGAGTATAATTTTGCCCCTGACACGGGACCGGGAAACCGCTCATCGGCCGCGCGCTCCACTTGACGCGCACAACCCGAAGAAGGCTCACCGGAATTTCGCGACAGCTAAAGAGGTGAATATCGGGTCGTCTCTGCGTGTCATCCTGGCACAGGATGGCAAGGAGGCCATCCTCCCGCGACGTCCCGCTCTCCAGCTCGAACGGCACGGCCTCCACGCGCTGCACAGATGCCAGCGGGAAGTTCTCCAGCACGTCCTGCAAGAGTGTGGCGTAGATCGCAATTCACCGCCGGCCACGTTGGCACGGAACGACCGCCTGTGGCCCTCTGCAGCTTTCGGTTCGTGTCCTGTTGATTGAGCAGGGCACAACGTGCTGGCGGCACTGACGCGTGCTAATGCCTCTCGGCCTTGTCCAGACCACCGTCTCAAAAGAACTGAATGTGAATCTGCAGCTTTCGGTTCGTGTCCTGTTGATTGAGCAGGGCACAAAGTGTTGGCGGCACTGACGCGTGCTAATGCCTCTCGGCCTTGTCCAGACCACCGTCTCAAAAGAACTGAATGTGTGATCCGTTTTGTCGTTTGGAACCACCAACTCAGAGAGCTGAGAAAATGCGGCCATGCCAATAGGCAGCGGTGACTCAAAGACACAACCATAGACCGCTTTTGTCCACATTAGGACTCATCAGTAGCGTACAGTCTTGAAGGCACACTGCTGCCGCACGTCTCTGGAAGCCAACTTTCATAAACGTTTATCTTGTGATGGGGGTTGTCGTCATGTACACACTTGAATCTTGTCTTATCTCCACGTGCAGCGCTGTGTGTCGTGCCGGTAACTCGGAGGTATAGCGCGGTTGGCATGGGTGCCAGTGCTAGGAATGAATGGATTTATTTTTCTCTGGGACATCCAGGTTTTTCCCTCCACACTTAAAAAACATGCGTGTATATTATCTCGAGTGCTCGGCCTGATAGAAATGTGCGACTTCACTGGGTTATCATTTGTGGCCAGGTCGCGTCTGAAAAAGAAGCGAATAGCTCAGTGGCCTTCACCTGGTAAAAATAAAACGTTGTTTAGTTATCAGTTTATTCGCGGTGGTCACCCATCCGAAACACCGCGCAGGCCCAACCCTTGCTTGGCTTCCGAGGTGCTATAGAACCGGCCACGATCGTCAGCGGGGAAAACAAAAACGTAAGTAGAGAAGCTGGCGGGGGGGGGGGGGCGGGGGGGGGCAGATTGGTTCACCTGCGTGTCTTTGCTGATGAGGGAGACGGAGTGGCCATTGACCTGCAGCATCATCTCCTGGCTCCACACCTTCCCCTTGTGCCGCAGCACGTGCAGCTTGCGCACTCCCACGGGCACCGCCCGATGCACCGCTCGCTGGTCCACGGAGAACATGGCGAGGTGCTGCAGCACCCCACAACCAATCCATCCCGCGGGGGGGGGGGGGGGCGACACGCCAGGCGGTCCCGAGCAGTCGGGAAGAATGAGCGCGAACAAATTAGCATCTGAGCGCATCCTGAATCTGGGGACGCTGCTGCTGCTGCTGCTTGCCGGTTCGATTTCCCGACGTGGCAGTCGAAAGGATGGAAACGTTTCTTAAATTTCGCCCACCCCCCCCCCCCGCTCCCCCCGCCCCCCAACCCCAACCAACTCCCTCCGCCGAGAAAAAAAATGTACAGATAGGCGTAAGTCACAAAGCCATTGTTGGTTGGTCATTCGTACAGGAGCGAGTGGAGACGCGCACGCGTGCCAGGGCCCGCCCCCCTCTACCCCCCGCCCCCTCCCCGCCGTGTGTCGTCACAAAGCGGCCGCCTCTCTCTACCCCCCCCCGCCCACCGTGTGTCGTCACAAAGCGGCCGCCTCTCTCTACCCCCGCCCCCCTCCCGCCGTGTGTCGTCACAAAGCGGCCGCCTCTCTCGCTGTCTCCACAGGCGACGTCACGTGACACGCTCTCGACAGGAGACGTCATCGCCTCGTGGCAGCACACCGTTTGAGCGTGTGTGGCCGCGGGCAAGGAAGTTTTTAAGGGGGTGATTTGGATGTCGTATTTACTGAACTGCCGCATGACGTGACCGCGTGAGATTGATGAGAGCCTGCATTATTTAGAGGACCGTATTGGTTGTGTTGCGTTAGGCCTCTCTTTAACTATTCATAACCTTCCACGAGATTAAAACGATTCGCAAACAACTTATAACAACAATAACAAAAACGCACAAGAGCGTATTATTGGGTCTTTCGGTAAAGTCACGCAGAACGGTTCAAATAAAAAAATTTTTTAAAAAAATAACAAATATATTTCATGATTATGATATTTTCCTTGAACCTATCTATCTACGTGGCTTTACCGAAAGACCCTAGAATATGAATTTCTGCAGCCACGAAAGCTTTAAGTCAAGCACAAGAAACGCGTTCAGAGCATTGTTCACCCGACTGAAACAAAACAGACACAGAGAGGATTAAAACAAAACCCCAGCACGTGGCGACACTGACCTCGACGCGGTGATTGGTGACGTCATCCATGTTCTCGCGTTTCACAATTACCTGCGTCGATCTGCGTCCGTTGTCACCTGCGCACGCCTCTACGCGAGAGCGGAGACGGAGCGCAAAACACACGACGGGAGGGACATCGATGTCAGTGAGTGTGCGGCTGCGGCGACGTCTAAATCCAACCTCTCGTGTCGAGACACTCCACAGCGGCAGTGGGGGGTGGGGGGGGGGTCCACACCGCACCGGCCGACTGCGGAGAGTGGACGGTCGTTGGACGATGAGGTCAGGGCACGGGGGAAACGTGGGGAAGAGGTCAACACGTAGGAATAAAGATGCCTCCCCAACCCCCCCCCCCCACCCCATAGACTGTTGGAGCGAGTGGCGTTAGCGAGCGCTCCACCGACGGGGGTGGGTGGCCAACGCCACGCACGGCCGCCTTTGTCTCCCCAGTAGTACCGATGCTTACGTTCCTCATCAAGCAATAATTTATGGCTGAGTCGAGCTAGGCGGAGGGGGTGGGGGAGGTCGCCGATATCAGCGTTGGCCGAAAATCACTCCCAGGACGCTGCGTTCGAAGCGCAGGGCGCTAACTACTACGCCACCACTCCCCGCCCAACACACACACACACACACCGCGCACTGTAATACTCATCATAGACAGCACTACGGCTACACTACACAACCGTATGGACACACAAACACGCAGCACTATTAGACTACACGGCATACCACGTGGGCGTGTTACGTCACACAGTACCCTTGTGCTATACTGCACGGTGGTGTTGTAACGATGCGTGCGGTTATCGATCAATATTGGCTTAAGTTCATTCTACATACATCGAATCACGTGCGTAAGACTCATTGGTAGTTCGATGTGAGTATATGCTTCATGCAATGAACCCTCCAGCCACTAGAGGTCACAATATATACACAAAGGCACATTGAACCCCCTATTTAAGACCGAAACGGGAGGATTTCTCTACAATTCTGGCTGTCGCCTGATGAGGCTGGTTTTAATTATACCGGCAAAACGTCGTACTCGAATTGTAAATGTCGTGGATTCAATCTCCAACACACAACCGGTGTGCTGAACTAGTAGCGAATTGGCACGTTTTGTTTACGTGACGAACCTAAACTAATAGGCTGTCTCGGGTGGTGGCGGGTTTAACGACACATTGATATTTACGCGATCTAACCCCTCCCCCCTCTCCCTCCAAAAAAAACCCCTCTATTATGGATAATAAAAAAAAGTTTGATTCGAATCACAACAATTCATTCCATGTACTGTGATCGTTACATATTCTACTTAGAGAGCGCTTATTTACTGAGTGACGTGCACACGGGTGCGGTAGGGGCGTGCCGCCAGCCCCGGGCAGCTCGCTGCAGCGACGTGGGCCACGCCTGAATGGGATTGAGTCGACATTGTTTGGGGACGAAATAAACTAAAAACTATTTTTGTACTTTACCAGGTAAGGAAGACCCACAGAGCTATGTAGCTTTGTTTTTTTTTAAGAAGCGAACCTGGCCATCGTCAATGATAGCTCGACAAAGTGGGCTCATCACGTGGAAATTTAGAGCGGTCAAGTACTCTTAACGCGTGTTGATTCTAAAATGTGGAAGGGAGAAAAATCCACGCGACCACGGAGTGAACACGCAAAACTCCAAATATACAGGCGTCAGGGTCGGGCTCGAACCCACGACCTCCTGCACCCTCGGCGGGGGTAGTTAACATATCGACACCGTGACGCCCGAAGAAACAGCGGCGGGGCTGGTGGCTCAAATATTTTGGTGGGGCGGTGCAGGCGTCGTAGTGAGAGGCGGGAGGCGGGGAGTGACACCTTGAGCCTCCATCCACCCACCCACCCCTTTGGGATGACCCCCATAGGCGGCCGACCTTTGGGATGACCCCCATAGGCGGCCGACCTTTGGGATGACCCCCATAGGCGGCCGACCTTTGGGATGACTCCCATAGGCGGCCGACCTTTGGGATGACCCCCATAGGCGACGGACTGCAGGCAATGGGTTTTTCATCATCTTTGATGCTGGCAAAAAGGTTCCCGTAGATATTGGCAGTAGCTTGTTGGTCGTGTTTAAGGCTTCGCGGGTCACATTTCGCCGACGGTGCCACCAATTTAAGAACCTCCCCCCAGCTGCTGTCGGAGCGGTGGGGGGGGGGTCAGTAGGAACAAGCGAGTGGGGCAGGCGGTGATGGGACACGAGAGGTGGGGAGGACATAAGGAGAGCGAAGGGGAGGAAGGGGCAGTGGTGATACCTGCACGACTGCAGCAGGCGGATGTGTCTGAGTGTGGGGAGACAAAGGCGGTCGGGCGTGGCGCTGGCCCCCCACCCCCCTCGTGTATCGTTCCTGCCTTCATACAGTAGGTGCTCGTTAACAGCACTTGACCAAAAAGTTTGTGAAAGCTATCGGGGGTAACTCTGTGTATACTGTGTAACGTAACCGGTTAACGGGCTGCGCTGTGAACGCGGTGACCCGAGTTCGATTCCCACTCACGACCATCACCTGCAATGATTATCCGAACCGGGTCCCGGGCCTCCCTTAAGTCGACTCGGCCTCAAATGAGTATCTGGTACGATGTTTAAACATCGCCGGCCACATCGCATGCCCTGGCGACCTTCACAGGTGCTGGCTAATTACACCTGCTTCAAAGAGGGGATATTTTTTGCGACACTATTTGTAGGTGTGTATGTGTGCTTACACGTTGCTTGTAAGGGTAAGTCTACGCATTTAATATGACGCACTAAATTCCACGCGCAGATCATCACGAACAAGCTCGCCCGCCTCAATAAGCCTTTGCCAATGATGCTGCACGCTGACAGGGTGAATGTTGGGAAAGCCCTCAACGTGCGTGACAAATCTGTAAATACGATCAACATCACGCGGAGCGGCTATCGTTGCGGGTCTCGGCTACCTGCGGCTCGGGAGCACGCGTGCGGTGGCTCCTTAAGGACAGCAGTGCGGCTCTTGAAATTCGAAAAAAAAAAGCTGTTCTTGTTATGTTGGTTGCCCACCCCTGACCACCCGACACAGCATATATCACCGTGGAAGTCCAGTTTACCATGGACGTCCAGTTTACCATGGGAGTCCAGTCCACCGTGGGAGTTCAGTTGACTATGGACGTCCAGTTCACCGTGGGAGTCCAGTTGACTATGGACGTCCAGTTTACCATGGAAGTCCAGTTTACCATGGGAGTCCAGTCCACCGTGGGAGTCCAGTTGACTATGGACGTCCAGATTACCATGGAAGTCCAGTTTACCATGGGAGTCCAGTTTACCATGGAAGTCCAGTTTACCATGGGAGTCCAGTTGACTATGGACGTCCAGTTTTCCATGGAAGTCCAGTTTACCATGGGAGTCCAGTCCTCCGTGGGAGTCCAGTCCACCGTGGGAGTCCAGTTTACCCTGGGAGTCGAGTTTACCATGGGCAGGGGTCGGCAACCTGTGGCTCAGGAGCGGCATGCGGCTCATCAACGACTGCTTCATGAGGTTATTTATTAAAGAACCACCGTCTCGTAGTCACGTGCATTCCGGATTTAGAAATATTGTTTTTTTTTACTGAATTCGAAAACAATGGCTCTTCTTGTTATGTTTGGTTTCCGACCCCGAGTATAGCTGGTGTAAATACTGCGTGCTATGACGACTGAGGAAAGGGTAAATGATATTTGGTTCAACATCATAGCTGGAATACATCAGAGGATGTATGTCCCCACCCCCTCCCCCTCTTGTTTGCTACAGTAATAGACTATGTCGCGAAACGAGAAACACGTGGATCGATTACATCACGTATTGAATGACTCCGGGAAGGGAGGGGAAGCAATTGTTTGACTTCGACTTTGCTGATGACACAGCTTATGTTAGACAACACGTGAATGAAGCATTTCAACTGCAATGTACACAGATGGGCCAGGAAACACGAAGGCTCAGCGCGACCAATATTATTCATAGTACAGAAGGTTTGTGGGTTAGATTTGGCAAATCACCTGATGAAGCTGGTTGTAATCACCAGCGAAACGTCGTACTCAAATTTTTAATGTTTGCTGAAGCAATAGCAAATTAGCACGTTTTGTTGACGTGGCAGCGCTTACTAATTGGCTGTGTCGGGTGGTGGTGGGTTAACGACACATTTATATTAACGTGGTCTAACGCAAAAAAAACCTTTAATATGGAGGAGCCAAGGAGACTGCTGGGATGAAATGAAACTATGGTGATAAAAGCATGGCCACATTCCAGGCACTTTGTTTTCACAAAATATCAACAGAGGAATACATTGAAAAGAAAGTAGGAGAGTGTGTTTTTTTTTGCTATCCCAGGTAGGATAATCTCAAACAACAAAACAAGTGTGGATTCCAAGATAAGATGTTCCAGTCAATAACCGTCAAGTTCATTGTATCATCTCAAACTATAAGTAGCCAAACACTTTTCTTCTGATAATTTTATTCTCATCGTTCAGGAATGTCTACTTTTACGTTGAGTATTAATGTGACGATGGCGCTTTGAGTGGCAGATTTGTGCGGGTCACGCGCCACACGCGTGCAACACACAAATGTACGTGACGACAAATGCGCTTACACCGGCAAATGTGTATACAGCACGTTGTCTTGTTTTCAGAGAAATGTTTACTCCATCTCACACGAAACCCAATTGACACTCGAACGTTTCTCAAAATGTGGAGAGAGAGAGAGAAACAATTTTAAAGATCTAAATCTCATTCGTTTGGCGCGGTCCATATTTACTCTCTGAAATTCAAAAAGTCTCTCGGCTCAAATGAGCGTGGGGTGGTGCTCACCTCAGTTGGTAGCCCCGAGACAATGGTGGAAATTCCACATTCCTACAGTGGGTGCCAGTGTATCGCATAAACGAGTATCATCACCGTCATTCGCCACGATAAATCCACTGCTCGATAAAAGCCTCCTAAAGCCGTTGCTAGTCTCACGACGCGGGCAACTCCGATGAGCACGGTTGGCTATGTACGGCGCGAAAGAAGTCCAACATACATACATGCATGCAACCCATCTAGCGCCTTCACACGCGAACAGATTGCCTCGTTCCGTATCCCTATGAGGCGTCCTCTCGAACGTCCGCTCTCTCCTCTGGCTCTCTCTTTACATCCAAATATAATGTGCACGTGACTTTTTGGTTTTTATTTACAACTGCGGTAGCCACGACCACTGTTTCACCTATTCCACTAACCGTATTTACACCACATCCAAGAAAATGCACGTTTCACAACGAACGACTGCAAACATTGTGCCAACGGTCCTCGAATAGCATCGCTGTGTCAGTGCACCACTTTAGTAACTAATGTATCTGTGTACAATTGTCACTTGAAACTGCAGTAAAGTAGCCTTTCTCTCCGGTGCTCGGAAGGAATAACTTAGCTAAACGTTAGCTCGTATATTTCCCAGCTACAATATACGACACGAATAACAATAATAATAATAATGATGATACCAGCGATGGTAACGGTGATGAACCACTGTGAAGCCAGTCCACATTCGTCCAATGCATCCAACAGATCGTTACACATTATAGCACCGCGCAGTCCTTACTTTTTCCGACGTTAGATGAGGTAAATAAATGTTTCCCACGGTCGAAATGTTGTAATATCCACGGTAAAAGGTGCGTGGCACAAGGAGGTGGGTCCGCCTTTGATGTGCGGATCGCACAGGGCAGGGAGGCGCATTTGTGTCTTCACGCAGCTGCAGGCAGAGAGGTGGGAGGAGGAAGGGTGGGAGACATGAAGATCAGGTTCCCTGCTCATTCGCTCACTCACACACAGGACTATGTCACCCCCTCACAAAGACACCAACAACAACAACAACAAAAGATCCCCCGTGTAGCCTTAACAGACTGTTGGGGCAAGTGCTGTTAGCGAGCACCTATCTAGGCCGGCACGGCTCAGGCGGGGGTGGGTGGCCAGCAACCACGCACGGACGCCTTTGTCTCCCGAGTGGGGGTGTTTACACACCGCACCAGGTACTCATTTGAGGCTGAGTCGACCTAGGGGTGGCGCCACCGGCGTTGGCCGCGGAGTGGGAATTGAACTCGGATCGCCGGGTTCGCAGCGCAGCACGCTAACCCGAACGCGCTACCGCTCCCCAACCCTCACAAAGACAAAGATCCCACCCCCCCCCCCCCCCCCCCGTGTAGCCTCTAACAGATTGTTGGGGCAAGTGCTTTTAGCGAGTAGCACCCATGAAGGCCGGCACGGTACACGAGGAGGTGGGTGGGCAGCACCACGCCTCGGCCAACCCTCACACGCAAGCACGCTCCCCGAGGCTCTCTCCACGCCACTTCTGTCTGTAATGTCTCTCTTAGCGAGCCTCTTCCCACAGCTTCCACACGGCACGTACACACACACACTTATCCTGCAGTCGACCAAAAACCCAACGAGCGCCAGTACAATAACGCCTTTTGGCGTCCTCTGGTCTAACACCTTATTGAGACGAGGCTCAAAAGAAAGCTGTCTCTGGTGTGGACCAATCAGTTTCAAGGACAATGCCATACATTATCAGAGTGTATTTTTGTTTGCATTCTGACCACAAGTATTGTGGTTAATGCAGACATGATTCCTTGTAAAAGGTTTCAATTTGGTGTTTAACATCTCAACACCTGTTTTGTTGCCAGAAACGTATTCTCATATAATAATCTTGTTGTCAGACCTTTGGGACAAAGTGCTGTTAGCGAGCACCTATTTGGTCTGAGGCCAGCACCACGCCCAGCCGCATTTGTCTTCCCAGCGCTGATGTTTATACACCGCGGCGTACTCACCTGGGAGGCTGAGTCGACCTAGGGGAAGACTCAAGATGACTTTTAATCGCCACTCGCCACCGATGTCGGCAGTGGCCGGGAATGGGACTCAAACTTGGGTTTTGCGTGACGCAGTGACCAGAGTGAGGCCACCACTCCCCGCTCACTCCTCACTCACTCGCGCACGCACACGTCGATCAAAAACAGCTCACTTCACGTCGACAGAGAGAATGCCAAACACTTGCAATTCGGGAGATGAAAGAGGAACGTTAAGTTTACACAAAGAGACTTAACAGACTTGTTGGTGGAAAGTGCTGTTAGCGAGCACCTATTGAAGGTCGGCACGGCACACGAGGGGGTGGGTTGCCAGCACCACGCCCGGCCGCCTTTGTCTTCCGAGTGGCGATGTTTACACACCGCACCAGGCACTCGTTTGAGGCTGAGTCGACGTAAGAGTTGCGCCATTGGTGTTGGCCACGCGCTAACCACCACACTACCGCTCCCCACAAACACAGCCAAAGATCCCCCGTATAGCGTTTAACAGACTGGAGGAACAAGTGCTGTTAGCGAGCACCTACAGTATGAAGGCCGGAACGGCACACGATAGGGTGGATGGCCAACACCACGCCCGGCCGCCTTTGTCTCCCTAGTGGCGATGTTTACACGCAGCACCAGGGTACTTGTGGTGCCTCGACAGCGAGGCCGCTCCGTGGTGGCCGTGCCTGCGGCGGGGGTGCTGCAGCAGAGAAGCCACCCGGCTTCCGTCACAGCGCTTCTCCCACCACCCTCCACATGAACACACACACGCACTCACGTAGGGCCTCGTGGGGGGTCACCTGCCCCGGAGTTTTTACCCGAGGGCCCCCCTCGTGGGGGTGCTCCACGGTTTCTCAGGGCCAGAGAATTGGCAGGCCCCCCCCCCCCCCCCCCAGGCCGAATGACACTGCAGCGCCGTGGATTAACTTCAAATTGTATGGCCACGGCGAACTGACTGAGAACCGCAGTGAGGAAACAGCCAAGGCACACGCGGACCGGCAGGCAGGTGGGGAGCGGGGCGGCACAGGCTCACCTTTAGTATGTCATGCACTCGGTGAAACAATAGAGGGCGGGCGTCGGAGTAGGGGGCTGATCTGATTGGCAGAGAGTGGGAAATCCGAGGCTCCTGATGGGATGAGAGGCCAGCGGATCGGCGGCACGTGGGCTTTGAAGTAGAGGGATAATAAGGGACGAAAATCAGAAGCAAGCTCTCTTTTGCCCGGAGTCTTTTGGAGTGAGGGACCGAGGAGTGATCGTCCCCTGCTACTCGAACGTCCGTGAGACGGGTCGCAGAGCAGCCAGATCCAGTTCCCAGCAAAAGCCGCGTGCAGCCTCGTCTTTCAGCGACTTCCAACACCACGAGGTCGGATCGTAGGTACGAAGAGGAGAGGTAAGGCAAAGGGGAATATCTAATAGAGAAAGTGAGTAGGGAGAGGTCAGACTAATCGAGTCTTAGACCGTAGAGAGATAGGTTAGATCTGCCCTGCTGGTCCACACTGACACAGATAGGTTGGCTACATTAATCGAGGAATACATTTCCAGTAGACATTAAACTTTGTCGTGCTGACTCTGTGAGTACGGAGGGGGGTGCTTAGTGTTGTGAGCCTGTGCGTTGTGGTGTCCTGCGTATTCTGCCCGCGTGGGTACTCTCACCACTGCACAGCTCGTGGTTGGCGTGTACGAGAAGGGCACCGCGGTGTATTTGCGAGGTGGTTAGTACAGCTATTTAAATCATGCCACGAGGAGCAGTAGCGAGGGGGGGAGAAGAGGAGAGCGGGGGGGCACAGGAGAACGAGGAGTCGAGGGGCAGCAGCCCCAACATACTCATTTGAGGCTGAGTCGACCCTCGGGGAGGCCCAGGACCGGTTCAGATAATCGTCACCGGTGTTGGCCATGAGCGGGAATCCAACTCGGGTCGCCGGGTTCGTAGCGCAGCGCGCTAACCGCTGCGATACCGCTCCCCACACGCACACTCACACAGACCCCCTCCCAGTCATCATTCACGCACTCCTAGCTCCATCATCACCTTTCCTCCCTCTCGCACGCACTCATCTGCCTTCAGCAATGCCCCCCCCCCCTTTCAGCTTGCCCAGCCACCCCCATTGTAACAAAACTCCTTGCTCTGCCTCATCCCACGCACACGCACGCACACATACGCACACACGCACACACACGCACGCACACGCACGCACACACATGCACATACGCACACACACGCACGCGCGCACACGCACGCGCGCACACGCGCACACACACACGCGCACACACGCACACACACGCACGCGCGCACACACACACGCACACACATGCACACACGCACGCGCGCACACACACACGCGCACACACACGCGCGCGCACACACACGCGCGCACACACGCACCCCCTGACCTCCCTCACTCTCCACAGAGCCACAGCGGCCAGCAGGAGCAGCAGCAGCATCAGCAGCAGCAGCAGGGCGTCTTTGTTCTATAAACAAAGGGAGACCCACACCTGTGCCGTTCATTGTTCTCCTATCTTCACTGTCCCCTGAGGACATCGCCGCCTGTTTTTTGCACGATGTACATAAATAATGCATGACTTTGTACACACGTGTGCCTTACACGGACTAAAGCGCATACGTCTCGCGTAAGCAAATGCACGGAGGACAACGCACGTGTGGTATATTGTACGTGTGTGTGTGTGTACATCGCACTTATCAGGCCAATGTTGGGCGAAGCCTCCCAGATTCTAAAGAATACAACATCCGAATACAGGGAGTTATGGAAAAGAGTAGCAAAAAACAGTGACACGTGCAGGCATGCATGCCACCTATTCGTATATATATTCTTAGTTTTTTCGGTAAAGTCACGTTGAAGGGAAACAACAACGTGACTTTACCGAAAAAACTAAGAATATGAATTACTGCAGTCACGAAAGCTTTAAATAAAAATTTATTCGTATATAGTTTGAAAACATCGGTCTTTATTTACTATGCAACGATTCTGTAATTTAACAACGTTGCACAGCCATATTCTGCATGGTTGTATAGGGTCACGTAATAAGGTTACATTTTCAAGTGGATGTTGTGACTCGCCCTGTTTGCAACCAGGTTAAGTCTCATTGGTAGTAAGGGTGACCTGGGGCATTCGTCTGCCAGCAGGGGGTGATGGATGCGATGTATAATTCCAATTGAGTAATTTGTGCAGCATTTTAGAATTTGACAAAATTTGGAGGTTGTACGGTCACAATGCAGCCATGATCTATTTTGGTACATATGAATGAGTAGTTTTACACTGGAGTTTATATTAATGTATTTTTAGACTAACGGGAGACATTCTTTCACCACTGCACAGTGGTGAAAGTGCCCATCTTAACATGAGGCAATTGATCAGGTAGTCCTCACCAGGGTTCCAAGCGACACATTGTATGGATTTATAATCTAACACCGATGATCGGGGTCGTCTCTAAGAGGGTGCGGGGCACGGGGCAAATTTAACATCTGACACCATGACGTCTAAGCGCCCCCCCCCCCCCAAAGCGCGGGGGCCGGGGCGGTCGCCCAAATTTGCCATACCTTAGGGACGGCACGGCCGATGATGTTCTTGGCCCATCGCTGATGAAGTTATGAGCCACTGCTTTGGACATCGTACTGTATTTCCCGTGGAGGTTCCACCCCCCCCCCCTCCGACCACAAATCTGTCACCAAACCGCAATAGTGTTTATTATAATAAATGCGGATGAAATTTCAGGGGGGGGGGAAATATTTTATAGGACAAGACAATGCAGCACGCGGTTTCACGTGACAAAACAAATGTTTAATTTTGAAATGCCATATCCCTTTACAAACATTCGGCTTAAACGTATACAATTACATTGAGAAAGCTTACAAAAGCAAACGCATAAATTAGAAGTTATGATATTTGTCAAGAGAATGTCTTTTAATTTTTATGAGTTGAAAACGTACTGTGACAGAAACATGCATGCCATTTGAGTGTTTTATCGTTCATTTGTGGTGATAATGACAAAATAAGCAAATATTTGCGTGGCATTGCACCTGTGCATGATTGCCAAAACAGGTGTAAAGACCCCTATATTATATCAGTCTTTCAATGTAATAATATGGAGAGACTAATATGTCGGAGACATTGTTTATTTATGTTCTTAATTATATTTTCCACAACTAAGCTAATGATTATTTTGAACTACACGATCAGTGGTTATATGTCCGACGACGATGATGATCGATGGGATAGAGCGGTGGCATCGTAGTGATGAGTGCGCTGTGCTGCGAACCCAGTAACCTGAGTTACATTTTAAATCAATAACTCTGGCTAACGACAGTGGCGAGTGATATCTGAACCGGTCCTTGACTCCCGCCTTCAACAACCTCCACTGACCAGCGTGGCTTAAGCATGGCCGAGAAACTGCCTTCAATGGCATGAGGCGGCCTTCATCCAGCAGTGGATTCACAAAAAAAAGGCCTGCGAATCATTTCACAATTTGCTGCCCAACATCGTTCGTTGAAACGACAGTACAGTTATCTCCAAATACAAGCCACGAAACGTTCCAGAGCTCTCGAAGCACCACATCGGAGGAGCTGCTCGAGTTGCTTCGGAACTGCGGAGGTTTTAACCCTGACCCCAGGCCCTGACGAGTCCGCGAGTCCAGCTGCACTTGCCGTGAGCGGCTTCAGCTGAGATGAGACTGACTGCGTGCCTTGCTTTGGTCATCGCGAAAGGTCAAATGTTGGCAATGGGATGTGTAAAACAAAAACAAATTGGTGTTATATATTTGCATGTAGAGACGGATGTGGGAGGGATGGGTAATGTGTTGTGCTGATTTGTTTAAAAAAAAAGTGGTGGGTGGGGAATGAAGTGAAGGGAGTCGCTATGAGACAACACTTACATGTAAATACTGTGGTGGAGGTGATGGTGGTGGTGCAGCGGCTGCCTGCCGCTAGTGCAAGTGCTGCTGTTCTTTGCGCACATCAAGCGTTAGGACTTCCCCCGACCGAGGGAAAAATGTGAACACGTCACAAAAGGTCATCAGAACCAATTTGCAACGTTAAAAAAGACCCGGGGTTTTATTTTGGTGAGTTGCATTAAAAAATTACACCACTAGACAATGCATTTACACATGTAGTTCTCCTCTCTTGAAGTATTTAGACATTCTTCTTCCCATAATATGCCCTCGTTTTTGGTTAAACCTGAAAGAAGGTGGCAATCTAAAAGTGCTGGCCTGTACATTATTATGTGCAGAGGAGCATTATCGCTAAACATGAATTTGGAGCCTGTCAAGTGGACAGAAATCCACTCATCGATGGGCACTGCCATCGACATAAAATGCCTCCCTTGTGCAACGCTTTACACACATGCCATCTGCAAACAACACAAATGTGAGTGGGTGTGCACAGCGTCCAATTGCGGCCACATCCCAAGGCGCTGTAAACAATGGGTGCATTTTATAGAGAAAGGCAAGGCAGTCGGGCATATGCATAAGCAAAAAAGAAACTCGCTTTTCAATGCACACACTTTTATTTGCACTCAAAAGTACAAAATTAATAATTTTGACCCCAGAATTAATCAAAGTTGATGTGCTGAATAAAAGTGGGTGGCTTGCATAAAGAAAATTAAACATTCTAGATTTAAAGCTTTCGTGACTGCAAGGATCCATACTCTTTGGTTCTATTAGGTAAAGTCACGTAGGTAAAAAATAAAACAACAAAAAATCACGACGTTTCGGCCACAACACAAGCGGCCTTCATCAGGTGAAGGGATCAGGCTGTCTCGAGGACAGCGTATCAACCACTTGATACTCCGGTCAAAACCATCACACTACCATATATAGCAGGCGTTACTAAAATGATTTCCAAAATTCTAAACAAACACAAGATCCAGGTCCGGTTCAATACAGTACACAAAATTCGTGATCTGATCCCATCCGTGAAGGATGTCATTCCTGACTTACAGTACCCCGGGGTTTACAAATTGAGTTGTACCTGCGGTGATTGCTATATCGGGGAGACAAAGCGGCATGTCTCTGACCGAATTCGCGAGCACAAATCAGATTTGAAACACGGTAAAACGAATTCTTCCGCCGTAGCTGATCATTGTTACAACGCTGTGGGTGATCACGATATAATTTTCTCCGATACCAAGGTTCTTTGCAAACCCACGGGGTTTTTTTTATCAGAGATTTGTTCACGAGGCAATTCAGATCTACAAGCACAGACACAATTTTAACCGAGAAGATGGTTTCAAATTAAGCAACCATTGGAAAGATGTTCTAAATCGAACCAAACATTAAACTAATTTTCAATGGTACAGTATATTTTTCAAGCAGTGGTACCCCAAACTTTCGCAGCTCTTAAATTCCCTTTTCACACCATCAATAGGGAAACTCCCCCCCCCCCCCGCGCCAACCGGCATGTGCACTTGCATGTACACCACCTCTATGCTTAGTCGGCCAATCAAATGCTAATTTTTTATGCTAATTCCTTTCTCAAGGCACCTTGTTTCCTCGCACACAGCTTAAAGGTCGCGGTCTGAGCGTGGCTGTGTTCCACTCCAGCGCTGTCCTCGAGACAGCCTGATCCCTTCACCTGATGAAGGCCGCTTGTGTTGTGGCCGAAACGTCGTGATTTTTTGTTGTTTTATTTTTTACATACGTGACTTTACCGAATAGAACCAAAGAGTATAAAATTAAACATCTTGACTTAAAGCTTTCGTGACTGCAGGAATTCATATTCTTTGGGTCTTTCGGTAAAGTCACGTAGATAGGTTAAAAGAATATAACAAAAATTACTAAAAAATACGTTTCGATCGCAACACAAGCGTTCGTCATCAGGAACGCTTGTGTTACGATCGAAACGTCGTAGTTTTTTTTATTTTCTTTGAACCTATCTACGTGATTTTACCGAAAGACCCAAGCAAATTAAACATGTCGAAAGGAAACCACCTACTTTTATTAAGCATATCAAATTTGATTAATTCTGACGTCAAAACAACGTATTTTGTACTTTTGAGTGCAAGTAAAAGTGTGCATTGATAAACTTGTTTTTGACCTATTGTTACATTACTCTTGTAAACATTATTTGTATATGTGCATATACATTCTAAGATCTCAATCCAGAAAATGACAATAGTTCATTATTGTCCGGATAATTCTGTTTTAAAGTGCCCAGGATCGGCGGGATCTTCGATTTTCACTTGAGGGGAGCCCGTGTACAAAAATTCAGCTCGTTAGGCTTCGTAGATCCGAAGATATTACTGGTAGGAAACGTAGTGGACTGGAAGCCCAACCGGGATAAATTCACAGGAGGCAGGGGATTAATTGTGTATGTCTGTGGATGTCCACGTGGGAGGGGTGGGGCTGGGTGGGGAGGGGATGGTCACCCCGTGGTGCCCTTATAAAACTCAACGTTTAACCTACTCACGCCGGCTTGTGCCCACCCTCACAGTCGGGCATATTTGCGGAATACACCACGCCGCCGTTGACCCTGGCCAATTGACCGAGCAACCCAACGTTCCTACCAGCTCCCTCCGCAGGAATGTGTTAAGCGTCCAACATTTGAAAGGCTATAAACAGGGAAAGTTAAATAAAAGTGCATTAAAAAAGTTATTGAGGCTGAACTTGGAAGCAGCAGGGACAGGGGAGGGCCCAACGATGGAGGAAGCTGATTAGAATGAACTGAGAGGATTGCTCCGTGACTTCCACGCTGTTCCACATCCCGGGAGTGCACACTGCAATTCCTTACACCCCTGCTCAAGAAGTGCAACGGCCTTATGACGCACGAACACCATGTACACATCCAAGACCAGATGAAGCAAGAAAAGGGAATGAACTTTTCCGCTAACAAAGAATTAAAGCTTTCGTGACTGCATAAAATTACTTTGTTTTTTTCGGTAAAGTATTTCTACATACGTGACTTACCGAAAAAACCAATGAGTAATTTTCCGCTAACGTTGAGTCAGTTTTTCCCCCACGATAAGACTTTCTACAGACGAGGACGTTTTGACATGTCTAGCCAACACCCATGGCTTGATCCTGGAGGACAGTCCCGAGGCTTCGATCCTGCGGCGAGACTGTTGTCTCCAACGCAAATCAGTTTCCATAGATGTTTACGTATCCAACCATTTCTCATATTCGCCTATAGCACGACCATCGTGCGAGTTGGATGTACGAGTGTGCGCCACCGGGATTTACAATGCATGACACCAACAGATCACAGCATAGACAGTAAAGATAAACTGCAATTTATTCAAGATTAATGCAAGCAAAAACTATAAAACACTGGGTATTTTTGTTTTCATATTTACATTGATATTGATCATGTTTTGTATGTTTTGGAAATGGCAGTGGGAGGGTATTAGGACCTTAAAAACATTACGTGTAAAGCTTAAAGTTGTCCTACGATACAAAAAAAACGGACGAAAATAAGACTGCCCAAATATTATAGGATTTTGACTCGTGACGAGAGATTGTGGACGCGGGTGTGCGCTGAATACTGTGAGATTTGGAGTAAGGGTGTTTCAAACTCGTACGAGAACTATCGTAGGTTTCAGGTGGACACGAGACTGGAATGGACTTGATATTAAGATTGCACAACTACACAACACAATCTTGATATGAAGCTTTCGTGACTACACTCTGGTTCTTTCGGTAAGTCACGTAGGTAGAAAAAATAATAGATCACGTTTTGATCGCAACGCAAGCAATCGTCATCAGGCGATCGAAACGGCGTGTTCTATTATTTTTTTCTACATACGTGACTTTACCGAAAGAGTATACACAATAGAATATTGGGGCCCGAACAGGTGTGGGATTCAGTCTTAAATTTTGGTTACTGTGTGCGTGACAGTTAGTGTCGGGATGTATCATACTTGCGATTAGAGGGCATTTTACTTCCCTGTATTTTAAAGCAAGCATTGGGGGACGCGTCTTAGAATCTGGTAGGTGTGCGCGTGCGCGCGTTTAATCAGATTTACATAACTTTATTGACACGATAAAAGTTTTAGATGCATTGTGAAGTCCCTTTCCAAAAAACTGTTTTGTAATCAACTCAAATATTTGCACATATCATTCGTGAATGTTTCGTACATATTACTTTCATGAATGGTATGAAGTGTACAATGAGTTAATACAGCTACATCTAACATAGGACTAATGTCTTGGAACTCATCCCCATGAATGATCCTGAGTCAGTGGTTGCAATTCCACATTCCGATGGTGGAGACCGGCGAGTTCCTTAAACACAAATGACCAAAAAGGTGGTGCACATTTTTAAGGATCCGGCGTGATGGCGATGATCTGGGTCAATGCTAGTAACAGCATTGGTTTACTGTTCTAAATATTTACAGGTAATGAGCAAAGGAAGGGGGGGGAATGGCGAATTTAAAGGGAGTGATTTTTTTAAAATGCCAGTGTCCCAATTGTGCTGCATTTCATACGACGAAGCAAATAAACGATCCTTAAAGAACCCCCGTAGTCAGCAAAACCCACAATAGTGTTGGCAAACATGAGGTACACGATTTCAGATAAGCAGACCGCAGACCAAGGTAGCGTCATTCTTATACAACTCCTTGGTCAAAATAAAATGTCACTCGCCACTTGTTTGTGCGCGGCATTATTGTAAAATGGGAGAAAAGACTGGCCTCTTGTGTTGGGAGAATGCAGCGTCCTGTGTTGTACTATGCCAATGAGAAAAACGGCGTGTGTGGAGGTGAGCGCTCTCTGCACCCGTCGGCAGCCTTGGCTTGTGCCGGGTGAGCGTACAGGCAAGCTGTCTGATCAGACAAGCAGACCGCACGTAGATGTTTGGGAAGCTGCACGTCATATTTATAAAAGTGAAAACGTATATGATGGCTTGCTGGCTCTTTAAAGTTTTGCAACTGCTACATAGACCAGGGGAAATGGATAATGGCTGGGCCGTGTCCTGAAGGGTAACTGGAAAACCCGAATCCCACTTTCAACGTTTCACCGTCATGAAGCACGGTTTAACGGTGGCAAGGTGTTTTCTCAGGCAGCAACTGGTAGCAAGGTATTTGTTGGAAGAACGGGTAGATTTGTTGCACCGTATTGGCAGATCGTGGAAAATAAATACACAGAGGGGTTATTTAATTGCCATAAAGTTAAATCAACTTTAGGATCGCAGGACTGATGATATCCATCAGAATTTTGTTTACAGCAGTCAACTGGACAAGTTTTGACTTTTTGTGTCTCAACAGCATGGAATGGCCTCTTAAATTCTGATAAAATTGCTCTTGTAAAATGTAAAGGCAACTCAGCAACATTGGGGTATTCAGGGCAGTATAGCAAAACTGTACATTACATGCAAAGGTGGATTGTATTTCAGTAACAAGTTAACGTAAAATGTATACCCATCACAACAAAATAACATCAGATCCATCATCCAAACATATATCTGGATTAATCTGTTTCTGCAGCAGCTGCATCAATATCAACTGTGTGTCATCAGCAAATAAAAATCGACATTTGTAGAACTATTTTTTTTGCGAACAAGAGCTGCTGGGGAAACAATGGCCCAAGAGGCGTTTGGAAGATGGTCATGAATTTTACTTTTTACAGTTTGGGCAGCTGGATATCAGGTAACAGGGTTGCTTGCTGAGAATATAAGTCTTGGGAACGATGCAGCTTTATAACCGAATATCTGCCTGTTAAGATAAATGTGTCGCTGGATGTTCTGGTGATTGAAAAGCTGTTAAACTGGAATAGTTGGATGTTTGAGCGACAGGATGAGGCATTCGAGTAAGCGGAAAGCTGTGTGTTTGATATAACTGATAAATTGGCTAAATTGGTGGCTGGAGTTTTGGATAAATGTAGACATGATTGGGTCGTGGTGTAGCTGGGCTTTTGATAAAACGAGGCAGCTGGGCAACAAAAACACTTTTTTGGGGCAACTAGACAGTTATTTTATTATAAGTGGGTGCCCATGCGGAAGGGCAGCCCCTCCTGAGCAGTTAAATAACAAAGAAACCACTTCCTCTGAAACAAGGGCCATGCTTCCTGTTGTCCAAATGTACAGATGAGTGAGGCGGGGGTGTGGCACAGTACAAGCACGACAGTGTTCATCATCACCGTCTCGATAACACGGATTATTCAGAAAAGGGAGGTGGTTGAAAGAGCATTACCTGTGTGTGTGTGGTGAGTGAAAGTAAATTGTCGACAACGGAACACAAGTTGGGGAAAGGGAAGGTAAAGCGAAACAATGCAGGGCAGCAGTGGGTAAAATGAACAAAGGAAAAACTTTCAGGCAAAATAAGGTAAATCCTATGTCTCACTCGTGTCAATGAAGGGCTACTGATGTTTGGGACAGCATGTGCAGTGGAAGATGCCCGCTGCTCAGTGGATTCGCGTGAGCTCCTCCACAGTCTTGATCAGGTCGTCCACTGTCGCTTCCCTCTTCATGCCGCTCCCATCGTCAATCTGACAACGCACGAAAAATGAAAATAGCTCGCCAACGCGCTCTCTCACACCCCCCACCCCCCACCAAAACTCCCAAGATTCTCCACATCTGAAACACAAACGCCGATACATCGCGCACACCACTCGCGGTTCCTTACGCCAACTCGCTCACTAACCTAACACTATTCTCTCACTCGTGCTTACGAATTAAAATGACATCATCGGTGGCCGCGGTATTTCTGGCTCTGGCCCAAAACAGGCTCTATACATCTCCATTGCCACCGGCCCTCCTCTCACCTGCAGCCCAGCCACCACTTCTTGCATCTTGGGGCGGCTAAGGTCCAGGAAACTCTCGATGAGGTCCCCATCCACGAAACCCGTTGCTGCTTCTGTCTTTCGCTCGTTGTGGAACGATCTCCAGGTGCAGGGCAGGCATTAAGGACGAGAACAAATTCGAGACAACCGGCATTCAGGCATCTTCTCGAGCCTCGGCATGTTAAGACTTCACAGTGGCAATGACGCAACTCCCTCCCTTCTCTTGGTGGATACCGCATTGAGTCCTATGTTGTTAATTATACATTATGAAGTTGATGATAACTATCACAGTTTCAAAATTAGTTGGTTGGCTTTATCCGCCTAAGAATGTCATAATATAAAAAAAAAATCATTGCAATGCATGCTGCAAATGTCCTTATATATCCAGTTCTTCTCTATTATATGCCTGACTTCTCATGGAGTTTCTCCAGTATCTGTCAGCCAGCTTCTTTAAACACTTGTGGTAATAATGCATGTCCACTACCTGACCAAGTCAATGTAATATTGAAACAAGGATAAAAAGATAAAAACTGAAAATCATGTTATGCATGATTTAAAGCTCTCCAACATACATTTGTCCTGATAAGTATTTAAATAATGGTACGAAAACCAATGGAAATGGATAGTGGTCAGGGCAAAATGTACTTGCATGTTTGTAAAGTCCATTTGGCTCTGGTTTGCATCTACACGTTCTGGGCAACCCTTTGAAAAATTTAGTCACTTTTCAATTGGGCAAGTCCACATTAGCAACAGAACGTTATACCAAAGTTTGATATATATTGGATCATCGTTACGAGAGTTATATCGTGACACCTCGCTACAGACCGCCAGGCAGAGAGAGGTAATGCATTGACGCTTTCAACCTTTGTTGAAAAGTGCTAAAAAAAAAGGAACTTCCAAGTTGTATAGTAAGGTGCACAGCGGTTACGCATACGTCAACCTCTCAAGGATATAAGGAGTGCTCGATTTTGCCCACGCTCTTGATGACCTTGGTGAGGCGGCCCTGCATGTCCTGCAGCAACGTGAACAAGCCCTCCGACAGTGACGTCACCAGCCCTGTGCAAACAAGCGCAGGTCGGCAAACATTTCCACAACTTGCTACACACACAGCATTTAAACAAACAGCCATCAGCCACGCAGGCAGACATGCACACACACACAAGCGTGCCTGTTCGCTCACTCGGGTGTTCCACATGACACTGCATTTTAAATTTAGAGTATGCCCAGACGTTTCTTATGGCAGAGGTTTTGAGCAGAGTTAGCAAATTCGTTCAAGGGTAACACCAAGATACTGGAGAGTCTTCTTTGGTTCTTTCGGTAAAGTCACGTAGAATGAGAATAAAATAATAAATTGATAAAATAAAATAACACAATAATATTCTCACGACGTTTCGGCCACAACACAAGCGGCCTTCATCAGGTGAAGGGACGAGACTGTCTGGAGGACAGCGCTGGAGTGAAAAAGCCACGCTCCAGCGCTGTCCTCCAGACAGTCTCGTCCCTTCACCTGATGAAGGCCGCTTGTGTTGTGGCCGAAACGTCGTGAGAATATTATTGTGTTATTTTATTTTATCAATTTATTATTTTATTCTCATTCTACGTGACTTTACCGAAAGAACCAAAGAAGATGAATCCTTGCAGTCACGAAAGCTTTAAATCGAAATACTGGAGAGTGCTTGGAAAAATGTAGGGATAAGTCCACATGAGAATTAGCAGAACTGCAAAATGAAGGGCCTTTGGTAGGTCGGAGCAATGTAAACTTCCACCTTCGACTCCCGCTGATTGGGTAGCAAACAGTGCAACAGTCATCACTGCTATATGTGGTTATAGCACACCTACACTAAGTAACTTTTTAATATGTAAGATTCACTGGTCAACTGCTGTTTGAAAGAGAAATATGAAGAGAAAAAAAGTTAAACTTTTCAGAAAAAATACCCTCGTTTGAATAACAATGACTTATTCACAGCTGATTCTGGTGTCACGTGACAGTTTAAATGATGGCGCAGCAGTTGGCACAACGCGCTCTGAACCCGGTGAATGGGGTCCAGCTCCCTCCGTTCACCAACCTGCACTGACCGGCGTAGTGAAGTATGGCCAAACAATCACCAAGGCCAACACGGCGTCGGTTGGCCTTCATCTAGTAGTGCATTGACAAAGGGGCATTTGTTATGTTTTATGTAAAAAAGAAAGGATTCAGGATCAGTACAAACAAGCCGCAGACTGTTGACGCTCAACTCAGTAAAGGTCACTTACATTACAAAGTTATCACACACTACCCTAGACTGTGATTGAGGACGGGCGAGCGAACGAGCGAGCGAGGGAGGGAAGAGGAGGAGGGGGGGCATCTCACCGATCATGCCGTTGACGGTGCCGAAGAGCACGGAGCCCTGCGTTGGCGTGGAGCTCTCACCGAGGTTCTGCATGACGAGCGAGCCGTGGCAAAACACGTTTACGAATTCGCCCAGGTGCAGCTGCCCCACCTCCTGCAGGTGCTGCCTCTCCTCGTCCGACGTGGCCGCGCTGAATGCACGCACGCGCACAGGCGAAAATGTGCAGGTATACGCGCGCACAGGAACGCGTGCGCGCGTACAGGCAGAAACAAACGCGCAGGCGTACGCAAGGCACACGTGCGCATAGGTAAATGCACGCACGCGACACATACACGCACACGCGCACACCGAGATACGGATGTGAATGAATGGAAGCCAGCAGTTGAATTCTGGTCACATCTATGTGATTACATGCAGTAACATCACGGTTAATTTGCAGCGGCTCTAACTTACACATCAAAAAAAGGATAAAAAAATCAGAACTAACAAGCAGCGGACCGTTAACACTAACATGAACACCTTTAAAGCTACGTAACACGAAATATTTCGAAGTCGACCATGACAGCCGGTGGTTACATTGCACACTTTTTTAGTTCAATGCCCATACAAAACATTGCGCAGTTTCACTGATTATTGGAAATGAAATTCTGGACCGGAAACTCTGATGAAAATATTAATATTGTGCTCAACACTGTTGAATCAGGAACCTCATCAGGTTCTCCCAGGAATAATGACATAAAAAATCAGAGGGTTGGTCGAGGGCATACCTGTCCTTCTGGCAAACGAACAGGTTGTAGGAATTCTCTGCCCCCAGGAAATTGTCATCGTCAAGCACCTCTATCGCACTCATCCAGTTGGGGTTGAAGTCACGGGCAATCTGTGAAAAAGCAAAATACAACATTTTCCCTCACAGTTTGACACGTTTTTCTAAACTACATTCTATGCACTCACCTCCCCGATCAGCACTCATTCACTTGTCCATTCGTGTAAAAAAAATTTAGTATCAAGGGGGTCAATACCCTGCCTGCTTAAATTAATCTATGATTTGACTGGGGCCACAAAAGTTTAGAAAGAGTTTCCTGTCAAAATACTGCTAAACAAAATACGCATTTAACTTTTGTATGTTTTCCAATCCGTATGTTCCAGTTTCACAGTGTAACACATTCGTCCTTAACACTGCATTAAAAGGAAAAATATTTCCGGCATTTTTTCGGGCAATGTCCCTTCTTCACAGCACATTAACGAGAATTGGTCTACAGCCAAAATGCTTCCGAAATAAATGTAGTCCAACTTTACTAATTCTGGGTCACTGAGAATGAAAATTATGCTTAAAATTGTTGATTGGCTCTAGTCTTCAAGATATGCTACTGGGTCAGTATATACGACCCTTGACTTGGGAATGGAGGATAAGTGAGTATTTGTAATACATCTTTGACTGGATCTATGAAAAAATATGACTGGGATTTTGAGCAAAACAGTGAATGATGCAATCTGAACCTGGTATTGCATCATACATATGAATTGCATCATGTTATTCCTATAAGTCATGGATGATGCAATTATAACGAGGCTGACATCCCTCTGCTGAACAAATTACCCTATATCAGCTCCAGAAATCATAGTGTCGCGCTCTCTTATTTGTCTCTGTTTGGTTTTGCAAAGGGACATTTCTGTTTAGCCAAAGTGAGCAGAGATGCCTCGTACTTGTGTGAACAAAGCAGATAACTTCTGCTATGTTTGTGGTGAAGTGACTTTTGCATCACAAAAGCGCAGTATAACCACTACGGTTAAGAAAGCCTATCACATTTATTTTGGCTGCAAAATTGGAGATCAGGACAAGATGTGGGTCCCACGCATATGCTGCAACACTTGTGCAACAAATCTTTGCCACTGGTTGAACAGGAAAAGGAAATCTATGCCTTTTGCAGTGCCAATAATTTGGAGAGAGCCAACAGATCATATCGGCAATTGTTACTTCTGCATGGCGCCTCCAGTTGGGAAAGGTGTGTCAAAGAAGAAAAAGTGGACTGTGCATTATGCAAACATTCCATCAGCTATTCGCCCAGTACCCCACGGAGGACTGCCAGTTCATGATGCACCAGAATCATTTTCACTTGAGTCAGATGAGGAAGAGGATGAAACTTCTGGTCCTGAACCATCAATGTCACATGACCCAGATTTTCTCCCATCCTCCTCCTCTGAACCACACCTCATAACACAAGGTGAACTAAAAAACCTTGTCAGGGATTTTTAACTACCCAAGAATAAGGCAGAGCTGTTGGGCCCCAGACTGCAGGAGTGGAACATCTCTTGGCAGGTGATGTTAGGATATCCATGTTCCAGGACCGTCAAAAGGATCTTGTCCCATTCTTCTTCATGGAAGGTGATCTTGTAGCCTGCAACATCGATGGTGCGATGGCAGCCCTCAACATCGTTCATGATCCAGATGAGTGGAGCCTGTTCATTGATTTATCGAAGATGAGTCTTAAAGCTGTTTTGCTGCATAATGGAAATATTTTGGCATCAATTCCAGTTGGTTATGCAGTCCATATGACAGAAACCTATGACATGAAACAACTTTTGAGGTGCATAAACTATGACCAACATCAGTGGCAGCTTTGTGGCGATTTGAAGGTTGTTGCTCTTTGCTTGGTCTGCAGACTGGATACACAAAGTACTGCTGTTTCCTCTGCGAATGGGATAGTCGCGTGAGAGATTCCCACTACATCAAGATAGATTGGCCACTCCGACAGTCATTGGAGCCTGGGAGGAAAAGTGTTCAGCATTCACCACTTGTTGAATCAAGGAAGATTTTGTTACCACCCTTACACAATAAGCTGGGTCTGATGAAGAACTTTGTCAAAGCCATGGGCAAAACACAATCAGCTTTCAAGTACCTCCGTGAAAAATGTCCAAGGTTAAGTGAAGCTAAGATAAAGGAAGGTGTCTTTGTTGGTCCTCAGATTCATGAACTTCTTCGAGATGATGCATTTGACGGTGCACTTCGTGGCAAGGAAAAGACGGCATGGAAAGCCTTCCAGTTAGTGGCAACAAATTTTCTCAGAAACAACAAGGCAGACAACTACAGGGAGTTGGTGGTGGTGGAAAACCTCCTCAAGGCATACAAAAGCCTTGGTTGCAACATGTCACTAAAGATACATTTGTTGCACTCTCATCTCGATTTTTGTCCCACCGAACTGAGGAGCAGCGAGCGACGAGCATGGCGAGCGATGTCACCAGGGCATTGCGACAATGGAGAAACGCTGTCAGGGAAAGTGGAGCCCACCAATGCTTGCAGACTATTGCTGGACAGTGACAAGAGATGCTCCATTTTATGAATACAAGAGACAAGCCAAGAAGCGCCGAGTAGACAATGAATAAGGACTAAACTACGTACTTATAGCCACACAATAGGTTTTTGCCTTTTGTTTCATAATAAATTGTATTTATACAACCCTTTTGCTGATTTTTAAACCATAAACAAATGAGAAGACCTAGATTTACAATGTATGAGTAAAACTCTACTATCTACACAATATAAATAGATGTAAAATGTAACATCTTGGGAACAGTAGCCAATCAGTTGTTTTAATTGTCATATTTGAATTCAGCACATCAAAATCCATAAAAAAACAGAACATTTTATCTCTGAAGCAGACGATGTCTAAAAAATTGTAGACCAGCGTTATCAAAGTGATTCACGAATCGTGTTGTGGATGCGTGCGGAGGAGGGGAACCGGTAGGATGACGCACTTCCTCGAAGCTACCCTCCATGGGCTTGTAAGCAAGCAGCAGCATGGAGCGCATGAGGTCGCCCACGAGGATGAAGTCGCCCTTGGTCTTGAGGTAAAGGGCCATGATGTTGTTGTAGTGGTTGCATTCGGTGCGCAGCTCCTTCTCCGCCGTCCACTCGTAAAGGCGCACCTGGGCGAGCGGCACACGAGAGCGCGGGCATGTCCATCGCGCGCCAACGTGAATCATCAGAATCTTTATTTAGACTGGAGGAGGAGGAATCCGATTAAACATATGAAGCTCTTTTTCACAGATGTCCATTTTGGGCGGATGTCAGCAAGTTCCAACGGCAAACAATTACAAAAAAACGAAAGGAGTGCAAAATAGAGAAAAAGGTAAGCAAGTCACTAAATACAAATACGTAATAAATCATTTCATTGCATAAGTTCGATTTATGAAGCTTGGGCAAGGCCGAAATAACAACAAAACAGTCCCAGCCAACACCAAGATATGACGCAAGTCCCTTAATAAAATGACACATCAACATTGAATAATCGCGAGATGCAATCAAGCGCATGGGAAGCACGCACACTCGAACACGCACACACGGGCACAGCGGCGTACGTGAGCATCGCGACGAAGGGCAAACCTGACCCCTAGCTAGACACGTGTATCCAAAACTACACACGTGTCAACCCCAACAACACAGGTTTAACAATCCCAACGCATGCATAAACCTAACAACCCATATGTAGGCAATAACCAGAGTGATCTGAAGAACAGTTTAATATAAACATGCTTCATGGCTACGATTCATAGAATAAGAGCTATGGCATTGAAATCATCGTCAAAACTCTTTGGATAATGGATATGTATGGATGTGGACTCACCGTGCTGTTGATGCTGGCCAAGAGTTTGCCGTTGAACTCAACCATTGAGTACACTGCACCCTTCACCTCCTTCTCTGCCACCGTCTGCAATTTCCCTGCACAGCGATGCAAAAGCAACGCATAAACATGCAGCAGGCACTAGTAGCGTGCTCAAGCATACGGTGGTGCCCATAAACGCACCACAAGAAAGAGCACAGCACGCGACACAGGAGAAACACATGCCACACAACATGAGAAGAAAACGGCACGCAACATATCGACACAACAAAGAAAATCAAATTACACCTCGCAACATGTGAACACGTACGGCACTTGAAAACGCACGATTCGACCAATCAAATCGCACACCACACAAAATGTAAATAAACACGATACATATTTGAAACACATACAGTGAAGGAAAAAATTATTTGATCCCCTGCTGATTTTGTACGTTTGCCCACTGATAAAGAAATGACCAGTCTACAATTTTAATGGTAGGTTTATTTGAACAGTGAGAGACAGAATAACAAAACAAACCGGAAAAACATGTCAAAAATGTTATGCATTGATTTGCATTTTAATGAGGGAAATAAGTATTTGACCCCTCTGCAAAACATGACTTAGTACTTGGTGGCAAAACCCTTGTTGGCAATCACAGAGGTCAGACGTTTCTTGTAGTTGGCCACCAGGTTTGCACACATCTCAGGAGGGATTTTGTCCCACTCCTCTTTGCAGACCTTCTCCAAGTCATTAAGGTTTGGAGGCTGACGTTTGGCAACTCGAACCTTCAGCTCCCTCCACAGATTTTCTATGGGATTAAGGTCTGGAGACTGGCTAGGCCACTCCAGGACCTTAATGTGCTTCTTCTTGAGCCACTCCTTTGTTGCCTTGGCCGTGTGTTTTGGGTCACTGTCACGCTGGAATACCCATCCACGACTCATTTTCAATGCCCTGGCTGAGGGAAGGAGGTTCTCACCCAAGATTTGACGGTACATGGCCCCGTCCATGGTCCCTTTGATGCGGTGAAGTTGTCCTGTCCCCTTAGCAGAAAAACACCCCCAAAGCATAATGTTTCCACCTCCATGTTTGACGGTGGGGATGGTGTTCTTGGGGTCATAGGCAGCATTCCTCCTCCTCCAAACACGGCGAGTTGAGTTGATGCCAAAGAGCTACATTTTGATCTCATCTGACCACAACACTTTCACCCAGTTGTCCTCTGAATCATTCAGATGATAATTGACAAACGTCAGACGGGCATGTATATGTGCTTTCTTGAGCAGGGGGACCTTGCGGGTACTGCAGGATTTCAGTCCTTCACGGCGTAGTGTGTTACCAATTGTTTTCTTAGTGACTTTGGTCCCAGCTGCCTTGAGATCATTGACAAGATCCCCCCCGTGTAGTTCTGGGCTGATTCCTCACTGTTCTCATGATCATTGCAACTCCACGAGGTGAGATCTTGCATGGAGCCCCAGGCCGAGGGAGACTGAGAGAGTTCTTTCGTGTTTATTCCATTTGCGAAAAATCGCACCAACTGTTGTCACCTTCACACCAAGCTGCTTGCCAATGGTCTTGTAGCCCATTCCAGCCTTGTGTAGGTCTACAATCTTGTCCCTGACATCCTTGGAGAGCTCTTTGGTCTTGGCCATGGTGGAGCGTTTGGAATCTGATTGACTGATTGCTTGTGGACAGGTGTCTTTATACAGGTAACAAGCTGAGATTAGGAGCACTCCCTTTAAGAGTGTGCTCCTAATCTCAGCTCGTTACCTGTATAAAAGACACCTGGGAGCCAGAAATCTTTCTGATTGAGAGGGGGTCAAATACTTATTTCCCTCATTAAAATGCAAATCAATTTATAACATTTTTGACATGCGTTTTTCTGGATTTATTTGTTATTCTGTCTCTCACTCTTTAAATAAACCTACCATTAAAATTATAGACTGATCATTTCTTTGTCAGTGGGCAAACGTACAAAATCAGCAGGGGATCAAATACTTTTTTCCTTCACTGTACATGCGTCACGCATGCCAGCATTGTACAACATATGGTCACAAGGCAACTCGTACCTTTGAAAATTATTTTAACATTTTGCAGCAATTGCCGACTGGACAGATGCTATAAATGCACCTTAGAAATAGATTAATCTGGACGTGGTGGGATCCTAAAATGAATGACCCGATATTCCCAATCGCTGCCCCTATGTGAGTAGGGCAGTCCCCACAGCCACCGCTTCCCTTTCTCCTGCCTCATGAGCACCTGGCATCAGGCTTGTTGCCCGCGGAACGTCTGTACCCACCCCCCCTTGCCACTCGTGCTCTGTTCCGGGCACTCGTTTAAAAAAAACTAATTTCAACGGTGCCGGCTCAAAGCTTGCTCAAGACCATTGCAGGGCAACTCAAGACCATTTTGGGCATGTGGAAACATTTTCAAGGTGAAAACACTGTTAACATCTTCACACTTGTGCACAGCCGACAAGGGGTGGCCGGGAGCGCTCGCTCGGACGACCGCTCGCTCGCTCGCTCACCGTCCGTGTAGTGGAATATGGCAATACGGCCTTGCTTGGGTTCCGCCTCCTCGGGGTACACCATGGCTGTGCCCACCACGAAGTACGTCGTGGGGTCCTTCCCCAGACGGCACGACACGATGCTCAGAGCGTACTCGCTCGGGAGGAACTGGTGCGCATGCAGCACTGCGCAAGCGCCAAGGGCAAATGCATTACGGGTAGGCAGTACCAAAACTCAAGCAAGGTCAATATCAAAATATAGCAGGGTGTAATTTTGAGGGCATTTACCTATTGTTTTTGAAAATATGGTATGTTTACGAAGTTAGTCAATGGTCTAATGCATTCACAAAATTGAATGCACCACCACCATCCTAGCATGGATGAAAAAGTGAGTCCGAGTACATCCGACAGCATGACATTTTATGATTCTTTCTCAAAATGTTGATTTCGATCTGACTTATGGTTCTAATTTGTTACTGTACCCAAGTAAAAAAAAAACTCTACGATTATACTCACTCATTTATACTCACGTTCATGACTACATTCATGACTTAACCGATTGTGTTTTTAAAAACAAAAAGGAGCCAAGTGGAAAATGTATCCCATTAAGATTAATCCCAACTTAATTTGGCAAATATGAAGAGCTATTTTCTCAGAGGGGTTTCAAATGATAAGGATACGCTCATGGCGCACCAATGCAAACAACAAGAGGGGTTTCAATGTATAAGTGGGGCAGAGAAAGGAGATGAGGATGGACCGAGAGGTAAACTTCAGGGTACCTTCAAAGGTGTGTTGGTCGATGACTAGCAGGCTGTGCACCTCTGTCTCTTCGCCGTACGAACTCTCGTGCTGCGCGCTGTTGCTCGAGAACAGCTTGCTGTTGCTTACGCTGTTGGAGAGCGCCTGGGGAAGATCGTATACATTACCGTTACAATTCACCGCTGATTTATCCTAGCTTGTTCGACATACTTAAACACGGTCTCTGTTGACAGACAGTCAGGACTGATAGAAAAATAATTTAAATTGTAAGAAAAAAAAGGTACAAGTAATGGAAAAAAAATCTAAAAATTAAATTGCAATGAAAAGCTAAACTAAATCTTAGACATTTCAATAGTTTTCTTTGTTCTAAAATGTTTCCAAGGAACCTTGCATGGTCTGCAATGTTGAATGCGGGCGGGAGAAAGAAGCATTTATGTATTTATATGTATGTTGAACTTCTTTCGCACCATACGTAGCCAACCGTGCTAACCAGAGATGCAATACCATCAGGAATTGGCCTTGATGACCTCTTCATCTTGTATGCATGCCCAGCTTGTAGCTGCGCTTTCCAGACATTGGGGAAGGGAGCTAGGAGAGGCCCTCACCTGCGTGCTGGCACTCGGTCGCACGAGGCTGGTGCCCCCGTTTTGGTCGAGTAACTCCACGCGGCTGCTGAGAATACCAAAGCATTGCGATGACTCCTGATAGCAAATGCGCCTGTGTTCGAACAGAAGACAAAGGTGCACAGTTTTCAGTTTCGACAGAGACCCATCGGTGCAAGCACAGACAATGGATGCGTGCGCGCAATCCCATTGACGGAGGTGTGTTTGTAGACTCAGTGGTGTCTCTAAAGCGTACAGCTTTCAAGTTACAAGAGTTAATAGCCTGTGGTTACGGACTCACTTGGGAGATTCGTTGAGTGGCACTGTTCGGATGTGCAGTTTCTGAATCTCATCGATGGTGCCAATGGTAAGAGTGCTGTTGTTCGCCAGCGCCAAGCTGTACGTGAGACAACCACATATCACAAGTGTTAAACACACACGCACACACAGCGCTACCTTTGATCCAACAAAATGTCCGAGAAAGAAATACTTCCCCCTCTCGCCCCTCCCCGTGTGAAGATGGCATTTGTATCAAGTCCAACTGTTCGTTTACATGCTATACAAGGTTTGTTTTTAAGTGTGCGTACTTAAATCTGGAGCAGGTGTACAAAACATTCCAGGTGAAAAATATGAGCACAGCTAAGGATATTTTTCTGATGTGCAATTCCAAGAAAGCGACCAGAAAATAAGCTGTATATATTGCTTAATACCTTATGAAACGTAAGCAATCGACTTAACAAAATTAATTTCCCAAATTAATGAATTGACCGGGAAACTTGTTAAAAATAAAACTCAACACATTGTCAATAACACATTTTGTCACAGGTAAAGTAGTTACCAGAGAGGTAGGGTCTTTACCTTTCTGGCCTCTCTATGCATTGTGTTAAAAGGCCATTGCACAAAACATCAACTATTATACACTTATTATTTGAAGGCAGTGTTATTGATGAACGAGTTGAGTTTTTTTGTTTGTTTTTGTGCTTGTACACCCCTGCCAAGGCAGCGTCACCAAACAATTCTAACTTGCTCAGTGGTTTGTGATTAGTAAATAATTAAAACGGGAAAACTCCAGCTGGTAAGGAGGTACCTGTCAGGGTAGCCTTGTGAGTTGAGGGGGCACATGTAGTTGACCTCCTTTAGGTTCACGTTGGAGAAGACCAGCTTGTGGTTGCTACTGTAGATGACGGTGGGGCGGTCCGAGCAGGCAAACACGTTGGTTGTGGAAAGAGACTTAAACGTGCGCAGCACTGTCGGCTGTGTGCCCAGTGTCACCTTCTTCTTGTCGCTCAGGTAGCCTACACGACAGGGGGGGGATGGAGGGGCAGGGGTCAAAGGTCAAGTGGGAACAAGTCAGCAGGAGTAAAGGCAAGGGACGTGGTTGGCTACATACTGTGCAAAAGAAGTTCAACATACATACGTGCCACAGAGGTTTGCTGTGAGCCTGGCAACCTGGTCGATAAATAGCAAAGGGTGGCAAAGAAGGGCAAAGACGTTTGCAGAGTGCTAACAAATGAGTAGGTAGGGAAGGGGGCAAAGGAATAGAAGAGCATCATAGGAATTCCAGTGAATAAAGGACATTAAGGGGGAGGAAAGATAGCGAGTTAAAGACCCACATTAATCTAACTGATCCAGAACCGTCGACCTTCACTCACCGCTGTCCACACTGAGATTGAAGTAGAAGAGGGCTCCGTCTCCAAGTGCACACAACAGGTAATGGGCTCCCTCGAACGTTGTCATCAGGATCGAGCGTGGGATTATCTCTGATGGGACAGCACAACACAGTGAATTGAATGGCAAAGCAAACCTCACAAAAATCAGTCACCCACATCACACTGACGCAACTCATGACACAAGGATGAAACTGCCTGCTTTGGAAGTTAATTAATCATGACGGGAAAACCCATATAGCAAGTGCGCATCATTTAGAAAACATTGCGTATCTTGGGGCCAGAGCACCACTATATTCTGTTGACCTTAAGAGGCAGCAGTGTAAAAGCAATGTGAACCACAGGGGACTGCAGCCAATTATATAACAAAACTGTGGCACAGATTAAAGAATGATAATGGCACGTTTATAATTATCAACAATTGTGCAATACAGTAATTCAAGGTAGATGGTCGTGTAAACAAAACATGGCACAGTCCAGACAACTGTCCATGTTCAGAATCAGAATATGTATGTATACTGGAGGAATCTGATGGGGGGGGTCACAACATTATAACAACAATCTACAGAGGTCACTTTAAACAGTGAAGGTGCAGCTCTGCAATTTCTTATTTACACCACTGCTGGCGGAAGTGCCTCCACTAGGGGCAGCCCTAGAGAGCCCCCTCTAGAAGATATATGGCCTACTGTTCTAACGCTGGCCTGCCGCCTTGCAAGAGGTACCTGCAATTTAACCAACACACGATCTGTAATTGGCGGTGGTGTGCTTATCTATACTGCTGGGTGGACAGAGGTGGGAGGTATTTATGAAACTTGCCCATTGCTTCAACTGCAGGACCGAAAGAGTTCAAAGCGGCGACCTCTAGATTGCAAGTGCACTGACAGCATGGGAGCATCCCGAAAATCAAGTCACTGTATTGCCGTACCAAAGCTGCTACGCAACCCGCGGGTTGCATGTCCGACACCCACCGCCTTTCAGGGATAGTCTGGTGTACACTCAAGAATGCGTCCAACAACGAACGAGGATCAAACCGTGCCCCACCTCCACCCAGCATCTCCTTGTGCAGTGTGTCGAACGAGGGCAGACGCAGGATGCGCGCAGAGATATCCGTCCACAGGCCCACGGCACACAGGGTCGAGTTGCCGGCCCCATCGCCCAGCGGCGAGATGTCGAGGCATGCCACCTCATGCTCCATCTCGGTGGAACTGTGGCGAGGGAAGAAAATACTCCATCAAATTTTGAAACAATCTATCAAACCTCTCCATTATTTCTAAGGAAGTTACCTCAAGCTCGCTAGTGTGTTCCCTTTTGTTATCCTCGTACATAAATAACGTTGTCTCAAAGGTAATCCACTTGGAAAAAGGGTCTCCATGCTCATGGTGTGATCTCATATAGATGCCTGCATCATCCAAGCACCATCAAGGCTCAGCTGTGCTTATCGTCCAAGAAATAATGAGATTGGGCACATTGTGGGTTATTCGGTCATAGGCTAAGTGGCTAAATAGAAGTACGACGCCAAGGTGCCAACGTCATCACATTGTGAAATACTTCACGTGGGCTTTAATGACCTGACATGGCATTAGCAGTTAGCACCCGGAGCGTCCTGTGCAGGGAGTCGGCAACCAAAATAACAAAGGGAGGCATTTTTTTTTCGAATTCGGTTTAAAAAAAAAAAAACCTCAACATTTCAAGAGCCGCAATGCACGTGAATACGAGACGGCGGACCTGAATAAACGACGTCACGGAGGAGTCTTTAAAGAGCCGCATGCGGCTCCGGAGCCGCAGGTTTGCCGGCGCCTGGTCCAGCGGGGCCGGTCAGGGGCCAGGGTGAAAAGCGAAGTGAGAAAAGGGGAGCAGGGCCACTGCCGTTCCAAGGTTTGTGATCACCTGACTTGCTTGAGTTGCCCTGCCGAGATGTCCAGGTAAAAGAGCATACGGCCCACGGCGCACACCACCTGCGCCGCGTTGCAGGAGGCCACACTGATGTTCTTGCCACTGGGCTCCTTCCACTCGCTCACCAGCGCCTTTGACTTGTGGTCCACCAGTCTCACGGATCCACAGGTTATCTAGCACAGTAAGGGGGGGGGGGAGAGAGCAAGCATGCACATGTCATCAGTCATGATCTATTCATGGTTGAAGGTCTCACCAAGATGTCGATATCTCACATAGGTAAATGCCATGCAACGATCCATCTAGCACCTGCATATGTGCTGATATAATCACTCCACCTCCGCAGAATACATTACATCAGTAGTAAGACATCAATCAGATTGATCGTTAAGAAATGCAAGCGGGCTTGGGCATGGTACACCGCTTGAAGGGGCGGTGGCCCTGGTAAAGAAGAACAACAGTAACAGCCAAAGCAAGCAGCACACATGTACAATGTGCAAAATGCTGGAACAAGATTCACTTCAAAATTGAACAAATGTAAAGTGCACCAGTTCAAATCCTATGATGACATCAGAAAGTGTGTTGGTAGATGTAATGTATGGAATGTGGGATCGGTTGGTAGTTTTATGTGAGTGCGTGGATGGTGTGTGGGGTGTGTAGCTGGTATGGAATTGAACAGAAGTGTTTCATACTGTTCAAGCATTCAAATACATTTTCTCAAGTTCCCTTTCAAATCCTCCAGGAATAAATGCAAAATTCGAAAGCGGTTAGCGGTCAAGCGTGAGGAAATGTATGGAAAGGTATTTTTTAATTTGGGAAAAATGTTTGCAATTGTGTGGGTAATGGAAGTGTAGAAGAGTCGGTAATGAGTGTGTGGGGGAACCTCAAACCTGGATGAGCTGTTCATTGGCCACGTTGCCGCAGTAGAAGGTCTGCTGCTCATCACAGAAACCGGGCAACTCAGTCTCCTCCACCTCCTCACCGTTCAACATGAGCACTCTGCAAACACACGTCAAAACACGTACCCAAGCAGAGTTCTTTTACTTACATCAAAGCTGTTTTTGGCTCGGTGTTCGCACCAGCTTCCATTAAATTAAACTACACATTCCACACTAACTTATGTCAAACACGACGCATATCTCCAATTGGTTGTTTTTTGCGATCATTTTTTAACCTTTTTCTTTCCGATTCTGTTCCACGTGTGACACCTGCATCAAGTCATGACATTATTAAATAAGTATTTAAGCTTTTACAGCAAGCAATTTGAGTCTTCTGTAATCCTTGATTGAGCCTTCGCCACTTCATGAGGTTTCAATGCACTCACATCATGGGACGAGGATCAAGGTAACTAAATAAAGCGACAATAAAACAATGACTTTCATTGCTTAAAAGAATTGTCATACCGTGTCTGGCCGACAAAGGAGAGAACAAGCATGTCATCCAAGTCACGTGTGGGGTCCGAGCGGAGAGGCCACAAGCCTGCCACGGCCAAAGATTAGAGATGGAGAGAGAAAATAAAAGGACATCGTCATTTACTTTTCAGATCTGATCTTGTTATTACTCTCTGTATGTATGTTGATCTTCTTTTGCACCGTACATAGCCAACCGTGCTAATCGGATAACCCTGAATAGGTCGCTCATTCACCAATGAGATGATTACATTGGCACCAACGACAATAGCTCATTCTGATCGGAATATGAACATTAACATTGACATCACAGATGCTCTATCGAATGGAGCAGCATCCTAAATTGGGACAAGTGTGCCGAAATGCGTGTCTGGTTAAGTGGCGTGTGATCATGCCATGTATGAGTGTGTGGGTGTGGATCGGTACCCTTAATGCCCGGCAGGTCAATGCTGGCGTGCTCGTGAATTCCAATGCCATTGCGGATTATTCGCAATGAGCCCTCCTTGAATGCACCTGAGCATGTCACCAACTGCTCCGCACACACGAAACCCACACACGCACAACACACACGATCACGCACATATTTTACCAAGTAAGAAGCGACCTTCCCACAAATGATAGCTTAAAGTAGCTTATCAGGTGGACATTTTTAGCAACCAAATACTCTAAACACATGTTCTAAATGGAGAGGGAAATCCGGAGGATCCAGAGCAAAATCCACAAAACCACGAGCAGAACATGCAAACTCCAAATAGACAGCAGGTTGGAATCGAACCCACAACCTCCCGTATACCAGGTGAGGTAGTTAACACCTCGGCACCGTGGCGCCAGAAAAAAAGATCCATGTGCAAATGCACATTGATTCACATCGACATGCACAGACATGTGGAGATATACCACATTCCTCTGGCATGTGGAGATATACCACATTCCTCTGGCATGTGGCCCCTACTAGGTAGTGTTTAGAGATGCAGTACGAAATGTGCTCTTTGCTGTGAACTGCTTAATAACATTATTGAAGGTGTTTTGACCAAAACATCTAGTCGAAATCGACAGAAAATACAGCATGATGGTGATCATCATGTACACGTTTGTCAATGGGGTTGTGCGGTCTATATAGTGGGCAAAAGTATTGACAAAGGGGCTGCAACATGTGCATGCCATATGCAAGAACACGAGCACTCACCTGGCCCTGCCCCTGCCGCTCCAGGTCCACAACGCACATGTCCACAATGGGGCCCAGGTTGGTGAAGGTCTCCATGGTTGTGACGTATGAGCCCTGCTCATTGCTGTCAACATTCAACTAAAACACACAGTAGCCAGACACAATACAGTAAACATGTAACTAGGCATTCATTCGTTGATTTAAATTGATTCCTATGCTCATAATACTCACATTCAATCGTATGAAAATCATTGGAGAAGTGGTTTTCTCCTCCAACAAACCCTACAAGTTCAAATCCAAATTAGGGTCAGCTGAACGTGTCATCCCTCTAGATTTTGCAAAATTATTTCAGTAAAATGTTCGCACCACATTTTGGCATGTCAAAAGTTGTTGCTGTGCAAAATATTCAAGTCACACCAATGGCTGCTCGATACTTTCAAGGTAGATCACTTGGGATGTGTTCCCGATTTTCAGATTCGAAATTTTGTATGATCCCAAAAAGATTTGTTTCAGATTGATCTGAAAGTATGACGTCACAGAAAACTATGTCGCATAATCGTTAACTTCCGTGATTTTCCCGCTAAAGCAGTGTCACGTGGCATCAGGTCATGTCACTTTAGTTAGTGGGAAGACACATTATTATATAACCAGCCTATAGCCCGTCCCGATGACGGGTGTATTACAGTAAATCTGAAATAGCCTAAAAAGCCCGTCCAAGGATGGGTGTATTGCAGTAAATCTGAAAAATTCAAACGAACAAAATATGTTCCGCTCATGATTATTAATGAGGGGGGGGGGAGTCCTCCATGTGGAGTGACGTCACCCGCTCATTATTATGTGGAGTGACGTCACCCACTCATGATTATTAATGATAGCGTTACGGAGTTAGCGTGACATCAGAGTTCTGGTTTTTATATATATAAAATAACTCTGAAATGTTTAAATCTAAAACTCATCCCTAAGATGCACAATGCCCATTGCTAAACATAACATGTTTACTTTAATATATCTTTATTCATTTTCTGAAGAGTTAAATGTGTGGCTCAAGTTATGGTTGTAGTCAGGATTAGTTATGCAATGGATCGGGGGCTATGAAAAATTAGGGCAATGGTCACAAATAAACGACATAGCTAGAGCTACATTTAAGATTAGGACATCCATACAATTACATTATCATGTTGCATAAGCATTACCATCACATCACTCTTTCAAGCACTCAAACTACTATCATTCTCCATTCTTATGTGAATATTTATCAATTACCTTAACCAGTTGGGAGTCTCCGAGTCTTGAACCGATGTAGACCACACCATTGTCCAAGTAAGTCAGACATTCGGCAATAGATGTCTGTTGAGGGAGAAGACGCAATGACGCCAACTTTAACACAATTGTAACCATCAACTATACTTATGTTTTTTGTGGTATTTTATTTGTCACATTCTCTTCTGTAGTTTTTCAGAGTTGAGAGTTCAAAACCCTGTCAAGGATAAACCCATCTACTCATCCTACTTCATAGGGTGTGAACAATTAATGATTGTTCTGTGGAAAGACTGGGCCCTGCCATAACAATGTGGAATTTTCACAACGACCTCAGGGATGCCAATGGATGAACACTGTGTTTTATATGTAACCATTCCTTACATGAACATTAATTTACAATATTTTTTAAACATAGCCTTTACCTAACAATTACCCAGCTTACAATACATGGGTCAGAGATTTTTTGAGAGGTAGAGTGTAGTATGGAGGAACTGGTATGCAGGTAAAATAAAAGCAACACGATAATTTTGCTCATAGCAACATATCTTGTTAAGGCAATGCTCTCCTTTGACCCTAATCGGGCTCCAGGATTCTTAAAACCAGTAGTACAAAGCTTTCACATGAGGTCTCCGGCTCACCTCCCCGAGCATCTCAACTCGCAGATCCCGCACGGTGGCCGTGCCGTCCATGAGCTCATCCCTCTCCAGCAGCAGCATGAACAGCCGCCCCTCCATGTCGCCCAAGAGGTAGCGGGAGCCGTTGGCGTCCACGCGATTCTGGCACACGATGGTGCTTTGCTGGTGGTGGAGTGAACCAGACAAGGCAATGGTGAGAAAATTGGTGTGGAGATGGTAAAGCATAATTGCTTCTCAGGATAACACATAAGCAGAAATCCAGAATTACACCATGGGTGAGTAATTCAGCAGATTATCAGGAGCGTGATAGTGATTTATTTTTTATTTTCCTCGTTTTTCTGAAATTAGGGGCAAAAACGTGGTAATATTATCACATCACCATCCATGTCAGGAGATTTCAGACAATGAAGCCCCACTAACATTCCATCGAAGGTAGATGGATTTTTGAGAGATTATGGTTTATAGAGCCCAGACTAAAAGATGAAAACTCAAGACACATGACATATAAACTTTCAATCTCCACCAAACAGCCTGCCAGAAACCCAGGTTGGAACTAGCGCCAGCAGTCCATCACGGTAAACCAAAATCAATTCATCAAGGGGGTTGTGTAACCATTTTGCTGTACGGTGCTTGCAGCAGCGCCGTTTATCCAAAATGTGCCATGGGCTCCGTTGCTTTCAGGCTCGTATGAAGGCTAAACATCGTCAGGTTGGAAGAAGGCCTTTAGCCTCTGAATGTTTGGATGCATTTGTAAAATCGGGTCTTTCAACATCTTAAGAGTCTCAAACCAGGCTTTTCAGATGTTGTAGGCATATGGTTGAGGTGGTCAAGGGATGGCAGTGCTGAGTGTCACCTCCTCATACACGTGGGTTTTTTCTCCCAATATTCCTGGTTTCCTCCAAAATTCCACAAACTAATTAATGGCAATTCGTCAAACATCCCAATGCAGGACCCTCCTGAGGAAGTCTTGAGACTAAGATAAGCTTATTATAACAATTCACATTTACCTTGATGGCAGGAGGAGCAATGGGTAGATACTGGTCACCATTGTGGTATGTGATAGCTTCCTGTCCAATAATAAGAGCTCCTCCCATTGGCTGGGGCACTGTCACACACAACACACTCTTGATTAGTTGCATAACAAAAAAATGTGACGAATGTGCCTAGAAGTATGTTTCACCCCAGTTAATGTATACTTAATAAGAAATTAACATCAGTGCAGAATATTGCTGTACATGTCAGAAATTAAAAACCAAAAAAAAGACGGCTGTCATGAGCTCGTAATGGCTGTGACGCCGTAATGAGCCAATGATGATGAGGTACTGGGGGTTTATATCCCAGTTCCAACCATTCATAATGAAAATGGTGTCATGTTGCATCGGATGTCACTTTTGTTCATGCTCATAAATGCGATGCAGGGAACTCAAAGCTCACCTGCAATGACGATTCCAGCTTCGGCATCCACATTGTCCTGTTTCCAAGGCCCCTTATTAAACTCCTTATCTCGAAGAGACACCTCATAGGTCTTCACATGCCGACCTTGGGGGTCCTTTATCATGACACCACCACAACCACCACAATAATGATCATCACTAAAAACACGACACTCACTACCATCAACAAGAAAATATCATAAGCATGCCTAATCACCATCACCATCAGCACCACAATACTTGGAATTTTATTAATAAAACTGGGAGTCGGCTCCATGATCTGGCGATAACATGACCAAGTTGTTGGATCATACCAACTCACGGGTGTGATGTTAAAGTGCATTTACTTTAAGGAATTAAGGATTTTGTTGAGCGTTGTTCACCTATCCCCTCTCCCCCCCCACCCCACTGGGATAGGGTCTGGCACAGGCAATGCCTGCTCACTCTTATATGAAAGCCATTTTACCTTGCAGCATTTTTGTGGTAGCCTATAACATGGCTCTACCCTAAAGAGACACTTGGGAAAAATGGAACAATCATAACCATATGCTTTAACATAGTTTCATTATAAATGTATTATTCTCTAATCCTATATGACTGTTCCTCCCAGACCGCCCAATGAAATAATCATATTTTACTTTATTAAACCTAGTAAAAACTCTGTGAATGTGTCCAAACACAAATCCAATTTAAAAATTTTAAGATTATCCGATTTTGTGCAGTTGCCGAGGTATTCTTTTGAGTTTCCAGAGACATCAGCATGATATCTGACTGTTGTGCGATTCAAATTATGAGGAAAACTTCCCCTACCACTTGGCCACCAGCAGTAATGTTTATTGCATGACAGTTAAAATGAATAAAAACTTATATTTCATTCTCAGAGCTGGAATTAAGTTAAATTAAGCACAGAATCGTGTTCATTTGTGACCGGGCTGAGCCCATTAACTCACATCACATGATAATTTAGTTAATCACAGGCAGCTTGCAGCCTCTGAACGACCTAGCCAGCTCACACAAAATAAATAAAAAGTTGGTAGATCAGAGCTAAGAGGTGATCCCTGCTGCCCTACGTGCCTGGTATACGAAGCAAATGGTTGGCACGGCACAGCCAAACAGGAACTTGACATCGATGACCATGAGCTCCTCCAAGCGAATGTTAAAGGCCTTCAGCTCCTTGTTGTCCCGGTCAAGCGGGATGACCTTGAATAGGCCATCATAGAGGCGCAGACCAATCATGCGGCTCTCGGGGTCTACAATGCCAATGATGCCCGTTTCTGATGGACGTCCAATACGGTCCTGCAGAGACAAACATTACCATTAACACCATCTTTGCCTCCACATCGGATTACCATCATCATTCTTGTCAATGTAAATGATGCCAACGCAAATCTTCACCATCGAAATTGTCAATATCATTCCCATTACGCACTTGTATAAAACGTCATTGTAATTCGTAGATTCCGAATTGGCATCATACTTCACCGTAAAAATAAGCCATTTTGAAAGCTTTGACTATTGCATACATAAACTTACGTAGATGTCTGTATATCCACAAGTGTTTAAAAGTATATATTGGTAACATTGTGGTTTATCTGAACCTGTCTGTTCCATGGTGATTTCCCAAGCATTTATGTAATGGAGCGGTGCTATTACCTGCACGTTACCATGTGCCCTCGTGATGATATCCACATTATCCCCATCCTGTTTGTACTCCAGGATGCATGCGTTGTACTTGGCAGTCAAGATGAAGAGAAGGTCTTTTTTTTCTCCCTGGAGACCACACAACATGCTTCATCGTGATGTAAAATTCCTTCATAACCAATAGCAACATCGCCCCCTACTGGAAAACAAATGCAGGCCAGTGCTGTGTTCACCTTGTGTTGCACAAGCCACCATTCGGCAGTCCTCTAGGCTAGAACATTGAGGCCTGAAACGTTTCAGTACATTATGGGTGCAATATGAATAAAATAATTTTTTATTACTGTAAAATAAAATTACACTCAAAAGGAACGTGTGGGTGAACATTCCCCAAGTTCGAAGTTTTCACATTTTACAGGGTGACCATGATACATTAGTGCGATTACACTTTACCCTCATGATTTGAGGTTGATGCAAAATAAGGGGAAAGTGGTTTGTACACCTCAAAAAAGAAAAGCCTACAGCAATAATTCCGAAATGTAGCTTCACGAGTAATGCATCATAAGTATGCATCAGTTTGTTTTTTTACATGTGGACAGTAGACATGCACCTAAAAGAAACATTATACCCACAGCACTGTCACTTCTTCAGGTACATCCCAAGAGTGAGCAACACGCTTGCGTCATTGTGACGCAAACATTAAGATAATATCATTGCACATATCTGGTTCAGCGCATTGAAAGAACCATGCTTATGAGTAATGTCAGTTTTTACAGTTCTTGATTGACTTGATACACTTTCTGGCAATGCACGAATTCAGGTGTCCCCATGCAAATCATGAAAAAAATCTTCCATAAATCCCTATACCGTAGTTTGAACATCTTTCATTAAAACTTTAATCGCAATTTTTCACCACAAGAACATATCTGTTTCATCTTATTTACAACTCTACCGCAGCTCCTCCATGCAACTATAATGGATATGATACGGCACTGTATCAGAACACATTCGTTGGCATAGCGATTGACCCTCATAACCCAGATGTCCAACCCAACGTTTGCATCTACGATGCATCAAGGATTTCTCACTTGTGGCCGGAAGAGCTCCATGACGGAAATCTTCCCGTACATGCCGACCTCCTTGACGGCCCGCAGGCCCTCTGGCGTCACCACGTAGATCTCTAACCGGGTGTTCTTGGCAATGAGGAGGTTCAGGTCCTCTGCGGACGTGAAGTGACCTGCACACCGTGGCATCAGTTACAAATAACAACCCACGTTATGTCCGGGTACCTCTTAATCGGGAACCCTGCTTTGGCAGAGATCCGCAGAAGAAAGTAATTCCCAACAGCGAAGATCAGGGAAAAAGTGCACGATTCAAAAAGCATGTTTTTAGATTGAATTACGTGGTTCAATGCGAACCGATGTTTTTTTTTTTGGAACAATGAGCCAGAGAGATGTTAATATTGTGAATTTACCTCGGTCGCCCTTGTGAACGATGCACAATATACCGTGTCGATTTAATCTCCTGGTTAAATAAAGGATACAATAGTGCGGTGTCTTGTGTTTTACTTAAGTCCTGTACGGTTTGTGGAATGCTATTGGCCTAATGGTTACTAATCTGCGATTGAGTAATGCCGTGCTTACCCCAGCGCCCCACAACAATGGTAAATGGTCCCATTGGAACCCACGGAATGCCCATCTGTCTTTGGATATGCATGCTAGGACTACGCAGGGCCTCACCACTCACTGCAAGGTTATGAATGCCATTGGGGTCTCATGGAGGATAACATATCTGCGTGTTGTTCTCCATTTGGTGTATCCATTAAACCCCAAATTTACACAGCCAATTTAGCCACCGCATACACGGGACACTTCCTAAAGCTGCTGGCTAATAACCTCCCACAGCAATAACAATACAGTTCAATTTAGGAGACAATAAGACGGCGCACAGCACTAATCCTAGCGGTCAAGATACGATTGAAAATCATTCCGAGGGGCCAAAGCACACGCGTGCCGTGGACATTATCCTCAATCCAGACACTTTGCTGGGAGCAAAGTGTGACCGTGATGTTTTGCAATCGTAAACGCCGTGCATTGGAGGCTACAATCGAGATGTCTGGCTCACAATTTAGTTGCAATGGTCGATAAAACTGTACGGGGGGGGGGGTGGGCTGGCTGCAATGTAAATTGACTAATGTTGAGTTTGTTTTGTTTGTAGAGCAATACACTACGGCACTTGTGAACGTTGGAACGCACACGAGGTGGTGATGATGATGATGAATGCCACGAGGGGGATGGACGTCTCAGAGAGGAAGGAGCCCTCCTCCTCCTCCCCGCCGCTGCCGCCGCCGCCACCTCGCGTCGGCCATAGGAGCCCGCCAGAGGCTTCGGACGGCCTGACCGAGGCGGGGTTTTTACACAGCGACAGTGGGGCTCTTGATGGGAGACGGAGGCAGTCGATAACATCGCCACTCTATGAATGAACATTGCACGAGTCGCTAACCACCTCGACCCACGCACGCCACGAAGCACCCCCCCCCCCACAGCCCCCCACGTGTCGAAACGGGGCCCCATTGCGGCCTCGCACAGGAGGAGGATGATGATGGAGGTGCTGGTGGTGCTGGTCGCCTTCCCGCTTACCCGTGACGCACGCGTTCACAGCCGTCGGCTTGTGCGCCGTCACCACGTAATTGTACGACATTTTGTTTTCTGCTGCTTCTTCTTCTTGTTGTTATCCTGTGGTCGTTCGAAACAGTTTCAACGACGGCGCCCGTTCTCCCACCACCACCACCACCCCCCCACTCTCTCAACCCACGCTTCGAATGCTGACGGCTGCTTTGTAACCACCGCCGCCGCCGCAACGACAACAACAAAAACCGCGTGCCGCTGGGATTTCGCGTCGTGTTATCGCGTGCGTGGTGTTCACTGTGCGTGTGGTGTCGGTGTTGTTTGCGTGTGCTCCCTTGGCTCGCTCGCACCCTACTTGCCGCCGCCGCCGCGAGGCCAACCCAGTCAGTGTACAGGTGCCCGAGACGCCCAGTGCCATTGGCTGCAGCGGGGCGAGGGGTCACGCGTGTGCAAGGCAGCCGGCCATTGGCGATGGGATTGGTGATTGAGTGGCCGTAAGACCACTCCCACCCTCCCTCCCACCAACACTCCCTCCCACCAACACTCCCTCCCACCCTCCCACCCACCAACACTCCCACCCACCCTCCCACCCACCAACACTCCCACCCACCCTCCCACCCACCAACACTCCCACCCTTCCACCCACCAACACTCCCACCCTTCCACCCTCCAACACTCCCACCAACCCTCCCACCCACTAACCCACCCTCCCACCCACCAACACTCCCACCCTTCCACCCTCCCACCAACCCTCCAACACTCCCACCAACCCTCCCACCAACCTTCCCCCCTCTCCCACCAACCCCCCCACCCTCCCACCAACCCTCCAACCACACTCCCACCCTTCCACCCTCCCACCAACCCTCCAACCCTCCCACCAACCCTTCCACCCCACCCACCCACTAACCAACCCACCAACTCACCCTCCCACCCACCAACCCTCCCACCAACCTTCCCCCCACAATCCCACCAACCCTCCCACCAACCCCCCCACCCTCCCACCAACCCTCCAATCCTCCCACCAACCCTCCCACCAACACTCCCACCCTTCCACCAACCCTCCCACCAACACTCCCACCAACACTCCCACCCTTCCACCCTCCCACCATCCCACCAACCCTCCCACCATCCCACCAACCCTCCCACCAACCCTCCAATCCTCCCACCAACCCTCCCACCAACCCTCCCACCAACACTCCCACCCTCCACCAACCCTCTCACCAACCCTCCAACCCTCCCACCAACACTCCACCCCACTCACCCACCAACCCTCCAACCCACCCACCAACCCTCCCACCAACCTTCCAACCCTCCCACCCACCAACCCTCCAACCCTCGAACCCACCCACCAACCCTCCAACCATCCCACCAACCCTCCTACCAACCCTCCCACCAACCCCCCCACCCTCCCACCAACCTCCCCACCCTCCCACCGACCTCCCCACCCTCCCACCAACCCTCCCACCAAACCTCCCCACCCTCCCACCAACCATCCCACTCTCCCACCAACCCCCCCACCCTCCCACCAACCTTCCCACCCTCCCACCAACCCCTCCACCCCCCCACCAACCTCCCCACCCTCCCACCAACCTTCCCACCCCCCCACCAACCCCCCCCACCCTCCCACCAACCTTCCCACACTCCCACCAACCCTCCCACCAACCATTTAAAACGCGGCAGATTTTGCAAACAAGTCAACAACTCAGAGGTGCGGAGTCAAGCTCAGAGTTACTCGAAAGCCTGACCCAAGAGATGGAAGGGCCTTTAGATGTTTCTTGAAAGTCAGCGTGCATTTGATGTTGCAGATGTGCAAAGGGATAAGAGAGTTGCACACCGAGGAACATGTTCACTTACTTTTACTGAGAAACGTTGAAAATGTTATTGGAAGTGCCTGGAATGAACGCGAGGAATGAGGGACCGTGCATTGTTGGATTTTGTAAAAAAAAAATGTTGAAATGCGACTTTAACGTAAGGTATATCGAATTCGTTTCCTAATGTATAAGTTGCGTGTGATTGCGAAATTCCATATATTGAGTTGCCGTATTACGAGCGATGACGGTAGCGAAGGTTGCAATATATCTGTAACAAAATTATTGTATTAAAAAGAAAAAAAAGAGGGGGTCTAAAGGCTTTGACGGTACTCGGTTAACCTATGGCAGCGACACCTTCTCATCTTTAACTATTGGATTAATTTGGAATTGATCACAAATTTCAATCGAAAGGGTCTTTGCACGGTGAGCTATGACGTCGTTGGAAACAGGAGGCGCTTCTGGGCTATGTAACTTGCTACCTGCTCCGTTGATGCATTAAAAACTGTTTTTTTATACACATAGCACATATATTGTATAAATAACTTTAAATTAGCACAACTAGTGTAAATACTTTTAGATTTTTTTTATTGCACATTACCACGTTGATGAACATTTCAGCAAATGATTAAGTACATTCAATGATTGTTTATAAAGTGAAAATAAATATTATCATGGGGGTTGGATTTGAACCTGCGACTTATTTGACTGCCGCCGCCTTGTGGCGAGGGTTGTAATTGATTTTTTTTCGAAATAATTTACAAATTAAAAACGTTCAAGAGGGGGTCTAAAAGGCCTTTTGTAGATACTCAAGCTATGGCAAGCGACACCTTCTCACCTCTAACTATTGGATGAATTTGTAATTGATCCCTCGTGGCTCTCGTGACAGGCATTAGACCCACGAATAACAGGGCAAAGGTGCCTGAGCACGGTGAGCTACAGCGTCAGTTGTAAACAAGAGCCGCTTGTTTGGGCTATTATATAACTGCTCAACCTGTCCGCAATACCCTTGATGCATTGAAACACTTGTTTATACAATAACACTACTAGTTTAAATACTTTACGATTTTTTTTATTGTATGTTACCATGCTGATAAACATGACTAACTAAATATAATGATTGTTTATTAAGTAAACTTTTTTATATATTAATACGGCGGTTGGATTTGAACCTGCGAACCCTTGACGATGCCTCCGCCACCTTTTGGAAAGGGTTACAACGTTGACCCCCGACGTTCTTTATTTACTAGCGGGATGACCTCGTCCCAACAAAAGGTGCTACATGATTTAAGACTCTGTTCATTACCCCCCGCTGTAGCCAGCAACGTCGTCAATACAGTACAGAATTATAATTATTAATTGATGAGTGCCTACCTGATGACAGACCAAATGCAGACTCTCATTGAACACCCTGTGCCCTTACAAATCTCAACGTTCTTCCTACAAAGTGCCATCACAAGGGAGAAACACAAACAAATAGACACACTTTTGTTTAACGTATTGAAACGGCTGTACCCCGTATGGACCTGAAAACTCAATTTCCCTTGTACAATAATAGGGGAGGGGGGGGTGATATAAACCGTATGGGTTGACACGGTGAGTGAGTTGCTTTAAATAGTCGTGGGGAGGGAGGGATGCTGCGGCGTTGCAAATCCTCATCAGCCACCCACCAATTGGCGGCGACCATTGAGGAGGAGCCGAGTGGAGCAAGGGGGTGGGGAGAGCAAGGGGGGGGGACCCAAAGGGGGGGATAGAGCAAGGTGGGGGGTAGAGCAAGGGGGGGGGGTAGAGCAAGGGGGGGGGTAGAGCAAGGGGGGGGTAGAGCAAGGGGGGGGTAGAGCAAGGGGGGGATAGAGCAAGGGGGGTAGAGCAAGGGGGGGGGGGGGTAGAGCAAGGGGGGGGTAGAGCAAGGGGGGGGTAGAGCAAGGGGGGGGTAGAGCAAGGGGGGGGTAGAGCAAGGGGGGGGGGTAGAGCAAGGGGGGGTAGAGCAAGGGGGTGGGGGGTAGAGCAAGGGATGGAGAGAGCAAGGGGGGAGAGCAAGGGGGGAGAGCAAGGGGGGGGGCAAGGGGGGGGAGCAAGGGGGGGGGGGTGGCGAGCACGAGGGGGAGCAAGGGGGGGAGCAAGGGTGGGGGGAGCAAGGGTGGGGGGAGCAAGAAGGGGGACAGCAAGGGTGGGGGGAGCGCAAGGGTGGGGGGAGCGCAAGGGTGGGGGGGAGACCAAGGGTGGGGGATAGCAAGGGTGGGGGGGAGAGCAAGGGTGAGGGGGGGTGGAGAGCAAGGGTGGGGGGGAGAGCAAGGGTGGGGGGGAGCAAGGGTGGGGGAGAGCAAGGGTGGGGGGGAAGAGCAAGCGTGGGGGGGGGAGAGAAAGGGTGGGGGGGGAGAGCAAGGGTGGTGGGGGAGAGCAAGGGTGGTGGGGGAGAGAAAGGGTGGGGGGGCAAGGGTGGGGGGGGAGAACAAGGGTGGGGGGGGCAAGGGGGGGGAGCAAGGGTGGGTGGGGGGGAGCAAGGGTGGGGGGCAAGGGGGGAGCAAGGGTGGGGGGCAAGGGGGGAGCAAGGGTGGGGGGCAAGGGGGGATCAAGGGTGGGGGTAGGGGGAGTGCCCGGCCCAATGATCCCGCGTCACTCTGGCGCGGCTCTGCTCTCTTCTCCGTGCTGGGCGGGGGATTGTGTCGCCCTCAATCTCTCCCGCTCGTGTTGAATCGCTCGTGCAGCCAGAGCCGTGTTGATGGTTGAGTGAGGTTGTTTTTCTCTCATTCTCTTCTACTACTTAATCTCGTTATCGCGACAACAATACACCTTGTGTGTGTGTGTGCGTGTTGCTACGTTTGAGGCCAAACGATGTTGCAGCAGCGGAGACAGCAGCAGCTGCTGCTGCTGCTTTGAAGCAGGCGAGGCACGTCGAGGTTGAACAAGCAAAGGTTGCGCCCACAGGTCTGTATGAGTGAGCGTGTGTTTATTGCTTTTTTAATGACAAGTTACGCGCACATGGACATCTTGCAGGTAAAGCTGCTAGCTGTTTATTCTATATTTTTCTTTACCCGTTGGTCAAAAACAAAAATCTACGAGCTGTACGTGACGGGGTGAGCTTATGAGCATTCTGTATGCAAAGATTCCGGTACTGTATGTTGATTAACAAGGGGCGATTGCTTCACGGCAGAGGCCTGCCTCACTTGCACTGCAACACATGCCGGGCTTCTCTATTCAACAACCGTGCATCATAGTCTGTGTGGTACAGCTGTGTGTGGTACAGGCTGTGTGTGGTACAGGCTGTGTGTGGTACAGGCTGTGTGTGTGGTACAGGCTGTGTGTGTGGTACAGGCTGTGTGTGTGGTACAGGCTGTGTGTGTGGTACAGCTGTGTGTGTGTGGTACTGGCTGTGGTTGTGTGTGGTACAGGCTGTGTGTGTGTGTGGTACAGGCTGTGTGTGTGTGGTACAGGCTGTGTGTGTGTGGTACAGGCTGTGTGTGTGTGGTACAGGCTGTGTGTGTGTGTGGTACAGCTGTGTGTGTGTGTGGTACAGCTGTGTGTGTGTGTGGTACAGGCTGTGTGTGTGTGTGGTACAGGCTGTGTGTGTGTGTGTGGTACAGGCTGTGTGTGTGTGTGTGGTACAGGCTGTGTGTGTGTGTGTGGTACATGCTGTGTGTGTGTGTGTGGTACAGGCTGTGTGTGTGTGTGTGTGGTACAGGCTGTGTGTGTGGTACAGGCTGTGTGCGTGTGTGTGGTACAGGCTGTGTGTGTGTGTGTGGTACAGACTCTATCTGTGTGTGGTACAGGCTGTGTGTATGGGGAGCGGTAGTGTAGCGGTCAGCGTGCTATACTATACTACGAACCTGGCGACCCGAGTTCGATTCCCGCACACGGCCACCACCACCAGTGACGATTATCTGAACCGGTCATGGGCATCCTCCCCTTGGTCGACTCAGCCTCAAACGAGCACCGCTTAAAGCTACGACTTCTACAGCCTTCAGTGTGTGTGGACTTGTGTACACACGGCGTGTTAACTGCGTGTTGACGTGGAGCGTTCAACCAGTACAGTTTATAGGCCCAGGTGGCGATGTTTTAGTCAAACGCAAACACGTGGCCGACCGTGCGATATCGCGACCGTGTTGATTAAATTGCGTGCTTGTGTGTGTGTGTTTTTAACCTTTAATCGACCAAGTTCGTGTGACTGGCCACGTAAGTTAACATTCCGCTGGTGCGGTTAAACGAGTGCGAGAGGGGCAGGCCTGACTCGCGCTACGAGTGTACGCACACACACACAGACACGTGTGTGCGTGTGTGGCACAATCCTTTAACAGCACACTGTGTGGTTATATAATGACAGGCGATGTATGCCGCCGTAACATCAGAATTGACCTAGCTACCTTTATGTTAAAGTGTCGTGATTGTAAAGGTGTGCGCGCTGTGCTGTGTTTGTGTTTTAATAAGGCTTGGGCGCTGCACAGAGGGCCTGGTTGACGGCGGTCACGCGTGGACTCGGGATGTCAATTGACTCCCCCATGAACACCGCCGGAGTGTGCTAACATTTGTGCGGCGCGTTTGTTTGTCAATCCACTGCTGTATGAGAGCCCGCTCGCCTTGCATGCTGTGTGGTTTGTGGTTGGGAGGAGGGTTTTTTTAACATATTTCACTGCGCTGGAGACGAAGCAGTACAGGGCAATTGGAACACTGTACTGTACTGCGAAGTACTGAAATTGATTTTGCTTCACTGCACTCTGCTGGCAACGTGGCACCGTAGCAGCCTATAGCACCTACGATTAGTATGTTTGGCTAGGTATTGTGCGAAAGAAGTTCTACGTACATACATGGTGGTCACTCATACAAGCAATATCCAAACTCGAAACTGGCCGCTTATTCGGCTCGTAGAATAATATCATTCGTTTACATAGGAAAGCCGTATTGTGTCGAGTGAGTGTCTAGTATGTGTGTGGTTGGCTAAGTGTTTAGATGAGGGTCTTGTAATTCTAGATTTAAAGCTTTCGTGACTGCTAGAATCCATACTCTTTGGTTCTATTGGGTAAAGTCACGTAGGTGAAAACAAAATAACAAAAAATCACGACGTTTCGGCCACAACACAAGCGGAGGACAGTCTCGTCCCTTCACCTGATGAAGGCCGCTTGTGTTGTGGCCGAAACGTTGTGATTTTTTGTTATTTTGTTTTCACCTACGTGAGGGTCTTGTAACCCTGTCCGTAGAACGGACTGCTCTGTAGTGTAGCTATTACAGACGGTGCAACGAAAACAAACGATACTTTTGTATCATAATTTCCTTTTTTTAACAATGCCTTATGCAAGGGGGTTTTGGATTGCAATACGTGCACAGTGGTGTCTGTCTGAATGACGATATGGTTGAAGGATGATGGCTGGGGGTTTGATGAATTGTTTACACAGCAATGCTTGAGTCTCAAGAGGAGTGTCAAGTGATTTCTGATGAAAATATCTGGCCAATTGCTTGTCGGTTGTGGGCAGCAGTGTGCAGTGCGACAAAATCAATTGATATACTATACCATGCTGTCACAGCTGTGGTCCCCCACAAGTTGTACGGCGTGGGGAGGCCCTCGTCCAGCAGTGTATGGACAAACACATGGCTGTTAATGTGCTTGCATTACAGCAGTACTACCCTGCTGAGGCCATTTGAATATAATTAATAATGAAAAGGGCATTAATTTATAATAATATGGATTTATTTTTACACGTGCCTGCCAAAATAAACAACCTCAAGATTTTTGTACCAAGGCAGTTGGGTTCTTGCTGCAAGTTCACTCTTTATTTTGAGACTGCATCTGCATGTGTTTGCTGGGGGTCCCAATTTCCTATGCTGTGCACCACCCAGTCTGATCGGTTTGTGTGTCATGCATATTTCTGCTCTGTGTGCAGAGCCCATCTTCTGGTCTGCTGTGGCCACGTGTTCTGTGTCACCTTTGCCATTGCTCTGCTATCTCGACAATGAAGAAACATAACTAGGTACAACACAGTCCAGGTTTTTGATTGGGCGTGTCTGTCTCATTTACAGGGTGCCCGCGGCCATGCCCGGGAAGTTGAAGGTTAAGATTTTGGCGGGGCGCCATCTGCCCGTCATGGACCGCGCCAGCGACCTAACAGATGCCTTTGTGGAGGTGTGCTTCCCATCAGTTGTCTCTGCGTGTGGCTGTGCTGTGCACGGGAGGAGTTCGATACAATACAATTTGAATTTGTGGAGCCTCTAAAAGTGAATAGCATCTCAAGGTGCTGTCGAGAAATGGCCTCCTAATGTTGTAGTGGCAGTACACTACACCATGCTGCTCAGTGCTGGATTGTGTAAATGGGAGTGTCCAGGACCGGCTCAGATAACTTGCGTTAGCTGTGCTCAGGATCAAATGCATCTGGTCAGGTCCATAACGTAGTACACGCCACTTCACTGCTGCTCCTACCCTCCCCAGATAGAGTTTCCGAGGCAAAAACCCCTGCCTTTCTGTTCCATCCAATCCTTACACAGAGGTGAAACTAGAGCCCTTGCTTATACAGCTGCCGCTGTCCATCAGGAGCCTTGTTTCAGAGTTGACACTTGTGAGATGCTATTATTGACAGCAGTTAATTGAGATCTTAAACCAAAAAATCCTTTAAAATAAACTTTACGGCTCTGCCACGAGCTCTATTTATGGAAATGCTGCAGTGTGTTGGAGCACACAACACAGAGCACAAATCAAATAAGAATCGCACCACATTCGATATTAATGCTGTTAGTAATACTTCCGCTGACAGATTCCTTACCTGCACTAATAAGCCATCGTGAATCAACCCACTACTCCAACCCTTCACTGGTTCTTAAACCAGTCCTGGGAATGACTGCAGAATGGATCTGACCCTTTATAAGATCCTATATGAACTTGCTCCTGCCGAATCTCCACTCTAATAACGTTGTATACCCCTCATGGGCTCTTCCGTTCCAGTAACCAAGGCCTTATTTTGACGCTCCTAGGCAACCTTCACTCAGTGGAAGGTCACGCATTCTACTGCTGCTCCCCTTATTCTGGAACTCCCTCCCCCTGCCAGTTTGTATTTTTGTTGACTCCCTCTATTCAATCTAATGCTTAAGATAGCCTCTTCTTGTATGCCAATGGCTGGCTGTATTGTCTCTTTTCCTAAAAAAAAAATGTCTGTGCATATGTCCCACTATTTGTAGTGTCTTGAGATATGTAAGCATTTAGTTAGGCACATAAAATAAATTAATTGCATTTGAACTTTAAGTAGATAACTGGTGGATGTTTTGGGAAATATCTCTTCTAAGCAGAGGGTAGAGAGATTAGCTGACTTATAGTTAGAGATTGCACTTATCACTGTGGTGTCCTGTGAAAATTCATACATTTGAAGAAAGTTGGCAAATTAACTGTATAATTGACATTAATGGATTTTCTGTTAGCGGACATTGAGTAGTACACACACTTTTAGGTCCAAATTATATATGCACACTGGTTAAAATTGAAGGGAAAGTGAGGACCCATAACTGAAGAACTGCATACAGGATTACAAGTGCTGTATTAACTCCAACTGCAAGGAAAGGTTTTTAGTTTACCGTCATCACAGGTGTCCTTTATAGGGCTGTGCATCAGCAAGTCTGTGCTGATCCCAGCAAATTCGTGCTCCGTTGTTTAGTTGGTAATCCGTTAACATTTTAGACAGTCTTGTGTGTAGTTGTTCACTTGTTTTTTTTGTATTTGTGTTGGCTTTCTCACAGGTCAAATTTAGCAACATCACTTTTAAGACGGACGTATACCCCAAGTCCCTGAACCCGCAGTGGAACTCTGAGTGGTTCAAGTTTGAGGTGAGCCGTTTTGTTGTGGTTATGTCTTAAAAACAGATGTCTTTCAGACACAGCATGAAAAACACAACTTTGTTGAGGTACTGTATGCTTTTACATTAGTTGAGGAGCCACTGAAATACACAATTTATTTCCAAGACAGATCATAATATAGTAATAGGTTGTACCCTTTTAACTGGCACAAAAACTGACACCTTTATTCAAGGCATCATGTTTGCAATAACCACAACACAAGCAGTCAAAATGCAAACAAAAGAGACAACTCTGATAATAATATGCACTGTCCTTGAATTTGATTGGTCCATACCCAAGACAGCTTTTCTTAGAGCCTAGTCTCCACTGGTGTTGGACCAGAAGACACCAAAAGGCGTGCAACTCAAAAACAGCGCACTATCAGAGTATTGAGGGCTCGGGGTGAGCATTTACATTATGAGACCTCCTTTGCCAGTAACAAGATATAGTAATAGGTTTTACCCTTTTAACTGGCACAAAAGTTGTACGCCTTTTGGCATCTTCTGGTCCAACACCAGTGGAGACTAGGCTCTAAGAAAAGCTGTCTCGGGTGTGGACCAATCAAATTCAAGGACAGTGCATATTATTATCAGTTGTCTCTTTTGCTTGCATTTTGACTGCTTGTGTTGTGGTTATTGCAAACATGATGCCTTGAATAAAGGTGTCAGTTTTTGTGCCAGTTAAAAGGGTAAAACCTATTACTATATCTTGTTACTGGCAAAGGAGGTCTCATAATGAAAACAGATCATGATATTTGTAATTCCATCAGCACTGCTATATTTGATTTTTTTTTATATTGTGCATTTGTGGGTGTGCTGTTTGAAGCAGCTACATAGTAGTTTGTGTGTCAAGTTATAATCCTGGGGACCCAAAAGGAAATCTTTAGCAATGCACACATCTTTGTCAGTATACTAACCACTGTTCCACCGCTCCACCTGTAATCAGCTTGTCTAAAATTAATGGATAGTTTTTTGTATTATATTCGCCAAGCAGGTGCCTTTGCCTAGACCCATTGCTGGGTTTACTTTGGCCATGCTACCAAGATGATCGCAGGGCACAAGTTGCCCGGCCTTCCAAGCTGTACTTTAATTTCGTTTAATGGCTCAACAATGCGTTACTGTTTTCACCGTAGGATGTTGCTCACCATTTGAGGAATGTAAGAAAGTTATTTGCAGGAAGGTCCACACCATCTAATATCAGTTTAAGTGGTTCAGTCTCGTTTTGTCCATTATCCTAAACGTAACCTTTGCATATATTATTGTCTTGTAAATAATCGATTCTTCCACGTACGATTTAATACGTATTTACTGCCTATATGTTTTTGTGTTTAAAGCACACAAGCAAAGTATGTTTACATAGTGCTGTATGATGTTTTGGAAGTGTTCTATAATATGAGTTTATGTGCGTGGCATTTTTGTTTATTTAATTTTTCAAACAGCAATAACTCAGCATGTTTTACATGTTTATAGTTTTCCATTGTGTTTATTGACCCTGATAGTCTTGGACTGGGAAATGTATAGAATTTATAATTTTTTATACTGGAGTGGTGGTACAGTGCTTCGTTCACCGCAACTGTGAACCCGGGTTACCTGAGGTTGATTCCCAGCCACAGCTCACGTCAATGATATCGTGCCTAATCCCTCGTTACCAAACTGCACTGACCGGTCTGGTGAAGTTGCCCTTTCTCAATCCAGCAATGTATTGACAGCTGTAATTATTAATAATGTACTGCTAAGTTGATTTAATCACAACAAATGAAGGTCATGCCCATTAAGACACAACTAGTGATAACTACCGCACCAATACCTTTCTGAAATGCGCATGGTATACCACTGATGCGTTTTTCAGTTATGTGCCACCAATGGATATTTTCAGTTGTTTAGCAGACTTGTTGTACTTGACTTTTTTTCTCCTATGTATCATGAGCCCAGCGTTGCAGCATTCTTTATTCGCTTTTTCCACCATTTATTGCAGTTTATTTCAATTTAGTAAGTATACCTATGTTCTGAGTGTTCAGAGCATGTATATGTAGGTTAGCTATTTAAGGCAGACCGGGATCAAAGTGATGAAATAAAAAGGCAGCTAAGAGCAGATTCGATTGCTTTTGTAAAACTGAACTTAATTAAAATCATAAAATCGACATGTCTTAAAAAAAATATTTCAATCATTGAATATATTACCTGGTACGACAATGTTCAGAAGCATGGGCACTTTTATAAAGAAAATCGAGCAAAAACTTTAAGCATTGAGAGGTGTATACTTGAAATGTGCATTGAGAAACAAAATGAGCAACACGGGTCAGTGAACAAATGCAAGTTAGACACATTGACTGTTTAGAAAAATTGGCTTGGACAGGACACGCCACTAGAAGGAATGATGGCCGGTGGTTGGGGCTCATGATGACGTAGCAGCCGAAGGAGAGAACATGCGCCAGAGTGTGTCCACCGCAGAGATGGAGCAATGAGATCAGCTCGCTTGCGGGAGCTAGATGGATTGCTGAATTGTGGGACTGGCGGTGGCTTGGAGATGCCTTCATCCAGCAGTGGATATATTATGGATGATGACGATGGTCATGACTGCCCTGAAGGGTGCGTATTTGTGTATATGCAGGTACGTGTGTGTGTGCCCGAGGTAGTGTCGCGGTTAGCATGCTGCGCTTTGAACCCGACGTTCCGAGTTCGACTTCCCGCTCATGGCCAGCACCAGTGACAATTATCTGAACCGTTCCTTGGTTGACTCCGGCTCAAATGAGAACCTGATGCGGTGTGTAAGCATCGCCACTTGGGAGACAAAGGTGGCCGGGCGTGGTTGCTAGCCACCCACCCCCTCGTGTGCCATGCCGGCTTTCATAGGTTCTCGCTATCAGCAATATGGGGGATCCTCGTCTTTATTTTTTGCATATGTGCTCTCATGGTCCGTGAGTGGATACGTGCTGTATATATATAGACGTATACAGATGCGTACGTGCGTGTGAGTTAGGTGGACGATGAGGAGCTGCAGGACGAGCCTCTGCAAATAACAGTACTCGACCACGACACGTACAGCGCCAACGATGCCATCGGAAAGGTTTACATCGACATCGACCCCCTCCTGTCCACCGAGGCCGCCTCCCTCATCTCGGGATGGTTCCCCATCTACGACACCATACACGGTCTGTATTGTGATGATTTTTCGAAGGTTTCCAACAGAAAAGCGTAGAATTCTTTGAATTGCTTCGAGCGATAGTTGCACGTTTTTCGGGTATGAATGGTGGGATGTATTAATACAGAAATGCACACTACACAAATCGTTGCATCACAGATTGTTCATAGAAGGTGAGATACGGTGGGGAGGATGGCCATTTTTGGGTGGTCTCTCGGTCAGATCTCACTCGCCATGGACTGAAATCAATTTCAAGTCATCGGATTCATAGCGCAGTGCAACAAACCACTGTGCCACCGTGCCGTTGCACCACCACTCATTTGTGATGTGTGATTTTTATCACAGATTGATGGAGTAATTTTCATATGTTAAGGGATTAAAACACTTCTTATCTGTAGGTTTGTCCTCTGGCTTTGTTTGGAATGTGAAATGATGGGCATGCTACTCAAGGGGCCTCGTGATGGTTTTGACACCTAGTTCGCTTACCTTAAGCATGACATTTTTCATTGTAAGTGAGGTTTTAAGGGGGATCAACATTCCATATCCTGACGTAGAAAGCACTTACTGTTGTTTATGAATCGGTTATTTTTCTACATTTTTCCCTTAATATGCAATACTAGCCTTTTGCCCGTCCAAGGACGGGTGTATTGCAGTAAATCTGAAACTTGAAAGCGAAAATCAGACCACGACGTGATATTCATTGCATCCATTCGTGTGCAATTTGTAAGGCCGCGGTGACACAGACTTATTTCTGACATCCTTTTTACTTCTTTGACTCAATAGCGTTACGCAGATGGCGTGACGTGAGGGTTCTGCCTTTGTCGTGAGGGTTATAAGTTGATGCTGAGGAGAGGGGAGGAGGCGCCTCGCCCCTCCATCTGGAGTGACGTCACCCGCTAATTATTGTTAATGAGGGGGTGTCTATTTGGAGGACGTCACCTGCTCATGATTATTGCTGAGGGGGCTGGTCGACGTGGAGCGACGTCACACGCGGGACACAGACATTCTCGGCTCATTATAGTAGTAAATATATTGTCTCAATGTTCCAAGGTTCTGATTCCTGCTTTCAAGATTTATTTGTCTTGCTCCCTAAACCACTGTTTCACTGTCACAAGTAAATTGCTTTCCTCGCTAATATTTGTTTACTCTGGAAACTTGTAGAATTTATTGGGAACCACACCTGGCAATTATTTAGGGTGACTGACTGTATTGGTACTGTCACACTCGGAATGAATATTTGAAAAGTGGTTTTGCTGATTTGACTATGGGTGGTTTGCAGAGGCATCTTAACACATACATATCCACGAACCAAAACGATCAACTTACAAGTCAACGAGACTTGAACATAGCAGTAATCAAAGGTATCACAGCAGTTTATCAAGCCCCAAGTTTCCATAACGGCTATGGCTGGAAACTTTCAGTGTGTCACGCAACTATAGTGCATATGTAACCACTGGCTGATTACAAGTGAACTAACAACTCTGCTTAACAGAGCAACCCTGCAGCACCATTACAGTGCATGTGATGCAGCTGTTATTCCTGTTGTTTGTGCAAGGGTCACAGAATAGTTAATGCTATGCCGAAATGAGGGCTTAATGCCAGCCCTTGCATAAAGATTGTGCTTGCTTCAGTAAATGGAACAAAGGTTACTTGAAAGTCATGCACATGAGTGATTAATGTATTTTAATACTGTATCACAATCAGCCATTATTTACTGCTTGGTGAAAGACTGCCCAAGTTGTCGCTATCCCTCAGTCTCGTGATGTGCAACAGTTCAACTCACTCCTGCACAAGAGCTGACCTTGTTGCTCCATCTCCGCGGTGGTCATTATCTTGGGCATGTGTTCCCATCTTTCGCCATCGGCCCTCTACCCTTCTTGCAACGTGTCCTGACTAAGGCCACTTACTTTGCTGAACGGTTAATATGATGTCTGTCACGTGCATTTGTTCCTTTGTTCTATGTGTTATTGTGATGCATTGATTCATCAATGAATGTTAATTCTTAAGCGTCATTATACATGCCTCAAATCGCATTTGTTTGTAAGAATTCGGTGTTTTTTTCATTCGGTATGTTTGTCTTTACCAACCCACACTGACCAACAGTGAAGTAACATTACACATCCCCCCCGCCCCCCGCCAAATGTTAATAATGTCTAACGCTTACCAAATTTCGGTGCTTGTGATCCACTATTGTCTTGGTTTACATTTTCACGTGTTGTATGATTAATGCAATTTGGGACAACATAATCTGGCCCAGAAGAATTCAGAATGTGCATTTGTATATTTAGGTACATCCAAGTCAGAGAAAGTAAAATATATTTATAAAGTACACATCGACTTTGAGATGTTACATTTTGCTTTAACAGTAAAACGATGTAAATATGTGCAAACGCATGCAGAGGCTGTACATTTGCATTATCAACGATTTGTATATTCGACTGTTAATAATTTTTCAATAATCGGATATGCAGAGTAGTCTACAGCATGCAATGTGACTCATCTAAAATGAATACAAAGTAACCTGCAATTTGCATGTAACATTATTTTTTTTTAATTTACCATTTACTTGTCTGTAAGATAAAATGCTCATTCTTTAGTTGACTGAACTCATGATTACATGTAGAGTAGCTGGGAATATTAATACTCACCATAATACATTTGGGAAACCACCTTATTTAACAACTAAGACCTTTTACCTCCAGCAAGGAGATTGTAATGATCGTCATCACGAATAAATGCGTGTATCAGTCGGTGTTAATCAAGCATTATGTGCCTAGTTATTTATGAAGTCGGATATTGCAGTCAAGGAGATGTATTTTTACTTTATACGTCAGAGAGCTGAACTTGGGGGACAGCTGGAAAAATCCATTCTGCCCATATTTGATGCTGTCATTACTAGAACATTTTTGGAATTTATGTTTTTGTTCTTGTTTTTCAGGAATCCGTGGCGAAATCAATGTCACCATCAAGGTGGATCTTTTTAACGACATAAATCGCTTCCGCCAGTCATCGTGCGGAGTCAAGTTTTTCAGCTGTGAGTGTTGGTTTGTGATTTTTTTTCATGCCTTCATTATTTATTGCTTTATTTTCCCACTGCAGTTGTATTTTTTCCACTTTAACTGGATGCATAATATTTTTTGCTGTGTGCATTAAACGCGCAGTTTTGGTGATGTCACTTGACATACAGGGCATGATGGGAAGACCGATGCAGTGATCACATTTACGCTTTTTGTTGTCTATAAGTCACTTTTTCCTTGTACTATTATGTACTATGCAGTTGGGTGCGCGTGTCAATTCAATAATTCTGTGCGCGTGTGCGTGCCCGCTCATAGCAACGTGCATACCACGGTGCTACCGTGCGCTGGCCGTGCACGGCTTTGTGGAGGAGCTGGTGGTGAACGAGGACCCTGAGTACCAGTGGATCGATCGCATCCGAACCCCCCGCGCCTCCAACGAGGCTCGCCAGCGCCTCATCTCGCAAATGTCCGGTGTGTAGAAGCGCGCAGTTGACGCCTTAGTAGTGCAAAAAAACCATTATTATTCTAGAGAAGAAAAGTCATCTGCTTGCTTTTACTTTTCAGAGAACATCGGTGGCAGTGACTAATTATGATTGACCCCAGATCTGCTCTGGACTTCTACCCTGCACCGGCATCTTCATAACCCTTCTAATTTAATCTTCTCATCTTTTCTCAACACACGCAGTCATAGTGTCACCGGCAGTGACACTCAGTTGCACCTGGAAAGCCGTTGGAAAAAAACCAGTGCTGTTCTGTGTACGTGCTTCTGTGTGGGTGAGCAGGTGAGCTTCAGCGTAAGATTGGCTTGAAGGTGCTGGAGATGTTTGGCAATGCCGTTGTGGGCTACCTGCAATGCTTCGATTTGGAGGGCGAGTCTGGCCTGGTGGTCCGAGCCATTGGCACAGCCTGCACCCTTGAGAAGTTGGCAATCGCCACAACCACCGCCGCTCCTGGCCAGCCCAGCCCGCCTGTCCTTGCTCTGCTCGGCCAACGACGGGTCAGCCAACTTCAATCGCCATTTCCACCCCTGTCAGCTGGCGCCACCAACAACAGCAATGCTGCTGGCACCGGCGTCCAGTTTCTGGTTGGTGAAGCCAGCCCTGGGCCGCAGCAGCACCAGCATCACCAGCAACAGCAGCAGCAGCAGAGCCAGCCGACCCCCATTCCTCGCGACACAAAGGAGTGAGTAGCTCGCGTGCACAGAGGACCACTAATAACTAAAGGACAAATCAAAAGATTAAAGTTGTTTGATGAGATGATGATGAGTGCCACGGTGTGTTGGAATAGTGACTTGCCTGTGATTTGTGTTCCTAATTTAACCACACGATGTGAGATCCTTTCAGACTTAACCTTTAAGACTCTTTAAATCTTTGTTTGCAACTGAGACGTGGTTAACTATCGTTATGTGCAGTTCTGGGTGAGTCCCACTGCCTCTAGCCTGGAATTGTGATTCCAAATGGGAATATAGAATTGTGTAATTGCTCGAATTGTATATGTTCAATTCTAGATTTAAAGCTTTCGTGACTGCTAGGATCCATACTCTTTGGTTCTATTGGGTAAAGTCACGTAGGTACGTGACTTTACCCAATAGAACCAAAGAGTATGTATATGTTCATATGAATGAAGCTCCACGAATTCATATTGAAATGAATGGGAATGCATAGGCTGTCGGAGAATCCCATTTGCTTAAATGGAGTGATGGGGAATATCCATTTAAAACTAATGGTTTTCTTTGAGAGCCAATGAATTTTCCAATGGAATGGTGTTCATGCGAATGACGGTTTTGGCGTGTTCATTGAAATTAATGGGGATTCTGTGAATGATGAAGCTGCAAGAATCCACATGTTATTGAATGGGATTGACAGCATTGGAATCGTCCATATAATCTTTGTGCATTATCATGAAAGTCCTTGGATCTCCATCCTAGTGACAATTACCGTATTTTCCCGCATATAACCCGCGGGGTATACCACTTTTTACAAACAAAACAAGACCCTGCGGGGTATATAGAGGTGCGGGCTATCCCAAAAATATTTTACACGTGTGACATGTCATAACTCGTTACATTTTTTCATGGTAGGACTATCCACTATGCAACACTTACCTTTGACTAAAGCACTGCTGAATAAACCACTAGCACTAAAATTGCACGTGATCACGTTTTAAATTAATTGTTTGTACAATTAAACCACAATGTTTGAAGTGTGCGCACTGTTTACCGGCGACGGGAGAGCTGGGGGGAGAGAGGTGGGGGTTGGGGGGTGGGGCAGCGGGGTGAGAGAGAGGTGGGATTGGGGGTGGGGCAGCGGGGGGGAGAGAGAGGTGGGGGTTGGGGGGTGGGGCAGCTGTGGGGAGAGAGAGGTGGGGGTTGGGGGGTGGGGCAGCTGGGGGGAGAGAGAGGTGGGGGTTGGGGGGTGGAGCAGCTGGGGGGAGAGAGAGGTGGGGGTTGGGGGGTGGGGCAGCTGGGGGGAGAGAGAGGTGGGGGTTGGGGGGTGGAGCAGCTGGGGGGAGAGAGAGGTGGGGGTTGGGGGGTGGGGCAGCTGGGGGGAGAGAGAGGTGGGGGGTGGGGCAGAGCAAGGTCTGTGATGGTGACGGGAGAGCTGTGGGGAGAGAGAGGTGGGGGTTGGGGGGTGGGGCAGCGGGTGGGGGAGAGAGAGGTGGGGGTTGGGGGGTGGGGCAGCGGGGGGGAGAGAGGTGGGGGGTGGGGCAGCGGGGGGGGAGAGGGGTGGGGGCGAGGCGACGGCGTCACCGTAGTGCCGCTATTATTATCTGCGCAGTGCGCAATCTACCAGTGCTAAAACTGTACTCATCTACCAGTTGCTGTTATTTATTGGATATTTACTTTTATTACTTATTTACTGTTTTAAGTTCACTCGTTTCCGGTTAGTTTGTTTTCTTTGTGCACGTTATGTTTTTAATGTTAACAATTTATAGTGGAATGTATTACAAATGTAAACTTCGTATTAATATGATGGAATTAAGCTGCGGTAACGACGTTAAATATATGAATGCATGCGGGGTATATGGAATTTGTTTTACACAAAACGCTATTTTTGCGGGGTATATGCGTCTGTGGGTTATATGCGTATGCGGGCTATATGCGGGAAAATACGGTACATGGATCGCCACAAAATTTCAGGCTTTGGTAGTTTCAGAAGATACTGGTGATTCCAATGATGCCATTATGAGTCGCCAATAGATCAGAATCATGTTTTTCCTGGAGAAATCCGATTAGCTCTGAAGCTCTTTTTCACATATGCCCAGTCGATAGCGCACTCAGCCCTGTGAGAATCCCATCCAAGTGAATGGAGATTTAAATTTTGGAATCTCCCATGGGAGAATCACGGTACCTGCAGGAATCGCCCACAGTAAAAAATGGTGAAAATTTTACTCAATTCCAACACAGAATCTTCCACTCCGAGTCATGGAAACAAAAGCGTACGTATGGTTTTACTTTGAATGAGGGAAGTCACCACTGAATGTTTCAAATAAACATTTCTGGAGGGGTGTGCATGGGATTTTTGGTAAATTGTTGTCCAGCAAGTATTGTATCCCAGGCACATTGCAGCGCTTTCTCTCTGATTGCGAGCCCCCCTCCTGTCTTCCTGGCCTGCCCTTCCCCATCCTGAACATGTTTCACCCATCAGAGACCCTCCTTTTCCTGATTATAGTGCTTTCATGCCGTGTTCTTTTCTGAGCTTGCAAAGTTACTGACCCCGTCCCATTATAAAAAAAATTCCTCGTGCACTCCACAAGCAGCTGTATTCATAGATTGAATGTTTTTTTAATATATAGGGGTTTTTTTTTCTCCTGGCCCACACTCTGTTCTATGCAGTAACATACATTACTCCTGCTTAAAACACCAGTCCCTTTAACACCAAATTGGACCACTCTACCCTTTCAAAGTGATTGTATAACCCATAAACAACTTTTTCTGCCATTGCAAACTGTCCCTTAGCCGCCTTTTGACAGTTGTCTATTTTGTGCAAATTATTTCTGAAATACACAGTTAATGAAGGTAGTGTTATGCCCATCCGTAGCTTGTGAGCCACAATGCTCAGGCAGTCCCCTAAACCTGCCAACGGGCACAAGCCCTAACCAAGGTCATAGCTAAATAACCTAATAACCTGGGTCATTTTGACTTAAAACTTTCGTGACTGCAGGAATTCATATTCTATCACGTAGATAAACCTTTATAAACAGCTCTTTGATTGGCGTAGACCTACTGCCGGTGTCGGAGCCCTCTCCTACATTAACATTAGCTGCCCCGCCCATCTCTAAACCTTTATAAACAGCTCTCTGATTGGTGTAGACCTACTGCCGGTGTCGGAGCCCTCTCCTATATTAACATTAGCTGCCCCGCCCATCTCTAAACCTTTATAAACAGCTCTTTGATTGGTGTAGACCTACTGCCGGTGTCGGAGCCCTCTCCCACATTAACATTAGCTGCCCCGCCCATCTCTAAACCTTTATAAACAGCTCTCTGATTGGTGTAGACCTACTGCCAGTGTCGGAGCCCTCTCCTACTTTAACATTAGCTGCCCCGCCCATCTCTAAACCTTTATAAACAGCTCTCTGATTGGTGTAGACCTACTGCCGGTGTCGGAGCCCTCTCCTACATTAACATTAGCTGCCCCTCCCATCTCTAAACTTTTATAAACAGCTTGCCCTTAGAGGATAACCTCCCTGTTCCTGATGACGACCGCTTGTGTTGTGGTCGAAACGTCGTAATATTTGTATTATTTTTAATAACTTAATTTAAATTTTTATTATTTCATTGTTTTTTATTTTTCTATCTACGTGACTTTGCCGAAAGAACCATAGAATGTGAACCTGGATCATCTTCATACCCCCAAGTCTTTCCTGCTATAAATTATGTATTATGATTCTTAGGCTGTCTATTGTGGTTACCATCATTATGGTGACCAAATCACCTGCTTTTACCAATAATCTGTCCTCTGCTTAACCAGTCTGAAATCTCTTACCTTTGTTTTGACAACTTCACCTGGGTCCTCTACTGCACTCTCTGAGTAGAGACCAGCATCACAATTTACATTTCCTGTTATTCAAGCCACATTTCGGGCATTACATTTTCAATAATGTCGAGTCAAAGTGATTTCTTGCTCAAATGCTAATCTCCTATTTACAGCCCAGAGACTTTTCGATTTAAAGCTTTCGTGACTGCAATGATTCATCTTCTTTGGTTCTTTCGGTAAAGTCACGTAGAATGAGAATAAAATAATAAATTGATAAAATAAAATAACACAGTAATATTCTCACGACGTTTCGGCCACAACAAGCGATGAAGGCCGCTTGTGTTGATGAAGGCCGCTTGTGTTGTGGCCGAAACGTCGTGAGAATATTACTGTGTTATTTTATTTTATCAATTTATTATTTTATTCTCATTCTACGTGACTTTACCGAAAGAACCAAAGAAGCCCAGAGACTGATTGAAATTCCACATTCATATCCATTTAACAACCAATATTGACTTGCCTACATAGTGGTATTTATATTATCAACCTTCCGGATGGATGATGGACTGAGTCAACCTCGGCCTGTATTTGAACTTAAAACCTTTTGATTGAGAGCCACTGGCCTTAAATGTTAATTACAAGCATTCCACAGCAAGACTTTAAACACATTAGCTGTTGGATTATTTATTTAATGAGGAAGGAATGTTAAGTACCTCATGGTAATAAGAAGCCACAAGCTCAGGTCTGTTATTATGCTGGCTCACAACTCCTTTGCCTTAACCCTCCTCTTCTCTGTTGTTATAGCAACCATACATTCAAGGTAGCTGCGGGTACAAATTTGTTCCACTGAATAACACCTTTTTACATCAGATCTTGAGTTTTGAATCTTGGCATCCCATCTGCCTTGGAGTCGGTCATGGTTTGTGTGTACTTGTAAACATGTTTATGTATTCACGTGCACGTGTACATGTACATCTCTATTGCCAGACACCGCTGGATGAGAGCCTCCCCACGGTGTGTGGGTAATGGGGGTTATTTCACCATACTTCACCATGCTGATCAGTGTAGGTTGGTGGAGACAGCGAGCGTAGACGTTGGGAACAGGACTGTAAGACGATCGATTTTTGCCTTGCCCTCTGTTGGCAGCATAGGCTGTGCGTCGTGTGTCATGTTGTAAATCCATGCCATTACCCGTGGCAATGTATGATGAAGGTGAAGACAACAATGCTATACAGATGAAGGTGATGAAGATGATTGATTATGATGATAAAGCCGATGGTCATGATATGTGGGTTTTAACCATTTCGGAGAGGATATTGCTAATTTCTGTGCCATCCAAATCACCTCTGCAGCCTGCAGATGCAGCACACTCCAGTACATTACACAAGAGTCTACGTGACATACATTAATCTTTGTTATCCATAGCTATCCCAGATAACAGCCGAGTGCTCTACATACCCTTATCCGCGATTATCTGCGATCTTCATCAAATGCATTGGGACGCACCAAAAAGCGGCATTCACGATTCACATTGGAACATAGAGACACGATGAGTGAATTAGTAGTCCATTGGCTGACGAAGTAAAACCACTTGTGACATGAGAGCCACAGTTATCTTGGAGCCTTGATCGTAGTTAATTGAATTTCACAGGCTCCTGTTCTGAAACTATTAACGGTTGATTGTCTTGTTCAGACTTCTTGCTGTGTGATGATGGCATACAGTAAGATAACGTTCCATAGACCAAGCAAGGGAGTCTCGAATGTTACCGAATATGAAAATGCTAAGAAGACAAATCAAATATATAGGGCGATTCTTTATAGATACACCATTAATTTCTCATGACTGTCTTCTTAACAGGTGAATTAATTTTGTGAAAGCGATGGCTCCATACCTTAAAAAGGAGAGAACGTGTTGAAACTCTTAAGTTAATTGAGATTTGTCAGAGACATTGAATAAAAATGTGGTTTTCTCTATATTATCCCTCGTTATTTTGGTGGGATAGCTATAAATGGATCGCACTATATATTCCTATAAATTCCCAGGCGTTACATGAACTGAAGTGCCCTTCTTGTGAAGTCGTGTGTTTTGGTCTAGGCCTGCTAACTTCTCTTTCCAGTTTCTTCCACTTGCGTTGGCTGTGGAGAGTATTGCAGCTCATCAGCGTGTCCTACTTTGTGATCCTTCAACAGGGGTCTCCACCATCCTCCCCTTACCGTCCAGTGTTTTTCATGTCCCCTTAACGTTTCACTTCGCCCGCTCCCCCCCTTTTCTCCTCCGTAGGTTTCTGCCTAAGCGCACGCTGATGCAGAAAGGTTTCCACTCCACCCTGAGCAGCCCTGTTCAAACTGCTCGCAGCGCTGCCCTGGGACATTCTCTCTCTCTTTCTGTTCCCACCCTCCTATCTTTCGGTACGGCAAGCACCCGATCCTAATGCCCTCTTAACGTTTCCCCTCCTATAACCCCCCCCTCCCCCCCTTCGTTCGAGCCACCACTGCCAACCACTTCCCACACACAAGCCTCCCCGTTGGCGAGGGAGCGGTTTCTCTAAATGGCAGTGGTTGAGGTGACTCTGTGGCTCGTGGGGGTTATGCATGTGTCGGAGCACTGAGCTGACACCACCGATATATCCCGGGTGTCAAACCTCAGATCCAGCCGTCAGTTATGAAACGGTTCTTAAATGTCGTGAGTGTTACGGTTTCAGCCCGGTCACCAATGAGTGCACAAATGAACAGCTTCTTTGCCTAGCTTTCCATAATCAGACTTAAATCGGCTCTGAAGGCATGACTTGGTTGATGGTCGCATGCCAATAACTCCCTTGGAAAACAGCACAAAAAAAGAGCACGGTCTGGTGGCTGGGTTAGAGAAATTGAGGGAGACACCAGATGTCATTGCACATTGCCATGATAACTGCGGTGTCTCATCTATCATATTGGCATATTTAAGTGCAGAGAATGAAGAGTATATCTTATTATCCTTTCCAGATCTTCTTAAGAGACAGTAAGAATGTGTCATCTCTTGGAATGATTATTGTCGCTATACCTTGCAAAGGCCTGTGATGCTCGACCCCGCTAGACTGCGCTCTTTTCAGCCATGCGGAATAAAGAGGATTGTTCTTTGCACTTCTTCCAGAGAAAGGCGTAAAACAGCGGTCCTGGCTTGAATAGAAGCCTTGCTGGGCTGCAGGTACAATCATAATCAGCCCTGTAAACTGACCCTTGCTATGTAAAAATGTTTAGGGAAAATATAGATGAAATATGTGGCGACATGCTGTTTTTGTCAGCTTGTGTTTGGTATCAAGCGTAGCTTTTTGTTGATTAAAAGTGCCAAACTTCACGTAAATATCACTTTAATAGTGAAATACGTAAAACCATTTTATTATTATTATGGATAGATTGGTCCTTGCTTGCATATCTCTGAAACAGGCGTTTATTACTATCACATCTTTATGTCCTCTTTCTGTCAGTGTAACAAATGCATTGAGAAATCAGCTGTGTGTAGCCAAATGAAAATGTGTTGCGTATGCGCGTTTGAATATCAAAAATGAACTTCTGTTGCCATTCTGGACCTTGCTTTGTATAGGCCAGAATTGTGTGAGATTTATCAGAGGTGGTACTCTAATGCAAAGTAACAGCGCAATGAGACGTCCTGATATTTTTAAACCAATTATTGTATCTGTAGATAAGGTCAAAGTCAATGATTGATTGGCTGGTGTAAATGTTATGTTGGTGATTAGTTTGTGGTCAAGACTTTTCCCTTGTGAATGGGTTGCTCTCTCTTTTTTTGCTTTTTTTCTAGAGGCCACCGGTTTGTGAAAGCCCACCCTTTGGTACAGCTTGCCGTTGCCTTTTCAGGACTTTTGTTTTACTGTGCTGTTAAGTTGCTTTAAAGAACCTGATCTGGTATTTGGCCAGCACTCGACTCATACAGTGGAACCACACCGCTCACTGCGTGGAGCAAAACCCCCGACACGAGTTTATGCGCATGCGAGCCTTTGTCCTTTACCACGACTAATTCGTAAAGAATTAAATCTCTCTTTGCCATACGAATTTTCTCAAGTGTACCTTGCGTGGTGGTTTTCAGTTGGTGCTCACCTGCTCCACGAGAAAGAAGCTGTTGACCCAGAGGTCACGTTAATTACAAAAAAGGTGCTAACACTAGCACATGGTAAAACTACTGCTCGGTGCATTTTTTGGTAACGATTGACTTTGTGAGCATGTGCCCACTGTTGATCGACTGACTAGCTGGCCTTCAGTATTTTAGCTCGATTGTTTTTCTTTTTTATAACCTTATACGGAAAAAAAGTGTGTGCTCGTTTAACACCAACTGACCCCTGAACTGCTCGATGCTGTGATGACAAGTTATTTTTAAAAGATTGTTTTTTAAGTTTAATCCCATTCCCCAGCATGCACGGATGCAGCCCCTGCATGTGTCTGCAGGGCAGACAGACAAAAGGTCATCCCTTTACGAAGCTTGATGTTTGACAAGGAGGGTCACAATGTTAGCAAAGGCAGACACTGACCTTGACGCTAAAATTCCTGCCCACAACTGGTCACATGAAATTTAAATGTACACCTTGTGTCACCCAATTATTGGCATGTAAAAAGATGGTTGTGTGTTTTGTTAAATGAAACCTAAAATAACATTTGTAATTTAGTTAAGTTATTTTGAAGTTACATTACAACTATAATTGTTTAATAGCTACCTGAGGGACAGTTCTTGAGATATATTATTATTTAAACTTGTTTCTTTAGATATGGGGCGGGGGGAGTGGGGTTGAAGATTTTCCTATAAGCCCAAAATCTCTGTGCTGCCTCTGCTAACAGGGCCCCATTTCTGGATGAGGCAGCGCTCCTGAGTCAGTCACCGCCATTATCGAGTCCTCAAAAAGCACAAACCACCAACTCGTTTTCTCCTATCAAGTCCTTCAGCCGACAGTCCTCCTCCTCCGACACTGAGCTGAGTCTGACCCCCAAGATGGGTAAGACCCCGTTCACTGCCAATGGCATGTCTTGTCCAGCCCTTATTGTCACCATATCACTAATCTTGCGTGTGACTCGCTCCCCTTGTCTGTCTTATTATTTTAGTTGCATTATCCTGCCCTATTTGTCTCCCCATGTTCTACATTGTGATAACGGTGGCTATGTATTTAGTAGGGGTGTAACTATTCGTCCCTACTGTATACGTAGCCACTAACAATGAATTGTGACGATTAATGGTTGCGAATCATGAATCGATTCTTTTTTGACACTGTCGTGAATGTAGTGGCTTTTAGTGTGTTAAACGGTTGTGTAAACACATAACATGCAACGTATGTGAATTGAAAAAACCATTGATTCTTACACACTCAGTAAATGTTCGTATTTTGGGCTCGAAGAATTGGTATCAATGAATCAGTGCATTCTTACACTCCTCATGTATAGCAAAGTGATAATTATGCCTGACAGTCAAAGTTGTGTAGATTGAGCAATTTTATTTATCCTGCATCCACCTCACCATGCATTTCGATGGAGCATTAGTTTTGTGATTGGATAAGTCCTCTTTTGTTCTAAGATTAACTGTTTATTATCGGTAACACCACACAGACTAATGTGTTGGTGTCTTGAGCCGCAATTATAATTGAAAATAATGAGTCTGGCTTCATTCTTAAATTCATATCTATTCCTATAGAACTATGGTTGAAAATATACATTTTGCAAATGATAAAACATGTACGGTCTTAAATAGTTAAAGAGCATTTTTACAGATTTTTATTTTACCAGGTAAGGCCCACTGAGCTATTTAACGCTTTTTCAGAAGCGACCTGGCCACAAATGATGGCTCAACGAACTGGCTTATGTGGAATTTAAATCAGTCAAATACTCGTAAACACACGTCGCTAAATGTGGAGGGGAAAACCGGACCACCTGGAGATCGCTTAGACAGGGACAGGACTAATCTATCCAGAGGCTTCAGATAATTTAAAGACCAACAAATGTAAACACTCTCCGATGAGTTTTTTTAAGGTGATACTGCCGTCTTGTTCGGCATTGTTTCTAAAATTTCGTGCCATGTACTGGAAGTGCCATTTCATCACAGGCTTTGTACTCGAGGGAGAAAGTGTGCTCATCAATTCAGTTCCCGAAGAAGCTCCCAGAATGTGAAGTGAAACGTCAGATATTGTGCTGAACAACGCGCTGTACAACCTGAAAATGCACCAGAGATCGATATTGCACAACTTCTATTGTTTCTTATTAAATTCACCTATTTTAATTATCCAGATGATAATTCACCAGTTTTTTGGTCGATTTATGGTAAACTTAACTGTTTTTCTTGTTCTCTTTTTTTAGCAATTAGGGAGTGTTATGCATTAATTGGCGATTTATTGATATTGTAAAACTTGCTATACATGAGAAGTTTTCTTTTGCCTCGATTGGTGTCCCAGGTCTTAAGCCCATTATTTATATGAGGTGCTGGCTCGGAGCTCATCATAATATGAAACTTAACTACCTAACCGGCCACCTCACGATATCCTGGAAATAAAACATGAATCCTTAGTCTGCGGCCCAGTTGTAGGAATGTTTCCATGAACAGAAGTTACGACCACCATAATGACAATTAGTTGAAGTTGACTTTAAAACTTAGGTGACACATCCTTTGTGGTTGAGAATGCAGTTTAAAGTGAGAAAGGGTTGAAATGATCAATTTCAGTCGCACCAAATTTGGCTTCAGCCACCAATTTGTTACAGAACTGTCTTGCTGTTACGCCAGCTGTGCTATTGAGACAATAAAGTATGAGTTCAACTATGTTTTTTTCTGTTCAATTCCATTTACTTTCTGTTGCTCAGGCTGGGTAATTATAATCTCAGCTCGTATTTGCCTGAGGAAATCGTTGCACTTTGTTACCATGGTTTTCAGGCAAATAACGGTCCAAGCTGAGATGAAACACCAGTTGCTGCTGTCTTAGTTGAGAATAATTTCCAGGGTAAGGGTAGTTGTTAAATTATAAAATGAAAAGCGAAACAATTATTAAATTATTTATTACAATTGTATTATGCGGGCTAGCAACTTGGCAATAGCATTGAACTGTCAATTTTAAGGATTGAAGTGCATTTTCAGGATGAGGGGTTTGACTCAACACGTTGTCCGTCCATGGTCAATACGGATGTTGTTTTGTTGTACAAATCAAGAAAAGAGAACGGCTTACAAATATAATGATTCCGGTGAGACAATCCAAACGCTGAACCATGCAACTGCATGCGAAGCGAAAACGGAACTGCTCAGCAGCCCTTTTGTTATTTAGCGATACTTTACCACGCTGGTCAGTGCGGGTTAGTGAAGGCGGCGGGCATAGACGTGGGAGCATAGCACAGTGCAAGCTGCACTGCCCTCTGCCACCCACATCGTAGCACGTTTGCTCTTTCCCGTCCGCCAGTGCCTCCGCGTACCCCTTGTCCCCATCTCCCCCCCTCCACCCAGCGGGTGTCGGCAGTGGCAGCGGTGGCCGGGATGGAAACTCCATGAAGATGTTGAGTCGGCAGCACACGACCGCTACCATGGACCAACTGGTGAGACACGAACCATCCTTCTTCCCTGCTGTCTCCTTTCTGAGAGAGACACCACGAAGGTGCCCTGATTTTGCCGATGTCCCAATTACCCAAAATGTGTCTGATCTTGTCAGACCTCGGAAGCCTGGTATTGTAAAGTAGTTGAGTGGCTGTGAGGTGGCCAGGTGATGGCAATGCAAAGTGTTACCCCTTTTTGTGTCTGTGTGTGTGTGTGGGGTTTTTCCTGCGTTCAACGTTTTCCTCACAAATGAGCAATCTCTCATCCTGTGCGCGTGATTGCCATGCGCGTTGAAATTCTGAAATTATAATCCACGTAGCCAGGTCCGGAACATTTTTTCTGAAATGCCGTTGCCTGTCCGCCTCACAACGCCTCAGGTTGGAGGTCTATGCAAAAGATAAGTTACCCATGATTTCTCAACCCTGCCTCCAAAGTACTGGATTATAGGCATGCGCTGCAACTCTTGATCTGTTCATGTCTTTAGATCCTTGCCCGCTTAGACTGCTCTCTCTCTCTTTCCAAGCTCTCTTCCCTCTATTAACCATGATCATCTCTTCTCTCCCAAAAACTGTCTCCTTTCAATTATAATCTTCTCACTTTACGTACTCTCCTTAATCTTATTTTCTAACATTCTCTAGTCACCTTGACATTTTAAGCAAACCCTCGCCACCAATCATATTTTTCTACTAACCCCCCCCCTCCCCATGTCCCGTCTAGGAGTTCCCTTTCTTCACCCTGACCTCCTTCCCGCCTGGGTTCCTCATCCACGTTGCCGGCGTAGTGAGCGCCCGCTCAGTCAAACTGCTCGACCGAATTCACAACCCTGGTGAGTGCTGTGGATTCCATCCAAACATTTCTGCACACACACACACCTCTCCTGCCTAAACCATTGCCACTGCAGTTGAAGTGTTTTGCATGGCTCTGTCTCATAGTTGCGTAAAGTTATGTTCGCTCCAGTCTTCAGTTTTCCACTCGGGCTGAAAATGTGGGTTTTTTTTGTGCAGACATTTTCAAAATGTATTTTTAGATAAAAAAAAATGTTTTAAAGCTGGCTGGGTTATAATGGCGATGTCAGAATATTGAGCCAGGATTTTATTTTGGGCGCCAGTCATCCACGTTTAAACCAGTTCCTCATACATAGTCTCAGCCTCATGGCTTATGACTGTAAAATAATGTTTGCGAGAAATGTGTTGTTCACTGAATTTGTTTTATATATCTATGAAACTTAAACACTTCAGATATGTTGGATAGATCACATCCAGCGAACCACTCTTTACTGGGCATCAAGGACAACCTTCCGTTTTTTTGGGTCAGAAAAGCCGATTTTAAATCATAACAACGGAATTCACGTGGCGTTATCGTTTAACGGCTCTTCAAAAGCATGATGCGATCATCTCTTGACTGACGAAATTCCAGAATAACTTGTGTTTGACTGATGACTCCATTTGCGCAATCGGAGTTACATTTACTTATTGTTTTGAGCAAAATATATTGGGCACATGCATCGAATAATATGCAGGAGAAAGTATTATTTACACACAATTTATTCGAATTATGTGTTCTATTTCTCTGATGCTGCAAACACAACTTTGAAATGACATTTTAAAACCAATACAAATGAGATGCTAGAAATAAAAAATAAATGTATTGAATCGAATCGCAACACTTCCATCTGTAGCACTGAAAATCTGTACCATTTGATAAACACCCAATGTCTGATGAAGTCAGTCGCAAATTAATTTCATCATAAATTGGTAAGTATCAGTGAATTTTTTGGCAGTAAAACTCTTCGTCATGTTTTTTTTATCGAATGGCAAAATCTCCAACAATTGACGCAAGTCTTGATGTGGTTGTTGTCAATGGGTCACATCTGTGGATAACATTATAGGTGCTGTGAGAACTGGAGTTAAAATGCGTGTTGTGAACTAATTATATCATAAAACATGTTTTATTATCCATGACCTCAATCCAGACTAGGCTTGAATGTGAATGAAAATGCCGTAGACTTTGAAGTGGTTATTTGGCTCAAGGTCCTCAATGCCGGTGTTTGAGCAATGAGCTGCGGAGATCTTGGTTTTTATTATTGTACTCCCACCCAGGATTATTAGAGATTTCACCGTGTAGCAACCCTGATGGTCTCAGCCCAGTCACCTGTGATTGCACAAAAAAACCCATCTGATTTTGCAAATTAATTGATGTATTTCCAGCCATTAGACCTACATCTGTAATCGTTGAGGCAGGTACGGGTGCAAACTGCTCACTTGTTTTCCAGATGATAAAATCAGTCTACACGGGTAAGATGGGCCCTTGGTGAATGCAATGGGAGACCTATGATTCCATTGTTGGGTCCTTAAGCAGTTTTATGGGTGGAGCAATGGCACAGCGGTAAGCTTACTGCGGGTGATATCTGAACCGGTCCTGGTTCCTCCTTCACTAACCCGCACTGAACCAGCATGATGAAGAATGGTTAAACAGCCCTTCCAACAGAGAGTGTATGGGGACACCTTCATCCAGCAGTGCATTGGCAAAGGGCTGTAGCATATAATTATTGTCACCCGGCTTGAGAACGTATACTTATCAAGAATGGATTTAAAATATCTTGCCGTGCACCTAGATGCTTTTCACGCACATTTTTATTGTTGTTACACATGCAAATCTAAACATGTGGGTGGTGGCATATCCATGCTTGTCCTATTGCGATGAGAAGTCTCGTGTACAGTGTCTAGGCAGCCTTGGCAGACTCTGAAAGTGGCATTTTATGACAGACAGTATGCACGTGGTCTCCTAAAGGTCAAAATCAGAGCTCGTGAAATACAAAATAATCAATAATTGACATCCCTTTGGCAATACACACCGCTGGATGCAGGGCCCCCACACACTTTCAGCCCTAGGGGTCGTTTGATCATGCTTCACAATGACGGTCAGTGTGGGTCAGTGAAGGGGGAATGGGGTAGCCAGGGCCGGTTCGGGTGTTACTCCTCACTGGTGTTCGTTGTTGCTTGGACTCAACCACCATGGCTGACAGGGCGTGGTTAGATCTTCATCCAGCAGTGGATTTTCAAAGGGTTTCAATATACGTAATACGATCTTTGGTTTTAATATTATGAGTGCCTTTGATAATTTTGTATGTATGCATGCATGAGATATGTGTGTGTGCGCTTAGTGCATGATTGTGAGATTGCATACTTAATGCTTATTTGTAATAGTGTGTCTGTGCACACATTAGCAATGGAATATAATATTTGAAACAAATATTGGTACGGGAATTTTTAGTCTAAAACTAAACAAATAGTATAGTTCATGTAGCCCTCACTAAAATGTTTTTTTTTCACTGAGCAAATGCTATTCAAATAATGAAAATCCAGTTCATGCTTTGGGAGTCATTGCCACTTTCTGCTGTATGTGAAAATATGGCTCTGTTTTTAGTACCCAAACTCCTCAAGTGTAGTCAGTAAAATGCTTTGAGCTTGGTTGATAAATAATGTATAGATTATTTGCTTTGTCACGTAAGTTGGCCAAACACAACTATTTCAGAGAGAGAGCATAGGCACATATTATATTATTCACATGTGGTGAGCCTCTATTTGTGGAGCAGTAAGGAATCTTGTGAGATTAGTTTGTAGAAGCCGCTGTGTCTTCAGAAGAATTGGTCATCCTCCTGGGCTCTTGAAATAATGATGCCATGATGTGCTATAATAATGTCCCTTTATATAACCATAAAAGTCTCACCGAATCTGGATACACCTTTTTCAAGAGTGTCCTGCATTGGGGATGGCTGGGCAATTCCATTGGCATGTGGGAGGAAACCAAGTAACATGGTAGAATCCATAGATACAAGGGGATTAAGTCTCCGCATAGATAGATTTAACATTGTATAAAGCTATATTGCCATCACATGGCCACTATACAGCCCAAGCTTATAATACCTGGGATTCCAGGCAGTGTCTTAATCCAAGTACTAAGCAGACTTAATCTGTTTAGCTTCTCACATCTAAGATTGGGCATATTGAGGGTGATTTGGTGGAAATTCCACGTTATTGTGGTAAGGTCCAGTCTCCCAAGTACAGCCACTGTTAAAGTCTCGCAAATTAGTGCCCTTTTAGTGAACTCTGAGGGCCATGATGAGTTGACCTCTGACAAAGATTGTGAGGTTGAGTGATCTACCACCGTGACTAAAGATAATTGTTATTGCTGAATTTAAAAAGCCCAAAGAAAACGTAACACTAAAACCAAGACTGTACGTTAATTTCATTTGTTGGGCTTTCATGTATGCATGCATGTGTTTAATGCGTGTGTGTTTGTGTGTATGTGTTTGTGTATGCGTGTTTTCGCTCTTACACGTTGATGGTTTCTAACGCCTTTGCTGGTTGCTCTTCCAAACTCAGCCTTTGTCGGGATTATGGGTAACACCCGCTCTCACAAACTGCTTGACTGGAATAGTTTCGCGTCAGGTATCGTGTTGGCTATCAAAACCTCACCCTTCGCATCCATAAATGCCCCTTGTACATCTGTCTGCCATTATACCCGGCTGCTTGCTCGCTTGCCCGCTCACCTGTCTGCCATTCCCGTGCTTGGATGCGTCGCCTTATCACCTTCCCGTTCATGGCACTCCAGTGACAGACAGCACCATCATCATTGTTATCCATATCCTTATGATCATCGCCACTTTGGCTACATTGGGTCAATGGTCCCCTACCGTCTCGTGTTTTAACTGCCAATATGTAACACCAATGAAAGTGATTATTACAGTTTGAAATTTTTACCCAGAGAAACTCCACTGTGAACACAAGACACACTTTAGGAGAATCCAAAATTTGTATATTCGGCAAATTCCTTTTTGACGTATTTTTCTTTGGAATTGACAAATCATGGATAAGTAGAGATACTTTACATGTGTAATGACCATCTTGACACACTTCTCTTGAGATGGCACTTCATTGAAGGCACGTTCACTTGACATCAGGCGGAGACCCCCACTGCAACAGCCCCGAGTCTCCCGCGCATCTCCCCCTTATATAGCAACATGAGGCCACGCCCCCCTCCTCAAACCTTCTCGCTGACTCTGGACGCCCGCTCCACCATGCAGACTCCACCGTCCTCTTCCGTCACCTGACCACGCCCCCCTTCTCGAACATTCCCGTAGCCACCAGTCCCTTCGCACACACAACTGATACCCCAGTCAATTACCTCCCGTGGCCACTGGTGCATTCGTACTGTAGGTTGACTCCCCTGCCATTACCTCCCGTGGCCACTAGTCCCCTCACACCTCATGCAGGCTCTATTGTCATTACACATGTAAGATAACATCAATCAAATACTGCTATACGTCAGGCAGAAACTTCCAGTTATGTTCAACACCTCTTCCAGGAGATGGGCTTTGAGCATATCATGGCTCTCATCCTTATGTAATCCACAAACCCCACCTCTAAGTAGTTAACTTATTAGTACTGTAGTTGGTATACAGAACCAAAGCCATCATAAACCTCATTTGTGTAAGATTATGAAATTAGCGGGGGGGGGGGGTGTAATGAAGGAAGGATTGTATAGCTCGGATGGTTACGGAATGGGTTTGGTAACCGTCTTCACCTTTTTATACAAACTAAAAATATCAAAGTACCTGATAGACACTGAACACATTTTTTTTCCTTATCAAATTTAGTGAAGTTTATTGACCTGGTGATCATGGGCTGAAGTTCCTGTCAAAGCACTTTGCCCAGCATTGCTAACATTCTAGTTTGAGCCTCATGGCTGGCTGTATAATGCAAGTGAAGCCACATATTTCTATAGTTTGTCATGTATACAACCATCTACTCCTGATTTGAATGCAATAAGTTGTAGAGTTTAATGATCTCAGCCCAGTCATCAATGAAATGTAGTTTTCCCTCAGTTTGTCAGTTTGACATCGCCTATTATTTCAGGGTACATTTGTGTCGACACAGCATAAAGATAGACTGCTGGGGAAAGTGCTGTTAGCGAGCACCTAATGAAGGCTGGCATGACACCCGAGGGGGTGGGTGGCCAACACCACTCCCGGCCACCTTTGTCTCCCCAGCGGTGATGTTTACGCACCACACCAGGTACTCATTTGAGGCTGAGTCGACCTAGGGGAGGCCCAGGATCGGTTCAGATAATCGTCAATGTACACACCTATATACACACACAGATATGTACTGTGGTGAGTGTCTCGGGGTGTAAAGTTGGCTCAATGCTTAGTGCACTATGAACTAAATTTTATTCCCAGCCACGGCTGACATTGCTTGGAAGTAATATTTGAAGCGGTTCCTGGTCTACTCGTTTCACCAAGCTGCACTGACCACTGTGATGAAGTATGGTCATACAATCCACATCTCCGACGTGGTGTGTGGAGGGCTTCATCCGGTAGTGAAGTAACATCTGTGAAAAAGAGCTTCATAGCTCATCGGATAAATATTCTGACAAAAAGGGATGTTAATTCTTCTTCTTTATTAACTTATATAGTTGATTATTGACATGCGCTGACACGTAATTAAACGAAAAAAAAAACAATCAAAGGCATTGTCTTGTGGCTGCTGTAAGATTCCTTTTGAAGAGATATCAAATAATGTCGTTCTGGGCGGTGCCTTGATTCGTTCATCAATATGATGAAGCTGTTCCTCTAGGGATTTAACTACTTTATGCTTTGATGCCGCTTGCCCAGATGGCTTTTATATAAATATATATTTTTACCCTGATATTAAGACCCATTTTCAGGAGGGGGGGGGGTACCAATGTTGTGATGGTTGCTAATTTACTTCCCTGCAAGTAGGTATATAATGCAGGCAACCCCCTCTGTGTAATGCATCAGCCACACTTCCATAGCTACGAATTATAGGCACACATACCCTCCACACCTGGCATTATAATTAATTCATCACTCCTTGTAAATGCCAAAGTTACATTAGAGCACGTGTTCATTTTCACCACGGACAGTCTCTCACCACAATTCTTACAAACACTACCATCTCCCCAACCTACGAGTGTCTCACCATCTCCATAACAGGTGGTTCACTTTCCATCTATTAGCTGAATAAGCCATCACAGATTGTCAAGGCTTAAAGAAGTACAAAACAAAACGTATTTCTTGACTGGGCTGAAGCCATCAAACTCACCGATTGAGATCCAAATTTATTCTTGGGTGGCTGGAAACTAGGTTTGAACTCAGGGTCTTAGCATTTCTGGCAGGATTTTTTTTACGACAGGCAGTAGCATCAACCCTTCTGAGACACTTGGACAACTTATAATATAAACTTGTGAACATGCTAATTGGGAAGTAGCTGGTCATTCAGTTGTGCAGACATTTACTCTTAGCCGTAGGATCATTCCATGTCTATTCCATCCCTGTTGTCCCTTGACATTTTAACCACAAAATTGTCTTTGTAAGCCAGTGCATGCACTTCACCTCTTTGAGGTTGTATACACACGTGGCCTCAACACGACAGTTAAATTGCATAGGGCAGCAACAACCGCAGTAGAAGGTTGAGTAATTGTGTTCATTAGGGAAGGTCACTTCGTCAAATATTTGTGTGCACTGAAATTGCATTGAAACGATTTGAGGAGGTGGGCTGTACATTCCTGTACAAGTGATGGGTGGAGCAGTGGCACAGTGGTTGGTGCACCACGTTGTGAACCTGACAACCAGAGTTAAATTCCTGGACAAGGCTAACCTTACTTGTGAACAATATCTGAAAACTGACCAGTTATGGAGGTGTATGGTCAAACACGCCCCCCCCCCCCCCATGGCCGATATAGCTTGGGGAAGCCTACATCCGGCAGTGGATTGATAAAAGGTGTATATTTTGTTTTTATTGGATGTGGCTATCCATGTAAATATATCATTAGTAAGTTTCAAAATAACAATTGATCAGGTTAGTTAATGGTCATAGTGTGACCTACAGGTCTATGGACGAAAATTAACAATTGTATGGTGTTCATATTAAAGTATTTGTGTTTAAGCTGGATGGCAGCAAGCGCAATACACACTTTAAAACATTTGGGCTTCGCCCACAGTGTTGGCAAGCAATTCAAATATAAGTTAGAAACCCTTGAATAGAAGTCCATTATTTCATCCATAAACAAACACTTCTGGGTATGGTGGTTAAGTCAGTTTTGGCATGAACTATACATCTCCATGTTAAAACATCTTCACCTAAAGTGAGTGCAGTATATGTGTATATACAGTGAGGGAAAAAAGTATTTGATCCCCTGCTGATTTTGTACTTTTGCCCACTGACAAAGAAATGATCAGTCTATAATTTTAATGGTAGGTTTATTTAACCAGTGAGAGACAGAATAACAACAAGAAAATCCAGAAAAACGCATGTCAAAAATGTTATAAATTGATTGGCATTTTAATGAGGGAAATAAGTATTTGACCCCCTCTCAATCAGAAAGATTTCTGGCTCCCAGGTGTCTTTTATACAGGTAACGAGCTGAGATTAGGAGCACACTCTTAAAGGGAGTGCTCCTAATCTCAGCTTGTTACCTGTATAAAAGACACCTGTCCACAGAAGCAATCAATCAGTCAGATTCCAAACTCTCCACCATGGCCAAGACCAAAGAGCTCTCCAAGGATGTCAGGGACAAGATTGTAGACCTACACAAGGCTGGAATGGGCTACAAGACCATTGCCAAGCAGCTTAGTGAGAAGGTGACAACAGTTGGTGCGATTATTCGCAAATGGAAGAAACACAAAAGAACTGTCAATCTCCCTCGGCCTGGGGCTCCATGCAAGATCTCAGCTCGTGGAATTACAATGACCATGAGAACGGTGAGGAATCAGAAGGGTGAGGAATCAGCCCAGAACTACACGGGAGGATCTTGTCAATGATCTCAAGTCAGCTGGGACCATAGTCACCAAGAAAACAATTGGTAACACACTACGCTGTGAAGGACTGAAATCCTGCAGCGCCCGCAAGGTCCCCCTGCTCAAGAAAGCACATATACATGCCCGTCAGAAGTTTGCCAATGGACATCTGAATGATTCAGAGGGCAACTGGGTTAAAGTGTTGTGGTCAGATGAGACCAAAATGGAGCTCTTTGGCATCAACTCAACTCGCCGTGATTGGAGGAGGAGGAATGCTGCCTATGACCCCAAGAACACCATCCCCACCGTCAAACATGGATGTGGAAACATTATGCTTTGGGGGTGTTTTTCTGCTATGGGGACAGGACAACTTCACCGCATCAAAGATACGATGGACGGGGCCATGTACCGTCAAATCTTGGGTGAGAACCTCCTTCCCTCAGCCAGAGCATTGAAAATGGGTCGTGGATGGGTATTCCAGCATGGCAATGACCCAAAACACACAGCCAAGGCAACAAAGGAGTGGCTCAAGAAGAAGCACATTAAGTTCCTGGAATGGCCTAGCCAGCCTCCAGACCTTAATCCCATAGAAAATCTGTGGAGGGAGCTGAAAGTTCGAGTTGCCAAATGTCAGCCTCGAGACCTTAATGACTTGGAGAAGATCTGCAAAGACTGAGATGTGTGCAAACCTGGTGGCCAACTACAAGAAACGTCTGACCTCTGATTGCCAACAAGGGTTTTGCCACCAAGTACTAAGTCATGTTTTGCAGAGGGGTCAAATACATACTTCCCCCATTAAAATGCAAATCAATGTATGCAATTTTTGACATGCGTTTTTCTGGATTTTTTTGTTGTTATTCTGTCTCTCACTGTTCAAATAAACCTACCATTAAAATTATAGACTGATCATTTCTTTGTCAGTGGGCAAACGTACAAAATCAGCAGGGGATTAAATATTTTTTTCCCTCACTGTACATATGAATAGGTTGTTGTTGCTCGAATTACATTGTGTGTGTGTGTGATACGAAAAGCAGACAACCCAACCAACTACCCCATCCAACTCGCCCACACAAGTTCGTCACACTCATCTCCACCCCAAACCTCATCCGATATACACCACAGCTCTCATAAACACCACACACCTCCCACGAACACGACAGACCTCTCAACACCCAAACGCCTCCACGTGTAAGCGCATCACGTTTTGGCCCTCTCGTAATATATTTGTATTATCAATTTTTTGCATGCGATTTAGGCCAACCTGCCCCGAGAGACTTCTGCCTCTCGCCCCTATCTAAATGCATGCTGTACTGGCTGAATGCTTTGGTTAACACATTTTTATTGCAATGTATTTTGTCTTCTTCGGTATTTCTTGAAATATTTATCGATGCTGACAACCGTTCATACCTTGGCCTCCGCGGCAGAAACGCATTGTGTCTGCATTGTTGCGTCCTTGGAGACGTGACACTTTCGATGGTCCAGTTGCGTGCGCATTCGCCACGTCCGTTATGCTCGTTTGCTTTCTGTTCTTAAACATAACCCCAGGCGGACGGAGTGGCTCACTTTACTGATGATTATATGCGAATGCCCAAACTTCCAGCACTGAGCTGCCACCACTGAGATCTCATGGCTGGCTTAGAATCCCAGACTCGCATTCATCCCTGATAAAATCATGCTCCCAATGTTTATGAACGCAGACCAATCACAAGCTTTTGTTGCTTTTTGATGAGATACAGCCCAGCTCTGAGGGGTTACTTGACAAACACGTGCTGAGTGAACCGGGAACTCGTTGACATATCTCGAGAGAATTATGCCTCCGAAGGGGAGACCTTTCAGAGATATCTGTCAAAGACCTTCAAAATATTAGATAGCAAAATCGGACTCTGCTGTATTTCAATGGTGGGGGGCGGGAGGGAGGGGGGCTAAAATGAAAATAAAAAGATTTTGAAATATTTAGCGGCAATACTTTATGATTTTGTAATAGGTGAAATTGCACAGGTGTTGATGCGTGCAGGACACAGAGTTTGTCGCACAATAAATAACGTGCCACAATTGTCCACAAACTGATTTGCATATTTATTTAAATGTGTCGGTTGTTTACAATCTATGGCTTTTCACATTTTCGAAATGGCACAGTTTTCAAGCTAGCGCATATACGTTTGTACATTTAACAAACAACACATTTTGTTGGAATTCACACATTAGTAATAACCACATTAATGGACATTATCCACAACCATGTTAGGTCAGTTATGGCAGAAACACTTGCACATACTGTTATCTTGTCAAAGTATTTGTGCTTTTTATGTTTACCAAAGCTGTATCGACTCAATCGTAATTGTTTTATCTATATAATGAAATGAAGCTACAGTGAGGGAAAAAAGTAATTGATCTAGTAATTGGTTTTTACCCTTTTATCTGGAACCAAAACTGACACCTTTATACAAGGGATCATGTTTGCAATAACCACAACACAAGCAGTCAAAATGCAAACAAAAAGAGACAACTCTGATATTGATATGCACTGTCCTTGAAATTGATTGGTCCACACCCGAGACGGCTTTTCTTAGAGCCTAGTCTCCACTGGTGTTGGACCAGATGACGCCAAAAGGCGTACAACTCAAAAACAGCGCACTATCAGAGTATTGAGAGCTAGCTCAGATGAAAGGGAGCTAGCTCTCAATACTCTGATAGTGTGCTGAGAGCTAGCTCTCAATACTCTGATAGTGCGCTGTTTTTGAGTTGTACGCCTTGTGGCGTCATCTGGTCCAACACCAGTGGAGACTAGGCTCTAAGAAAAGCCGTCTCGGGTGTGGACCAATCAATTTCAAGGACAGTGCATATCAATATCAGAGTGGTCTCTTTTTATTTGCATTTTGACTGCTTGTGTTGTGGTTATTGCAAACATGATCCCTTGTATAAAGGTGTCAGTTTTGGTGCCAGATAAAAGGGTAAAAACCTATTACTATATCTTGCTACTGGCAAAGGAGGTCTCATAAAGTATTTGATCCCCTGCTGATTTTGTACGTTTGCCCACTGACAAAGAAATGATCAATCAATACTTTTAATGGTAGGTTTATTTGAACAGTGAGAGACAGAATAACAACAACAAAATCCAGAAAAATGCATGTCAAAAATGTTATAAATTGATTTGCATTTTAATGAGGGAAATAAGTATTTGACCCCTCTGCAAAATATGACTTAGTACTTGGTGGCAAAACCTTGTTGGCAATCACAGAGGTCAGACGTTTCTTGTAGTTGGCCACCAGGTTTGCACACATCTCAGGAGGGATTTTGTCCCACTCCTCTTTGCAGATCTTCTCCAAGTCATTAAGGCTTCGAGGCTGACGTTTGGCAACTCGAACCTTCAGCTCCCTCCACGGATTTTCTATGGGATTAAGGTCTGGAGACTGGCTAGGCCACTCCAGGACCTTAATCTGCATCTTCTTGAGCCACTCCTTTGTTGCCTTGGCCGTGTGTTTTGGGTCATTGTCATGCTGGAATACCCATCCACGACCCATTTTCAATGGTCTGGCTGAGGGAAGGAGGTTCTCACCCAAGATTTGACGGTACATGGCCCCGTCCATCGTCCCTTTGATGCGGTGAAGTTGTCCTGTCCCCTTAGCAGAAAAACACCCCCAAAGCATAATGTTTCCACCTCCATGTTTGACGGTGGGGATGGTATTCTTGGGGTCATAGGCAGAATTCCTCCTCCTCCAAACACGGCGAGTTGAGTTGATGCCAGAGAGCTCCATTTTGGTCTCATCTGACCACAACACTTTCACCCAGTTGTCCTCTGAATCATTCAGATGTCCATTGGCAAACTTCAGACGGGCATGTATATGTGCTTTCTTGAGCACGGGGACATTGTGGGCGCTGCAGGATTTCAGTCCTTCACGGCGTAGTGTTACCAATTGTTTTCTTGGTGACTATGGTCCCAGCTGCCTTGAGATCATTGACAAGATCCTCCCGTGTAGTTCTGGGCTGATTCCTCACCGTTCTCATGATCATTGCAACTCCACGAGGTGAGATCTTGCATGGAGCCCCAGGCCGAGGGAGATTGACAGTTCTTTTGTGTTTCTTCCATTTGCGATTAATCACACCAACTGTTGTCACCTTCTCACCAAGCTGCTTGGCAATGGTCTTGTAGCCTATTCCAGCCTTGTGTTTGTCTACAATCTTGTCCCTGACATCCTTCGAGAGCTCTTTGGTCTTGGCCATGGTGGAGAGTTTGGAATCTGATTGATTGATTGCTTCTGTGGACAGGTGTCTTTTATACAGGTAACAAGCTGAGATTAGGAGCACTCCCTTTAAGAGTGTGCTCCTAATCTCAGCTCGTTACCTGTTTAAAAGACACCTGGGAGCCAGAAACCTTTCTGATTGAGAGGGGGTCAAATACTTATTTCCCTCATTAAAATGCAAATCAATTTATAACATTTTTGACATGCGTTTTTCTGGATTTTTTTTGTTATTATTCTGTCTCTCACTGTTCAAATAAACCTACCATTAAAATCATAGACTGATCATTTATTTGTCAGTGGGCAAACGTACAAAATCAGCAGGGGATCAAATACTTTTTTTCCTCACTGTATATGTACCGTCATTTTGCTGTAACAGACATAAAATGTTTGTGGAATTGCCATGAACGTCAAATCTAACTTATCAAGCTTTATATTCATAATGCATTCCAGTAAGCTCATTGATATAACAATGTGGGCTACATTCACTAGTAAGGATATCAAGCAGGTGAAACTTTTTGCAGGCAATTTTATACTTTTTCCATACTACGTTCACTTGAAAACGCAAACTGTGCTATCTGCGGTAACTTTTTGCTCTTCTCAAAACTACATCATTATTGTATGCTAGGATGTCACAGTACGATGCAACGTTTGGTATAGCAATTGCACTTAAATACATTGTACTTTAAACGTCCTTATGTACCTGTAGTTAACAGGGCCTCTCATGCAAAAGAGGTTTCAAATTTAATGGGACTGTCAACTACTTAACGGGACTGTCAACTACTTAACGGGCACTGTTTGACTTCATACTGTGAGCATTTGAATTTACCCCAATGCGATGTACGTGATCATAGGCCTGTGCCCACTTGTTTTTTTTCACACCTGCAAACGCCAGCTATTGTTGTACATGCTTGTCCATGCATATGTGTGGCACGGTCATGCACACATACTGCCTATGTGCTTTTGTGAGTTGATGCATTCGTCAATTATTGCACATCTGTTTACCTCTGCGCGTGTTTGTTCGATGTGCTGCATCTTCACATCTGCTCGTGTGCATACACTTGTGTGTGTGTGCGCGTGCTTTGTTGTGTGTGCGCGTATAAGTGAGGATGCATGTTTGGATGCACGTGTGCCCTTGTATGTGTGTGCACGTTCATGTGGAAGCGCATGCTTCTTCACTGTTTGCATTATGCTCATGTGTTTCTGTGCTCGTGTATGCGCACTTGATTGTTTATACACTTGTTTTTAGGCGCGTACTGTTGCTTACGTTAATGTGTGTGTGTGTGTGTGTACCTGCTCGCCCACCCATCCGGTAGAGGAACCTGAGACACGGGATGCCTGGTGGGCCGAGATCCGGCAAGAGATTAAGTCTCACGCCAAGGCCCTAGGCTGTCACGCTGTAGTGGGGTACAGCGAATGTACCAGCATATGGTGAGTGTTTATGAGCTGATTGTCGCCAACCATGACATAAAAAACTTGAGCCCAAATATGCTGTGTGTGCTTCTGTGTTCATGTCTCTTTGATTGTGGATTAGAACCAGCAACATTCGGAAAATATAGGTTTCAAACAGTTGAGCTTTGTATTGTAAAATGTGAAACCAGGTTCTGGCAAGTCGTGGAGTTGATGGATTAAGAAAGGTCACCAGTTTGTCATAATTTGCATTTGGTTTTTGAAAGGTCATCAGAGCCAATAAATATTGTTTATGCCACCAAATGTCAATATTGTTGTATTCATTATGGTGGATCTTGCAACTATAACATGGACAACACACTACCTTCAGGGTCTGCTAGGACTTGCTGAGCAATGTGCACAATTTATGTATTTATTTTACTGCTAAGCCTTATTGAGCAATGGACGTAATGAATTAATTAATTACTTTTCGCAGCAACTTTCTCAATCCGCTACAGTGTCAGTCTTTGAGATTTGCTGATAATACTTTACCATTGTTAGTTGCTGAAAGCGTGGGCAACTGAGACCGCTTTCGATATCACTCGCCACTCGTGTGATATCGAAAGTGGTTTCAGGTCGATTGGTTCATAGCGCAGTGGTTCCCGCAGTGCGCGAACCACTGGGCCACCGCTCTGCTTCCAGCGAAATCCCAGTGCTGTTATAATACAGTATTGAGAGGATACTCACTTAACGGATTTACTAACCCAACTAAATACCTGCGTAACCATGGTCTGTTGTACATGAGGCAATGCGTCACAGCAGTGTTCCACGTGACACTGCGTGTGTGTGTGTGTGTGCGCGTTCCCGTGCAGCGAGGAGGTGTGCATCCTGTCAGCGTGCGGCACTGCAGCCGTACTCAGCCCCCGGCTGGTACAGGACAACGGGGGCCGCGCGCCGCCGGCACTGGGGGCGGCCACCGCCGTGCCCCCCGCAGAGGCGGCGCGCCTCTCGTGGCAGGCTGGCATGGGCGCCAACGACGGGCGGAGGGACATGGAGCACCACTCTCGGCAAACCAGCCGCGATGCCGCCGCCACCCTGCATGGGTAATGGAGAATCTCAGCTGCTACGCGGGTAGCGGGCGGGTTTGGCAGAGGAGTAGGTAGGGCCAAAGTGAAATACCCAACTGGTTGGTGCAGTGGTTGGAGTGAATGAATTGTAGTCAGTGTTGTTGTGTTTTGGGTCGACTCAACCCTCTGTTAGTAAATTGAGTAGCGCTTTATCGGATGTCAGCAGTGGTCGACATCAGCATTCAAGCGCCAGTGCCTATTTTGCTTATGCACGTACACGCGTGCATGTTTACTTGTCCGAGCCGCGCCATTGTACGGATGGTTTTACATTGCCAATTGCTGAGCCAAGTCGAAAGTAGACAATGAAACTCTGGCCCTCATGAGACATGAAGGCAGGACCAGGAGCGAGTTGAGCGACTCATTCAGTGCGGCACGGGGTCGGCCTCTGCAGTGGAAAAACAACCTTCGTTTAAGCATTTTGTGATTTCATGTCTGCACGTGCGACCGCGTGTGTATGCCATGGGGAGCGGTAGTGTAGCGTTTAGCGCGCTGCACTACGAACCTGGCGACCCGGGTGTGATTCCTGCTCACGGCCATCACCTGTGACGATTATCTGAACCGGTCCTGAGCCTCCCCTAGGTCGACTCCCCCTCATATGAGTACCTGGTGTGATGTGTGAGCATCGCCACTAGGGAGACAAAGGCGGCCGGGCTTGGTATTGGCCACCCACCCCCTCGTGTTTTGTGCCGGCCTTTATAGGTGCTCGCCAACAGCACTTGCCCCAACAGTTTGTTGAGGATAGACGGGGGATCTTCTTTGTATGCCGTGTCCTCCTTTCGCAGCCTGGACGAGTCAAGCTGCAGCTTCTGCCACGTGCCATACGACGAGCTGAACCTGCCGTTCCCAACGCAGCTGGGGCCGTGTGGCTGCTGCAAGCGCCACAAAGTGCCCGACTTCCTCTTCACCACTGTGGACCCTCCCTCTGAGCTGCCCATAATTGGCAAGGGCTGTCTTGTGCAGGCCAGGTGAGCACTGATCGAGACTGTCGGTAGTGAAGGTGTAAACGTGGATTCCTGCAATTACTTAGTGCACTGCTGGTGGAAGGGCCTCCACTGAACTCTAGAGAACCCCCCGACGGGGTCTTTGGCCAACTTTTCCACACCGGCCTACCGATCGATTAACTGCGGTGTACCTATAATAATAGGGTTTTTCCCCTTTTTTCTGGCAACAAAACTGAAACCTTTTTACAAGGATTCATGTTACTGCATTAACCACAATACCTGCAGTCAAAATGCAAACAAAAAACATACTATGATAATAATTGATGCATTGTCCTTGAAACTGATTGGTCCACACCAAGGGACGGCTTTCTTTTGAGCCTCGACCCAATTGGTGCTCGACCAGATGACGCCAAAAGGCATATATTATCATAGTATGTGTTTTGTTTGCATTTTGACTGCAGGTATTGGGGTTAATGCAGACATGAATCCTTGTAAAAAGGTTTCAGTTTTGTTGCCAGAAAAAAGGGGAAAAACCCTATTATTACATTTTGGTACTGGCAAAGGAGGTCTAATGATGCGGTGTACCTATTTTTACTGCCTGATGGAGAGAGTCTGGGGGGATTTAGAAATGTTGCTCTATTGTTTCCACTGCAGCTTAAAACAGACCAGTGGTGAGGGCTTGTATTGTTATTGATGTTTATTTTATATCTTGATGATAATAAATAGATGAATTTACTGTTGCTAGAAGTAATAATGAGTTTGATTTTGATAATGCTTACGATGTTCATGATTATTTTGATGATGAACACGTATGACGATTCTCAGAGCAATTTGACCCGCTTCCTTTATTTCATAATTTAATTCATATTCTGCAACATGGGTAGAAAACATTGATGAGTTGTTGAGATTTTTACTGTTCACAAAGTAAGTGTGCTTGGGCAGGACACATCGCTAGAAGGTATGATGGTCAAAGATCAAGAATAACGGAAAAACACGCAAGAGTATATTCACCTTGGAGATGGAGCGATGAATTCATCTTGTCTGCAGTTGCTAGATAGATTGCGACATTGCAGGACCGTGAGAGTTTGGGGCAACTCGGGGAGGCCTCCATCCAGCTGTTATTTGATCGCGACTGCTTGTGGTGATGATGATGATGGAAATTGTGGTAAAGCTACCGATGACAAGTGATGTTGATGATGATGGTGGTGTTACCCGGCCAGGCTGTGCCGTCAGAAAAAGAAGGCGCAAGGCGAGGTGAATGCAACGAGCATCAGCAACCTGCTGCCCTTCATGGAGTACGAGCTGCACACGCAGCTCATGAACAAGCTGAAGCTGCGCGGCATGAACGCTCTGTTCGGCCTGTGTGTGCGCATCTCCATCGGGGAGACCATGCTGGTCGGCATTGCCGTAAGTCGATTTCCCCTCAATCCTCTTGAACGAACAGTCGTCGTTTTTAAATGGGTATTTTACCTTGACTAAATTGATTGGTAGTGGAGCAGGTTCTTGGTGGCTAGCACGCTGCTTTATGGACCCGACGATCCGAGTTCCATTCCCAGTCCCGGCTAACATCAGTGGTGAGCTATATCTGAACCTGTCCTGCCTTCACTCTTTGCCAACCCACACTGACCAATGGGGTGAAGTATGATAATAAAAACATCATGACCGATGCCATGGAGAGACCTTCATCCAGCATTTTATTGACAAAGAGCTGTACATTTAAAAAAATGTCGGTAGCTTGTTAAAGCACTGAAGCATATATATGGTATTCTTGGTTCTTTTGGTAAAGTCACGTAGAAGGGAAACAATAAAATAATAAAAATATAAAACAATATATTTTTTATATTTTTATTAATAAATAATAAAAATATAAAACAATATATTTTTTATATTTTTATTAATAAAAATATAAAATATATTTTTTATTAATAAATAATAAAAACATAAAAATATATATTTTATATTTTTATTAATAAATAAAAAATGTACAACAATTAATTTTTATATTTTTATTATTTTATTGTTTCCCTTCTACGTGACTTTACCGAAAGAACCAAGAATATGAATCCCTGCAGTCACGAAAGCTTTAAATCACATATATGGTGTTTACAAAAGCCACGATAAGTTATTATTAATTGAAAGCTTTACTGTATGGTTGTCGAGTTTTCGCCATGTGCCCATCCCACTCGCTGTGTGTGCGCGCGCGTGCGTGCAGTCGGCCACGGCTGTGTTTGTGGCAGCGCTGCCGCCCCCTGGTGGCCTCCATGTGGCAGGGAAGAGCCCAGAGCCCGGGCTCGACGGCTACGTGAGTGGCGTGCAGAAGAGGATCAACGAGGTCATCGCCCGAAACAAGGAGCTCTACGAGATCAAAACACCTGTGAGTGACTCCCCGTGCATACCCCCTCCCACCCGCCGCGCCTGTATGAGAAGTGACGATTGTGTCTGTGCATCAGCCTCGTGATTGTCATTTGGCTATTTGTTGTGTCTTATTCCCAAACGTCTGGCGCTCTCTGGTCATAGGTGGAGATGGAGGATCCCCCTGACTGGCCGATGCTGGAGGTCCGAAGGTATCGTGTCTTCCGCTCGCAGTCGGAGAGCTCGGATGAAACGTTGGACCTCGACCTGTCCCATGGCAAGAAGGATGCCTTCGTGCTCGAGGTGATAGCGCCATCCTCACGGCAAATGCCACCAGCGTGGTGTTGGCGGACATCCTCTCTGGCTTGCTCGCTCCATTTGCTGCTACCACTAACACGGGTATCATCCGTCGGCACTCATCTCTGCAAGTGACGTGTTCTCTTTACTTATCTTGACAGTCAAAATGATTTTGATTTAAAGCTTTCGTGACTGGAGTAATTCATATTCTTAACAAAATATATATATATATATTTTGTTAAGAATATGAATAACAAAATATATATATATATAAATATATATATATATATTTATATATATATATATTTATATATATATATATTTATATATATATTTTGTTATATATATATATTTTGTTATATATATATATATTTTGTTATATATATATATATTTTGTTATTTTGTTGTTTCTCTTCAACGTGACAAAATAACAAAATATATATATTTTGTTATTTTGTTGTTTCTCTTCAACGTGACTTTACAGTCAAAATGATGTCTTTAACCTGCGTATATGCCATGTATTCAATATGTTTCTCTTTTCGTTTCTCAATGTAATTCCAAGCATACATCACTCTATGCTCCTTTGCACACCGATCGTTTTTTGTTCCATTCTTCAATGCCCATGTTTTTGTTCCATACGTCATAGCAGGCAATTTTGCGGAGGAACCCTGATATCAAAAACCAAGACACCCGTGTCATTCATGTCAGTAGCACAGTATTCCCTGGCGTGCCAAATAACTTGCAATTAGCGTTGTCCCATGCCCGCAGGTTTATCTCACGAGCCTCACATTTTTGTGTCCCCACATCCATGTGCCGCAGATCGACGACGCAGATGCGGAAGAGGACATACAGGCACTGCTCACCGACACCCCCACTCCGTCTGGTACAGCTTGCAGGGTGGTGGGAGCATGGCATCTTAAATTGGCAGGGGTGGCAATAACATTGCGATTTTGGGACACGTGTGCATGTTTGAGTAGAAGAGGTCACCAAGACGGGCTTTTGAGTGACAACCAGGAGGTCTAAGACCAAGGCAAAGGCCTAAAGTCAGATCACATCGGAACACCAAAAGGGAAGACCATGGATATCGGATATCCTCTCTGAAATTGTTACGGGATCTGGTTGCATCAATTCAATTTACCTTCATGGCTTGTCAGCCTTTAATCTTGAAATAATCCTGAAAATTGTACAGCTAGTATCATGGCTCATTGTTATGTATAATATCAAAATGTTTCCAGTGTCCTATTTGATGAATATTTTATCAACTGCCTGTGCTTCAGGTTTTTACATCTGTAATACGGAGACCGTTCCAGGTGTTATTTCTCTCACATCTGACCTGCAGGTGAGTGGTACAGGGATGACGTTGCAAATTATTTTCCATTTATATGTGTGTGCATTCCTGCATGTGTTTAATTTTGCGTGCACGTGTGACATGCAAATGCGTCCTCTCGTTTGCTCACATTCCTTTTTATAACAATAAATAATAATTCATATTTGTTTGTCAGTGCCATCGTCCAGAGGGACGTAAACCGGAGCAGACATCGCCCGAGTGTAGAGGCTCTGCTACCAAGTTAGGCAGCGAAAGCGGCCTTTTAACAGTTACATCGATACTTGCCTGTGTGCTTGTTTGCATTCCTCTTCATGTGAGCATGTCAATTTGTGATAATTCACAGCGCTTTGTCAGTCCAATGCTGCTTGATGAAGGCCTCCCCCACTCCGTGTCAGCCATGGGAGTTGTTTGACTATACTTCACCGTGCAGGCCCATGCTTGTTGGGGTGCTCGGGATCGGTGCAGATATCCCTTGCCACTGATGGTAGCCGTGGCCAGGAATTGAACTCTGGTCACTGGGTTCATAGCGCACCACTGTGCTACCCCAATGCACCACGACTCCACCTCTTTGTGGGAATGTGGCTTTAGGTAACTATGCATACCTGGATTAGTGCCGGCATATATGCATGCGGTGTGTCTACCCGTACTTGCGTACGTGTGTGCCTGCACACATTAATTCTTCTCTTGTGCGCAGATGTTTTCGGCGGTGCGAGTCTACCGCATGCAGGAGGGTGCCATGACCTCTCAGCACCGCAACAAAGCCTTCAACGACATGTGCGAGAGCATGCTCAAGGTGCGCTTGCCACAATCGTCGAACCTTATTCTTAGTCACGGGTCAACTTAGGCTTGGATCCAACACGGCTCGGTTAAGGTTTGAGCCACTCGGTTTTCAAAGTTGCATGAGTGGCTCGTCCAAGGCTTGGCTCGGGCTCAGCTCAACCAAAATCTTGAGCAAAGCTGAGACCGTGGTCACAGCCGGCTCTAGTTAGTCATGGTTTTGATCCAGCTCACTTGAGCCAGAGTCTGGCATCAGCCAAACCCAGGGTACAGTGGGCTTTAGTGCTCTTAGTTCTTCGTGAGCACACCATCCACTTGCGCTTGAAATATGACTTGTCAGTGTAATTTCTTGCTTTAATTCCTGACTTGGCTATTTTGAGTTTCCTGTCATTTGTGGAAGTGCTTTATGTGAATGATGGCATTGCAGGGTCATTAATGTGCACTATTACAGCAATTTGTGCACTTTATTAGTAATAATAATAATTACCCACAGAAATATGTTTAGCTATAATAATACAAATAATAATAATTTGACATTTGTAAGGTGCATATCCTCCGCAGATCCCAATGCACCCAATCAACCGCAAAAACGTAAATTTTTACTGTCAATGATTTTGGATAAGTCGTCCTCTTCTCACGTTGTGGCCCCCTTACAGAGCCTTTACTTCAAGCTCAGATCCATGATGCCGTGCTGCCTGTGCCACGTCAACTTCTCCGTGTCTCTGCCTGAGGACGAGCTCATACAGGTGGGTGACTTGTACAGGTGGAAAGCTCACTTCGGTGTCTTCGTACAGGTGTGAATACGTTTTGCAAGGGCAGCCGGTCACTGTGCGTTTTGACATCTTGCTGGCGCTTTTTTTGTTCCTGCGCGCCCTTGCTCAGGTTACGGTGACGGCACTTGCGGTCTCTTTCCTGCCCGACACACCCAGGCCATTGGAGAGGATGCTTCAGAGAGGTCGGTGCATTCCGAGGGTTGGTGGAGCGAGAAGGTTCAGAGTGAAGCTTGCGGCATATATATGAAATAGTTACCAACAGCGCAGCGAGCATGGAAATACAGTGAGTGAAAAAAGTATTTGATCCCCTGCTGATTTTGTACGTTTGCCCACTGACGAAGAAATGATCAGCCTTTAATTTTAATGGTAGGTTTATTTGAACAGTGAGAGACAGAATAACAACAACAAAATCCAGAAAAACGCATGTCAAAAATGTTATAAATTGATTTGCATTTAATGAGGGAAACAAATATTTGACCCCTCTGCAAAACATGACTTAGTACTTGGTGGCAAAACCCTTGTTGGCAATCACAGAGGTCAGACGTTTCTTGTAGTTGCCACCAGGTTTGCACACATCTCAGGAGGGATTTTGTCCCACTCCTCTTTGCAGATCTTCTCCAAGTCATTAAGGCTTCGAGGCTGACGTTTGGCAACTCGAACCTTCAGCTCCCTCCACAGATTTTCTATGGGATTAAGGTCTGGAGACTGGCTAGGCCACTCCAGGACCTTAATGTGCTTCTTCTTGAGCCACTCCTTTGTTGCCTTGGCCCTGTGTTTTGGGTCATTGTCATGCTGGAATACCCATCCACGACCCATTTTCAATGCCCTGGCTGAGGGAAGGAGGTTCTCACCCAAGATTTGACGGTACATGGCCCCGTCCATCGTCCCTTTGATGCGGTGAAGTTGTCCTGTCCCCTTAGCAGAAAAACACCCCCAAAGCATAGTGTTTCCACCTCCATGTTTGACGGTGGGGATGGTGTTCTTGGGGTCATAGGCAACATTCCTCCTCCAAACACCGCGAGATGAGTTGATGCCAAAGAGCTCCATTTTGGTCTCATCTGACCACAACACTTTCACCCAGTTGTCCTCTGAATCATTCAGATGTTCATTGGCAAACTTCAGACGGGCATGTATATGTGCTTTCTTGAGCAGGGGGACCTTGCGGGTGCTGCAAGATTTCAGTCCTTCACGGCGTAGTGTGTTACCAATTGTTTTCTTGGTGACTATGATCCCAGCTGCCTTGAGATCATTGACAAGATCCTCCGGTGTAGTTCTGGGCTAATTCCTCGCCGTTCTCATGATCATTGCAACTCCACGGGGTGAGATCTTGCATGGAGCCCCAGGCCGAGGGAGATTGACAGTTCTTTTGTGTTTCTTCCATTTTAGAATAATCGCACCAACTGTTGTCACCTTCTCACCAAGCTGCTTGGCAATGGTCCTGTAGCCCATTCCAGCCTTGTGTAGGTCTACAATCTTGTCCCTGACATCCTTGGAGAGCTCTTTGGTCTTGGCCATGGTGGAGAGTTTGGAATCTGATTGATTGATTGCTTCTGTGGACAGGTGTCTTTTATACAGGTAACAAGCTGAAATTAGGAGCACTCCCTTTAAGAGTGTGCTCCTAATCTCAGCTCGTTACCTGTATAAAAGACACCTGGGAGCCAGAAATCTTTCTGATTGAGAGGGGGTCAAATACTTGTTTCCCTCATTAAAATGCAAATCAGTTTATAACATTTTTGACATACGTTTTTCTGGATTTTCTTGTTATTCTGTCTCTCACTGTTCAAATAAACCTACCATTAAAATTATAGACTGATCATTTCTTTGTCAGTGGGCAAATGTACAAAATCAGCAGGGGATCAAATACTTTTTTCCCTCTCTGTAGTTACAAACTACGTGGTGTTATTTTCATCCACAAATACCAAGACACGTTCAGCCAACAAGGTAACGTTTTAAAGGAAAATGTCATGGTATTGAGATACATTTTTGTTTAAAAAACAACATAACATAAATGCCCATTCCAAATGGTGACATTTAAATCCCCATCATTTCAACCGCCACCGCCTTTTCAACACAGTAGCGTGTGCCGGAGTGGCGTCCAGTGTGTGCCGGCGTGGCGTCCAGCATGCGTCATTACGCCGGCGCGCACACAGGCTGCCTGTGTCGTGCTAGCCTCACAATGGGCTCGTCTATTTTAACCACGTGACCTCGCTACCTTGCTTACTCTACTGCACTCCCGGTCCTCTCGCCTCCCGTTGCCCCCTTGCAGGTGCAGGTTTGTTTACTCGCGGTGCTCCCGTTACCTCCCACAGGGGATAAAATCTCATTCATTAGTTGGCTGAAAACGTCTTGATATAAATGCATCTTTCCTGTTTGCGGATTGAGGCAGCGTTGTGATGTGCAGTTTGCATGAATGACGCGATATCACGATGCTCGTTATGTAGGACTTGGTGATCGTTGTTGTGCTGTTCCCAGTTAAACACACGGTGTAGTTTTAACAAAGGAGGAATGCGATCCGCAGGCTCTTTGGATGCGGACGAACAGCTGCAGTTCTCTATGGATCTCAGCTCGGACGTGCAGCGCCTCGTCACCCCATCCAACCCCACAGGTACAATAAACAATACACTACGCTAACAATAATTTAGGATTTGTAAAGCTTTCGTTCACTCGGAGAGACTTTTGAGTCAAGAGACGCGGGAACCCACAGACAAGACGGGAATGTGGCCTAAACCAGCGCCAGCAGTTGCCCAAGCTCTGCGGTTCAATATTGGGATGTTTGGTCACCTTCATCAATTCGTGTTAAGATATACGTGGGAGAAAACCGGTGGACCCGGAAAAAAACGCACGCATGCGAGCAAGTAACACTCAATCCCCGCACGCATGGCAATGAATTGCTGCTATACCCCGGCAAGCCAGGAGATGGCGGCATTGACACCCACGGACAGCGAGTTTTATGACTTTGAGCCACCAACCCTTGCCTCCAAAGTGCTGGTTTACAGCTGTGCATATCCACCAGCTTCCAGTGATGGATTTTGATTTAATTATGGATTTATCTCTCTTTCTTTCTCCCATCTTGCCCCGCTGGTTTCATGAACTTCCAGCAGCAGTCCTCCGTTTTTGGCGATAATTCTCATGTACCATCTGTGGCTGATGTTTCCATGTGTTTCCTCTCCATTCTAGTGCCTCCTTCTCTCCACTATCGGTCCATCTTTTTTTTTGCATCATCCTCTCCCTCTGTTGCCTTCTACTAGTGTCCCTCTTGCTTTTTCTGGATTCCTGTTTGGTTGCATTCTTCTGGCATTGCGATACCATCGCAGTCTGTTTCACATTTAAATATGAAGGACACCTATTTTATTTCACGGATTTACAAAGAAAGCGAGTGGGCATCGTTCGTTCATAACCGGTGGCAGTCCTGATCCATTGGTGAAAATTGCACGTTCTGGCAGGTGCACGGATCTCTGTAAGGGTAACCTTTGTTTGAGTCTCTTTAACTGACTGCGAGTTTTTGGATTGTTAGCAACCTTGTTCTGAGCTCTCTTGGCTTTTATTTATTTGTTGTAACTAACAGGCAATGGAGAGGAGCTCTGCAATCATCCCACATCTCCCGACAGAGGTGAGGGCAACCTCCCTCCTGTTTCACGCATCACTCTGGGTCCTCACCTCCTAATCTTACGACCTTAACCTTAGTTGCTACCCCCTTGCAACACCACTCGTACCACCACCTTTCCTTTCCCTCCTCTCTCCTATCCTAACCATCCAGACTCGACCCTGACCAGTGTCTCCAAATGAGAGGTCAGCATGATTCTTTCCTTTGTACTCTACTACAAGACCCATATGAGTTGAGTAATGCCGTATGACGCATCTTCCATCCATGCCGTGCTTACAGAGCCGTCGCAGTGTGTGATGGCACCAACAAAAGATATGTTACTGTAATCATTGCAATGCAATATATTAAATTAACTGATGTGGTGGACTGGTGAGCGATGGGCTGGATTGATTGAAGAGGCTGCAGGGAAGTGGCGAGGTATGGTTTTTCACGAGCTGGTGAGTTTACCATGGAACCTATAGTTAGATTCACGTCAATAAATGAAGTCAATTGTAATTTAGATTGAGTCTATATTTTTCAATACCATTATATCGTAAAACCTCTCGCAATCACAGTTGAGTAAGCCGAGCTTTTTCATACGAACGGTTAACCAGTCCACTTGATGGGACGCGTGTGCGTCTGCCCGTGTGTTTTCATGGATGTGTACAATGAAGATGTGTGGAGGGGAACTGGTTTCCCCCACGTTCCCCCTATTCTTTATTCCCTGGTCGAACGAGACCACGTGTCTGTGTATGGAGGAGGTGGTTGGTGGGAATCGAATCGCACTCTAAGGAAATTGCGCTTTCATCTATAGTTGCTCTTTTGGATCTAAATGACAAAAACGGAAGGAAATTTTTTTTCTGTTTTGAGAAAAAGAAAATCCGTAATTATGTTTATTTATTTTTCTTTCTGGTAATTTGTTTTTTTTTACCATTCATATTTAAGTTTCACGAGTGAATGGATGTGCAGTACTTTCTCGTTAACAGCAAGACACATCTCACTGTCAAGTTTAATGGGAACAAAACTGCCCACAAACCATTTCAAAATAACAGATGTTCACGTCTCACTTCTCACACGGATAAAACAATTTTCATTCCCGCATTTTGAAGAGCTAACCGATTTTGTTTTCGCGCCTGGATAACACTGCTGGCAATGCTCTTACACCTATTGGCGTTGTAATAATTGGTAAGGTTACTGCCATCATTAGTATCGCTCTTACCATTTTTTCTGCTTTATTTTCCTTGCCACCCCCCCCCCCCCATCTCTCTGTCTCTTGTCTCCATCCCAGTGGCCTCGCTCGATTACAGTTCCTTTGCAGACCGCTGCAGTAGCTGGATTGAGCTCCTGAAGAGCAAGGCTCAGACTGCTCGCCGTGGATCCATGAGGACAAGTATGCACCGCTTTGCGTGTTGGCATCAGTGTCTCCCCCTGGTCGGTGGCAGTGGATGTTGCTGCCAGCCTAGCTCTCTATATAACCCCTTGCCTCTGCAACCCTAAATAACCCCCCCCCCCCTTTCCTCCACCGTCTCGGGTGAATGTTGCATCCCCTGCTCAGTTCCCGGTGATGGAGCCACCTGCACACGTCCACCGTCTTCACCCTCCCTCTTATTGGTTCTCCTTGGGTTTTTTTTCTTTTCCGCCTGTTCGAGTTTGTTTTTATTGCATGTGGTTGGACTTCTGATGTCATATGAACAAATAGCTCCAGAAAATGTCTTCTGGGGTCACTGCAACAGGCCTTTCTTATGCGAGACCAATGGTTCCCAACATTTCTTCACCTTTAGACAACAGTCAACCCTCAACATTTTGGCGGTCCAGCATACAATAAGGCAATCGTAGCTACAACATTTATGCGGGCCGCTCTTCACGGCCTTGTGGAATATCAATGGTCCGCACACCCCAGGTTGGGAACCACTGCTCTGGAGAGACATTGCTCCTTCATGGTCTACAAATAGTACACATGTCAGTCGTATGATATACTGGATTATTTATCATATTTAGGCCGAATTAATTGGAGGGTGGGTATAATTATTTACTTTTCTCTGCAATATTTTATATCACTTGGGCATGAAGTCTACTCTTTTTATCTCATGTGCATGTCTACGTGAGATATAAGGGGACGTCTCCACGGTGATTCTCGTTAGTCCCTTAAATTTTATTCTGGCATTGCAGGAATCGTTTTACCAATAACGCTTCCGTTGAATGAAAATTTACAATGCTTCCATTGAATGAAAATTTACATTTGCATGTAAAAATATCGGTTTTTAGTTTTTAGCCATTTTTCTCATGATAAAAGAATACAATATTTTATTGATAAGTTCATGCCGGGCGTGGTGACACGTTACTTTAATCCAGCACGTTTGGAGGCAAGGCTTGGTGGATTATCCAAATTTGTGAAACTTCTAAGCCCACCCCCCCCGGGGCTTTGAGATGACATGAAGGTGGCAGTAACAGGAAATGAGTATAAAATAATCTCTGTGAACTTGTTGATATTTATCCATCCCCTCATACACGTTCGATTTCTCCAGGTACTCTGGTTTGCACAATCCAGGACCTTTTGGGAATAAAACTGTTTATAGAAACATCCCTGAACAAACAATTGACATAAATACGACTTGATCATTACCCTGCAATACCAATTTGAACAGTCTGCGACTGTCTTGGTGAACATGTGGTTTAACAGCTAAACATCTTTGTGGTGAAACATCCGTGGCAAGCCGCAATGATTTTCAAGTGAGGCTTGGAACCTTCACACTATTTTGTGTGCCTGAAACCATCCCCTACTCATCCCTCCCACTCAGCACAGAAACCTCACATCTTGCTGCCCAACAGTATATCACCAAAACAATCCCATCCTTAGTTCTCGCATCTCCCTCTGTGTTTTAATCCTCTCAAACGCGTGGTGTTAATTCTACTTGATATACAGTGCACGTGCGCGATACTATTTTTCTCCAACCAAGCCTTAATTCTCGGGGAGCAGTCGCCTTCAAAAGCCCAAACATTGTTTTCTGTTTTCGTTATTTTTTTTTTCTCTCCCACAGGGCTCGGCGCACACACTGTGGAGTCTGCATGTGCGTGCTTTTGCGAGCGTGTATTTTTTTATGCATCTATGTGTACATATGAAAATGTGCCTGCATACATGAGCATTTGCACGCGTGTTTGTAAATGTTCTAGTTCATTTTTTTATTTGATCACGTGAGAACTCGATATCAAGATAATCTCATTTGCAACAGCGGGCCTGGGTCACGAGTCTGCAAACAGACGACAGTAATTGCTAATTGTGGGTAATTTTTTTTTATTTTGCAAATGTGGACCCATCCGCCAAAAACACATAATGCCTACTCTTGGAACTAACATCAGAGAATCTTGAACGTCCACGTGCGTGCATGAATGTGTGCGCGAGTTTGTGTGCGTTGTCTGTTAAAGAGTGGTTGCAAGTGTGTTTCTGTGCACACGTGTTTGAATATATGGGCAGGTGCGATTGCACGCATGCATCTTCCCCCCACCCCCCTTCTCTCGGTCGTCCTTGCCCTGGCTGCCACCCTGTCCTGTGCACGTGTGCTCTCTTTAAGGTTGACCTCTACAGCTGTCAACTCCAACACTCGTTCACTCACCTTTTCCTACACTCACCAAGCAGGGTGGCCATGTGTTCCATTACCATCCCACCACCATAGGCTGGGGTATTACCCATGCTTTGTGAGGGTTTTTTTTCCATGTTGCTTTTATATACGCATATTGTTTCATTGTACCATTATTTGAGTAAGAGAGTCTGCACTTAATTGGGGGCAAACATTTTGGGTTTCTTTGCGAGCGGTTGTCTCCACGGTAGGGTGAGCGTTTGTGCTGTTGAACATTTCAGGAGAGCTGTGAACACACCGTTAGACACCAGTGGTGGTAGGGTAGTTATATGTTGGCCCTTTAAACTAGCAGCTGTAAGTGAAGTGTGTGAGGATTGTCGCCTAGTGCGTGTTAATTCACAGCTCTGGAGCTGTTTTAACCTTGCTAGTGGCTATTTGTTACTCCCATCGGCTGCAATTGATCTTCACTTTAGAGATTGGTATGTTGTGGTTTCGACAGACAAGTGATTCGTCATCTTCGTCATCTTGCCGCTTGTGCGGTTTCGAGCTCCCTTCTACCCAGCCATCCATGCTATTGACTCCCCTGCTCCTGTCCTCTGTTTACTACTGACGCCCTCTCTACAAAAAATAGATACGCCCACTATTTCTATGCAGCGCCTTCAGATGTGGCCACATTGTATTGTGTTCAGCAGGTGGAGAGCCCATTATGGTTCACTGTTTTCGGAACAAAATCTTTCCTCACAATTTAGTTACTGATCATTGATGACCTTGGTGATTTGGCCTATGAATCTGGCATATGATAGCTCTCGTCTTTTTGTAAATAATGCCTCAATATCGTAACTATACACTTTAGAGTAGACCGCACACTTTCACAATATGAATGCCTCAAAAAATACATTCTGTGTTGACTTGATCGGGATTATCTCACCAAGCATATTTAAACTTCGTCAGCAGCAAGTGTGCGGAGTGCTAGTTCAATTAGGTGGCTCTACGGATCCACCTAATTGAATGCAAATTGATGCGTAGTCCATGTGCTCACCGAGATCTATTTAGTGAGAATGTTCTTCAATACACCAATGCTAATGAGAAATCCTTAACCCAAGGCAAAGGCCCACGAACTGATGGCGTTAATTGTTAATGGACATAGGAAAAGCGTGCACCACAGAGTGCTGATTATCCTAAATGAGGCTGAAACTGGTACAACAAAGCAACCGGGGGAAACGTCAAGCTCTGTGGACGGGTTTATCGGTATATTTCAGTTGGGAACAGAATGCTGATAATTCCACATTTGAGTGTTGCATTCAATTTGAATGCCACTACTCCTCCCATAGCCACCAACCCAACCCCCTCAACGATCCAGTTCTTCTGTAAGCCTGCTCCCCTGCACTGTGCCACACCACATTTGGCCTTCTATTTCCCTTTCATGTCGTTCCCAGTCTTTTCATTTCTCAATTCATGCAACGATATTCCCGACATCCACTCTTCTCCGCAATTGCTATCTCCCCCCCACACACACCAAATCCTCAATTTGACCCCCCCCCCCCCCCACTGCTTCCACTTCTTTCTGATTAACCCTAAAATCCTTTCACTCATTCTGTATCCTCCTCGACACCTGCGCTGCCCACTGCCCCCCCAACCTCTCGGTGCTCGTTGTCCAACAGCGGCAGGTGGCGAGAGGGTGAGCCCGTACGGCGAGGGGCGCCACCGCTCGGGGTCGCGTGCCTTGGCCCACCCGCTGGTGGAGATGACGCCGCTCTCCTTCCTGCCTGGCTGCCGCATCACCAAGTACCTCGGCATCATCAACGTGTTCTTCATCCGCGAGACGACGTCGCTCCGCGAGGTTGGCAGGGGATTTATAAACCTTGACCCTTTGACTCCTGCTGTTTCCCTCACTTGCTGTAGGCCCTTGCTCGAGATTTGAAACTCGATTTTAAAAAATGTATCTCCTTTACTTATCTGCTAAATGGCATCTCTTTGGCTCAAACTTCCACCGTTATATCCGATGTTAAGCCTTCTTCTTAATTTTACTTTATGGCCTCCTTCCTACAAATTGTTAAGCAGCATGTTTCCTTTATCTGCCTCTCAAGGTCTCTTTTCCAACAACTTTCCTTCCAAAAACATCCTTTATAAATCCCTCACCGCTAAAAATGTGCCAGTCCACATCTTTTGCCTTTACCATGATTGGTTCTAGTTAGACTTTTTTAATTTCTATTCAGTAAAAAGCGCTAAAATTACTCATAATTCAAGTTGCATTTAAGTATGAAACCAAGTTCATAATGAGTTGGTCAAGTCGTAAGGTTAGGCTTCAAGGTTTAAGGAATACCACATCTCATGGAATTGCGTATTTTGACATTTTTGACAGAGGTCTAAATGTCCCATTTGGTGCTGCGTTCAGTAAGGACACGCCGCCCCAGGTGTTCCTGAGATGGAAAGCTGGGGCGGCATGGAATTTGAACCCTGCAATGTCAGGCTTACACAATGGCTGTTTAAGTAGCCTCTATGCCTTGAGCATCCAGTGTCGTGTATACACATGTGACTGTCTTATCAATAATTAAAAAATAATAATAAGTTTTGCAGCCTTTTGTCAGTCCGCTGCTGGATTACGACCTCCCCCACGTCTTTTTGATCAGGGGGTTTTTGACCGCGGTGAGGGGGAGGGGTCAAGGACTGGTTCAGATATCGCGCTCAGATGTCACTCTCGCCACTGACGTGAGCCACGGCTGGGCATCGAAAATCGGTTCGCCGGGTTCATAGCACAGTGTGCTAACCACCCCGCCACCACTCCTGTCGAGATTTACTCGCTCACTTGGACACGTCCCCTGTCACTCTCCGATGTGTAAACGTCACGATTACGCAAACGTCTGTCACTGCCTGATGATAGCCATCGGTCAGCACTCACGTCAGTCTCCTTTGTCCCCATCTCTCTTGGACATTCCCGGTAAACCCCGGACGGTCCCGACCGACGCAGGAGGGAGGGGCGAGCGGCTTCCTGCACACGTTCATCGCCGAGGTGTTCGCCATGGTGCGCGCGCACGTGGCCTCGCTGGGCGGAAACGCCGTGGTCTCGTACCGCATGCGCGAGTGTGTCTTCTCGGAGAACCCCAACAAGAACCAGGTGCGTGCAGGCGGGGCGACCCCCCCCCCCCCCTCCACCTGCCCACTGTTTGTTCCACCTGGCAGGCTTGTAGAATACAGCGCACCTGTACGAGACGACAGTTCCTTTGGTGTGGTGGGGAGGTGGTCAGGGTGGGTTGGTTGGTTGTTAATGAAATCGAGATAAACCTCTGCTTATACACACACCAGCCAGTTTAAAGTCTGAATAAAGGCTACTATGGAGGTTTTTTCCCAGTCGTGTTGTATGTATGCATGTAGAACTTCTTTCGCACCGTACGTAGCTAACCGTGCTAATTGGAGGTGTGGGGGAAGGACAACAAGCTAAACGCAAAAAGCAGCTCTAAAAAAATTAGTTTTTCAAAGTACATAGCTCCAGTGACTTCCTAATATTGAAAGGAAGAGCATTTCAGATGGCCGCAGAAGCCTATCTGAAAGCACGTGATGCTCTATAGCTGTCTTGCGGACAGATTGTATTGTGGTACACCCTGAAAAGCAATCGATCAATATTTATTTGTTACACAGAATGTCCTGTTTAGACAGTTACCCAGATAGCTTCCAAGGGAGATGGGTGGCGCATCGGCACAGAACAAGAACAACTCCCATCAGAGTGATTAGTACGGAGGAACAGGCAGCAATGTAACAACGTGTCAGAGGTGCAGGCAAAATAAGTGCTTAAAGAACAAACATCAACATTTTGTTAACAAAAGAGCACGAATGAGGTAATTTTAGGAGAGATGGGGGCCAGACAAAGCAAACACGATCGAGTGAATAAAACAAAACAACAGTATACAGCAGAGAGCGGTCGTGTGGCTTCATGTTTTGTTTCAGCGTACAAAAAGTTGTTTTGTTGTCATCATCAACAATTGCTCAGAGAAATACCTTTTACATAAAGTGCGTGCGAGTGTCGTGCGCCTCCATGCCACCTGCCTCGTGAACGGAACGTGCCTGAGTGGCGTGAGGCTGTTTGTCAGCTTGCCGCCCGTTTCCTCATCCTCATCATCCTCCTCATCCTCCTCCTTGCAGGCCCAGTGCCTGATCAACGTGAGCGGCGACGCCGTGCACGTGATTCGGGATACGGAAGCGGTGCCCGAGGCCGTGACGCCGTGGCCGTTCAGCCACTCTGAGGCCTCCCAACAGCAGCAGCAGCAACAACAAGCTGGTGACACGGAGCCCTAACATGGACGAGCACACCCACACATTTTGTCTACGGTGCCCTGTTCAGCCCAATAGACTTTTTCGGGACAAGTGATATCAGCAAGCACCTATGTAATCCTGATTAGCACAAGTCTGTGGGTGGATGGTGTGACCAAAACCATGATCATGTACCTATTTGTGACATACACGGATGTCGGTCATGAATGCACATTGAAACAGATGTACGTATGTGTACGTCGGGACGAAGGCTTTTAAATTAGAACATTGAGGACTGTACGGCACATGAGATTGTGGGGTAAATCCCATTCACACCTGGGGGTTTGTCTCAAACACAGTACTTAATGTTCATGGTAGTAATTTCTTTCAATCTGAGTTGACATAGGGGAGACCCATGCATTAACAGGAATCAAGCCGGCTTTACTGGATTTGTAACGCACAGTGCTAACCGTAACATATTCACTCACGACTAAGGGGTGATTGTTAACATTTGTGCACACGCACAAAGCGTAAACAGATACTAGGAGCTCAGGCATAGCCACTATTACTATACTGCAGACACACAGCGAGATATCCGAATTAATAGACGTACACTATAGAAATGCAACTAACAGCTAATCGAGCATTCCGCTTAAGCTCGGTTGTCGTTGTAAATCATTGATTACTGGATAATCGTTAGATGTACAAGAATACAATATTCAGCGGGTGTTATTTGTATGGTTTATAGCAATTTTTATTATTATTTGGAATCATTCTGCATTGACTTTGCGCGTCAAGGTGGCTTCCTCATGAGATGAATCTGTATTGGATGAGTTGGGTTTAACATTAATCCCGCAGCACGTTCTCACACACACCCATTGTCAATTTAAAAATCGCGACGCAGGACAGCTTGGCTCAGTTTGAAAGTGCTCCCCACTAATGTATGCCATCATCATGTGCGAATATCCCAACTTTTAACCTGGATAAATTGCTAAGGCAAGTGATGTCGGTGCACACCAATTTGCAGTGGTTGACATCAGCCCGTGGTGGAGCCATGCAGCCAGTTCCCTGCATGCTCAGCCTCATGCTTGCCCAGTGCCTGCGTTGACCCCGACGCACGTAATCGTTATGCGTTTGGTGACTTTTTCCAAGGCAGAAAAGGAAAACGGCAGAAGCATGCGTCTTTCCATTGCCCCGCCCGCCATAGCCACAAAAACGGCCCCACCGTCATGTTGTTGCCGCCGAGTGCGGATTTTTCATCCGTTTGATAGTCAATAGATGCAAAGTGTCTTGAAATAAATGTAACGTAAACAGCTGATTGTTTTTGTTGCTGGGGCCATCAAACTTGACCGCTCACCAATGTGTTTTTTGGGTTGTTGTTTTTTTTCCCCCGTGTGTTGTGCGGCATGATGTCCGACGTTTTTTCTCCACATGCTGGGAGCGTCTTCAGAAACGGAAATGCAGAACTTGGCTGAACAACACATGGCACGGCCCGAAAACACACTGGAGAGTTAAACGGCGCAACCGTGAAAACCCACGCAGTGGCATCAGACATTTGTGTGATCCTGTTTAAAGACAAGAGACAGGAGATAGGGTGTTAAAACCATCATGGCAATGGTACTTGCTTTCTTCTTTTTTGCTCCAAGGGCATTATGAGCCCACCGAAACTACTTGGATGCCTTATTTTGTCAGCTGTGTGGTGGTGATGGCGCGCCAGTGTAATTACAGTCACTTGAATTAGGGATTGGTGGATCGTGTCCGTATGTACGTTGAACTTCATTAGCGCCGTACATGGCCAACCGTGTTATTCGGAGCTGCGGATCATGCCGCCCACCTGCGGGACAATGTGGTGGAGCCTGTAGAATGCCACACAACAATTCGTTATCCTGTCTGTGCAGTAGAATATGAGTGCGGCACTTACGTGTGGGGGCGTTTTCCCTGTCCACCCCAGTTTACTCCCGTCCGCCAAAAAAAATACGCAAAAAGCTTTTGACGTAACATTCCAGAGTTGAGTCCTCCAACAACCTCATCGGCCACGTTTCTATCCGAGTAATAGCACATGACAGTGCATTAAGGTACTTGTTGCTATCCAAAGAGTGGTGCATTGATGTTATTTGCAGCAAAATTTGATTAAATTTAATCGATGTAAAATCGTGAGTTTTTTTCAGCCCCCTTTTACTGAAACGTCATGAGGACTGGATTTACTCGGAAATGTTCCAAATGCAACCTCCCATTGTGCTCTGTAATTGCCAAATCAAACGGTCTTTCTACCCAAACAAACATTGGGGTAGCACTCATCTATCAGTATGGGTGGCCATGGGCCATTTATATAAATTCCATATTCCTATGGCAGGGCTAAATAATCTATACCTATAGGACAACCACTGTTTTCTTCCCATACAGTGGTACCTTATCAATCCTGCAGGGATGATGAGATGAGTTGACCCATGCTCCCTGGTTGGCTGATTTAATTTCACATCATTGCTTATGCCCATGTCAATAAGCCACATGATGACAGATTTATAAATGTATGAAAATCATTGACATTTCCCGTAGTTGCTGGGCCTGCCCGAGACCACAAGACTGCAGGGAAAGTAAAATCAATCAACTTGGGCATAGGGTAGATTATTTATAAAAACCAGTCGGAAACGCCCCAATGTGACCTACTGCATTTCCGTCAAACCTTTCTTTGCCAGTGCACATCATTCATGAACCACCTCTTCAGAAAAAGCAGATTTAGATCCTGATTTGCATTGATTTGGAAATACTTAGAGCACAGCTGGTTTTACCTAATGTAACATGTAGGTGGAAACGGAGCTATTGAGGCTCCCAAAACAAATAAAGACGTTATATTTCGTTTACCATATCCATAAATTTAATGTATACCCATCTTTATGTTCTGTTATACAGTCATGTGTGTATTGATTATAGATTAATTACGCACTGAATATTTTCTGAAGTCGGCGTGAGCCACGTGACTAGTAGCAACAGCCATAGGGAGCGGTATACTTGGATGTGGAGTGCCGGGTGTGAAAATATTTTCTGGGTCACAGACCTGGACAGACCCAGCTAACATTAATCCACAGTATTTATACTCATTTTCTGTCGGGTGACCTCTATATTTTTTGGTGCAAAGTCAAATTTCTGAATTCCTGATGTAAGTGGGTTTAGCTGGAATGTCTGCATCCCACACAACACAGGTACTTTGTTGTAAATAGCACAAAAAATGTACAAATTCAGTTCTACGAAGCAATGCAAAAACAGACTTGAGCTGCAGACAAATGCATTTATTTTAAAAATTTTGGCAAAAGTTTTTTTATGATTTAGCACTCCACGTTGTTTTTAAGTTGTGTTTCATGTCCAATATGCAATCTATGCATGTGTAGTGAAATAAATGTAACCCAAACGACTCGTGTTTTTTTTGTATTATAGTCAATAGCTGAGACCACCATACTCGATATGCTTTTAGGTTGTATTGTGTTTTGTTCGGCATGATGTCCAATGTTTTGCTCCACGTGTTGGGAGCGTCCTCCATTCCTGAAGTTCATCAAGAAGCTTCCTATCACGTGGGTGAAACATCGAATCTCATGCTGAACAACACGCGATAAACCCTATACAGCACACCCTCAAAAACTTACACTGTCCTGTGTATAGGGTAACTTGTTATGGGCTGAATTTAGTTTTATTATCTTGTATATGCTTCCAGTGGGGGGCGGGCCTGGTGGTGAGCACACTCATCAATGTGTTGTTAGTTTGCATAGAGAAAATGTGCAGACTTCTCATGCTATAGGGAGCTGGTGCATCTGGAATGTCAATGACGCACTTAGCTGCGATTGGCACTGAAATTAATGACTATATTCTCTGGTTCTTTCGGTAAAGTCACGTAGGTATAAAATAAAAACTCACGACGTTTCGATTGCAACACAAGTTATTTTTATTTTCTACCTACGTGACAACCGAAAGAACCAGAGAGTATGGATTCCTGCAGTCACGAAAGCTTCAAATCTAGATTAATGGTTCTGTTATGAACGAGTGATCTCGCAGTGAAGATTCCAATGATGACCCCATGTTTAATGCAGTAAAGACCAACACTGACACATGGAATATTTTAAAGTTAGACCTATGTATAACTCTGGAATGTATTCCTATCCGTCTACAGTCTGCACATTAACTCTTCACCAAACCATGATCTTAGTGTAAATCCTAATCTGTGCCACAACCTGAACAAACATTTTCCTTAATCCAAAACCATTAAATATCCCGAACCCTGAACCCAATTATAACCAGAGAGTTAATTCTAGTTCTTGTTCAAACACTAATTCTAGACCAAAACCCGATTCGAGTACGACCCACGATCCATACTTTAACCCCAGGTTCTACCCCAATCAAAAATTGTTTTATCCATACAAGATTATCCTTTTGCTGTGTTAACCTGATTTATTGGCAACAATCGCTCGTTTGAATCCATGCCCATGTTAAGAAGTGGACAATTGTTGAATGTTTTGTTCCCGTCACTTTTCAAATTGAATCGCACCGTTGTTCACCATCGTATATTTTTGTTTCCAATCGGTACGAAACTGCACAATTGCCAACTTGCATTTTGTTAAGTAAATGTATTTTTGATATAAAAAAATATGAATTCGTAGTTGGTACTTATGAGTTGGGTAGCGTCGTATCGGTGACCACCATCGTGACTGCTGTGTATATTAGTATTGTAAAGAATTTAAAAGGAAAAGACAGCTCTATTTAGAAATTTGCATTTCACCCTCAGTTCAACTCCTGGCATGAATGAATGAGATTCTCTGGCGCTTTTGATCCTAACGACAATGTTTTAGTCTATTGTGCGATGCACCATGCACCAATACAACAACGTAGCACAGGTTCTGCTAGAAGTTGCACGTGAAGTAAATCTGTCGTATAACTTCAACATACGCGTGGATACCTATTGAAGCTGCAAAGATGTCATCTAGGTTATAAAGGTGCGGTAATGTTGTTTGTGGATCATATGAGTATCGTTTTTTTTACGAGAATGTTTTCCTTCACACATTTTTAGCGACGTTACGAGCTTGAGATGGCAATTTTCGCAAACTTTTGGGATTCCATGCTTTTAAAGTGCAATTTTATACGTGGCAACCTTCAAAACCTTGTTCAATGATATGCAATCTATTTACGTCTCGACACAACGTTTCGCGACTGCCTATTGGTTGTATTTTGAATGTATACCCAAAATGTGTTGTTCACCATTAATGTCTCATTGTCAAATTACACACCGGTGTAAATAAATAAGGCTATCAGACATCATAGGAAAAGCTCATGAAACCAGGTGGCACTTGCATTGCCTTGCAAATGCACAGCAGCCAAATGTATTACGTTGCCAGCCTCGGTATGACTTGCAACCATAAAAGTTCAAAAGTGACGCTTATAAAGGCTGGAAGTTGAAACATCTCATTGCCCTGAATTGTGTGAAGTGTCGACGTTTTTACGGATTTATTGTAGTGCTGTGGTTTTTGAAATCTGTGATCTGTCTGCTGACATGGTAGTCTTCTCTGGACATCAATGTTAGTATTGATGCCGTTGTAATGTTAATACATTACATGTCTGCAACAAACAAAAAAATCTGTTCAACAACAAGTTACTTAAGCAAATGTAAACTCAGTGTCACCATCTCCCTTGACCATCCATGTCCATTTATGGTTCTCAGCAAGTGGATACAATTCCAAGTACAAAATGGAATCCATTACCTTCTTAACCAGTGGTTACTTCCTGGCATCAAGTGGCATGCACTTTCCAGGTCAAGTTGATCTTGTTAACCCTGGGGAGATGAGAAGTGTAATGATAATTTCAACAGTTCAAAACCAGTTGGCCTTGCTCAAGAACTAAATAGTTTCAAGCAGAGATATCAAAACTATAACACTGGTCACAGGGAAATGCTAGATGCAAACCAAAACGGACTTAAGGCCACAAAGGACCACGTGTAAAGTAATTCCAAAGCAAATCACGGAAATCTTGCTTGCGATCTTGCAGAGGAGCAAGTTTCCATTGTTGACTTAAGAATATGATCTCCATTGTTTATAGGTGGCTATGTTATTTTATATTTATAGAGCGCCTTAGTTCACTGTCAACAGTAAAACGAAAATGTTGCATTGAGTGGAAAACTGTACGTACATGGCTCTACGTCTGTTTTGCATTGACCGCTGAGTGTGTCCACAGTTGGCCAGGCATGGTAAACTGGGCTGGTGGGTATTGTTGGTAGAGTGATCCATGTGAAGTGTGGAGTTGTGAACGTATTGCCAGGACTGATAGTCAAGTGTTATCTTGTGGGGGGGGAGTGCGAGGGGTTCTGTTTTCTAAATAGCTTTGCTGCAGTTGCCACTTGAGTCCCAAATACGGCATGCGATAGTGCTCACAAAAAAAACTTCCATCTGTCAGCACATCATTGACCATTTGTTTTTTGGCGTAGAGAGCAGCGCGTCACTCTTCCGCTCATCGGTGTTGGTGATCCTCCTTGTGGCTGTCAAAATCTGTGGCGGCATTTCTGTTAGAGTGCAATGTCTGCTGTCATGCGAACACTAAAGGTATATGTGAAACTCAATAGGTAATTGCTTCTTTGTATGACAGTGTTGGCCATCATATATGACCCGAAGCGTCAATATTCAACGTAGCAGAGTAATGGAAATTGATTGTTGATTGCATAATTATGGTACAATTTTCAGATGATTGTGGTCTCCACTTACAGCAGAAGTGAAACAATTGCTTGGTGTTTGCAGTCTAGCTGAGTTACCAGATACAGAGATTAAAAAAATAAAATATACATCTGGACCTTTGTGAGATATATGGATTGGGAAATGTGTACAAATTTAATGGTATTGTTTTATGAAATAATAACTTCCAAAACTAGAGTTTCTTGAAACATTGCTAAAATATTGATTTGAAGCTTTCGTGACTGCAGGAATCCATACTCTTTGGTTCTTTCCGTACCTACGTGACTTACCGAAAGAACCAAAGAGTACAGTATTGCTAAAATATAGCTGAATACAATCTGTACATTTAAATGTAAAACTTCATGTTTGACATAATTGCACAATGCCTTGCATGAAAGACAGCGGCGGTCAAAATGTTTTGTGAACTAGATATTTAAAGTATTTCCATATGCATCTTTACGTACGTACATTTACAATTCGCAGTGATTGTAATAGAGATGCAATGAATGTGTAATATAATAAATAACATTTGTAGCCATTTAATGAATTGCCAATTTGCCACTAACATTGGTGTGTCCATTCTCAAGAGTGATCAAGTTTGAAGAGCTTACATAGGATTAGATGACTTACATCATGGATAGGTCAAAGCTTGTGTAAAAAATATATGTATTTCTAAGTTGAACGCAATTTTCATCGTAAACTTTATATTGTCAACTCTAGAAAGAAGCAGAGCTGTCGACTGATTTTTTTTTGTATTCTGTAAATATGTTTCAATGGATGTGTATATATGCGCTAAGAAAAGAACAACCATTAGGTTCTTCCGAATGCAATTGGGGCTTTACAAATGTTTGACCATCTCTCCTTAATATCTTAAGAGTGTTGTTTAATAACCTTGATTTTCTTCACGTTTTTCACATTTTGATGCAAAGCTACAGATCGTAAATAAAAAAAACATTTAAAAAAGTGGTTGACGCTCACGTCTGTATTTGTGAATTTTGTATTTGTTTTCGTATCCTCAATGTTATCCCGATGGTGCGATGGGAATCATGGAATGAGATGAAGAAACCATTCGGATTAGGGTTGTAGAGCCGTTGGAGAACTTTGCACAGACGGCGGATGTCACAGAACGGCTTCTTGAGATATCTTCAAGCCAACTCGTCCACACTAGGGGCAGCACTTCCCCCACGCGCCCTGCTACTTAGACACGTGTTAGTGGCACGCATCAACCTAACATTAAAAATTCTCAAAACCTAGAATGTATACAAATAAAGTGCAGTCAACGGTGACGCAGTGGAGACCATCCAGTCATTACACTTGAGAACCCAATTTAATCACGAGCTGCTTATCAGTTTTCGGCCCAGGATCTCATAGAAAGGGGCAGTTACTGAAAGCGGACCATAATGAAAACAAGTCTACTGTGAAGTGTTTTGAGAATAGGTTTGAGTCCTTTGGGAGAACTGAAGTTTCAAATAACAAAAAAAACAACGGATAAGAAAGTTAAACTCTTGTGGTATATGGCAAGAAGAGTCACCAACTGCCCTAAAAGTGCCCTCAACAGGTTCAAATCCATTGGCTGCTAGGCCTCCAATAATAACGTGTCTTGCACCTGCGGTCAGTTTCAACACTACGCTCAAGCAATTTTATACCGGATGTTTCGTGCTCAACAAAGGTCATTTTTCTTGTTTTCTTAACTACTAAAGTTAATTCAATGTATTCAAATACTTCGTTTGAGTTTCAGTGATAGTTTGAGGTCTACTATGCTATGAACGCCTACATACTGTACTCGAGTTCTGTGCTGTAGAACTGACCATTTAAGACTTTGCTCGCATATGTATTTGACACGAGTGATCGCTGCTCATGTTATATCAGCTGCGAGCAAGCGTGTACTGTACAGGCGAGAATCATTCTTCACGACGTTCCGCTGGCGTATACAGACGTTGTCCCTGGGTTCGATCCCGACCCCTGGACTGCCCCTGCTGTACATTTGGAGTTTGCGGTGTTTCTCTCTTCCCGTGGTCGCGTGGATTTTTCTCCGGGTCCTTCGGTTGTTACCTCGACATTTTAGAATCAGCAACAACACGCGTTTAGAGCATTTTTGTCTGCCTATGAATTTGCACGTGATAATGATAAGCCCATTTTCGTTGAGCTATCATTTGTGGCCAGGGTTGCTTCTGACAAAGAGCTCTTATAGCTCAGTGGGCCTTACCTGGTAAATTACAAAAATATGTGTGTCCGCCTCAATATTAAAACATTAAACAATTTGTAGTCAACGCGTGCCTGTAAACGCACCAAACTTCTGATCTAGGAGAGTAGAACCCCTGTTAACGACTAATCGCTTAACGACCGGGCTTCCATAGAGCCCAAAGTGTTCACTTACCGACCAATCCCCTGTTAACGACGGGTTGTTGTGGGTACAGTAAATGTAAATTAATGCATTGATTGACCATGTTTCTTTGAACATGTCTTTACAATGTTGTTAGTATCATTATGTATTGATAACCATTGTTAAAAAAATTTAAAGTACTTTTTTTTGGGTGAAAAAGGATAACTGTCGATGCTATCAGAACGCATTAAGACATTAATATATATTTATTATACCCGCTTAATGACCAAATCACGAAACCATCGGTTTCGTTGGAACCAATTAACATTGTTGAGAAAGGTTCTACGGTCCAGTAGACTCGATTATCCGCGTATGGTTTATTCGATTGGCGGATTAACCGCGCTCCTGAGATTTTGATATCAATTCATAACTCGTGGATTTTCCCATAAGCCCAAATTAATCATCTAAAAAGAGTTATAGCACTGTTGATCTTGGAAATGTTCATGATAAATCACGTGCTTAAACCGAACAAATATGTTGCTTCGGTAAATCCGAAATCCACGTGATCACCTCAACAGTACAGGAGTTGCATATCTTCACTTAAGTGGGTGGAGTTTGATTTTTGTTGGGCGTGGCTCTGCGATCCACTTAGAACTCTTCACTTTAACGTGATTTATACCCATATTAGTGGTTTTTATCACAGAGATCCGAGAGTAAATTTATATTTTTAGATTATCCACGATTTTGAATGATCTGCGGCCGTCCTCCCCGTCATGAGCTCGGATAGTCGAGAGTCTTGCTGTAGATTTGGGATACCGCGACAGATATTCTGAAACTGGGACTTGTTCCTGGCCAAACCATAATTTTTGGAAGCCTTAATTATCCAGTTTTTTTTACGAAAACAATTTCTGAACGTCCACTCTTGCCGCAGTATTAAAATAAATCCATTGTGTATATATTGTGTGATCATTTCCCACGCACTATTTCCAATAAGTCAACATTTGACCACAATTCGTGACAATACTACTTATTTATTTAATTGTACATCATGCATTGCTTTACACAAATCATTACAAAATGTACAAAAAAACCCAGCAACTTTGCAGTAGGAAAAATATTTCGGTCGAAAGGAAGATGTTGATATTAAACATTCACCAGGTTCTTCCTGGCGACCTCCGTATTGTTTACGGGGTGAGAACCACCAGTGAGTGCTCTTGCACGCACAAATTCGCTGCGCAGTTGGGTCACCGCGTAGACTCGTGGGTGGGGTCCATTGGGGTATCATCGATGCGCTACGCGGGTACCTCTCAGGTTCATCATTACGCAGGGCTTCATTGTAAATGTAAGCCAAGTACTCACGTGGTGCTCGTTGCTTGCCTTGTGCACATTACGAGAGTAGTATAAATGTAACAACACAACACACTTGTGCCATGGGATTCTTTTCTTCTTATATATACAAGCTGTAATTTGTTTTCTTTTCATTGAAAATAAGCTCGTAAGTACGTTACCTTTTAATATGATGTACACCATATACTCGGTTGTTCATTGAGTTTGTGCAAGGCACACACTCTGACAAGCACATCATCCCACGACATCACATTAAAGTACAGTACAATGATTCCGTGTGCATAATATTGGTCCTAACCCAATATCTTATTGCTGTAAAAACCTCATAGATGTAATAATTACATTTGATGTGTCCTCAGTCAGATATCTAACCCGAATATGTTATGTACACACGTGCTTACCTAGTCTCCTCGTGCAAGACTTGTCCCAAACTCTATATAAGAAATCTTAAACATTCACCTACCTATTAACGATACAATATTTACATCAACAATACTGCAACTGTTCGCGTTCAGGATTTACTAAGTGTAATAGCTAGGATAGGCTTGCAAGTAAAGCTGTGGTTATAGGTTACAAGAGAATACAGTAATGTAAGAGCTATGATTAAGGTTACAAAAAAAGTTGTGGATATTGTTGAGGTAAGAAATGGGGTTAAAGTTCAGTGTGGTAAGTGTGAGTGTTGTAAGTAGTGCAGTGTTGGCAATAGGATTCGATCATTCAGTGTTTGAGCGATGTTAGTGTTCAAAGTCTTGGGTTGGTTAAGTTCGTGTTAGTTTGGTGAAAGAGCTTAGAGGCAAAACAAGTGACTGGATTCCAAGCCAATTATTCCACAATTTATATGAGTTAAAAAAGTTGAATCCAGCTGTGATGTAAAGGGCAAAAAAATACTTTCATCCCCATAATCTCTAACGAGAACATTTTCTAGGGTTTAGATGAATGTCACTTTTTTATTTGCTGCGAAAATCTCTCAGCTTCTCATGCTGCAAAAGTATCGCTCCGTCATTCCCCACCCCTTCGATGAATTGGGATGATGAACCGGGTCATCTCAGAGTAAAACTTTATACCCCTCCAACACCTGAGTTCAATTTCACACCAAATGGGGGAAACGCCTCCGAAGGGAGGCCTACCGCGGGTGCAGGAGCTGGGTGAATTATTGGATCTCGAGACCATGAGGGACGTTCGTGTGAATGTTGAACTTCTTTCGCACCGTACGTAGCCAACCGTGCTAATCTGGAGGGTGCGGGGGTAGTACAGCAAAACTAAAACGCAAAAAAACCGTTCTAAAGAAATGAGTTTTCAATTCTTAAAAGTTGTGGAATGCCTTCATCCAGCCGTGGCTAGAATCACGACCTTATGACGATGATGACGATTTAAATTAGCTTGAAAGTCCGTTCATATTTAAGAAGGTGACATCGTGTGGGAATGATTTAGAAGTTGTGGGGGGGGGGGGTAGTAACATATGGAAGCTTATAGGGGGGCGGTGGGGTCATGTGACCATGTAGAGGAGTCAAGAGTCCCTAGGGTCCATGAGGAGGGCAGAGCGTATGGCTTGCCCCACTATCAAAACTTTTCCCCACGACGGTAGGCGAGTGTGAAAACGTCTTAAAATGTCGTTGCAGAACCGATGTGGCAGTGCACGGAGGTGAGCTTTGTTTAACCACGAATGATCAATAGCGAATCTAAACAAAGCCACAAAATTACAACTTGTCATCATGCTGCTAACCTAACTAGAACCAACCTGGAACCAACCTATACCTAATCCCCGCTACTCATTAGCATAGCTCCTAGCACTACAATAGTCAAGCGCAAATCCTAACATCCTTACCTCCTAAGCCTTTGCCATATACAGTATTCTTTTCCAAAAGTCTAACCATTTGCCAAAATTAATAGGAGTCCCTACACATAACCCTATAACTCTACTGTAACCCACGACCCTAACTGACTGCGATCCTGTTATTAATCTTAACTCATTAAAAATTCACGCTCGCCATTTACTTTGCTGGCGTCGTTTAAAATACGACCGTACTTCGTGAATGCGCACCTGTTTATTGTTGCGTGTTCACGTGCGTGCATTCACACGCCCAGTTACGCCAGCATTCACGTCGCCAATACGAGAGTAAATAAAGGAATCCTTCAGGTCTCTCTTTGTCAAAGTGTGTCCTGCTCACACGAGCATTGGACGGAGCCCGTTACCGCTGATGATGTCCTCGAGCCAACGGAGGATGCTCCACGTCCCTCTTCGTTGCTCAGAGTCACGCGGCCTCGAAGCCGGTGGTGGAGGGTGACGATTCGACGCTTGCCGTTATTTGAAACCAAGTCGCGATCTCACGGCTTGGGCAGTGCAGGAAAGGGGCTGGTGAACCCACATGAAGCACCTCGGGGTACACGTGGCAGCAGCAGGCCAACGATGTCAATACTGCGCTGAAGAGCAATGCTGAAAACCGGTACACGATTTGCTTTCTCGGCTCTGTGGAGCTGGTGACGACCGCGAGGCTGTGTGCAGCACGCACGCACGAACGGCCCCCGTCGTCTTGAAACGCAAAGCATGCCGGAGAGTATCCATTCACATTTTTTGCTGTTGAAGGAAGACACTTCTGTGACTTGCATCCCACTGGGATTTTTGCACACAGCGTCGATACGCGGTGCTTTTTCTGGAAGATTTTGCTGTGTTTTTTTCCCTGGAATTTTTCTGTTGCGCATAGTCACTTTAAGATGTTTTCTTGTTCGTGTTTTTGTTTGTTGCGGTCGCACCCGATTCAAGAACCGCATGGCTCACAGGGCTCTACCAAATAAATGAAACTTAAAACTGTGTACCGTGCACGAGTGCGTATACTTCATCCGCACGAAGGCAACACCGCTGGGGGGGGGGGGGGGGGTGTGGGGTGAGCGTGTGAGTGTTCCGCGGCACGTCTCACGCGCCTCCGTAGCGCCGCGTGAGCGTGCACACGCACGCCGTGTCCAGCCGGATCCACCTCCACGCCAGGCGGCCACGCGCGTCCTCGGTGAGCGCGCGCACGAACGACTGCGTCGTCTTGCACTGCGACCTCCAACGGAGCTCGTCGGCTCCACGGCACGCGGCGCCGGTCCCCGTTCCGGAGGCGAACCTGGAGGGCGCCTCTCTGGTCCGACTCCCGGCGGCCCGCGCCGCGCCCGCCGCCGCCGCCGGCTTGCAGCGCGTCTCGTAGAAATACTGCTTGACCGACGTCGAAGAAGACTGGGATGATGACGACGATGATGATGATGATGATGCAGAAGAAGAACTTAAGGACAGCTCTCCCAGTACACGGACTCGCATCCCGGTGATGTCGAAGGCCGTGTCGCGATCGGACACCCAGCGACTCTCGCTGTCACAGGCAGGGTACTCCCCTCGGTGGGGACGTCGTGGGGGCTGCTGCTGCTGCTTCTGTTGCTTCTGCTGTTGCTGTGGTGCGGCGCTCCGACTTCTCCTCCTGGCATTGCCCTTGCTCCTGCCGCTCGCTCGTCGGGTACTCGGCGCGTTCGAAAGGGCTTCGCGTTCAAATGGCCCCAGCACTTTCTCGGTCTCCGGCTCACCGCTGTTCTTTGCAGGTTCCTCGTGATCGGCCGCCGCGTAATGTCTGTCCGCAGCCTCCTTGCCGCTCGCCCCGCGGTTCGTTTCCCCGCCTGCCCCCGGGGCCACTGCCGCCTCCTTGCCGCCCTTGTCAAACATCACGCCCTCCTGCTCCAACAGCGTATTAGTGTCTACCACCTTGTTAGCCTCTTCCTGGTCTACCTCCTTGCTCACCGCCTTCTTGTCCACCGCTGCCTCGTCTACCAAATCCTTTATGGTTGTCTTCTGGCCGTCCACCTCATCCAGCACTGCCACCGGCTCCTCCTCCTCCTCTTCCATCGCCTTATTCTGTGCCTCCTTGACCTCGTCCAACCCGTCCTCGGTGTCATCTTCTCGATCATCATCCTCTTCATCGTTGCCCTTCTCAATCAGGCCCCGCATCTCCACGTCTTCATCCCCTCCTGTCTCCTCCTCCTGCCGGTGTTTTTCTACCTCCCCGTTGTCATTTGCCTCCTCGTGGCCCTCCAGCGAGGACTGCGGCCGCAAGTCCCGTGGGGCCCGAGTGGACAGAACGACCCTGCGAGGCCTGGGCGAGGCTCCTCGATCGCTGCTCCTCAGAGGCTGCGGCAGCTGCCACTGCTGCCGCTTCGGCTGTCGCTCCTCCCGTTGCTTTAATTGTTGTTGTTGTTGTTGCTGCTGCTGGTTTAAGTTCTGATTCTCCTGCTTCAATCGATGCTGTTTCCGCTCGTGCTGTCGCTGCTGATAGAGTTGCTGCTGCTGCTGCTTCAGCTGGTGCTCTCGCTGCCCGTTAACCGGCGCTTGTTGCTGATGTCGCTTCACTGATTGCTGTTGCATCGGCAACTGCTGCTGATGCTGCTGATGCTGCTGCTGCTGATCGAATTGTTGACTCAAACATTTCTGATACTTGTGTCTTTGGTCCAATATGAGCGCCAAGCCGGGCTTCTCTGTCTGCACCGAGGACCTCCTGGAGTCTCCGAATGGGATCACCCGGCCTCCGGAGAGATGAAGGTCAATGTTGTCACTTTCCTTGGAGGAGGAGGAGGAGGAGGAGGTGGAGGAGGAGGAAGAGGAGCCAACGGGGAGAACGAGGACAGCGAGGAGAAATAGCCGGGTTCGCATCTCGTCACGTCGACGACTTGCTGCTGGTCCAGGTCGAACGGAGCCGATCATCACAGCGCCGCAGTTGGGAGAACATCTGTTTAATTAATGAATCAAAAAAAGAGTAAGCAATCCCATATTAGTTACATTGGAAAAAAAAAGGCGCTGCACGGCGAGAATGTTCAAAATGCGGCTCGTTGTTGTCATGTTGGAATTCACTTGGCTCACGAATAAAGCCGCCCGAAAGTATGATTAAAAATAAAACACCCATCCCCGCCGAGTATAGCTAGCAAGGTGAGCCTTAAGTGCGCTCAGGTAGGGCGCGCGTGCAAGCGCGTTCACGCGCGTGCACGCGCGTTGTAGACCTAACTGCGAAAAGCCCCGCGCGCGCGATTCCCCGGCGGTAATCGTCGTCCGTCAGTGATCGTCGCGGCGAAAACGAGCCACGACGGGAACGCTTTTATAAAGACCCTTTCGCCGAAGTCTCCGGTGGAACGAGGAATAAAGTAGCCACGGCAGGGCTCGCACGTGGCCCCCATGCTCCCATCAAGCTAATTGCCTGCGCCGATGATCCCCCCCCCTCCGCGCCCCCCCCCCCGCCCGCCACGCTCGCCCCGCTATCGCTCTTGAATGAGCCATTGCATAATTGATACGAGTGGGGGACATTGTATCCATGTCGAAAGGTAGGGAGAGGGGCACTTTTTTTTGTGGTGTTAGTTTTTTTGGGGGTGGGTTTTTATTGTCAACGTGTAATAGAAAGTTATTCGCATGATGCGCTGTAGCTCGTGTTTAAAAACACGTGTCAAGCGATCAAACTGAATATTTCATAATACCCCAAGTTTGACGTCGCCTGTTGTAGCCACTGAGCATGTCGGAACCAATGAGCCGCTAACGCTGAAATTCTGGGTTTGAATCCTGGCCTCCTACCCGCGTTGTACGGTGAACGAGATTCCAAATGTGTCGTGAGTTTTGACGGTCTCAGTCTGGACGAAGACTTTCTTAGCTGGGATCCTGGCCTCAAGCCACGAAGCTGTGTACTCGAGTCTGTGTTGGTACATTGCACTCGCATATCTCATGCTTAATTAAACCAGCTGTGTTACCAAAGATAATACCGCAAATACACAAATTTTGGCTTTTTGGCTAGTTCAATTTCTATTGCGGTTCGATTCGATGATGGACATCAATGTGTAGGAAATATTTTACCTGTGGGGACACTGTTCCAATCAATTAAGCCGTGTGATTGTGTGTGGGATTGGATGCAAAAATTCTAGCCTCTTGCATTGAGGTCAATATTCTACAACATCCAGGCAATGGTTTTCGATATTTGTTTTCTCTTTCCGAATCTGATTACGACTATGTAAAATTTTCGGTGATAGAGCAACCTTTACGAAACCCAGCTCGCTCGTATTTTTGGTTAGGCCTCAAATTTTCTATTAATCTGTTTCCAATGGTATTTGTAAAATGGGACATAAGAGACTAATGGTTCTAATAATCCAAGTCCGTTTCACCACCCTCTTTTAATAGAAACATGATCGAGGCATATTCCCGTTACGTAAACGTTCAGTAATTGTCTGGTAATTTTGTTCTGGTCCTACCGCCTTGGTGACATCCACAGTTATTACTTTCAGTCCAGGAGTTTTCCCTTTTTTGCACACTCTGAAGAGCATTTTTCCAATGTGATATCTGGAAATTCTTCATTTAAAAAGTGGTTTGGTTCCTGGGATATACAATTATTTTGCTATAGAGTTCTACGTGAAATTCCTCCACTGACATTAAAATGATTTCTTTAGCGTGTGTTATGGTTACATCTTTCTCCCTGAGGGATACCATTTGTAAGTTACCAATCATACTTTATGCTGCTTCCATGCTCCTATTTCTATGATGTCCTCATTTATATTTCGTGTTGTGTTCTATGATGAACTTCCTCACCATTTCCCTCATCAATTTACAGCGTTCTGTGTTTTCATTCTAAATTGCATATTTGTCTACTTTGATATCTCCTCTACGTTGTCGTGGTTTTTGTGGTTGATTCGGTGGCTACTGATGGAGTCATCCAAACTCACAAACCGAGGCCTATGAAAAATCATGTTTTAGAAACGATATATTTTTTTTTACAACAATGGAAGAGCTTCACTGAGACCGCATGATGAGTGGAACAAAACATACATAGCAGGGGGAGGACTCGGGGAAGGGGGTGGACATTAACTAGAGAAAATATATACACCGTCTCAGATTTTCTGATGAGTGTGATAGTAACGAAACTGTTTAATAAGAGGAAATTATGTTACAATTGTGATAAAGAAGGCTGTAAAGTTTTCAGGTAATTTCGACCAAAATAAAGTCACGTGCAACAGGTTTACTAAATAAATGACAACGTCTGTTAGAGGGACACAACTGTCAAAAAAACACCCACCTCAGAGTATGTACCATATACCCATAGCACTTATTGAAGGCGGACAAGGATAAAAACTGTTAACTGAAAAGACGGGTCAGAGAAAGTTGGAGTGATTTCATATTACCGAACTGGCGATTAAAAACCCAACTTACCACTGGCTAAGGAAGAAAGTATTTAATCAGTGACTATGACCGACCACAGCACTGATCTTACACAGTGGTTCTTAACCTTTACTGTAGCCTTGCACCCCATTGGTTCTCAATGATAAAAAAAATGTATCATGTTAACAGGTTTGATGACACAAATTAGTTGTATATGTGCCCGTGCTTCATTTGTGTTTCGGTGATTTACCGAAAAAAAATATACGGCCACAGAGAGGACATCTCGCACCCCCAGGGGGTGCGCGCACCACAGGTTAAGAAGAAAAGAACCACTGCTCTACTACACAGACATCTGCAATAAGCGCGCAAAGAAGCGTGGAGAGGTGCGTGGCTGGAAATACGCCGAGACACGGAGAGGAACACATGCACAGGAGAACATACCAACTTAGAGACATCGTATTGAGAGTCAAGTGAAGTCAGAGGCCATAGGTAGGAACATCGCTAGTGGGGATTATGGTGATGGGTGGTCGAGACTAATAAAGAAGTGGCAGCCAATGGAGGCATGAAGGTCGAAAGGATTCCCACCGTAAAAATGAAGCAATGACATCGGCTAAGTGGATTGTCGCTTCCTTTAAAAGATGAGCGATGGTAATGACTTGGATAGGTTTTCATCCAGCAGTGGATACCGCATGGCTGAGATGCATTGACGTTGGGGCTGTAGTCTGTCTGATTAATGAACCCATAGTTTAATTGTAATTCTTATCCGTAGATCTTTTTTGGACATTCACCGCATCCCTTTTTTGAGGTTGGATTCCAGCTCAAATCACAGACAAATACTGCAGGATGTTATATTTGTATTCAGCCTATACAATTTTTGTTCGCAATTTGGAAAACGTGGACTATAGTCTTTGTCGGCAGACGCATATGACCTTGAGAATAATGTTCGCACGGTGTTCCAAATCCAGTTCACAAACAGGAAAAATAATGAGTTATTATTTTTGTGATCTTAACTATTCTACATGCTGTATATCTTCATTGCATTACGAGCCAATCATCGGACATGCAATAGACACTGACATGACCATACAAATGAGTCTGTTGCTACATGCGGTTACACGCGTGTGTTTTACGTGTACAATTGTACGTCTCAACCGGTGCTGGGCATCGCCTAGGTAGACTCGGCCTTAAACGAGTATCTGGTGCAGTGTGTAAACATCAACACTTGGGAGATTTAACAAGAAAAAGCGACCAGGTGTGGCGCTGGGCACACCTGCCCCGAACGTGCGGCCTTCACGAGTTGCTCCGCTATCGGCGCTCGCCCAAACCGTCCACATGGTGATTTATGGCAGATCTTTATACGCTTAGTGTATGCTACGTGATGTGCATGGCAAAGCAGACGTTAAACACCCTGTGTGGCATCGTTCGCAAGAGCTGACCAAACCATTGCACGTCATAGCCCACATCCAATCTCTCCAGAATTCCCCGCGATACAAAAATATCAATAAATAAAAACAATGCCCGTCACTGTTACAACAAAAAAACCACCATACGTGTAATAAATCCGAATAAAAGTGTGGGGGGGGTGGGGGGGGGGGCTGGCGGGGGGGGGGGTCTCACCTGGTTAACTAAAGGCGCGTCTCACGCAGGCAGGGCGCTGATGATGTGGTTACACTTTGCGCTGGCAGCATCCGTCAGTCGAGCTGCGACTGCCGAGGGAGGAGGGATTGGTGACTCGCGCGCACGCCGGCCTGCAGCTGGCTCAGGTGCAGCGATGAGCGAGCGGCTACCTACATAACCCTCCCCCCACACACACACACACACAGTTCGTACCCCCCCCCCGCACACACACAGTACGTAACCCCCCCCACACACACACAGTACGTAACCCCCCCCACACACACACACACAGTTCGTAACCCCCCCCCCCCCACACACACAGTTCGTAACCCCCCCCACACACACACAGTACGTAACCCCCCCCACACACACACACAGTACGTAACCCCCCCCCCCCCACACACACAGTACGTAACCCCCCCCCACACACACACACAGTACGTAACCCCCACACACAGTAACCCCCCCCCCCCCACACACACACAGTTCGTAACCCCCCACACACACACAGTTCGTACCCCCCCGCCTCTCTCTCCCTCGGCCGACCCCCGACGCAACATTCTGACGGTCGACCATTTACCCACGGGGAAAAAAAGGCCCCTTTATTTAAACGCCCAGGAACCCCACAAGTCGCGTCTCGCAGAAACATTATTTTTTTGGTTGTTTTTGTTTAACCCCGTTGTCGGTCAATGTGAACGCGTGCGCGTGTCGTCGTCGGTCACGGGATGACATTTTATATTGGGTAACACGTGTTCGTGTCCACTGGGGGCATGACAGAGTGCGATCCGTGTTTGTTCGATTTGAAGTGACAGGGTCGAGAGGTGGTTTGTAAAATTGTTGTTGTCAGCCCCACTCAGATAATTTTCCTTCCCGTTTTTTTTTCAGCCACTCATGGTTTTTTTTTTAAAGCAAAACTATTGTTTAACGTTGAAATGCGCCTCAACGCTCCCAAGGGCAAAACCGCAGAAAGACCTCAAGCAAACATTAAAAAATACATTCGTTCAAACGAATCGTGTTGTTGGTGTAAATGTAAGGTAGGAACGGAGATGGCGAGTGTATAAGTCGGTGGTTTTTGGACATGCCACCGCATGCCAAAGTATTTTTTTGTTCGACCAAACAGAGGAGGATAAACGGGCTCGGTTATAGAAGAGATGGAATGATACGGCACGAGAGGATATGGCGCCGAGTGGATTTGCCGATGACCGGTACCATCGGTGTCAAGATTGGCCTCTGGAGAACGAAATAGCAACGGTGGTGGGCCGAGGAGCAAAGCTCACAACAACGAGTGGAGCGCCAGGCGGCTAAAACGCAGCAACTTGGCACAGTAGGGGGCACAGGTGGTTCATCTTCCGGTCATCTTAGTCATTCGACCCACGGTACCTGGGTCTGTTCCCGTGACCTGCCAGTGAGCGTTCGACACTTCACGTGGCCTTAAAGTGCACCTAACCTGGCACAAGCGCCGTGGTGACGTCGCAGCCGCTTAGTGGCGAATGGCGGTTGCTGTTGTCGGTGTTCGCGTGGTAAGAATCGCAAGGCCATTGTCGGAATTGTCTACTTGTATTAAAAGGTATTCAGAAAATGCAGCGAGTTGATAGAATAACATCATATTAAGGTTTATCCATATCACCCGTCTTACCATTTATTACCTCTTATTACATTTAAGCGTCCAACCTATTCTTACCTAAGCGGGTAAAGGGAAGGCGGAGTGTGGAATGGGATTATGCGTGGTTGGGGGACGGGCGAGCAAACATTACGGGGAAGTTAATCTGCGATTCCTGTAGGAGGGGATGTTGGGGAAGGCTGCCCACACTTGGACACAAATGTCAAAATCCTTCCCTCTGAGTTGAGCACTGTGACACGCCAAGGCGGCCTGCTTGTCCAGCCGATTGGATGACAGCTTTCTTGGCCTGCTGCATTAAATCTTTGCAATTTTAAAAATGTGCATGTTTGGGTTGTTCAGGGGGTTATGAGTCCGAATAAAGAAACAACAGGGTTATAAATCAGTTTGGAGCCTTGTGTATGGTTAAAATAACAGGTAATGGTTTTTGGTAGAAACGTTGAATGTCTGGACAATCACAGAATGCGTGTTTGTGCGTTTGCGATGTGTCGGGAGGGCATCTGGGACTGATGTTGGGGACAAATCGAATGTATCCTGTGCGCTGTTCGTTAAGAAACTATCCACGAAGGAATTGTTTACGGTTCTCCCTCAACGGGGCTGCATGAAGATCATTGAGAGGATTTTTACATAACCGCTTCTCTCTTTTCATCTGCTGGATAATGCTTTAGAAAGCAGAACCATGTGTTTTATGTCTTCTTCCGAGGGGTAACGTTCAATGCCTATGGGTCTTGAATGTTGAACTTCTTTCAGACCGTACCTAGCCAACCGTGCTAATCGGAGGTGCGGGGAAAGGACAACAAATTAAACACAAAAACAAGTGTTGTTGCTAGATATCAGTTGATTTGTTATGTAAGGGTGGATAGAGTAGCTCCTGAATAATAGTGTGAGGATGAGGGGAGATAGGAAGGCTATTTTTGGTCAGGATGGCTTCAAGTTGAGAATATCTCGACAATTGGGAGGTAGGAAAGCCCATATTTGAGTTTGGAGTTCACGTGAGGACAACAGGCATCCTTCGTGGTCACCAATTATGTGACTTATTATTATCACTTTTTCCTTCCGCCAATCTTGCCAGGCAAGTGGTTTCCTGTGTAGCTGAATTGAGAGATTACCACATAATGGAGAATATACCAGAAAGTCGGACATCACGTGCAAGCCAGCCACTCTTTTTTTGAGTGACACAATTATCACCGTCGCAATTCCATTTTCTATCCACTGCTGATTGAAGGCCTCCCACACCCCGTAGCCATCCCTCGTGGCCCTGTGATGCCGCAATCCACACCGCGCACGTGAACTCATCCTTACTGCTACGTCCGCACGGCAGTCTTCTAAAGGCCTGAAAGAGAACTGTTTTGGCCTGCAGTGTGGCGGTTGTCGCTTTTTTGGGTGTCCTGATTGTTTTAGAGCTGTTTATTGTGAAGATCAAGGTGCTGATGGGGCACGCGACTTTCGCCAGTGTCCCGCGTGCATCTTGTGCACGAGCAGGCGTCGGAGGTCGACGTCTGTCTGTGGAACGCGTGGAGCGGTGGAGAGGCGGCTCGGTGATGGCGGTCGCAGTGTTGCGAGCGTGCAAGTGTGCGGAGGTTGGTTGTTTATTTTTTGACGGCAATGATTCGGATAAGCGGAGGGCGAATTGCGAGCGAATATAACTCTTCCCGGCAGCAGCAGCAGCTGCTGGGCCTCCGCTGGAATCTCTCTGGGTTCGTTTGCGTTGCCACGATTCTTCAGAGTTCGCTCCTGGATCTGCAAAGAAGCCGACGATTTGAGCTACTCCTCCACCACCACCCCCCCCCCAAAAAAATATATAATTCATGATATAATTGTAATTATAATTGTTTATGACTTTTTTAATGTCACTTGAATGTCATAATTTCACAACATAGCTATGTTGTATACAATATATTGCGAGTGTTGTTTTATAAACAAAACAAATTGTACCCCTGTGTTAATTCTTATCCCGGCAATCTGCTCCGAATCAACCTCGCTAAAAAGTCGTCACATCGTCTCCATCCGCTCCCCCCCCCCCCCCCCCGGCCAAGAGTACAAGATAATAATCCCTCGCGCGTTCGTCTCCGCGACTTCGAGGTCGCGATAGCTCCTCGGCCAGCTCGCACGATTTTCCTGGCGTCACGGCCTCAAGCGGCGATGCTTAAAGTCAAAGTGTCTGTAACCGGTAGATGTATATACAGTGCAGGGAATCTGTCCCTGCGACTGAAATCCGTTTAGAAAACAAGTGGCATCTTTCACTTGGCTATAAATAATGGAAGCCAAGAAACGATAGCACCACCACCATCCTTAATTGCCCGCTCGCCAGGTAATGTATATGAGAATGCCCCCCCCCCCCCCCCCAGTTGTGTGGGTGCGGCTCAGTCATTAGGCAGTCACTGGTCTTATTATGGCGAAAGAGGTTAGCAAGTTCCAATTTCTGGTCATTATCAATTTAGTTCGATACGTAGACATCAATCAAACGTTCCAATCATCTCCATCATTGTCGTCGTGTTCCATATATTATAATCGATACTATAGCCAAGGTTAAATGTCATTTTTTGTTTCTCAACAATTACCAGCTCGAACAGATGTAAGCAAAGTTGAGGTACGATGCCATCCATTGGCATTGGCCAGGATGACCGCTTGATGTTCATTATTTTTTTTACCATCATCAATGCATCATTGTATTCATCACTGTCATCTCTCTAGGATTGGGAATGTAAAATCCCCCCTTGCAGGCCTGCCGAATCAGTCTAATTATATAACATTTAACACGAAACTGAAGAAAATATTTACATTTAATGTTTTTTCTCACACGGATATACAACGAGCGTAAGCACATCAAAACGATATTTAAGGTTCTTAAAGATAATGCGTATGATGTTTTATTGCCAAACCAAAGCATATTGTGTAAAATAAAAATTAAATGCTGTGTAATATTTTGAATAATTCAAATAAAACGAACTTACATTTCTTTTCCCAAATTATATATTTATGTATATACACATATATATATAAAACATCGTAGTCCGTCAGCCCTATTGGCCTTCCAGACTTATTTCTGTTTAAAGTGTTGACTTTTCACCGAGCGCATTTTTCACGAGAAGGTGTCTTTCCCCACCGACATGAAAACTTGAATCTTGCACCTCGCAACGCGTCAGTGTGTCAGTTGACGCAATTTCCTCCAAACGCTTGCAGCAGCAGCAGCAGCAGTAGGAGCAGCAGTGGAAGTTGGGATGAAAACGCGTGGGGAGAGTGGGAGAGTGGTCGGTGGAGTTGATGTGGGGCAGGAGAGATGGCAAAAGCGAAGGGGTGGGGGGGGGGAGGGCTAAGGATTTGTGGGCACCGCAGTTTTTCCGATTAATTTTTCTGTTTAGAAAGAATTATTCAGGCTGTTGACGAGTGATAGCCGGGGAAGATACGAGCATCGCTGTGTGCATAGCCAATGTGTGTGAGCCTATTCGACGTGTTATATTTTGGCGTGTGATGTATTTGTCACGTCTGTGACCAAATCACCCGGAATGCGCACCCCGCTCTCGGCAGATCTCAGAAGCCTGGCAGGGTCGAGCCTGGATCGTCCTCGGGCAGGTGAGTCCCATGCATAGATCAACAGATGCAATAGGCAGCTGCGGGGCTGTGTCACGTGGGGGTCGGCAGAGGGCAGTGCAACAAAACGCATTGTTGTACTGTAGTTCTACGCTCCCACACCCATGCTCCACACCTTCACGAACCCGTACTGACCAGCGTGGCCATGTTACTTGACGTATATCAGTTTGACAAGCACGTATTGCTCGCTTTGGCTAACTGCGTAACGGGAATTGAAGGGATTAAAATGCCACTGCAAGCTTTTTCTTGACAGAACCATTACGTGATTCTTATTGCTTAATATCATTACAGTACATATAACTTTCTTGATTGTGAATATTGGTCGGCTACGTACGCTGCAAAAGATCGAGTGGCAGAAACCTTTCTCCAAATACATTTTCACCGTTTCATCATCAGATTTCCAAGTTGCGATGCACATGCGAAATGGGAGGAATACGGGGGGCCGCCGTGGTGGCGATATGTTAACTACCTCGCCTGGTACACAGGATGTCGTGGGTTCGATCCCGACCGAGACGCCTGTGTATTTTGGAGATTGCGTGTTCTCTCCGTAAGTCGCGTGCACATTTCTCCGCGTCCTCCGATTTTTCCCTCCACGCTTAGCAAAGTGCGTTTAGAGTATTTGGCTGCTATACGTTTCCACACGGTAAGCCACTTCGTTGAGCTATCATTTGTGATAGCGAGGTCGCTTTTGAAAAGGAGCTATATACGTTGCTCAGTGGGCCTTACCTGGTTAAATAACAAGTAGTTTAGTTTTACTCTGTGGGGATGGCAGCCGATTCCTAAGCGATGGGCAGTGGCCAATGATTGCTCTCGAGCAGCGATGTTACATCCCTACTCCCGAGCAAGTATGCAGGGTTATAGCTCAAACCAACCTCACGTGAGAATGTAGACCACAGCCAGAAATACTATGGGAAGTTTATAAACCAGTTAGGTGTGGGACAGCGCAAAAGGTGATAGTAAAATCATCTAACATGGGTTAGTATTCAAACTTGAAAAGCCACAGATAAGGTGAAGTACAGACGGTTTTTGCGACCACATATGTATGAATGTTGAACTTCTTTCGCACCATACGTAGCCGACCGTGCTAATCAGAGGTGCGGGGTAAGGACAACAAACTAAACACGAAAAGCAGATGTTAATAAATGAGTTTTCAATCTAGATGTATAAGTGGATAGCTCCAATGGCTTCCTAATATCTGAAGGACGGGGCGTTCCAGACGGCCGCAGAAGTGCATCTGAAAGCACGCGATACATGTGATGATGGTGCGACCACAGTTGATCGCCTTCACATGTTTTCTGGTACAATATCCATCAACTGTTGCACAGTTGACATCCCAAGCTTTAAGGTACAGTTTGTAAATACTGCACTGCAATCCATCACCTGTATTGAGGTCTCTCCCCGTGGATCGCAGACCTCTGGGTGCCACTCCAACAATGCCGGGTCTGGGTAACCTGCTCTCCTCCATCTGCCACACGTGTCCCACTCATGGATCGTAACCTCTTCTACCTGATGGCATTCTATGGCTGCTGTTTGCCGACTACTTATAAGGACTTGTATGGCAAGTGTTTGGCTTTTGTGTGAGTATAGAGATCTCAGGATAGTTTGAGGTATTTATAGGTTTTTTGGCAGTGAACTCATCTTCATTCGGTGTTTGTGCTCGGTTAATCGAGGAGGTAATTGGACGTATTGCGTTAGCATGGCAGGTTTCTCTAAGTGTGATTTAGACATCAGTGAACCGGACAATGTATCGATGTGATTATATAATGAAAAAATTTAATGTTTAATATCAAGTATTAATAAAAACAATCTTCCAAACGATTGACATCCCAACGGAAAATTTATTTCAGAAAAGTTAATTTCCTTCAACAGCAAAACATATCAACATGCATTTTGATCCATGCAGGTTAAAGACATGATTTTTTTTTTTCACTTTTAAGAAGAAGTGAGTGGCTTTGCGCAGGAAATCTAATTTGAAGGGTGGTATGATGATCATGGCGATGGCCGGTGGGAAAGATTAACTCCTTGAGTGGCAGCTAATGAAGGGGAAATAAATTGTCTTAAGACAGTGGGCTCTTAACCTGGGAGTGCACGCACCCCCTGGGAGTGCGAGATGCCCTCTCTGGGGGATGCGATATATGCCAGTGTTTTTTTTAGAAGGTAATTCATCGAAAACACAAATTAAACACGGACACCCAAGTACAAATACTTTGTTTCATCAAACATATGTAGTAACATTATACAATTTTGTTAAATATTGAGAATCAAAGGGGTGCGGGCTGCAACAAAGGTCAAGATGCACTGGTCTAAGAGGACGTCCACTGCCCATGTGGAGCGATGCGATCAGCTGACGTGCAAGGTGCTGCTGGGTCGGTAGTTGCATCGCGTGGCTGCGAAGGACGTCGGCGACTTGGGGAAGTCTTCAACTAGCGGTGGACTGATCATGGCTGGTGATGGTGGTGACCATGATGCTGGTGGTGGTGAATGATCCACTGAGCCACGATGACAAAAATGGCTTTTTTTCTTTTTGCACTACAGCAACACAATGTCTTTAGCCCACCACCCCTCAGCACCACCACCCTTACTCCTGTCCCCAGCCTGTCAACAGCCGGGGAACTTTAATGAACTAAGTACAATGAGTTGTCGGGTTTCTGAGCAGCCATGCACCGAGACTCCCCTCGCCCCCTCCACCCACAGCTCCCTCCCTTCACTCCCCTACTCCCCACCCCACATCATCTCCCTCCTCCATGCATTATTCACTCGCTTTGCTGTCATGAGAAGGGTTGGTGGGGAGGGGGTCAGGAGGATGAAGCGGAGTGGTGTCTTCTCAACTCGTCTCCCTCCTGAAAAAAAATGATGAAATTAAACATTAAGTCGGATCTGCCAACGGCTATATATTGCACGACTGCCCTTTGCTTGACCATGCATACGTGAGTGTGTCTGTCACTTAAGTCTAAGCATAAATTAGGCATGCGTGGGGCAATTTAGTCTCAACACCGCCAAGCGCTTGTGATTAAATTGAGGGACACGATGAAAACGGGGTTTTTCAATGGTCAGGTCACCGATTGCGTTTAACCTTCATTTATCGCCGATCTAAAGAAAGCCCTTAGGCTCGGAGCTGCCCACATGCAATACACAGTATTCTTCATATTTCGTGTTTTTTTAAAATATATATGAATGGCACCTTAAGCGCAATGTCAACACTGAAGTCTGTTTAATCGGAGGTTTGCTACTAAATTGTCTATAAACTTTGCTTTACCAAAGCCTCACTGTGATGAGTCCCAATCGTGCCACGTGGAAAGTGTACATGCAAGGCCTGTATGTTGTGAGCCATGTTTGGTGATAATCCCTCGCTTGTAAATCGCACGTGTGGCACGTGCAAACACCGCGTGTTCTCATCTACGTACCTTCGCAGACACGGGGTCGTTGAGTATATGCTCACGTGTACGTACACATTCGTTGCATTCTGTCTGAACGATCAATTGTAGCGCTGGGGGGTGGGTCTCCCGAAAGCTCAATCCCTGCACAAATTGCAAACCGATTGGTACCGCGCAGCCACTTGGAAATGAGCCGAGGGAGAAATTTTGAGGACGTCACGGTGGCAGTGAAATACTTTTATTGACTTCTACTGAAAAATAAAAACAAACTGGCGTCAACGATGAATAAAAAACCTCGTGACACCCTCTGGTGTTTAAGGCAATCCGTAGGCATGGCATGCACATCTCATTGAACTCGTTACCCCGTACGGGCCCTATCGCTAGCAGGACGATCAGTGAACTATCATCGCCTGCTGGGGGTCAGCCCTCTTCTAACTCGTCTGGCTGGTGTCTGTGTCAGAGCCTTTATCATATAAGCACCAAACAACATGGAACTATTCTCCATTACAGAGGCGGATATAGAAACTCATTAGAGTGTTTGAGACTGCTGGAAAACGAAATATAATCATGATGATGACCGCCTTCATTATCAATCTTTTAACTGTTGAAAGGAACTTCCATAGCTGGCTGGAAGTTCAGCTCCACCAGTTATTCTGCTCTACGTTATAAAATACAGATACGGTAGTATATGGAAATAAGCACGCCATATATAAGCACAGTTCTAATATAAACAACACGTTGCACTGCTGGGGTGGTGGAGGGAGGCAAAGGGCTACTTGTGATGCAAGCGCACTTCGCATATAAGCACACCTGGTCTTGCAACCCAAGCGGTGTGCTTATTATAATCAGCTTCTGGTCTTCCGAAGTAGCTCCACCTTGTCCGTGAAATATAACGGCATAATGTGAAGTGGCCTGCAGATCAGAATATTTATACTGGAGGAATCCGATGAGCTATGAAGCTCTTTTTGCACAGATGTCCAGTCGGGCGGGTAAGAACGTTCCAACAACAATCAGCACAAAACAAAAAACCATGATAGCACTGCAAAGTTTTACAAGAAAGGTTAACAAATCACACAAACATAAATAAAATATCCATTCCGACTAGGCAAAGTCCACTGAGGCATTTCCTTATTTTTCAGAAGCGACCTGGCCACAAATGGAAAACTTAGCAAAAGTGGCCTAATCGCTTGAACATTTATAGCACCAAAATAATCTAAATAATTATAATCGGAAGAGCCATGGATTGACCTGGGCCTGTGGACAAGAGACGTTACAGAGATAAGAGCACAGATCCACTGTGCTGCAATTGCGTTAGTTACGTCACAATTCAACGTTTTTCATTGGGGCGCACACTTTACTGTGATTTGCGATGTTTTCTGACATCTAATTCACAGCGGACTCGTGCACTTTCCCAGTAAACGCGGAACGTTTGGACCACCTTTGGTCCGACGGTTCCAATCACATGCCTTACGTTGGCTCAACGTTACCTGTTGACTGGATAGGTGGTATTAAAATATAATGACGCGGCAGACATCGCGAGGAAGTTGTTTCTCTGGTTTAAACTTCGGTCTCAAATGCATGCGAACCAAGGCTCGGAGTAGCTAAGCGAGCCGCTGGCAAGCTGACGAGTTGACGAGTTTACGACATAAAACAACAACAACAATAACAACAACATCACAATACACGTTCATTTATTTATTTTCCTGTTGAAAATTTCAACCGGAACAACTATTGTGGAAGAAGAGAGAGAGAGAGAGCCGTTGTCAATGAAGCCATTGGGGGCACCTGACGTTACGGAAGGGTTTTGTGGCGGGTTTTTTGTGTGTCCCTTTCATAGAGGGCATTGCGTGCCACGGGCCCAGCCCTTAGTGCACACACGCACGCGTTTGCCTTAAAGGTCAGGTGGTGTGCGGTCTAAGCTCAGAGCACACACACACAGACAAATATCATCCGCTCAGCTGTGCGTCCTGTTTGGACATGCGTTGTTGTGCCCATGCACAGTCTGTTCTCCTGTAACGCGGTAGTGGTTGCGTTCCTGAATAACACCGCGTTATGGAAAAATCTCGTTATTAAAAAAACATAATATATGGGTAAAGCGCAATCCACCATAACACGTGGGGTGCGCATGCAGGCTGAACAAAGACTTGAGGCGCGTGGGTAGCATCCAGAAGCATCCAGCAGCATCCCGCCTTGTGCGATGCTACGCCGAGGCAGACTACTCGCGCGACGTAGTTCTGTTCACTGAATCGCGTTAAATCCAATTCGCATCCGCGCTACAACCAAAACGCGTTCCCCAAGATATTCGTCACGTTATATCCAATCCACGTTATGAAAACAACACGCAGCGTTCTCGAAGAACCGACTGTACGACCCTTTCACCAATCCACTGCTGGTGAGGACCTCCCACCAGACCGCGCACGCTGTGCGGATCGTAGGGGGTTGTTTCACTGTACTTCACCACGCTGGTCAATGCGTGTTGGGTGAAGATTTAGGGAACACCTTCGCCAGAACGCGGTGACCAGTAACAACGGGCAGAAGTGGCACTGCTTTCTGCTCCCCCATTGCATAGCCTCCCTCCCCCCCCATTTCTCTGACCACCCGTTTGTCCAAAGCGGTCACCCGTACAATTCTCATCCAGGCTCAAGCCTGCTTAGCTTTGGAGATCTGACGCGTATGATGATGGGTGCCTTCCACCAACACTTCAACAACGCAGTTCAAACGTGTGTCGGCTCATAATTATTTCATAACGGATGATACATTTGTGGACACCGTGTATGTGTTAAAAGAAAAACTCGTTGAAGGCTGTACCCACTCGAAGCGGGTGAGGCAACAGCGGCTGTTGTTGAGATGCTACTTCTGGTCGTGAGAACGTGTAATTGTGACTCGGTATACCTATCAAAAGCGAAGTTAGATTTACTGGCACTTTCGAGGACTTAACGGCTTGGAATTTTTTAAGTATAGGCTTAATCGCCTTTAAACTTTGGTATTTTATAGCCAGTGTGATTGTCCATATTTGTCCTATGGGTTAAGCCACGTGGTAGTAGTTTCATGCCAAAATAATAGTAATTAACAAGACCCACACGTGACTAGATTGTCACGTTAACAAAAAAAATTGTAACGTGTTTATATGTGGCCGATATATTGGTCAAATTGTGACCAACAGAGCGCCTCCTCACCGATGGCTTAGGACTTTTCTGAGCGACAAGCATATTGGCATAAAACTACCACGTGGACAAATCCAATTATATATATTTTAAAAAATCCCTAATGGCTCATTTGCCTGCGCTATTTGTGAACCCCCTGAATGCAGGGCTGGGCGATAATCATCAAAGTATCACAGCACGAGCAGCTTCTACGAGAGGTGCGGCTGTCAGCCACGAGGGCCGCTAACCGTGGGTTGCCATACGATACAGCACCGTGTCGTGGTGAGGCCGTCCCTGGCCATGGAGTCGACGCCGGCGGGCACGATTGAGTCCAACTCTAGTCCATGATATAATCAGCCCACGGTAAGAATCGACCGCACCGTGTCATGGCGAATTGGGCGGATTCCTATTTTGAAAATGGCAGCCGCAAGCCACATCTTGGTCTTTCTGAAGGCGGGAAACCCCCGTCCATAAATGCCAAGCCCAGCGTGTCCAAAAGGTGAGACTTAGTTGGGCAATCGAGCCAATAGTCAGGAGTCTGATCGGTTACTTTAGATATTCAGATATCTCACTTCCACAGCAGAGCTGTAGTGAAAAGAAAACCCCTATTTGGTGGCACGGTGGATATTCCACATTCTCATGAGTGGCCAAGGCGACAACCCCCCCTCCCAAAAAAAAAACACATTCAAAACCTTCTATCGAAGACAATTTGTATTCAACAATGTGGCTTAAATATGCACACCTGACCCTGGTAGTATTACCTTTACAGACGTATGTTCTCAGACCCATATGTTTCACTTGCTGTATCCCAGTGCAATTCTAAGCACGCGCGTCTCCATTCTTCTTTGTGCCCTCTTCAGCTTTTGTTCCACGTTCTTTGTCAATGTCCATGTTTCTGTTGTGACTGTCTAATTATAACTCTTTAATAATGGACGATACCTCTATGGACACCCTGTATATACAGCACACACATGTTGTGGACTGTATGTGCCCCGCGCTACATAGCGTGTTAGCGGATCTTGCTGACCCGGGGTGGTGGGGTAAAGCGTGGGTACTCCCACCGCCGCCGACTCGTCTGGCCAGGGTGGGTGGCAAGGCCAAAATGCCCTCGAGTGGGGGTCACTCCACCAGCAGTGGCATGAGCAAGAAATCGCCGGACTGCACCTTTACTCGTGTGCTACTTTCTATTTGTTCAGTGCTGCTGTCGGTCTCGTGGTGCCAGCGCAATGATTCTAACCACCAACGTTGGCATGTTTACGGGGGGGTGGGATGGAGCACAAGGGTGAGTGAATACCCGGCCCTTGAATCTACTACCCAGACACACGTTTTCCCTTCAGGCAATGCATGAGCCACATGCTCCAGTGGGTCACAACAATGTCAGGAGGCGTATCCTATGTTTCTACGCTTCTCTACAGTTGCGTGAGTATAGTTTGAGCTCTAAGCTGGGGCTTGACAAAATTTCAAGATAAAAAACAAACACACGAATTGTTAGTTAGTGCGGTCATTGATGGTCTCGCCGAAGGCCGCGCACCTTTGTTACGCCCCAATAACGAACTGGTTATAGCAAACCACTGACTGAATTCCAGAATTGGGATCCCAGGGCGCAGCAGCGTCATCTCTCAAAGCACGTGACTGCGGCCAGAGGGCAGCAATCATTCGGAGCCACCCGGCCCCCTTGAAGGGACATCACCGCCCCCTGCTGCTGCTCATTGAAAGGTGACGAATCAACACGGCGAAATCAAATAAACATTCGGTGTTCTTGTCGGAGGATATAAATAACTAAACAGGTAAGCGGGCAATACGTCTCCTTCATATCTAAATCTGTTTCTCCACGGAAAAATGTTAAAACAACGACCTCACGGCCTTGCGGGAAGTGCATAATTTGAGCAAGCATTGACTCAATAGAAGTAAGATAAAGCTTTACAACCGAAAGCAATGTAACCTGCTTTGGTTTGAATTTTTTAGCGCCCCGAAAATAAACACGTCAGAAAAACAGATCAAATATGTGAGAAAAAAAAGATCATTCAGGAACCGTTTTGACAGTGGTACAACATCGTAAACATGTTTTAAAACTAACCTCACAACATCAACCACAAGGGTTATAATAGAAGAAGAAATATGATCGACTGAAGTTTCGCAAGAATGGCTTTTCTTGGGAGTAGAGAGATTGGTGCGCATTTAAATGTCGCACTTTACGCTGCTGCCATGAAGCTATCGACGTACACACCCTAGCACCATTATGGCCTTAAACTGGATGAGGCCGACATACACAGTACCTATCACTATTCTATCGTCTGCGACAATGGTAAATGTCCCCATGAACTTCACTCATTGATTCTACCTGCCGTGCCGAGGAATCTGTTTGCCATTGCAGATATAAAAAAATATAATTCATAATGATCATGATGTATGATCATTATCGAGCACTGCGCGTCGTTAATTTAAATTCAGATAGGGTACATTCTACCGGTGTTGCCATGCATTCAGATAGGGTACATTCTACGGGTTTTGCCATGTATTATTCCAATTCCGGCCCATTCTCGCGAGTGACGTCAGGGGGATCTTTAACGTCCACTCTGAAGCAGACGGGCGCGGATGTTTGCGGGCCAAACACTTCCCCCCTCTGCTTCTTCGACACCCACACGCCGGGGATTCTTAATGCCAATCCACCACGCCACGTACGAAGTAACTGCTCCTTCTCGTCATCTTCATCATCCTCCTCCCAGCCAGCAGAGGTCCACCGCACAGCGCGCAACTTTTGAGTGCGGCAAAATAAACCAATTGATCCAATCATCACCAGCGCCGTTGTATAAAAAAACACACACACACACACGGTCGCTTATGGAATCAATGCAAGGCTGCCCAACATCGATCACACCGACTTTGCAGAGACATTTAAAAAAATGTTTCAAAGCAAACTCTCTCTCTGACACGATTGATATAATTTTTCAATAGCGTGCAGTTATATGCCGGCTGAGCCACGACATTTTGTAAAGACAGCATCTTGAAAATGCTCCTGTGTCTGTTGACCCCTGTACGGCAGACGAGTTGGGACTATTCTGACAATGAGTCTGGAAAAATAATACACAGCAGGTTGAAAAAAAAATCATCACATATTTTCGGTGCATTTGAGAAAATCATAGGAGGTATGTAACCTTTTGCAACGCTTTTCCAAAAAAGTTATACATCGTATTACTGATTGCAACATCCCAGTAAAACATGCCAACGGTGGCCCAAACCTTCCATGTTTAGTGGGGATATTGCCCCCCTGCCTATAAGCAAATCTTCTTGCATGCATGCACTCGATATCGTCATTACATCTCACATGCCAAGCAGGCTCGAGCCTGGAGAGTTCCTGGGCGAGCAAACCCCATGCGTGGCAGGTGTTATAGGCTGCTGCGGGGCTGCTGCGTCAGCAGCAGAGGGCATGGACCAGTGTGGTTAAGTATAGTCAACCCCCAAAACTGCGTGGGGAGAGGGAGGGATTTCTTTCTCTCCAGGTGCTCTGGTTTCCTTCAACGCGTCTAATGAACGCTTGTCGTTAATTGGCTGACAAGGTCTTTAAATTGAAGCCCAAATGTAACAGGACCCTCCTGGGAAAGAGTCATACGACTCAGCATGGCTCTCCTGGATAGTTTAGTAAATTATTCTTATTAAACTGTATCCATCAGCAGACGGACAAAGGCCGAACGTGTCCAAAGTTCTATTGATATATGCGACAAGTTTGAAATATAAACCTGAAAGATAGGTAAAAAAAATCGTCATGTTATTTTTAAGTTGGTCGTACATCGAATCACCGACTGCTACACGCGTAAGTTTCACGCGAATTCCATCTCTGTACGATCCACCAACCCCCCCCCCCCATCTCCAAGTGACGAGCAATTATCGGGAAGTCAGTGCAACAGCAACAACTTAATAATTTACCTTCCGCGGCAGGCAGCAGCGCTGCTGATTTTTTTGGCGAAGCCGAATCCGACGAGCAACTTTGCTTTTGTGCAAGCACGGTTGCTCGGTCACGTGACACGGCGTTATGAGCCCCCCCCCCCCTCTGAGACAGACACCAGGCCACCTTTGGGGGAGGGTCCGTCATAATGATGTGCCGTCAACCCCGGGGGGTCTCGCAGAGGGGGGGGGGGGAGGGTCACGCGGAGGAGAGAGGCACCCAAGCCGTTTCTCATTGTCATTTTCTCAGGGCCTGATCAAGACCGCTTGTGTTGCGATCGAAACGTCGTGGGGTTTTTTTATTTTTAATTACATTTTTTTTATTTTTCAAATTATTTTTTTATCTTCGTGACTTTACCGAAAGAACCAAGAAAATGAGAGATGGCCACGCGAACTACACTATATGTATACCCAGTTACTGTTAACAGCTCAGCTTATTGAAGAATATATTGAGTACATTTATTATATTGATGTAATTTAGACTTGGGTTTTTTCACATCGGTTTACTGTATGATAGTTGAGTTGTGGCAGCTTCTTTAGCATCCATGTACTAGGTGCCTCTGTGGATGTGTAGGCTTTGGCTTTAACATAGCTATTTCTATGACCAGTCACAAGCTAATCCCTCAGTTATTTCAATGCTAAATTCTCCTGTTTGATTTGTACTAGGTGCCTCTGTGGATGTGTAGGCTTTGACTTTAACATAGCCATTTCTGTGAACAGTCACAAGCTAAACCCTCAGCTATTTCAATGTAAAATTCTCCTGTTTGATATGTAAACCCCTTTGTCAAGGTGCCTCACGTCTCTAAACCAGCTTAAAAGACGCTACGAATCTTAACAACGTTCATTGAAGCTCTGTCGTCCCGACAGGTTTGTTCCTTTCACCTGAAGAAGGCCACTTGTGTTGTGGCCGAAACGTCGTGAGAATTTTATTGTGTTATTTTATTATTTTATTCTCATTCTACGTGACTTTACCGAAAGAACCAAAGAAGAAGTGGCAGTAAGTTCGCGGATTAATCCCACGAGAAATTAGTCTCCCCCCCCACCACATCTCGTCACACCGGCTTACTCTACACAGCAGCCGTGTAGCAGTTTTAACCATTATTTGAAATCGTCAATTCGGTGAGATTGTTATGAGTATTACGCGCGATCTTGATTACGGTTTGCTTTCGTTATCCACCGGTGGGCAATGTATAGCCAAACAAAGGGGGCATTTTTCTCTGAGCTCAATGATTTAGGGATACTCATTCATGGTCCCTGTGCCGTGATTTTATGGCCGAGTGTCTTTTTATAGAAACAAAATCTGCTTATTTTCCTAATCCCTTGGGCCGTGAAACAAAGCAACTTAAGCCTAAAAACAGGCGTCACGTGGTGCAGGTTTTCCACCCGTAATGGCTGTTAAGCAATTCTATTGCCATGGGAAATGCTTTCTATACGATTCCAGATATTGGTGACAAAATAGGAGGGCATGTACAAACATTACTCTAAGGTTATGGCCACGTGGCTGTGGTTAGGCGTAATGTTGTGGTTATGGCTCGGTCTTGCTTTTAACACTTTCCACCTGGGATTAGATTATCGTAAGGACAAAAATGAACAATGTTTGGGTTCGTGGCCTAACGATGCCACGAACCCAAAAAATCTTAGCTACACATACGGTTTAGGACCAGCGTTCGGGTGCTAAAGTTATCACTATACCGTTGTCGGAGTTCTGAATGGCGTTAGTTGTCGAGTAGGTTAACGTTTGCTCTGGACTGGGATTGTGGTGAGATTCAGGATTAAGTCTCTAACTGCGGTTAGCATTGGCGTCGACAGTTTGTTGAAGTGTGGGGTTTACCGTTCCGATGAGTTACTATGGCGAGGGGGAGTGCGCCTGGCGTAACGGGAACGAGGTTCGCACGCTCATCGCGTCACTGGAAAGCATTCCCGCTCCGTTTCATCCGCATTAAACTCCGCGCCACGCGCTCAACCCAAAGCCCTTCGCCTCCCCACATTGGACAAAAAAAACAACAACATTACAAATAGATTGAAGGTCAGGGAACGGGGCTCGCACAAGGCCACGCGAACACGCCATCACCCTTTTTGGCATGGGTAGCATAGGCTGTTTGGCGGGTGTTGTTAGCGAGCACCTATTAAAGCCGACCACAGCACGTGTAAGAGGTTCGGCGGTACAACCAGAATCGCAGTTGTGCGCTTCTCATATATAACAAAGACAGAGATCCCCCGTGCAGCCTCAACAGACTGTCGAGGCAAGTGCTGTTAGCAAGCACCTATGAAGACCGGCACGGCACACGAGTGGATGGGTGGTCGACACCACGCCCGGCCGCCTTTGTCTCCCTAGTGACGGTGTTTACACATCGCACCAGGTACTCATTTGAGGCTGAGTCGACCTATGGGAGTTCCCTGGACCCGTTCAGATAATCGTCACAGGTGTTGGCCGTGAGCGGGAATTGAACTAGGGATGCCAGGTTCTTAGCGCAACGCGCTAACCGCTACACTACCGCTCCCGTTAGGCGGTACAACCAGCACCACGCACACACACGCACACACCACACACGCCACACCCCAACCAACCGTGTCTCAGCCCCAGTGCCGACGCTCTTCTTCACACCGGCGCAACTTTTCGTAGTGCGTGCGCAGTAACGCGATATTGCGTATAAATACATTTGGGCAATGTTGCGTTACGTGCATCGCATCGTGCTGACATTGTACGTGGGACAATGCATATCCGGTACGTCGTTGCTCGCTGTCGATTGAAAGCTTCCGCAACGCTTTGGCCATCCCTTGCGGTCCTTCGATAAATGAATTTCACTGTCATGATCTATACTGCACTTCGCGCCTCCGATTAACGGTTGGCTGCGTACGGTGCGCAAACAGAAGTTCAGCACGCGTGCGCGCACGCTACTCTACTCTCGGGGCACGTTTCCCCACCCTTTCGGCCGCCGCTCCACCGTCGGTCTCGGCCACTTCGAGCGACGCCTCCTACCCAACACGACGTCTCCCGAGCTGCAATTCCCTTCTCTGGTCCGCGTGCCGTCGTGTCCCCCGTGTCTCTGTGTAGTTCTGAGGGTGCCCCCTCGCCCGTGCTTCGTCGCACGCCCCTTTCGGCCCTCTGTCCTGACCCTGTCTCGGGGAGCAGCATATTCCACGTGCGTTCTCAAAGGATAATGGGGGGGCAACCAAAAAAAAATAATTGGGTGCGCGGGTGCATTAGCCCGTTGTACGGCACTCGTGCCCTTTAGGTAAGACATTGGGCGTGCATACAGTACTAAAAGTACGTGGTAAGCAAGCTCACCCCCAACCCCGCCGTGGGGTTTTGCGGGAGGGTGACCTCGCCAAAATTCCATTCCAGTGAGGCAGCTTCGTATTTTACCAAAGACCATCCCCTCCATACCCCCCCCACCACCCCAGCTCTTGCCCTCTCCCTTTCTCCCTGCGTGCAGCTAGGACACCGACCCAGGCCATATCATGCGCGTGTACATTGCACGGGCATTTGTCGGTGCACTGCTGGATGAGGGCTTCCCCTCCCCCCTGCCACGCCGATACCACGGCGGTCAGTGCTGGTCGCTGACGATGCATAGAACATCGGCACGTCTACCGTGGAACTTGCTTGCACTGACCCCTCTGCGGCTTACAGCATGAGGCTGCGGCAGTCTGCAGCCCTTGCTATGATGAAACAATAAGAATAGGTTTTACCCTTTCTGGCAATGGAACAGGAGGTGTTAGGATGTTCAGATGCCAAATAGATGCCTTATGCAAGGCATCGGAGTCTGCGTTAACCACACGTGCCTGTGGCCAAACGTGCAAACAAAACGTGCTCTGATAATGATGTATGCGTTGTCTTTGAAACTGATTGGCCTGCACTAGAGACAGCAGCCTTCTTTGTGGCCTTGCCTCACCAAGCGTTAGACCCGGGAACGCCAAAAGGCGAACAGCACAAAGCCAATGCAAGTAGCGGAACACTCGTAGCTCGGGTCGAGCGATTATGCCTACGGAACCTTTTTGCCAGTATCCCAAATTACGAAAAACTAGCTTTACTACCGGGCTTCGCCCTAGACTTGAATTCTTGTCTTGGATCAATACACGGCCTACACGGAGGGTGGGGGGGGGGGGGATGCGTGACGTCAGCAGGCACACTGCGTAACGCTGCCGCATGCGGGTGACAACACAAATATGACGTCACCGCTCACTTGCGCCCCCCCCCCGTCCCCCAAAATACAAAAGTCTATTTTTATACTTTTTACATTGTGTACAGTCTGGAAGCTACCCATGTGCCAAATTTCAAGTTTTTTGCATGTTGGGAAGTATGCTAAACATTTCGAACAGACACACACATTCACAAATTTCCTTTTTATATATAGATAAGAATAGGTGTTACCCTTTCTGGCAATAAGACAGGTGTTTAGATGTTCAAACACCAAATACTGTGCAGGCCCCTGATTTGGGCTTTTGAGGTGTCAAGAGATCGCGCACGATCTGGGCAATTAGTCAGCCATCGGCTGTGAATGTCACATCGTGCGCCGGTTCCAAATGGACAGACGTCACGCACGGCAAAGTGTCCCCGTGTCTGCGCGGACCAGACCCGTGCAGAGACGGGAGTCGTAACGTGAGTGAGACTCCAAACCGGGCCAGGTGGGAAAAAAAACAAAACGAGGTGCCCAGTTACACCGAGAGCTAATGATTTCTCGCCTGTCTGTGCGAGATCTATTGAACCCCTCGTGTGGATGGGTTTGCTCCACGCACTTCAGCTCAGCTTGCTCCCTGTTTCCCGCACTTCAATGTAAGTCGCGGAATGGCTCGAATATAGTTGATAAAGGGTCCCTCCACCCCTGTCAAAGATCATGGGAACTCGGTGAGGCCCTTTTTCCCATTGAAATGATGGTCATTATATACTCTGAGCCACACCGACCACGCAATACTTGTGTAATCATCATCATCTTGATCGTGAGCCATGATCTGTTCACTGCTGGATGAACGCCTACCAAAGTCCTCTTCATCTCTCACAGTCCATCAATGCAACAATCCATCCGCCACTTGCACACGACCTGATTTCGTCGTTCCATCTCCGAGGTGGCCCTACTCTCTCTCTCTCTCTCGGGGCACGTTCGTTCCGTCCTTTGGCTGCTACTTTGTCGTTAGTCTCGGCCACCGGCTGTCATCCCTGAGTTGTATTGAACCCAAATGTATCCGCCGGGAAGTGGCAGTGGCGTTTATACGTCGTTGCCTGTAACGAAAGCACCTTGGAGGTGGAGTTGGTGGTCCAAGGCTGGAGCCGCCACAGTAAATGATGTGCAAGCGATGCGAAGCTTAGGAAGCCAATGGAGCTATGCGCTTTAAAAAAATACAATTTAAAAATAATTTGTTTAAAACAAGCGTGTTGTGTTTAGTTTGTTGTTCTTTCCCTCCAGCACCTCAGAGTGGCACAGTTGGCTAAGTACGCAGCGAAAGAAGTTAATACCTACACACACACGGACAATACAATATTTCATGTCAACCAACACTCGCTATTATTTACCGAACATTCGAACGTCACGAGCAAGACCATCCAGAAAGATGACTTTCCTCTAGAACTGCTTTTAGTGTTTTAGTTAATTGTTCTCTCACTCCGACACCTCTGATAGGCACGGTTGGCTACGTACGGGTGCGACATGAGATCGGCGTACACATGCACGTACCAAAAATCGTCTTTAAAACCGATGGCAACGAGGCATTCCTTGAGAAGCAAGAGTGATTATAATTATTGCAATTTGCTAATGTAGTGCCGCGGTTAGGGAAGTTTACTCGAGTTATCTCAGACGCATGGGGCATTGTTGTCGCGCCGCTAGATGAGGCACAAACCGATATTTCACTTTGTCAGGGAGGGGTGTCGGTTACATTTCCATGACGTGGCGCGTAATGAATAATTCGCTGTTGAATTGCGACCGCTTGCTCGTCGTCGGTTCATACTAGGCTACGTAACGCGATACGGTGATGCCCCTGCAACTCCCCCCCGCTCCTCGCCCGCCTCCCCTCCCCTCCCATGTGACCACCTATATCCATCTGGCCTCGCTTTTACAACAGACAGGCCAAATGTACGTTGAACTTCTTTCGCACCGTACGTAAGCCAACCGTGCTAATCGGAGGTGCGGGTGGAAGGACAACAAACTGAGCGCAAAAAACGTAGTTATAAAGAAATGAGCTTTCAATCTCGATGATTTTTTTCATAAAGTGCGCAGCTCCAGTGGCCTCCTAATATCCGAAGGAAGAAGCGTTCCAGACGGCCGCAGGAGCGCATCTAAGAGCGCGCGACGCAGTGACCGTCTTTTGTAAGCGCTCAATGCGCGTTGGTAAATCGTTGCCAAATTCTGAGCTGGGAGGTGGCCCGGAGCCACCACAGCCACGGGGACTACGCGATAAGGCAGCACGGGTCGGAGCAGCAATATAAATTGTTCTTCTGTACGTCTATGCTTCTGCATCCATGCTCCCCGACTTCACCGACCCACGTTACACATCGAGACTTACTATTATATATCGTTAAGCCGCACTGACCAGTGTGGTGCGATACGGTCAAATAAGCCCCACGACCCGCACAGCGCTGGACTAACAGCAGTGGAGTGAAAGAAGGGCTGTGCGTGTACAAGAAGCGATGGGATAGTGGTGGGTGCCCTTGGGGAGGCAGGGTGGGTGGCGTTGTGTGATAGTGTGCGATGGTGCGGAGGTTGCGTGTGGACCGGATAGCGGAAGTGTCGCGGTTAGCGCTGCGCTATCAACCCGGCGACCCGAGTTTGATTCTCGCTCATGGCCAACATCAGTGACGATTATCTGAACCCAGTTCTGGGCCTCCCCGAGGTTGACTCAGCCCCAAATGAGTACCTGCTACGGTGTGTAAACATTGGCACCGGAGACACAAAGGCGGACTGGGCGTGGTGCTGGCCACCCAAACCCTCGCGTGCCGTGCCGTGCCGGCCTTCATAGGTGCTCGCCAACAGCACTTGCCCCAAGAGTCTATTCAGGCTTTAGGGGGGATCTTTGTCTTTGGTTGGGTTGGGTGGGAATGGTTCGTTGGCGTCGTTTGTTCTTGGGTAAGAGCCCCTTGGTCCTTGGGCCCTGGTGGGGAGATGTGAAAAGCAGTCTCAATTGTGAGGTTATTGTTTTATATTTTTATTATTTTATTGTTTCCTTTCTACGTGGCTTTACCGAAAGAATAAAAAAATATAGGTTAGAACACGTTTTATTATTTGTGCGCTGTGTTCCAGTTATTTTGTATTCCCCTCCAACAAGAAAGACGCATGGCAAAGGGGAACTGGGGACTGGTGAACTGTCCCTGGTAAAAAAAAAACTGATTTGAATGAAAAAATGTATACCCGGTATTCCAGAATAGACCTTGGCAGATGGTGCAACGATTTCAAATGGTGCGCACGATTTTATATTTTTCTCTCGCGCTCTCCGGGGAGACACTTAAGCCCAACACGCACTCCATCATTGCTTGTTACACTACGGATAAAGCAGTTGGATTTTGCAGAATTGGCATTTATCTTGTGGTGTTTTGTCTTCGGGTGGAGGCACCGTGATTCATCAGCGTCTCGCTGCCTCTTGGGCTCCTAATAATGATTGAAAATAATATTCCCTGCAGCATTTGTCAATCCACTGCTGGATGAAGGCCCGCCCCACGCCTTGTTTGTGATGGGAGGAGGGATTTGTTCGTCCATACTTTACCACGCTGGTTAGTTCCGAGTTGGTGAATTAAAGTGTGGGGGGGAGGGGGGTTAACATCACCACTGGTGTTGGCCCGTGGCCGAGAATCAAACTCGGGTTGATGAGTTCACAGCGCATTTCGCCGGACAGTGGCGCCACTGATCCCCTGCCCACCACCCCCCAGTAGGATACACGTGTCGAGTCAAATCTCTCATTCTGCGGCGCGACGTATCCGTGGGTTTGTGGTTGGCATGGAGCTCGCCAGTAATCCGGCGGCTCGGCGAGAAACGGTGACTGGATGGCTGACGTAGAAAGGGCAGCGACGGTCGTAATGAACGCGAGACGTCCACGCGTAGGGCAATGTGGTGCTGCCCGCACGAGGCGATACTGAAAGCAGGTTGGAATCTTACGCTTCTTCTCTCAGGATTTTCTGTCGCTACTTTGGCTTCCTCTTCATGGCACGTGTACTCCATCGAAATTGGACAAACTTCCAAAATTCATGGCCTTCTTGAAAATCAGTCTTCAATCCTGAGTGAGGCTTCCTTAGCAAAAAAAAAATCAATTTATCGTAATAAATGTATCTCGTTTAATTCCACGATCTGCTATCTCGCCATTCAAGTGTATACTGCATTTATCGTTTATTTTGACATCGGTCTCCTGACCAACATCTCTCACCGCGTCAACTGCTTCATGTTTCCCTTTCAGCGTATACGTTCCTCCCGTTTTGTGGCCACTCTTTGGTTAACATCTCGCCACGGTGGCGAGGAGATGTTAACTACCTCGCCTGGTATACAGGAGGTCGTCGATTTGATCCCGACCCTGACACCTGTATATTTGGAGTTTGCGGTGTCTCTCTTCCCGTGGTTGCGTGGACTTTTCCCCGGGTCCACCTGCTTTTCCTTCCACATTTAGATTCCACATGCGAGTATTTTGCTGCTAAATATTTCCACGTGATGATAAGACGCTTCGTTGAGCTATCATTTGTAGCCAAGTCGCTTCTGAAAAAGAGCTACATTGCTCAGTGGGCCTTACCTGGTAAAATAAAAAATGGTTTAAATAATTTTAGTTGAAATAGTCTTAGTTTAAATAGTTTTCGTTTGAGTTCGATGACCTTTATCTTCTCGTCTCCACATTGGAACGGTGGCACGGTGGTCAACGCACTGCACTACGAGCCCAACTACCTGAGTTTGAGTCCTGGCCGAGATTGCATTTCGCTACACTGCCTTCTGCCCGTCACAGCGTAGCCCCGCAGCAGCCTCTAGCAACCTGCTTTGCATGGCGGTCATCCATCCAAGCGCTATCCAGGCTTTACTCAGACTCGCTTCCGAGATCTGGACGAGATCGGACTCGTTCCGGGTGATTTGGTCACTTGCACTACTGCACTTCGCACCTCCGATTATCACGGTTGGCTGCGTACGGTGCGAAAGAAGTTCAACATACTGCAGTGACCGTCAAATAACGTCCCCATACATTGAACGTATCCCCTACGTGGCACTATACATAGGCTGCATGGGTATTTCCCCGTCACTCGAAGCCAGCGGGATGGGTACACCACCGCATCCCTCCCCACCAGGATGTGGCTCAGACAGCCTTCACATCCAAACATAGCAATGGAGCCTGACAAATAAGCCCCGTGTGTGTGTGTTCACGTGTGTGCGACTGAGCGTGTGTGTTGCCTGGCAAGCGGTAGCCTAGCGGTTAGCGCGCTGCGTTACGAACCCGGGTTCGATTCCTGCTCGTGGCCAACACCAGTGCCGATTATCTGAACCGGTCCTGGGCCTCCCTAAGGTCGACTCAGCCTCAAATGAGTACCTGGTGCGGTGTGTAAACATCGCCACCAGAGAGACAAATGCGGCCGGGCGTGGTTTTGGCCGCCTACCCCATCCTGTGCCGTGCCAGCCTTAATAGGTGCTCGCGAGCAGCACTTGTCCCAACAGTTCGTGAAGGCTACACGGGGGGGGATCTTTGTCTTTGTATTGCCTGTCGCGACACACACACACTCACACACCACCGCGTGTGTGAGTGAAGGGGGTCTGGGGGCGGTGTGGGTGCTCGAGCCCAGAACGTCCGAATGCCTTTGTCCCTCAAGGGTTAATGTTTACCACGGCGCAACAGGTACTAATTTTAAGTCAAGTCGACTTGCTGCACAGGAAACTGAGCCCGGGTCGGATGACGATTTTGTCGCTGGAGAACATTTTGCACAGCCGAGAGTCGAATCCCGGGACTTGTCGGCATCGATGTTGTCACCTGCCGTACCGCAGATCCTCGTGCGAATTAACAAGTACAGATCTTTCGTAAGTCCGCCGCTGGCCGGATGAGGGCCGCCCCATGCCTTGCGTGGGTCACGTGAATTTTTCGATGTCACATGCTTCACCGCACAGGTCAGCGCGGGGTGGTGAAAAGCAGGCAGCCTGCATTGTTGGAGTCTTTAGTGCCGTGCCACGATCGATTTTGCTGCTCCTGCTCCTCCGTTGACATCGTAGACCCGCAGCAGCCGATATAGTACCTTGTTTATGCATTGGTGGCCACCCATCCAAGTGCTTCACCGGGCTCGATTTCTGCTTAGTTGCTTCCGAGACCGAGCGAAATTGGACACGCTTCTCGGGTGATCTGATCTTATTGCCCGTCTCACTAACAGACGGCAAAAGCTCGCGGGGAAACCCTCTGTGTGTGATTTTGGCCACTGATGGCCGGATATTTGAGTACCGCACGGATTCCCCGGTCGCGGAGTCACGGGGTAAAGAATCGTTCAAGTTTCGTGGAACAAACATAGCCGCGGGTCAAAGAGGCATGCACCGTGGGGCGAGGAGTGTCACGCGTAATGTCGCGGGTGATTTGTACCCGGCGTCCCCTTCGTAAGGCCCTCGTAGTCCAGAGCTGCGTCGCGCTGCACGGCCACTCCGAAGATCCCCCGCCCGCCCACCTCCTCCCCACCCCCCAACCCCGGGCCGATTCCTTGTCGATGCTCTACATCTCTGCGATGCACCGGCGTCGCCAAACGTTGGTGCAGGTAGACGCTGAAAGTGGTCGGGCACGTGCAGCGCTAAGTTCGTCGCGTTACCAAGGAGGTGGTACGAGTAGCCGTAATGGCAGATCCTGTTTTCTCTATTCTCTCGGGAGGTATTGGCCTCCGAGCCAGCATTGGGGAAGTGCGGTTAAAATAACACGCACGGCATGGAGAGGCCCGCACCTTCGATAAGCACTGTTGGCTACGCACGTTGCGAAACAAGTTGAACGTGCATACGCACGTAAATACAGGGATTGCTTCACCCTGTGTATGACTTGAGCATATTTTGTCTTTTCCCGACTCTTCAGCAGTTTATCGTAAATCATTATGCTCTTAACGTCTCCACATAAATCCCGGGGTGGACTGTGACTGGAATCGAACCGTTCACTTAAAGATGGATGAGCAGCGAGCGCGGCGACAGGAGCTCGCGAGCGACGTGCCGTCAAGTCACAACGGTGACCCCATCTGACCCCTGTTGTGATAATCCCTGGCAAAACCCGGGAGGTTAGGGTCATGTCAAAGTTCACGGCAAAAAAATGTGCACTTTCAACGATTCTCTGAATTGTAGTGTTAAACAACGCCTCCGATTATCACGGTTGTTCACGTACGATGCGAAAGAAGTTCAGCATACGTACGTGCAACGCGTGCAGCGGTGTAGAATTGCTGAGCAACTCCGAGGGGACGGTGAAGTTGGAGCAATGAGCGAAACACCACAAAGATGATGCGATGGAGTCCACGTGAGGGGTTGAATCCGTGGCTGCGGGGTTAAATAGGTCGAGGTTACACCTAGCGCGCACTTGCTGGGCTCATAAGTTTGAGTTCTGGTGAGGCTTCTGGTTTGTTTGTAATGGATTGCTGGAATGTTTTATAACCGTTTTTTTTTTCTCCAGAAAATCCGAATTCACTCTTGAGACTCTCTTGTGAACGAATTGCTACGAGTGAAATATCATCATCATCATCAGCCATGATTAACCCAAGACCTCTCACAAGCCATCGCCATTTCTCACGGTTCCTAAGGTGGGATGCGAGTTGGATGAATAGCCGGTCATTTGTGGAGTGTTTGCGAGCCCCGATGAGCATTGGCAAGTGTTTGTTGGTTGAGTGCGTTCAAGGGGTTCCGACTCCCGCGCGCATCTGTTGCGTGCGACAGCGGCCGGTGTCGTTTTCTCGTAAGTCACCCGCTTAATAAGTGCTTGGCACCGTGCTTTCTACAGTTACATATTCACATGACGCTGGGCGTTGCTCGCTGCAAGCAAGTTGCGCACCATGTTACATTGAGATTGCGCGCCGTTGTGTAATTTGCGTGTGAGAAAAAAAATCCCACTTTTTATTTACCCAGAGTATCTTACAAATAAATGTAATTATTCAAAGGTGCAAAACTGCAGGACAACTTGAGTTCTCACATTACACATTCCGTGTTTAAGTTTTAACGTTCGTGTTCACAATGATACTCTCACTGTAGACGAATACACTACTGACCCCGAAGCGGGTGTTTAATTTGACAGAGCGGCTGCGTGACGGTCAGATACGCTCCGTTGTACGATAATGCATTGAGCGCTCATCCTGCCATACTGCGCTGCTCTTATTATACGCAACATCCTGGATTATATAATCCCAGAGCCACATCACCACAATTTATTTCCGTGACGACGACTCTTATTCTTTGGTTCTTTCGGTAAAGTCACGTGGACAGATTCTCCTAACGCGCAGATTTCATCCCCAATGTTCTGCAGCCTCTCCATCGTCGATGTTCGCCTCTGTCGCTTTCTGCGTCCGAAAGAACGTGGCAACTCCCGCCCTCTCGTCCCATGCGACGTTTAATAAAAAGGTGTCGTCGGGGTGGTAAACACCGCGCCGCCACCGCCGCGTTGGCACAGGAATAGGAATGGCGCGATCGGCATTCCTATTCTTGCTCGCCGTGTCGCTTGCGTCCGGCCCACGCTGGGGGGGGGGGGGGGGGGGGTGTGGGGGGGCCTCCGTTCGGCTGCCGCGAGTCGAACTCGTGGCACCTCGTCGGCCTCGAACGGGTTCGATCCCGGGGCCGTGGAGATCCCTGGGTGATTTGTGAACCTTGCGCCGGGGATGTCCCCCGGTCGTGGCGGTCGTGGTGGCGGTGTCGCCAGTATCGTGACGGCTGTGGGAAACGAAGGGGGTTGGGCAAAGGTGGTGCTGGCCATGTAATACCCTCGAGTGCCATTCCAAACTTAACAGGTGCTCGCTAAAGTACGTCATACGCCTCCACAAAACGCTCGAATGTGCGTCTGCCCATGGTGCGCACGTGTACGCATAGCATACGCGTGACCGCACGTGTGTGCACGGACGGATTTTGATAGCTTGTGTGTAGGAAACTCAGGGAGTGGTGGCGGGAGTGGTCAGCGCGCTGCACCGTGAACCCGTGACCTGCATTCGATTCCCAGCCACGCGAACGCCAGTGGCGAGCGATATGCCTCTCTGAATTTGTCCTGTGCCCCCCTTCACCAACCGGAATTGTGAGGATTGGGAAAACAATTCCCGTGACTCGTATGGCATGGGCAGGCCTTCATCCGGCAGTGCATTGACGAAGGGATATAAGCAAACACTCACCTTCACCCATCTCCACCGCTCGGTGTATATTCCACATTCCTATGGTGGTGGTAAAATTTCCATGGAATGACCACTGTTGACTTTCGACAATGTGATACTTGTTTTATCCATCGCGGAGGGGTGACGGCAGTGGCTTACTGTGTCGTTGGCAGTGACATTATACGTTTGGCATCAATAAACAAACAAAAAAATATGGGAAAATACACTACATTATGTAACACCACCAGACAACACGGTACACGTTATGCCGTTTGTTATCCTTACCCCGCACCTCCGATGAGCACGGTTGGCTACGTGCGGTGCAAAAATGAATTCAACAGGCATACACACCGCACTCTGCTCGCAATACTGCACGAAGCACAAAAAAACTAAAAATATACGGTGGAACAACAAACTCATCTACAGCACGTTTTACAATCACAAGCATGAGTGTGCGATCACGTCTCGTTGGATCGGATGATTAAATTGTAGCTGGGAACTCAGCGGGGCTGTTGGCCCACCCCGAGGAAGGGGCCAGTGCACGTGAGGTTGTGAACACAACGGGAGCCAGTGGACGAGCGAGTGGTCGAGACTAACGACGGAGCACCAGTCAAAGGAGATTACCTGCCCCGAGAGTGCGTCAACCGCGAGGGTGGGAGCGATTGGATTTAGAGATGCCGACGGCTTGGTGAAAATTATGACTGGAGGAATCCGATGAGCTATGAAGCTATTTTTTTCACAGGTGTCCAGTAGGGGGGGGGGGCCTTCATCCAGCAGTGGATAGCTCACGGCGAGTAATGGCGAAGAATCGACGAGCCACGATGAACACTCTCGAACTAACCCGTGCCTTTCCGCACCCGCGGTGTTCAAACCCGAGGCTGCACGTTGCCCAGTTCACGTTCTTTGCCCTCTGACGGGCCATTCGTGTGAGACGGGGGCATCGATGCAAAAGGCGAAGTGGTAAACCAACATCGTCGACATCTGCGGCGCGACGACGCGCCGCCTGCCCCGGGCGTTCGTTGGCGGCGTTGTTATTCGGAGCGCCGTCTATTTTGAGCACACGAATAACGTTGCCGTTACAAACTGGAACACTCCTTGCCGTATTCAAGTCACGGAAATTCTTAAAGCCACCGCTTTCGGTGGCTTTATTAGTCATAATTTCATTAATACGTTGGCCGCGCAATGAGTAATATCCGTGTAGAAGTGACGACACTGTCGAGTGGTGGAGGGGCCATGCCGAGGATTTTGGCGTAAAACTGCTGCAGTGGTCTAATCCAAAAAATAATAATATGGATTGTGTTTAAGAATAATAATTCACAGCCCCTTGTCAATCCACTACAGGATAAAGGACTTATTGTGCCATGCCGTTGGTGGGAGTCTGTAAGCGGAGACGTTGGCGAATAGCAGAGGACAATGCATTGTGCTGCACTGTCCACCACATAACCCCACAACAGCCCCTAGCAACCTGTTTGATACACGATGGTCACCCATCCAAACACAATCAGGGGCCTCGACCCCCACTTATCTGCCAAGATCCGATCGGGCACATTCTGTGTGATGTGGTGATCGGGGTTAAAATTGACGTGGCATGAGGACCATACTGCACCACGGTGCTCAGTGCCAGTTTGTGAACGGGAAAGCGGTAGTCATCACTCACCACTGATGTTGGCCGTGGCCAGGATTTGAACTCGCAGGCTACGATAATGTTGCGTCCACAGCATTGCGCCACTAATCGCCCCAATGTGTCTACGAATGGGCTCTTGAATCCATACGAGTACACAACTGCATACAGCATTCATGATGTAGACTATTACAGCTTCGTACGTACGTACGTGCGACTGCACTTGCATGTACCCGTCCGTGCAGTGCGTCGCCGCGTGTGTGTGCGTACGCGGCACGCGTGTAATCGCCACTTGCGCGCGTGCGTTCCCGCGTGTGCGCGTGCATTCTATTCCCCGTCGTGTTCAATTTCTGATGGATGCGCCGTGCATCTGAACTTCAGCCGCATAGCACAGCAGCAGGGCACAGTGGGCAGGTGCGTGCGGGGTGGCGCGATCGTGGCGATCGCGGTTGCTGTGCTGGTGGCGGCGGCGGCGGCGGCGATGGCCGTGTTGGCGGTGGCCCATGTGGCGGGGCGGATTGGCCGGGGGCCTGGCGGCGCATGGGGTGCGAGGCAACAAACCGCGTTCACGGTAACGCTGCGGCTGAGTGACGGCAGCAAGCGGCCGCCGCCCCCCTGCCAGTGCTCTCTTGGCCGTGCCCGGGATCAATTTTCCACGCCGCGCAAACAACAAAAAAAAATCTGACCTTTGCGAATTAACGCAAAGGTGGCGTGGACACGGTGTTTGATTTTTTTTAAAACAAAACAATGTTTCTCATGCGCGGCGCTCGCCGCGGATCCTCCAGAGCGAACGGGCGGTCCACGGGCGCTGCGTAATGAGCTTGGCCGGACAGCTCAAAGCCTCATTAATAGCGAGCGCGTCGCGCGCACTCGCCCACTGCTCCGCTTTCGTCGGTTCAATTCCCGCTGCAGCCGGTTGCTAATTTTGTTCGGAAGTCATTGCAATTATGAGACCCAACATGCGAAAATGTCACGGTTGAACCATCCACAACTCTCCCAACCACCACAGACAGAGCAGGAAAAAAATGTTATTCTGGTTTCTGCTTCTTTGCTGGCGCTGCTCAACTATGGAATTCCCTCCCATCGTCTCTATTCCCATAGTCTTACAATTACCTTGCTCATTTTGAGAAACATATTCAATCTTATCTATCAAACCTTCAGCGGTGCTGTTCATCACTGGCTGCTTTGCCATGTCGGAAATTTGTGCCAGTGCTCGGCAACCTTGATAAAAAAACGACATGCCCTCCCCACTTCAGCTGTGGTTTTTCCAGCACCTAATCTACTCATCCTCCGACATAAGTTCCACTCACACCCGCTAACACCCTCTCTCCACGCATCACCAATGCCACCGCCACTTATCCCGCGACGCCACCTCCACTCGGTTCCATCGCAACGTCCACTGGCTCCCCAATACTCATCCCCAACGTCATGTCCACTCATCTTCCCAAACCACCTCCCTCTCTCCCCCCATACTTCACCCATCTCCAACCTGTTGTTGTTGTTGTTAAATTGGTAAACGTTGCTGATGACAGCAACTACGTCACTGTCGTGCTCGATTCTGCATGCAATTGAGCGGTTGGAGAAGTAACCTGTACACATATTTAAATGTGTCACACGTGCGATATGTGTATGTCATCGTGCCGAGGCGGTGGGTTCATAGTGAGACGAACATCACGAAGCAGCTCATTAGGGAACTTTCAGCATCCGTTAGGTTTTCAGGAGCTTCCAGTGATCATCCTTTTAAGCGTGCTCCTTGTCTCGGTAATGTGGATTTTTTTCCCCCCCACTGACTCTGAGCACCGCCCCAGTGCGTTCTCTGCGCTGGGAGACACAACGCAGTGCCTCAATACAGCGATCAACTCGTCGTCTGTAAACAGACATTCATGTGAAGGGGGAAAATAAACACACCAATAACGATTTGCATACATTTTGCCGATCCCCTCCGAGATAAAGGCCTCTGCACGCCGCGCAGGTCGTGTATAGTTTTATTTGACCGTGCTTCGCCACGCTGGTCAGTGCGGGTTGGTGGAGGTGGGGAGCGTACACGCTGGAGCATAGCAGAGTACAACGGTGGATGTTTCTGCACCTGCTGAGTATTCCCGCAGCAGCAGCAGCAGCGGATACAGCACCTGCTGGGCGCAAGGTGGCCGCCAATCCAATTGATATCCAGGCTCCAACCCGCTCAGCTTCCAATGTATTGACAAGATTAATGGGATGTTCCGGGTGATTAGGCCATCGGAATATTTGTGGTGAGAAGACTGAAATAGAGAGAGAGATGTAAAGAACAGCTGGAAGACAGATGTGACTGACAGGCGAAACATTTCCACAGACCTCGCGATCGGACAGCCGGGCTAGTGGGAGAGCGACGGCGAGAGACCGCTACAAGTGAAGAGAGATGGGAGGGGGGGGGGACGGTGAGATGGACTGGGGGGGGGGGAAGCAAGGGAGATGCCCTGCCTCTCCACATCTCCAACTCATTATCCCGGGAGACCTTAATAGGTTGGGATTAACGCCTCGCACGCTTTCACATCCAGTATTTTTCCGGCACATCGGGGAAATATCCAACGCGACTACAGCGGCCGCAAGTCCTCCTTTTAACCTTTCCTCTCCCATAATTGTTTAGATGTTGACAATGGACCACTTAAACAACAATTGTCTGTCACTCTTGCGGTACGCCAACCAAAAACCGCCGTCGGATGAAGGCTGAGGGCCCATTCCTCCTCTGCATTGTCCGTAATGATGGTTGCGGAACAAGGATGCAGTAGCCTGCCTTTGTACCTGGGGAGGGCGAGATGTTAACTACCTCGCCTGCTACACACAGGTGGTCGTGGCTTCGATCCCAACCCTGACGCCTGCTGTGTATTTGGAGTTTGCGTGTCTCTCTCCCCGTGGTCGTGTGGATTTTTCTCCGGGTCCTCCGGTTATTCCCTCCACATTTAGAATAAACGTCACGCGTTCAGAGTATTTTGGCTGCGATAAATTTCCACGCGATAAGTCACTTTGTTGAGCTTTCAGTTGTGGCCAGGTCGCTTCTGAAAAAAGAGCTGTATAGCTCAGAGGGCCTTACCTGGCAAAATACAATTTAAAAAAAAATTCTAAATAGTAGTAGTTAGTTTAATATCCGGAGAGTGGGAAGGCGTCAGAGGTCGGTCAATTGTGTATATAGGAAGAAGTATCGCAGTCACATTGACATTGTTGGAGTGAACCGTCCTCATCGTTGGAGCGACCCGTCCTTACCGCTTCTCCTCCTCCGTCGGGCCGCCGCCCTAACGCTCTTTGGCACACCGCCACTGCTGCCTATGAGAGTAACGTCAACCAACCAAGGCGTGCAATGACTCCATGTGCTAGCTCCGATGTGCTTTAAAGCGCTGCCGATTGCTGCCCGAGGAAGGCCTTTATGACCGTGTATATATTGTGTAAAGGTTCACCCGCGTAGAATATTTTCCGTGCGGAGGAAGACACTGTCGGGGTAAAACAAATGTTTGGAAACACGTTTTAATTAAATGCGTTTTAAATATGTTTAATTAAACGCACGGGTGGCCTGTGTGGAATATAAATCGTTATTGTATTTTTAGAATGTACACACGAGTGTCAAATTCATGCAGTGTGTTTGTTCTACCTATGTGCGGCGTCTGTGCTTGTCAGATAAACATGCGCACACACTCAGATATATATACAAAGACAAACAGACTTTTGGAGCAAGTGCTGTTAGCGAGCACCTATTGGGGTCGGTACGGCACACGAGGGCGTGCGTGGCCAGCTCCACGGCCAGCCGTCTTTGTATCCCTTGTAGCAATGTTTACACACCACACCAGGTACTCATTTAAGGCCGAGTCGACCTAGAGGAGGCCCAGGACCGGTTCAGATAATCGTCACTGGTGGTGGCCGTGAGTGGGAATCGAACTCGGGGCGCTGGGTTCATCGACACTACCGCTCACAGCCAAACATTAAAATGTACACACGATAGTTTCCATTCATCCAAAGTGTTATACAGTATTGCATTAATTCTCAATTGACATGGCCCAGATATAGTGCGTTCGCTACAAGTTGCAAGGGTTCGCGGTTTCGAATCCTGCAGGCTGCCCTGGTTAATACCGCGGGGGGATTAACTACGATAACGCGCGCCGCCTTCTTCACAGTGGATATTAAAGATCCCGTGATGTCATTTGAAATGAGTAGGCCGTTGTCTGCCAGAATCTGGATCCAAATTTGCTAAATTACGCAACAAAAATGTCTCATATTCTTGTTTCTTTCGGTAAAATCACGTAGAAGAGAACCAATAAAATAATAAAAATGTAAAAGAATAAAATTCTCACGACGTTTCGACTGCAACACAAGCAATCATCATCAGGTGTGAAAACCCAAAGTAAGAAAATTTTCTTGCTGTGGTTTATAATGATGATTGTTTTATATTTGTATTATTTTATTGTTTCCCTTCTACGTGACTTTACCGAAAGAACCAAGAATATGAATCCCTGCAGTTACGGAAGCTTTAAATAAAAATGTGTCTCAATTGGGATTACACGTAGAAATCATCAGACTAATGGTCACTCAGAGGTTGGTGCTGAGTGACCGCGTGCAGCACAAAGACATCTGGCACTGGGGGGTGCCCTTCGAATGTTTGACGTGAGATATGATTGAGGCACTTCACGTTGCTGAGGTATTTAAGCCCCGTGTAATCGTAAAGATTATTAATATTATACATATCACTTGAGCGCCAATTCAAGCACAAGTGATAGGAGCAAATACCTGCTGAGACGTAATGTTGGAAGACAACAGTGGTTGTTCGTGATCTACCTGGTGAAACTATTTTTTATTTTACCAGGTAAGGCCTTTGAGCTATGTATCTGTTTTTCACAAGCGACCTGACGACAAATTAAATTATGGTTCAACGAAGTGGCTGATCACGTGGACATTTATAGCAGCCAAATACTCTACACGCATGTTTCCTGCCGTGGAGAGAGATACAAACTGGAGGACCCAGAGAACAATCAACGCGACCACGGGGAGAACACGCAAGCTTCCAAATATACACGCGTCAGGGTCGGGATCGAACCCACGACCGCGTGCACACCAGGCGAGGGAGTTGACATCTCGCCACCGTGGTGCCCGTAACAAATGGGTTCCTGCCATAGAACTGTAGAATTTTCACCGGAGGCAAAAGGCAGTGGAGATGACGAACGATGCCAAGCCGAGGTGAAGTATAAGCAGCTTTTCTTCGAGGTGCCAGAGGGAAATGTAAAGCCGGCGTTGCCGACGTAACGGGGTTGGGGAAGACCGAGATGGATGGAGCCGTGCGTGCAGGGAGTGCTGCTTACCAATGACACCTCGTCTTATCTCGACGTAATTGATGTGGCGCCTTAACCGAGGCGCCCAATTTAAGAGCGGCACAACGACTCGTGTGAATGTAACGGTGGTGGACGAGGTGAATAAAATGGATGAGATTAAGTAGTGGTGGTCGGGGGGGGGGTGGGGGCGAATCTGTAAATTCGTTGAAAGCAAATTTGATGACGGTAATTGATGACGATGAATGGAGTGAATGAATGAGGAATGAGTGATAGCCATATCATGACAATTGCGAAGAGGGAACAGTGACGGTGGTGGTTATGACGGGGGGGGGGGGGGGGGGGTGATTAAGCGGGTCGTGGGGTAAGCTGGGTAACAACCAGAAGTGCGCATTTGAGTGAGGAGCGGAAACTCGTGAACGAAGGTGACTTGTGTTTTGTTCCATGTGGAAGGGGAAGTTTTGTGTTGTCGTTCCATCGACCCAGAAGGTGGGCCTATTGTGAGCACACGATACCGTGGCGCGACAAAGCCCCTCGTGCCGGGCGGCAACGTTGGGGCATTGGCGCAGCGCTACTCGCCGCTGCCTTCCCTGTGCAACAGTGGCACGGAGCTTGCAGGAGGGATGCGATGCGATGACAGAGGTGGCGGCATTTCATGGCCAAGGGGGCCGTTGAGGCTGTGTGTGTGTGTGTGACCCGAGTTCGATTCCAGCTCACGGCCAAACCCCCCGGTGACGATTGTCTGAACCGGTCTTGGGCCTCCCCTAGGTCGACTCGGCTTCAATATGAGTGACCGGTGTGTAAACATCGCCGCCAGGGAGACAAAGGCGGCCGGGCGTGGTGCTGGTCGCCTACCCCCGTCGTGTGCCGTGCCGGCCTTCATAGGCGCTCGCTAACAGCACTTGCCCCGACAGTCTGTTGAGGCTACACGGGGGATCTTTGTCTTTGTTATATATGAGAAGCGGGCAGCTGCGATTTCCCCCCCACCCTCCCACCAATGTGACTCCTCATGCCATCTCCGCAATTCACGGAGAGGGCTGGGCAGTGGAGCGATGTCACAAAGTGTACACGCAGCCATTCCGCACATGGCTGTCCACCCCTTGTGCTTTGCCAGTGACTTAGCTGCCCAGTGTGCGGCAGGGCGGTTTTAAACTCCCGCACGGGGGGGGGGGGAGGTGGCACTACGGTCAGAAGGGACCCAGCACATAAACTATGACGATGGGGGAGGGGGGGGCAGGGGTGGCCCCCCATTTCATCTTCTTGCACCAGAGCCCAATGCCATGCTTCACTCCGCCACTTGTGCTCTGCCGACTGGTTTCTTCGACTTTCACCACAGCTACACTCTGTGCAGGCGACTGCCCGTGAATGTTTCGGCATGCACAGGTTGTGTACGGAAGGATAGGGCGTCGAGTGGATCTGCCCCGGTCACTGCTCCCATCCAGCGGTGTCAAGGTCGGCCTTCTGTGTGGAGGTGGCTCGTGAAGGATGCTACTGGGCAGTCGAGATGAAGGTGACGGAGGGCGGATGAACGACGCCCACAACAAACGAGCGGAGCGCCGGGCGGATAAAGCACAGGAAGTTTGCGCAACAAGGGGGGGGGCGGGGGGGACGCAGGTGTTGGGGTCATCTACTCGTCATCGACCAATTATCTCAGCCACTGAACCCATAACACCTGGGTGTGTCACGTGGCCTCAAGCTACACCCAGCCTGGCACGAGCCCTGTTGTGATGTCACTGTCAGTGGTGAATGGCTGCGGCGGCCGCTGCTGTCGTTGTTGTTGTTGTCAGACAGATCAGATGCTGATTGATCGACTTCGTGGCTGAGGATTACTCTCGTTGACGCCAAGACAGAATTATGCAAGTCATGACACCAGGGCGGATTCCCCTCCTCACTCCGTCCCGAAGAGGGATTGGCTGGCATTTGGTTACGGGGGGGGGGGGGGGGGGGGTGGTGTGGGCACCCATTCCTGCTGTCACACTGTCACAAAGTGCTTTGATGAAACGAGTGGAAGTGTTTCCGTGGAATGTTTCTGCCGCCGGGAACTTTCGGCAAAGGCCGGAGACCGGTCGATTTCATGAATCGATTTCATGAATCGGAGGGTGCGTGCGGTCTTACCCCCAGGACACCCCTCGGGAAGTTTCTTGCAGAGAAAGTGGCGGGACAATTTACGCAGTTTTGGATCTGCACCACACCTTTTAACGTGCAGGAATCACTTATGGGGTTACCCTCATACATAACAGGGTTTTATGGGTGCTCACTTCAATATGTGTCCAATTGAATGCACATCTATGAGACACAACACTTAATGCAAATGCAGATTTCTCATGGCAGCCTGAATTTACAACTGCACCACTCGCACGCTCAAAGAAAGGTCAATTCTAGATTGTAGCCACAGGACTAAATTCTGAACTCATCAATCCTGAACTCATCAACTTATCAATTTTGTATCAAATAGAGGGGTAGACGAATCAACTCCCCCCCCCCCCCCCCCCGCTGCTCCCATCCCCATTCTGAGATTTGATGGTTCGTCGCACTTTAAGGTCACGATTAAACTCAGTGTTTAATTAGAATTGTAGTGAATGTAATGGCCACTAGTGTCTGCAGGCATCACATGAACTCATTGCATAGACCGTATGGGAAAATTAACATCTATTTTCACGTGTAAGGATTCGATACATGTATCATGAACTTAAAATGTATATCAATTGACGAATCGTTGCATCATGAGACCTGTCGTATCAAGCCTTCGCAGGGCACGTCTTACAAATGAGGTGTTCTTTTTATTGCCTCATGGAAGAAAGACACAGCTACTGCTGTCAATTGTCAGCGACGTAGCAATTGTTGGCGTGGGCAGTCTATGTTAGCCGCTGAGATCATGACAAGTTTCATATGCCTAGGCACTTCTGTTTCGTAGGCATTCAGTGATAACTACCTACAGGCTGGTACTGCTGCACATGTTACTACTACTACCGCCGCTGTCACTTCACTTGGCGCATGCGTACCTTCGTAGGTACTTTCTACAATTTGTAGGGCCGGATTTAGGTTATTGTAGGCCCTAGACACTTCTGTTTCGTAGGCCTTCAGTGATAACTTTCTACAGTTGGATACTGCTGCTGCTGCCCCGTGTTACTATCGACGATGTCACTCCGCTTGTTTCACGCGGCACTTGGAATTGTGAAGGGGAGCGTTCTTTTTCGAAGCTAAAGCTGATTTTTTTTAAATGTCTCTCATCAACCATGGGACAACAACGCTTGTCTTCGCTCGCGCTGCTCTCTGTGGAAGATGAGATGGTGCGAAATACACCATTTGAAGATGTTATTGGTAATTTAGCAATAACAAAAAAACCGACAAGGTCATCTCCGGTGTTAATTTCTCTCAACCTCATGAAAAAACGATTGACATTGACCTCTTTGTATCTACACCGTGCCTATCCTTGCTATATGCATATATTTTATTCAAGAAGATATCTTGGTTCCATTTTTAATCATGCAAACAAAAAAAAAACATGGTTACATTTTGTTTTTGTAGGCCCTTTGGTTTGAGTAAGCCCTAGGCACAGTGCCCTCTGTGCCTATAATATAATACGGCCCTGCCTGTACCGTTGATGCTCTGCTGTAATGTGCACTGATGCCTACTTTATCGGGGGCGATATTGGCAAACATCAAATAAAGATTGATTGATGGACCCGAGCATCGTTGCACCGCCTACACTAAAGGGACGCCATCGTCAGTTGTGCTTTTTTAGATGTTACATTTCTCTTTGGCTCCGTAACTGTTCGGTAAACCGGTCGGTATGCTGCTGCAGCTTTCAGTGTAATTATGATATCGCAACTTACCCCAGCTGACGATGGCTTGCTGATTACCCTCTAATATATTTCGTGATCTCACCTTGGAATATGAGTGAGGAAATGTAAAACGTGTGGCTTTACTTGGCTCGAGAAAAATAAAAATAAACAGATCGGTGCTCTCCCTCTGCAGACTGGCCAATGCCTTTCTTAGAAGGCTTGCCAGCCAAATGATTGAGCTGTACTTTTGTCAGCGAGTATGGGCTCGTGGCTTATATTCAAGCTCTGCTTGTCTGCGACGATATCGGAGGTGCTATTGGCGGATGCTGTTATCCGCACCTGTTCGCCCAAATAACGTTCCTTATCCGTGGATAAATGTGGATTGAAGGATGAATCTGGATTTGAAGCTTTCGTGACTGCAGGAATCCATACTCTTTGGTTCTTTCGGTAAAGCCACGTAGGTAGAAAAAATAATAGATCACGACGTTTCGATCGCAACACAAGTGGCCGTCATTGGGTGAGACAATCACAGCAGGGAAACCGCTGTTTTACGTGACTTTACCAAAAGAACCAAAGAGTTTGAAGGATGAACTTTGCTAATGGTTCAGCTTCACTCCGCCAGTATCTAGTCACTCCTGATTTTCGGAATGAACAATTGGATTTTTGTACACGGTACCGAGTAAAAGAATGAGAGTTCACGTTTCATCGTTCACCGTAAGGCCTTCTTGTGGCACCGCACAGCAAAGTGTTTAATAACGTCTGGTTCTGGACGTTATTGGCGGATGATGAAAAAAGATATCCTGATAAAATCGGCAGCAATCATTGCATTTCTTTTTTAAATCGCCATTTTACATATTTTGTATACTGTACAGAAATAAAAACTATTTCACATATTTGTATACTGTACAGAAATAAAAACTATTTCACATATTTTGTATACTGTACAGAAATAAAAACTATTTAACATATTTTGTATACTGTACAGAAATAAAAACTATTTTTACATATTTTGTATACTGTACAGGAATAAAAACTATTTTACATATTTTGTATACTGTACGGAAATAAAAACTTCAAAAAGCGCAGGCAAAATGAGTCTGTTGAAAACTGATCATTAAATAGGATTACCTTATGTCAGGGCAGGGACTGTTATCATCATTATTATAAAAGATAAATTAATATCTCTATGACCTCTACATTATAAAAAATATATATCTATCATCGTGAGTGCCTTAACCCAAACTAAGCCACTGAGGATTCTTAATATCCGGTGGTAACGTCGAAGGCTCAGAGGGCCAACTCATGAGAGGCTGAATAAACCTTCCAAACAAGACAACAAGGAACCTTGTATTCACGTGAAGATGGGCCTCACAATGTAAATGAAAGACTGCCGCTATTGTCGCTGTTGCTGCTACTGCTGCTGATAATGAGACGTACCTGTCAACCCCGCATCAGTTCCCTACCGTATTACAGACCAATTCAGACTCTTATTGATCACCCCGTGCCCCTGATAAATCTCAACGTTCATCCTACAAAGTCCCATCACAAGGGAGAGAAACACAAACAAATGCACAAATAAAATATGTGCTCGTATTGAAACGGCTGTACGCCGTATGGACCTGAAAACTCAATTTCCCTGTACAAGAGTACGGGTAAACCGTGTGGGTTTACAGCTACGTATGATGAGATATTGGTAATCTCCACAACTCGAACGTAACTAAGCGATGCCATTGTTTCCACTGGCTACATCGTGCTGAAGCGACGCAATTCAAGCAAAACTAGATACACATTTCCCATGTTACATTTTGGTGATGGTGGTGATGACGATGATTTTATGCAACCTTGACATACATGAATAGCTGTGAGGAAATCACTCAGAATATGACGAATCTCGTCGGATCGCAGAAGCTGAGCCGGAGCTCAGCCCGAACAGCGCTTGGGTGGACGACTACCGTGCATAACAGGTGTCAAAGGCTGCACATCCGGACAGCAAAGGGCAATGCAGAAAAATCCAATGCCGTACTGTGCGGTACTTCGACAACCCCACATCTATGCGCCCCACCTTCACCAACCCAAACCGGAACCAGTGTGTGAGCAAATAAAGCCCCCACCAACCCACAAAGCCTTGGATGAATGCCTTCATCCAGCAGTGGATAGGCAAACAAACAAAAAACAACGCCGAACTTGACGCGATCTTCATTGGGAGTAGTTTAACGAGCCGATTTCCGCGAGGTTCAAGAACGGGATTCCAGCAATCGCAACATGTACGCGCTTTTATGAGCACGCCCGCATAAGAAACTCAAATAATATTTTAAAACAACGTTTGCATTACGACTCACCTAGTCCCCTTCCCAAACCCTTACCTCCAACGTAAGAATCATTTTTTTTAAAAATGCTGTAATTTTGCCCACGCATGAATGGGCTCGTCTGGAAATGTCCAAACATATTTGAGCGGGTAGCCATCCATATATGTTCTGCGCACGCTGTGGCACCGAGCGCCCGGTTTGGTCATAGGGACGTCGCATGTCCGCGTCCAGGCAGAGATGGCATCGTTGCGATCGCTGTGATATTGGGAAAATAATTAAGGGGGCAATGATTGTATAAAATGATGACCCGAAGCGCGGAGCGACGAACCAGGGTGACCACCGCATCACTCCCACCCGGTTGACCGTCTTCTCCCGTCTCCATCGCATTTCTCAAAGCTCACCCCCATCCCTTTCCCCCGTATCGACGTAACCGCTCTTTAAATATATATTTTTTAAATCCTCGAGATGCAAGCGTGGCTTCGGGACGACTTAAACTCCGAGAGTGGCCGGCAAACGAGAAAGCGGGGGTGGTGGTGGGGGGGGGAACAACAACACAGATAAATGTATAATACCAGATACCCCCCCCCCCCCACGTTCCATATTTAGAGGCTTGCGGAGCTGTCAGCGTACGCAGCTGCCCCGCTTGTCACGCACAGAGCGCGAAAGGAGGCGACCTTCTCCCCCCCCCCGCCAACACGCGACGCTTTCGTGCGAGCGCACACAGGACGAGGGCGGGCCCAATGCTGGGACACAAAAAACACAAACTCCCATCATCGTCAAGGCTCCCCCATCATCATCCCATCCCACCCGACTCACCCACCCGCCTCCGGCGCTCACTTTTTTCTATCGATTTTTTTTTTGCTCGTCCGTGTCCCGCTCGCTCGGAAGTGTTTGTGGGTTGGGGTTTTTTTTCGTTTCGTGTAATTGTGGGTAAGAATTCAGCCAGACGACTTGGCGTTTTGGAAGGTTTTGAGTTTAAATTGTGGTTGGGAGGGGGGGTGTCAACTCGGTTCATCGTCATCATCATCATGCCTCCGGGGTCGATAAAATAATAAATACATTGTCGAGGTCAACAGTTGTTGTTGTCCTTTGGTGAGACTCGCCCCAACCTTAGGAATGTGGAATATTCAATTTTGGCTCAGGGCTCTCAAGAGGAGATGAACACCAACTCAGTGCTCACTTGAGCAGGACATCTTTAAGCAATATATATTGTGATATTAATGCCTGCACTTTGACCAATTATTTATTTGCTTTTTCTTGTGCAAATTAATTGTTAAAGCCCATGTGTGTGCTATAGAAGAATTGTAGAACTCCAGAATCCATCAGAAATGAGAAATGGTGAACCCAGGCATTGCAATGACTCAACGTGAAACAATTCACTTCTGAATTCTCAGTCGCAACTAAATTCAAAATCGATTCTGTTTTTTTTTTACATTTACATGCGGCATGTCAACATCGATTTCCAAAAAACACGCGATTTCATGCGCGTACCGTGGAGCGTATCAGGATCGATATGAACCGAAGCATCGCTACACCTGTATTAATCACCGTCTCATGACTGACCCCAGAGGTATTACTACTACAGGAGTGTTTTTTTTGTAAGCTCGCTCTTCAGCTTTACAGTTCTCCCCTCAAACTCATTTGTTTTTTTTTATCTCTCTCTCCAGGCACTGTGGTCAGCTACCACATGCAACAACAATAACAATGAATGGCTCAAACATCCCGTTGTAGAACCATCCTGAAATTGAGTCTTGAGACCAAGTCAAGCTTTTCTTCGTAAACAAACATATATAGAGAGTATATTGATTACGTCAACCCCTTCTTAGCAGTGGTGTGAACCTAAAGATACTGTATGCTGCAACGTGTGCCACCGTTGGGCGATTAACACAAATAACTACCATGGGCAGACTCCAAATCGTCGTGCCAATTCCATGTACAATGACACCAGGTGCATTGAAGCCAAGATGCTTGAAAACAAATTACGTTGACGTTTTAGTTTTTCAAATCATGCAATAAAACGCTGTCATTCTGTCAACTTCAATTGTTGCATGTCATCACGAACAGTCTGCCTCTAACCGTCACATGTTTACAGGTAACCATTCTTATACATATGTATTGCTAAATGTTAAAACGCAAAAGCGCAGATTACAAAAGTTTGCTTCCTTTGTGTAGACATAAAGGGTGCTCAAACCACATAAGGTAAATGGTTGACAAACGAATTGAATGTATGGAGGTCCACGCGTGAACATCTGGAATTCACCGCTGACAACTCAACGTTTGGGTCCAACCCCAAAATGGCATCTCAGAATCGGAATCTTTATTGATACTGGACGAATCCGATGAGCCATAAAGCTCTTTTTTCACAGATGTCCAATAGGAAAAGATTCGTAAACGAAGTTGCTCCATCGACTAGAGCTTGTCGTCAACTACTGCGCCATACTTTGTATGGTCGATTGCTGGACCCCTTTAAAAAAAAAACGGTGGCCCACCCGCACAAGGCACAGGGTGACGTAACTGATGACGTCATCAAGCACCGCCGCTCACCTCCCGTCCAGCGGCACACGCGGGAACAGAGGTCAGCTTTAACCCCTTCCACCACCCCCCCTCCCCCAACTATTTTCGCGTTATCTGATGAATCAAGTAAAATCGAACGGATAATCGGAAGAGTAATCGAATAATTATAAACACAGTTGTAATCTTACTCCAAGCGGGAGGCTGCACTCTCCTTCGCTGTAATTTGTTGTGTTTTGTCGTAATAAGTGGGCTGCCAGCGCTGCTATACTTCTGGTTTTAATCGATGGTGTGATTGGGAACCTGAGATTCTAATCCAGGATCTTGGCAATGCTGATCCGGCCTGACAGGGTCGTTATGAGTTCACTCCGCCACCTGGTCACCTTGACAAATTAAAAAAATATATATGTATAACTCCACCTCGCATATGCTTTGTAACAAATTGAATTCATGAATAATGAGTGAGAAATGCCATGTTGATTACGGGCGCTCCAAATTCCATCACGTGTTTAAAAAAAAAACACGTGAAAGCGAACATACGAGCCGATAAAACGGAAAACATTTACGATTTCAATTAAACGAGTTGACGTTTTGTTGGTTTGTTGTTTTAAAAGGTCCTTTATGTGTAAAACGTTCGTCAGTATGTTATTTGGCTTAAGATTTTCGCGATGCCATTCCATTAAATATATCATAAGAATTATGTACATAGCAACAAAACATTTACAAATCAGTCGCTTGTCCCCAAGCTATACATTTTGGGATAACGCACTTAAACATAATACTGTTGCAGAGACGTAACAAGTATAACATGACAACGGATTAAAAACACCTTGTAATGGCATTGTGCAGAAAATTAGTGGTTGTGGCATGTTCAGAAATGACCTGTTAAAGTTGACATTTCAATGGAGAATATAAAATGCAAAGGTACTGCAAATTTCAAATTGATAGCATTTAATCATTTCAGTTGCGTTTATATATAAAGGTGAATGTGAGTTACAGAATTCATCTCTGTTTCAAGCCCTTTACAACGTCCTGCTGTCACATGAACCGCCATAGTTGTTGTCTTTCTGGTTCGTGTAAAATCCCGTTTCTTTTTGACGAATAAATAAGAGAGTCACGACTCTGGTGATACAGATCTCGACGTGACCAAGTAACCAGTGGCGTAGTCGCAGGTTGGCATGGGCCCTGGCCCAAGGAATGAAATGGGGCCCCTTCTCCCTGCTCAGTCCCCCCCCCCCCCCTATCCCCGCCCCTCTCTTCGTAGGCCAACCGCATGGGCCCCCGCCATGCTGTGGGCCGCCGGGTGCAGTTGCACCGCCTGCGCACTCGATTGCTACGCCACTGCACGTGACGTGGAGGACGTTGAGCCGATGGGCTGTGCCGGGATGAGAGTCCTGAATCTCTGATTCCAGCATTGGGCCACAGTGATTACGTTCCATGAGACTCTTGAGCACCGAGGTGATGGCGTCGATGGCTGTAGGTGGGACAGCATCATAACCAGCTTGATTCCGAGAGGGTCGCTTATGTTCCTGATGGGCTAGCTGTACAATGGGAGTTTTGGGCAACAGCTCCCCTTCCGTTATGCATAGTTGTCTCTGAGCATTGCCATTTGCATATCATGCATACAAATAATTGTACAAAAATATTTCAAAAACGAACTGGCCAAACAACAACAAGCAGAACACTCCTTGAAACACGGCCGTTTAGGACTCGTTGAGGCTTGCGCGGGTAAAGATTACAGTTGTCCGTCATTAACATCACCCCTGCACCACACTCGATGCTGCAGATAAGAGGCTCTCCGTCTTGAACAACCTCTGTCCCGCTCTTCGAGAACACTGGGACACACTGGGCTTGTACCCACAATTGTCCCCGTAACAATCGAGTCATGGCATGTCAAGTCACCCCTGCACATTCGATGCTGCAGATGAAGGACGACGGGCTGTCCCCACTCTTTGAGAACTTCGAAATATGTTGGGTTTGTACCCACAACTCTGCTCTATCACAGTCGATGCACAGTAGTGGATAGAAGCAACTGTGGACGAAGGTGCTTCGTCGAAATTTCAGACAACTTGATAGACGATTGATCCTTCAAGTTCGCTATCCCCGACATATCCAAAATAAACATCTCTTGAGTGGACGACTTGCAATCGAGATTTCCTTTCAAGCAATGCTAAAGTCAAATGAAATATTGTAACAATACTTACATTTACATCGCGCGCAGAAGGTAATGAAATGTCTCGGAGCGCACTTTTGTGTTATCTTAACCTAAGGGGACCCACTAATGTCAGCTGTCTCTGTGCGGCACAAGGCGACAACACAGCACTGCCCTGTGAGTGGGTGAATATTTGTCAATTGGTTGCTGCAAGTGATGAAATTTTTAGTAATGTTTCAGCTTTGGGCTCATGACACACGGCCCACTCTTCCAAATAAAGTGACGGGAACTTAAACGTCCTCTGTGGTGCGGACGGCTCCTATTTGTGTTTAACACACCCGCAGTATTAACCGAAATCCTCTGCAACAAGCGGTAAACCCCACTACTGCCTGGCCATGTCACCGCCCCAAATTAAGTTAATAATAATTAAGTTAACAATAATACTTCATATTATACTGCGTCATTAATGCGAATAGCATCCCGCAACGCTAAAGTTCTTACGTGAATGAGTGGTTTTAACTTATTGATCTGGCTGTCGCCTGATGAAGTTGGTTGTAATTACCGGCGAAACGTCGTACTCGAATAGTAAATGTAGTGGGTTTACTCTCCAACACACCGGTGTGCCCAACTAGCAACGACTTGGCACGTTTTGTTTACCGTGACAAACCTTACCAATTGGCCGATTCGGGTGGTGGCGGGTTTAACGACACATTTATATTTACGCGATCTAACCCCAAAAACAAACACCTCCAATATGAACTTATTGAGAGTTGACCCAGATTCTGATTTTTTTAAAAATAGATATCTTTCTCCTCTTACCCACACGTGGTTTAGTCGAGAACACCGCCCTTATGCTGTGAAGCTGCCCACTCTGACACGTAACCACGGGAGCCGTCCGATCACCGTCCGAGGTCGACTAAAGTCTGAAATCTCCCCCCGACTGCAGCGGCGGTGATTTGTGGACCATTCGACGTGAAGCGTCGCGGAGACGCACAACTTCGCTGCGTTGTTTCCGACTCTGTCCACCGCTTGCCCCGAGGGGGCGCCCTCCCCATCTGTGCCGATATCGATAACAAACGTGGGGTGTTGATTCCGTCACATCAAGAAGGCGTCGACGACGCCGATCTTAACATTTTGTCTTTAGTGCGTATAAATAAATTAAACAATCACACTCTCGTGGCTAGCCTTGTTTGGGTGCCACGGTGGCGAGATGTCGACTACCTCGCCTGGTACGCAGGAGGGCGTCCGTTCGATCCCGATCCCGACACCTGCTGCTCATATTTGGAGTTTGCGTGTTTCTCCCCATGGTCGCGTGGATTTTTTTCGGGGTTCTCGGGTTTTCCCCTCCACATTTACACACGCGAGTTTAGAGTGTTTGGCTGCTATACATTTCCACATGATAGTCCACTTCGTTGAGCTATCATTTGTGATAACCAGGTAGCTTCTGAAAAAGAGCTACGTAGCTCAGTGGGCCTTACCTGGTAAAATAAAAAAGAGTGTTTTTGTTGTTGGTAAGAACGCATTAAGAAGGATCGGCACAGAACTCGAGAGGAGTGATGTGGCCAAAGGACATGGCACTGCCGGCTTTCCAGCCCCTAAATTATTTTTTAAACGTGTTGACCCAACGAAACTACCACGCCTGGCTCGGTAAGCAGTCGAAAAAGCGTCACCAGCATCACACCACTGACCACCGCGTCGCTATAGCCCCATGCGTGTGAACAAAACAAGAGAAAGGTTCCCCATGGAGCCTACCGAGGCTGTTCGGGGCAAGTGCTCTTAACCAGCACCTACGAATGCTGGAAGGGGACGCGTGTTGCCAGCGCCACGACGGGCCACCTTTGTACCCCTCTGCCACGATGCTTCACACCACACCAGGTACTCACTTAGGGCTGAGTCGACCTGGTGGAAGCCCAAAACCGGTTCAGATATCACTCGCCACCTGATGTAAGCCGTGGCCGAATATCGAACTTTGTTGGCAGGGTTCGTCGCGCAGTGCGCCGACACACTCCGACCCTCCGGCTCCATCCCAACGCGTGTGGACAGACGCACTGCGGACACACGGTCCGCTGCGCAGTGCAAGTTTGCCGTGAAACAGCAACAACAACAACAACACCCAAACACAAATCTCGGAGAGACAGAGAGCCACCCACTGAGAGCGTCACTCGATGTAGTTGGGTCCGAGGAAGGCCATGTCGTCCATGTACTCGGACTTGCTGACGGACGAGACGCTGTTACTCCTCTTGATCTGGTTGCCGGCCTCGCAGCTGCCGCCGCTGTCCTCCTGCACAGACAGCGTCTGCTCTTCGGCCTCCGAGCCGCGGTGGTAGAAGTAGTTGAAGTTGGACACGATGACGGGCACGGGCAGAGCGATGGTGAGCACGCCCGCGATGGCGCACAGCGAGCCCACGATCTTGCCGCCCAGCGTCACGGGGAACATGTCTCCGTACCCCACCGTGGTCATGGTGACGAGCGACCACCAGAAGGCCTCGGGGATGCTGTGGAAGTGCGTGTTGGGGTCGTCCACCTCGGCGAAGTAAATCGCGCTCGAGAAGAGGATGACGCCGATGAAGAGGAAGAAGATGAGGAGGCCCAGCTCGCGCATCGACGCGCGCAGCGTCTGGCCCAGGATCTGCAGCCCCTTGGAGTGGCGCGACAGCTTGAAGATCCTGAAGACGCGCACCAGCCGGATGACCCTGAGGATGGCGAGCGACATCGTCTGCTGCCCGTTGTTGGCGCCCGTGTCTTGCGCCGCGAGCTCCGTGCCCAGCGTGATGAAGTAGGGCATGATGGCCACGATGTCGATGGTGTTCATGATGTTCTTGAAGAAGCCCGGCTTGCTGGGGCACGCGCAGAAGCGCACGAGCAGCTCGAAGCTGAACCACACGATGCACACGGTCTCCACGATGAAGAACGGGTCTTTGCCGAACTCGGGGGTGGGCCTCCCGCGGCCGTGCGGCACAGCCACGTGCACGCCCGGCACGTGGCCGTAACCGTGGCCGAGAGCGCCGCCGCCACCGCCGCCACCGCCCGGGTGCGCGTGACCTCCGTGCGCGTGGCCGCTGCCGCCGCCGCTGCTGCCGCCGCTGCTGTTGCCAGCAGCGGCAACAGCGGCGTCGCCGGCACCGACGTCGTGGCGCGTGCCCGAGTGGAGGTCCTTGTCGTCGCGGAACTCGGGCAGGGTCTCGGCCACGAAGATCACGATGGAGATGACGATGACGAGCACGGACACGATGGCGATGACGCGCGCGGGGTTCGAGCTCTCCGGGTACTCGAAGAGGAGCCACACCTGGCGCTGGAGCGCGTTCTCGGGCAGCGGCTTCTCCTCCTCCTTCACGTAGCCCTCGTCCTCGCGGTAGCGCGCCATCGTCTCCTCGCCGAGCTCGTAGAAGCGCACCTCCTCGGCAAAGATGTCGTAGGGCACGTTGGTGGGCCTGCGCAGTTTGCCGCGCGATTGGTAGTAGTAGAGGATGGCGTCGAAGCTCGGTCGGTTGCGGTCGAAGAAGTACTCGTTGCGCAGCGGGTCGAAGTAGCGCATCCGCTTCTGGGGGTCGCCCAGCAGCGTGTCGGGGAAGTGCGCGAGCGTGCGCAGCTGCGTCTCGAAGCGCAGGCCGGAGACGTTCACCACCACGCGCTCGCAGAATTCGTGGCCGCTCAGCTCTGGCTCGCAGCGGAAGCCGTCGGCGTGTGGGGTCTGAGAGCCCTCACAGGCCACCTCGTCCCTGGCCGCTTCTCCGCTCACCGTCATTGCGGAGTCCCCACCACCACCACCACCACCCCCCACCACCCCCTCCACCACCCCACACGAGGTGACGGTGGCTCGGGATGACGACGATAACGACGATGGCTCGATCGGTCGCGACGGTGGCGGTGAGATGGTCGTGGTGTTTGTTCGGGGGTGTGAGGGCTGCTGGATGGCCAGGAGAGTGAAATGGGGGGGGGGGGGGGAGTTGGGGGATGGGCGGGAAAAGGAGGGGGGCAGTGACTGTGAGTCAGCAAGCCCTTGTCTTCTGTTGATTTGTAGTTATTAATAACCTTAATGTTAATTTACGTCTCTTGAAAATTATGCGCGCGCGCACGTGTATGTGTCCGTGCTGTGGACGAACTTATGGCCCGGTAAGTTCGCGTTTGTCTATTTTGAGAATAATCGGGTGATAGTCAAGCACGCACGACTATCCCATTATTTCGACCGCATCACCGTTAATAAATAGCTACATGGAGATACGCTGTACGAGACACGTTCCTAATTACGATACTAGAAGCGTAGCAAGTGTTCCGTATCTCTCAACAATGATCTTTGTCACGTGAGTCATCGTTGCTTTATGGAGCGCGACCCTAGCGCAGGCTACGAGACCCAGCGCATCCCTACTATCTTGAATAGCAATCTTAAATAGCAATCGCTGTCCTAAATACCAATTGCACGAACCAGATGAGACTTAACGGTACGACCGTCTAATTTAAAATCTCGTTCGCTCGCGACAAAACGTAGCCGTTCAAATAATTAGTACAATTATTATAATTGTACTAAAATTATTATAATTGTACTAATTATTATGGTAATTGCAGGCGCACGAGAGACCAGTCGAGTTCCGAAATCTCCCCTTGAACCTCTCCCGCCTGTCCCGTCACCACAACTGCACCGCCACTTTCAATAACTCTCACTCTTTATCTCGACCACTTTCAGCAGAATCTTCCTCTTGCTGTTGTCGAGAATCTTGATGTTAACGGGAGGAATCCGACTACCTGCGAAGCGTCCCCTTTCGCAGATTGCAAAATGTCCAATTGTATCATTTGCCGTAAAGCGCCTCGGAATAGCGTGCCGTATTAATCTACGTGCGATCATTCAAGGGGGGGTGAATATACGCGCAGGCGATATCTTCAACACGGACATTAAACCGCGAGCTAACGGAACACGTTCCGCCGGCAGCCAGACCTGTATAACGACAGCGAACTTTTTCACGTGGCTTTCTTTTCTGTTTTACCTTGAGGACAGCTCTTACACGCGAGTGGCTTCAACGACGAGGAAGAGTGTTATTTCTCTCTCTCTCTCTGTCTGTCCCCACAGGCGTGCGGGCACGGACGTTGGGCGAACTTTAAACGGCGACGTTACCAGTTGCCTCCTCGATGAGCCTCGACGTCAAATCAGCCTTCAAATTCTTACGCGAACTGATTCGTCTTCTCACGAACGAGCTTGCAATCCACCCGACGGAGACAAACACGCCAACCGCCTGAGCCCCCCAACACTTTGCCCACGTCTGCTACGATGTAAAAATGGCCTACGATTGTAAAAAAAAAAAAAAATTGATCATAATTGTGATGCTGATGATGATTGCGATGTCACAACGATGGGGTGCGCGCTTCGTACGCGCGGTGCTGTGAGAGAGGAGCGATGGGACGCGTGCCGGCGTCGAGACTACTGCGTGAGTAGAGAGGGGGCAGCGCTGCGCTGTGGGTGGGTGGGTGTTTATATATAGAGAGAGAGAGGCCCGGCTATGCGTGGCTATGCTGATGCTGATGACCCGCTCGCTGTTCTCTCGAACGGGCGTCCGACATCCTCACGCCTGACAGCGAAACTGCTGTGTGACTCTCCCCAGCCGGACAATCCTCCCTCTTGACCCCACCAGCTACCAGTCAACCCCCACTATCCCTCCGCCCACTAACACCCCCTCCCCCCACCAACCAGCCACCGCACCCCACCCTCGCCTCGCCTCCCGCCACACTACAAAAAATATAAAGACAAAGATCTCGCGTATAGCCTGCACAGGCCGTCGGAGCAAGAGCGCTGTCAAGCGAACACCTATAGGCAAAAGGACAGCGGCTGCACACGAGTGGCTGGTGTGGCCAGCTGTAACGCCCGGCCGCCTTTGTCTCGCCGGTGATGATGTCTACACCCCGCACCGGGTAGTACTCGTTTGAGGATGAGTCGACATTGGGGTTGTCCCCCAGAGTTGTTTCAGATATTCGTCACCGATGTTGAGCGTGAGCGGGAATTGTCCGACTTAAATAGCCGGGGTTCGTATAGCAGTGCGCTAATAACTTACCCCCCCCCCCCCACGGCACACACGCGCACACCCCTGTACCTCCCTTGATTGACCTTACAAGCAAAGACGCCGCCACAACCACAACCCTCTTGACCCGAGCCACCTCCCCCCCAAGCCAGTCCCCCAACTTGACCCCCACTTTCTTAGATCAAGTTACCCCTCTCGTTTCGATCTCCGAATTCCCCAAAAGTCTCAGCTGGCCTTGATCCCACCACCCTGCTGAGCTTGATCCCATCGGCCCTCCACCGCTCGTTCTTCTCCACCACCAACTTCATCATCTCCCTTGACCCCACTGACTTCCTTCCCTACCCTCCCCTCCCTCCATCACTCACTCACTAACCCCACCACCCTGCTCTCGTGTTCTGCTGGAACCAGGGATGCCTCAATGTAACCCGGGTGGATAGAGGGGTGGGTAGGGGGGTTAGAACTCGTGTCTGTCAAGGGTAGGAGGGGTTATTTTAAACCTTCATTCTTTGAACTCCCCCTGCTCGGTCGAAACCAATGTACTCTCCTCTCCTCCCTCTCCTCTCCTCCCTCTCCTCCCTCCCTCCGTCTCCCTCCCTCCGTCTCCCCGCCTTCTGACTGGGGGTCACGCAGAGAGGACCTCTGTTCTTGACCGGCTCCTGTGTTGTTCTTGAAATGGAATAAGGGGGGGGGGGGGGGGGTTGGAGAGTGGGGAGTGTGCGGTGTGCATGGGGAGAGGGTAAGAGAGTGAGAGAGCGAGGGAGAGAAAGAGAGGGCTGCCTGTACGACGCACAGCGTTGTGTCTACCCGTGTCTGTTTGGATTATTGTAAAGACATCGGTCGTCCCGTCCCTGTGCAGGTTCGAAACGCGTTTAACGACGTTGACAGACACTTTGGCAATCCACTGCTGGATGAAGGTTTCCCCGCGCGTCGTGTAGGTCATGGGGATTGTTGCTTGTTTCACCATATTTCACCACGCTGGGTCTACTCAGTGCGCCGGGAGATGTGTAACTGTACGTAAACATATTGACTTAAAGCTTTCGTGACTGCAGGAATTCATATTCTTTGGGTCTTTCGGAAAAGTCACTTGGATAGGTTCAAATTCATAATTGTTTATTTTTTATTAATTTGAACCTATCTACGTGACTTTACCGACAGACTAAAGAAAATACATAAACATACTGGGGGGCTGTGGGGGGGGGGGGGGGTCTCTGCGACGTACGCACACAACTGCCCGAACCCGTTCAACTTTCACAGCGCGTCGATCCCACGAATTCGTCGGTGCCATTCGCTGTATTCGTTATGCGAGACATCCCCACGTTCTTACGCGCGTCGGGTCCCCTGAAGCCTTCAAGCCGCTGTAACAGAAGGCTCCACTTTCCGCCACTGTAGCGAGATGTGAACTACCTCGCCTGGTATGCAGGAGGGTCGTGGGTTCAATCCCGACCATGACGGCTGCTGTATATTTGGAGTGTGCGGTTTCTGTCTCTCTCCCCGTGGTCACGTGTATTTTTCTCCGGGTCCTTCAGGTTTTCCCGTCCACATTTAGAATGAACATCACGCGTTGAGAGTATTTTAATCGCTATAGATTTCCATATGATAGCCACTTCGTTGAGCTATCATGTGGCCAGGTCGCTTCTGAAAAAGATATATATACCTTAGTGGGCCTTACCTGGTAGAATAAAAACATAAACTGTTTCGTTTAATAGTTTCTAACCATCCATACTATTTGTATTTTAGCAGGTAAGGCCCACTGAGCTACGTAGCTCTTTTTCAGAAGCTACCTGGTCACAAATGATAGCTCAACGAAAGTGTGCTTATCACGTGGACATTGATAGCAGCGCGTGATGTTGATTCGAACATGACAGCCTCCATCCTTGACAGCACCCCCTTGTGGCAGCATCCACCAAACCACTTGATTAAGCTTCACGCGTCATCAGGATCTTCCCTATAGCAAGTAGCTTGGTGGGGAGTGGGGGGGGGGGCTCCCCCCTCTCCTCCCGGGGGGCTCTCCCCTTTCCAATTCCCTTCTCTGTGCCCCTCCGGCTTACGGGCCATAGTACAATTTCACCGCCTGCACACACGTGAGCTACGCTGCTGCACCACACACGTAACCCTCACTTGTAAATTCGTAGTGTGCTGATCTTTTGCAGGTGTATTGAAAAATTTTGCTACTGCTACTGATGCTCCTGTTGTTATGGAGTGACTCATGCAGCCAGCTATGGCTGCAAAGTTTGGTCGTACATGTTATGTATATATCGTTTATTGTTAAATTTGAATCACAGTTCCTATGATCACTGTTACATTGTTTTTATAGCTTTATTTTGGTAATTTTGCAAACGTTTTGGTTTAGCCATGTTTGTTTGTTGTAGTACAGAGTTAGCCCGATAACTTTAATCTAAATTGTCTTATGGTTGTTATTATTTGACTTGCATCCCACTGGGATTTTTGCACACAGCGTTGAAATACGGTTGTTTTGTCTTGAAGACTTTGCTGTTTTTTCCTGGGTTTTTCTGTTGTGTGTCGTCACTTTAAGATGTTTCTTGTTCATGTTTTTGTTTGTTGCGGTTGCACCCGAGTCAAGAGCCGCATGGCTCACAGGGCTACACCTAATAAATGAAACTGAAAAAACTGAAGTTCGTATGTCTGTCGCCGTCCGTGGCGCGTTGCCACTCGTTACCATTGCATTTGAAAGCAGAGGGTGGGAGCGGAGGACGAGGGTGGAGGATGATGAACACATAGGCAGTGAGTTTGACCGTGCGTCGATTACACGGTTCGCATAAGCTCGCAAGGTACGTCGTGATGGAAGCCACCCGTGTAAGATTGTACGCATTTTCTGTGAATGCAAATGTTGACTACATTTAGGTATAATAGAGCGAAGACATTTACCAACGAGACGTAAAAAAACACTCATAACAACACAAATGAGACGGTAAAAGTGAGGAATCTCCGTCCCTAAATCGCCACAATCTGTGACCGCATATGTACGTGTATGTTGAACTTCTTTCGCACCGTACGTAGGTAGCCAACGGTTGCTCGTCGGAGGCATGTCCACCGTCGGGGGGAAACGAATCGCGACACCGCGCAACCTCTCACGCTGTTGAGACGCTTGCGGCCGACGGGGACGAGACGAGGTCAGGGACCCCCCACCTCCCCCCCGAGCGCGCATCGAGTTACAACGGCGATGTGAGAGCCCACGCGGCTCCTTGGCCGTCAGTACCGTGCGTCCAATGTTTTATGTTGCTGTTGTTGTAAAAACAACAACAAAATATTTCATTGGGAGAATGTAACGAGCGCGCAGTGTCCAACACGCGGTCACGAGTCCATTTTCCGAGACACCCGGCACGCAGTCGAAGCGTCATCGGTACTCAAAGCAGCAGCAGTAGTCGTGAAGTTAATTTGATACGACCCTGTATAATAATAAAGTACTTCAGGGGTAGTACTATAAGTACGGAGGGTACAATTTCACCTGTCTGTCCGGGTGCCGGTTAAGGAAAATATGTACCGCACCCCGGCACACCACATCCATGATTCCCCTCTTCGTCGTGACTGTGGCTACTGGTCACGTACCTACACTCTCGTTCTTCTTGCAGCTACCCGGAAAAAATATTTCTGTTGTGAAATTAACTCCCACATCCCCCCCCCATCCACCCACCCCCTCACCCCCGCCTCTTCCATCCCCCCCTCTCCTGCCTGGACACAGCCATTGGTAGGGGTGGTGGTGGTGGTGGCTGCCCGATACGGATTCTGCGCACGTGGCTATTTCGGGCAGAATGCGCGCGCAATGCGGGCGCGTGGTGGTGTGAGTCGGCGGCACAACGGGTGCTGCGGTCACTCTGTGCATTCGTTACACACACGTGCGGGGTGTCCCGACGTTTCGCCACCAACCCCCTCCAACCCCAAGCCGCAGCAGTCACAAATTGGATTAATTGTCATGATCCAGACTCAAAGAGTTCGATTGTGAGACTTAAATTGTCAACGAACTTTGTGAACATAGCGACCTCCAGTGGCTGCACGCTGGGCGGTGGGTTGGTGTGGGGAGTGAGAGTGCAGCGGTTAGCGCGCTGCGCCACCAACCTGGCCACCCGGGTTCGATTCCCGCTCAGGGCCAACACCGGTGACGATTATCTGCTGGTGCTGGCAACCCACCCCCTCGCGCGACGCGCCGGCCTTGAAAGGTGCTCGCCGTTAATTAAAGGGAATTTGGAGACTTTCATCCGGCAGTGGATGGGCCGATAATTAAATAAAGCGGAGGAGGGGGGGGGGGGTCGTGAAGAATAACCCACGGTGAGGCAGCCAAGGGAGGGAAACTCGCCCGAAAGGAGGACATCCGCTCCGGAGATGGAGCGATGAAATCAGCTCGTGTACAGGTGCGAGATGGATCGCTACATCGCAGGACTGTCATAGGAAAGGCGACGGTTTGTGAGTAGAATGATCCTTGCTGCTGATGATGATGATGACTGCATCGCGGGGCGCTGTCAGATGCGCTTATGCGGCCGTCTGGAACGCTCTTCCTTCCGATGTTAGGAAGCCGCTGGAGCTGTGCACTTTTAAATCATCTAAGATTGAAAACTCAATTATTTATACATGATTTTTGTGTTCAGTTTGTTGTCCTTCCCCCGCGCCTCCGATTGGCGCGGTTGGCTGCGTACGGTGCGAAAGAAGTTCAACATACCACACATGATGACATCAAGAGGAAATTATTTTTACCAGGTTAGGTGGCCTGAAGCCAAAGCTTATACCCAATACGTGGGCTTGCTTTAATCGTGTTAATTACAGTTTTGATTACCAATGATCTCCCAACGTCTACCTACCTCCAGCCGCCATCTCATTGAATGCACTGCAGTACTTAGAAGTTCACGGTATGCCACTGCCCAATTGACAATTGCGTTCAAAGCCACGGGTCAAATCCGCTGCTGGATCAGGACCTATAGCCCCGCGCCTTGCCAGGTGATGGGATTTGTTTGGCCATACCTCACACCGATAGTCAATGTGGGTTTGTGGAAATGTGTAGCATATACGCAGAAATCATAGAAGTGCAGTACAACAGTGGATTTTTTTTCCGCTTTGGACATTTGGGAATATAGAACTTTGCCGGTCCACTGCTGGATGAGGGAGTCCGTAACACGCGCTGTTCATGGGGGGGGGGGGGGGGCAGGGGTGCTGTTAAAATAAGGAGGCAATATTATTGATCAGGTGGGACGGATTTAAGCCAAAGCTGACCCAATTTTATGTCTTTACATTTTGTAACGCTTTCGTGACGTTGCACTGGCAGCGTCACGACGCTGCCCTAAAGGGAATGTGCATAACAGGCGACGTTTCGAGAAACGGTCCTTCCTCATAAGGATGTCTTGCATTTAACATTATTAATTGCACATAGCAATTATCTGGAACCATCTACCCCCCCCCCCTCCTCCCCCGAATGCGCATCCACGTCCACTTTATATCTGATTGAAGACACCACTTTGAAGTCCACGGTGTGCTGCTGCTCGCTGCTGACTGCCTAAGCTCATGTTCAAAGCCATGCCCAAATTAGCTCCAAGCTGAGCTAATCTCCGTTGGTGGTCCCGAGGCCAGTAATGGAAACTGAGATGGAGTGGTGGAGAAGAAGGGACTACCCTCTCTCCACTCTCTCTCTCTCCACGTGCCCAGCTGTCAGCAAAAAAACTACAGGAAATGCGTCCGATCTTGTCGGGGGGGGGTCCAGGGAAGCTCAGCAGAAAGAACTCGACAAATCCGTTCCAAGCTAAGCAGCGTCGATCCTGTATAGTTCTCGAACGGACGATGGATCCTCAACAATAACGTTGCCATAGGCTCCGGGACAACGCTGTTGGCAGGAGAGGGCAGTGCTGTAAAAAAATACACATTGTTGTGCCGCACTTCTATGCTCGCGCGTCGAACGGTCTTCAGATGATCGGCCTTGTACAAGAGCTGCTTGGCTCAATGTTGCTCCTCCGCCTTCAGCAACCGTCACTGAGCAGCGTGGTGAAGTTCGGTAAGGGTCAGGTAGCTCCCATGATCGGATAGGCGTGATGAGGCCCTCATCCAACAGTGGATCGACAACGGGTGTTATTACCCTCTCAGTAGGACAACCACTGTTTAATTCCCACAGCGTGCTGCCAGACTCTGAAAGTGGTACTGATTTTAATCGTCTTGGAGGGATGATTGATGATTATGGCAGCAATAGAATACAGTTGGGATCTAGAGAACGCCGAAATGCAATTGCGTCCAAAAGGGCCGTGGGAAATAGGTGGCCACGGGACCACGGGGTCATCGATATGCGTGGGTTTTTTTTTTCAAGCTGATGTAAGGGGTTCAATACCATCCATCCTGTCTGTCCCTGTGAGCCTCGGGCAATAGCAGTCAACTCCCCAGAGTGCTAAAAATGTCTCCGTGTGCCATTGCAAACATTGTTGTGTTGCACGGACTGCACACGTACACGTAACCCGTTCGTGTATATAATCACAAATGTGAATTCACGAATTCCATAGCATCCCTTACGATCTATTAACGTGTCAGATGATGGCTAGTTATGCCCTGGCTCCCACTGGCACGTAACAAAACATGTAATGATTGCCGTGGATTTTGGGGATTTCAATGACGAGGAGGGAGGGATGGAAGCGCCCCTTCCTGAGTCATACCTAACGTGCAAATGAGATTCCATAGTTCAGGCGCTCCAGTTCCACCCCATCTTTCCTCTGCACCTGCTTACGTAATAGGAGTACCCTTATAATAATTCATCTCCCTTTGCCTATTCACAGATGCATGCAGAAGGCCTCCCTCCTACCCATGCCATATTAGTTTTGGGAGGTTTTTTTACCACACTGGTCGGTGCGGGTCTGTGAAAGAGGTGGCACAGGAACGGGTCAATATGTAAACTCGCCACTGATGTTAGCCGTGGCTGGGAATCGAACTCTCTCTCTTCCGGATTCATAGCGCGGAGTACGAACCACTGTGCCACGGCTCCACCTGGTTTGCTTTTTTGTCCTGAACACTCCACACGTGAACAATTTTGAGTGTGTGCCAGCAGCCTTGTTAGATCGCGTTCTCGGTCGGAGCGTTGTAGCGACATCACGTGACCCTTCCCCGCCAATGCGCCGGAATGTGGCGCGCGCGTGCCTCCGCAGATTGTCACGCGGACGTGGAAGGAAAAAAAAAGATGCGAGTGGAATCAGCACCACCTGCTCCAGGCGGCGTGTTGATGCACGCTGCGACGTTTGCACCGTGTGTGCATTGAACTTCTTTCGCAACGTACGCCGCAAACCGTGGTGCAATAAACAGGCCGTTCGCTTGATTCCAGTTCGCCTTTTGCGGCGATGTTTGGATCTTGTAGCAAATGGCGCCATCAATGATTCGGCGGCCTGCGAGTGCGCCCACGAATCTCAAACCATCGACCACGAATCCCAAACCATCGACTACGAATCTCAAACCATCATCGACCACGAATCTCAAACCATCGACCACGAATCCAAAACCATCGACGACCACGAATGCCAAACCATCGACTGCGAATCCCAAACATCGACCACGAATCCCAAACCATCATCGACCACATCGTAAACACTCCGCTGCTGCTGCTGTCTTCACTCGTTTCACGGAGGAATTGACGAGATCCACTCTGCTTCACAACAGACAATTGAGTGGATAACAACATGTAACATTACATCTTGAATCTGCTGCTGCTATTCGTCCATACGAAAGAAGAAGGAGAAGAAGAAGGGAGGAGGAGAACTGTGGCAAACTGAGAAAAGGTCCTCCCTGTCGGCAAAAGGAGGAGAGGAGGTCGTTTGCACCCGCCGTTGAATAAGGGCCAGGGAGTCGGTAGCACCGACGGCTGGGGTGGGGTCGATCCAGACTGCGTGCGAGGCAGAAGTGCTAAGGTGGGAGACGTCGGAGGAGGTTGTCCTGGCCAGCGCCTTCACGAGGAAAGGAAGACGCGAGATGTGATGGCATTTTGCACGAATGTTGGAGTCTGGTAGAGGTTTTGAGGACGAGGAGAATGGGAGCCAATCGATTGTATGAATAGCATTATTTTACGAATACACTGTTAGGTGTTGACAATCTATGGATGTTTGTTTTAAACGTCTCTTTCATTGGTCTTAGTTTGCATTTCTAATGCAAATTTTGTAAAACTTCCAAACAACCTCGCACGGCTTTGCTCTACCCCCCTAATATTTCACAATTAAATCGTGGACTTCGCTTTCCGACGAATATTTGCTCGGGTTTTCCCTGGACATGCACCGAATGAAGCCATTAGTCATTTCATCGCATGGGGATAATGATGTTGTTTTGCCCTTTTTACCAGCTCATCGGTATGCAGTCATTGTTATACCCTGCTAATGGAGCGTCCAGAGTGTTGTGGATATTTGGCCCATTTGAGGCACAATTTGGTTGCACGCTTTTATGGATTTTTGCCAAAAAGACAAAGGTGGAAATTTGGAGAGAGAGAGAGAAAAAAGTGATCTGCGTCCGTTTCAGGCACGCGCGTTCGCCTCTATTCCCCGCGAGGAATGGCCAAGGTCGCATTCCATAGAAAAACTCCGCATCCAATCAGCAACGGGGCCGTGGCAGCTGCCTATGGGAACGTGGGCCATGCAATGCAGACGTCACCACGCTAGCCCTGTTGACGGACAAAGCGGACCAATCAAGCTCCGTGATCTCAAGCACGCACAGGCGTACTGCTGCTGATGACGATGATGATGATGGGGGTATCGATTTCTCTACTCCCCACCAACGTGTACAATTATTGTAGCCCTGAGTCCAAAGGCAACAGAGAAAAAAATTGTTCCTACACCACCACTGCTAAAGACAAAGACCCCCCATGTAGGCTGATCAGATTGTTGGGGCAAGTGCTGTTAGCGAGCAACAATGAAGGCCGACACGGTGCACGAGGAGGTGGGTGGCCAAAACCACGCCCGGCCGCCTTTGTCTCCCCAGTGGCGATGTTTTACACACCACGTACTCATTTGATGCTGAGTCGATCTAGGGGATGCCCATTAACCGGTTCAGATAATCGTCACTGGTGTTGGCCGTGAGCGGGAATCGATCTCGGGTGGCCAGGTTCGCAGCACAGCGCGCTAACCGCTACACTACCGCTCCTCATTGCGCGTTGCAGTTGGTAATAGGTCCTCATGAGCAGTGTTAGTCATGGAGACTTTTATAGAAACCAATTGTTGCGGCTACATTTGTTGATTTTTATACGGTATTTATTCATAGTTATTTGAGTTTAACAAAAAAAAGTAAATAAGTAGCATAAAATAGAAGCGGCCCATTTGGATGCAATATAATAACACAAAAAAACAGAAGCTGGTACAACTCATCAATCACAGCTGCCGGGGCACGCTGCAGCTCTTATGAAGAGCAAGTACTTAATCACGATGAGGGTCGACGAGGACGTGAGAATCAGGCTGATGGGGATTGAAGTGCTCGGTTGTCGTCGTTATCGTTTTTTGTCACAAGTCAGGGCAAGTGAGATTGGACGGTGGCCAGGAGGATTTTCGTGAAATTTCCACAACTGGGTCAGCATCAGCCGGATCCACGAGCGATGCCAAAACGCTCAAATGAGCAACGGTGACCCTCCACCCCCCCCACCCGCTCTTTTTGAAATGAGCACTCGGTACCAACAACTCGGGACTTAACGCTGATTGTAATCACATTATCCAGCGGCAGAGTGGATCCGACCGTGAGCCTTTGCGTATGTTGCAGCCGCTCGCGAGCAGCGGAAATGCTCCAAAGTGCGAGTGAACAACAACAACAAAAAGTAGCCGCGTGAAACGAAGGTGGCCGCTTTGGGGGACAGCAAGCCTCTGGGAGACAGCAAGCCCTCTGAGAGTTGACGTTAGAGGGGGCGGGGGGTGCCGTCCATAGCTCGTGGTGGTTCGACGGTGCGGAAGGAAGTCTCATAGAGGCCTCCGTTGGCAACGGTGCCTCGACGCGATCCCCTGTCGTCTTTGGCGAACAGTCCCTTGTGAAAGGTGTACCCCCCCCCCTTGTTGTCGATCCACTGCTGGATGAGCCCCCCCCCCCCCATACGCTCCGTGGGGGGGGGGAGGTTGTTTGACAAATTCTTCGTCACATTGCTCACTGCGTGTTGGCGAAGGTAGGGAGGTAGAGGCGTGGGGGTTGTCCAAGTACGGTACAACAACTAACTTTGCTGCGCCGCCCTCTGCTGCCTACAACGGAGTAACGCAGCCTTCCTGTAACACCCGTTATGCACGTGGTCGTCTAAGGGGCCGTCCATAAATGACGTCACGCGATTTTGGACGATTTTTCACCCCCCCCCCCCTCGTCACACGGCATCACAAAAAGTCAGACCCCCCTCAAATATGACGTCACAAAGCTCTGCTCCCCCACCCCAAAAAAACCATGCTTCAAATCGCTTTAAATTATTGTCATTGTAGTGCGTATTTAATGTGGCGCTGCACTGATGTTGTAGGAGAAAACATTTATTAAAAAAAGTATATTTAATTAAGTAGAACGTGTTTTCTATATTTATTTAAAGTTGCGCATTTTGATGTGACGTCACATTTCTCAACCCCCCCCCCCCCCTCGGCACACATCGTCACAAATGTCTTACCCCCCCCCCCCTAGGTGCGTGACGTCATTTATGGGCGGCCCCTAAACAAATACTATCAGGGCGCCACGTCGCTTAGCTTCCGATCCAACAAGATATGGAGCATTTCGGCCGATTTGGTGTTGGGCTACTGAGATGTATTCTACTTTGTGTTCTTATCGTTATTATAAATTTGTGTTACGATATATGATATGACAAGTTGTCACGTTGTTGTTGACATGCTGTTGTCCTAAATCACACGGTTCTTTCTGGCTGTGAATGACAAATTATCCTTCTAGATCAGTGGTTCTGAACCTTTAACTGCAGCCTTGAAATCCCTTTGGTATTCAATCGTTAGGAAAAACATGTGCAACGTTAATACATACATCGGTTTGATGAAACAAAGTAGTTGTACTTACGAGCCCGTGCTGAATTTGTGTTTCGATTATTTACCTTCTAAAAAAAATCAGTTTCGCACCCCCAGAAAGGGCATCTCGCACCCCAGGTTAAGAGCCACTGCTCTCGAAACCTTATAAACTGCCGTGCCTCCCCTCTCGATGGCTCTACTGCTGCTGCTGCTGCCAGTAAGTCATCACGTTCCGCAGCGAATGTGGAGCGGCGTGTAATTGCTGTGATAAATTTTCAGGATTTATTTGGATTAAAACACAAATATATAACGAAGGTGTGAAGCCCAGCTTATGTGCGCTCGACATTACAACGAGAGGAACACGTGGCTTAGAGGACACACGGAAACTAATAGGCATCATGATGGCCGTTAAAGGTAGGTGGGCTTCGGTAGGATATGTCCCTCGAAGGGATGATGGCTAAAGGTCGAGAATGTTTGGCTGTACCGTGTTGAACCTCTTTCGCACCGCACGTAGCTAACCGTGCTGATCGGAGACGAGAGAATTGGAGTGGCAGCTAGGTGACCGAGATGCAGGCGCACGCCGGATTGTGACATGGAAAACGGCTTGAGAAAGTTCTTCAATCCAGCGGTGGGTAGATCGAGGCTGCTGCTGTTATATCACGGGTGTTGTCACAGCCTCCGCCTGCATAAATATTGCGTCGTTAACATCTTATAGCCTCTTCACATCACTTTCCACGGTCGTCCGCACATTGCCGGCCACAAATTAGAGTTGTCACAACCCTCAATGGGGTTCCATTAGGGTTGCGTAAAACCATCTGCGTCGTATCCTCATCATCATCATCAGTGTTGTGACACGGCCGCCGCCCCCACTGTTAGAGTCGGAGAGGCTCGCTGTGCCCTGCGCACGCGGTGTGTGTTTCCATCCCGACGGAGGCGTCTGGGGGAGGCCGAGGGAAGGCGGCTGTGGTTGTTTTATTTTGATCTTTATGGCCGTACCCTGGGGTACCAAATCATATAAAAATGGCCGAGGCAATAAAATATTTTATTTCTGGGGACACTATATATTTTTTTTCAGGGGTGTTACTTAACTCCGCGACTGGGGTACCAATCAATCCGAAATCAGTGTCACACTCCGCGATGTTGAAACACAGCGAGGACGATTGTGCTGAAACCCTGAACGCTCGCACGAACCGTAGTGGTGGTGGTGCGTCGTGAGTACAGCTCGTCGAGATGAGTCGATTGCCACATCGCCGACCATCAACGGACCAAACATGACTGTGCCATCGTTACCTCGGGGTGACCGCCATAAGGTTCATTTGTCGAGGGAGGCAGTGGAGCGCGCAGCGGCTCCGGTCATCGCCACGGAGCGGCGGGGCCCTCTCGTGGCGGACAGACACCACTGCCCCAAAGACAAAGATTCTCCACCCCTCGCCGGATAGCCTTAACAGACTGTTGGGGCAAGTGCTGTTAGCGAGCAGCACCCGTGAAGGCGGTGGCACAGCAACGCGATGGGGTTGAGTGGCCAGCACCACGCCCGGCCACGCTTTGTCACCGGAGTGGCGACGCCTGCAATATTTTTGTGTCTCTCGTCTCTCTCTCTCCCCGTGGTCGCGTGGATTTTCTTCCCCGGGTCCTCCGGGTTTTCCCCCTCACGCGATCAGAGTTTTTGGCTGCTGCTACAAATCCCCGTCACTTCGTTGGGCCATCATTTGTGATGGCCAGGTAGCTTCTGAAAATGAGCGGCATAGCTCAGTGGGCCTTGCCTGGTACAATAGTAGTAGTTTACACATTGCACCAGGTACACATTTAAGGCGGAGTCGACCTAGGGGAGGCCCAGGACCGGTTCAGGTTCGTAGCGCAGAGCGCTAACCGATGCACCACCGCTCCCCACGTATAGCGATCTACCCTCACCCCCCCCCCCCCCCCCGTCGCTCCATCGATGCGTTGTCGCTATTTCTGGGGCAAGATTCGAGAACAAATTTGTCCTATATGACGAAGGGCCATTGCCCGAAACGTCGCCTTTTATGCTTGCCTTTTATGGCCACAGTGTTTTTGTCGAATGTGCTGAGTTTTAACGTTATGTTTTACTTGTTCACCACTGCCAACGCAGTATGACCGAATATTTGATTAAACATATAAAAAATATATTGATATACTTTGTCCAGTAATACCGTAAACCACACCGTGGAGAATGCAGCATCTCCCGTGGTTACGATGGTCTGCCTGCTAGGACCTGAGCTTCGTTCGGGCGCTGAGCTATGAACCCGGCGGCCCTATTTCGATTCCCCCTAGGCCGACTCAGCCTCAAATGACGACCTGGTGCGATGTGTATAAAACATCGCCACTGGAGGAGATGAAGGCGGCCGGGCGTGGTGCTGGCCACCCACTCGTACACCGTGCCGCCCTTCATAGGTGTCCGTAAGCAGCACTTGTCCTTTGAGTGTGTTAAGGCTACACATGCGACCTTTGTATATAGATACAAATGCTGTGCATTAAGGGCTTACATATGCAGGGCGTGTGCGTTTATATTCCCGATTCAAGCAAAGAGGGATTTCGGGCCATGGCCCCGTGTAAATCCACGCAACTTATTTCGTGCGGAATTTTTCTGGAAACCGCCACTTATTTGTGCCTGCAATAAACCGCCCAGAAGGCGACCTGCCAGGGCAACAACAACAAAATACATGCCCGTCCCAGCGATTCCTTGGCTATGCGGAGACATTCCGTAAAAACCAACAGACGCATGCAACCGTAGGCGATTCATATGTACGCAATGACAAAAGGTTTCCTGCGCACTTGTGTCGTGACTGACTCCGAGACACTACGAGTAGGAGGCACTCTGTTTATTAAAACGGCCTCGACAGTTCACACTTAGCAACTACGGTTCCCAGTCAGGACAGCTGGCAGACTGCCTGACTCACGACGCCGAGATGGTGAAGACAGAGACGACGGTGAAGACTCCAGCAGCAGCACGACGGGGATCCCACTCCACACGACAGCCCCGAGCTCTTCTCCCGGGGCCCCTCTTATCCCGTCAGCGTAGCCTGGCTCCGCCCCTGGCCACGCCCCCCTTCTGGAACCTACCAGCGGGTTCTCCATGTGCCTCTTCTGTAACCTTTCCCCTACATCCCTCTGTCTGGTCTATCACGTGACCTGCTGTCAGTCAGGGCTGCTGTAGCTGCAGATCCCCTTCCCTGCCAGCAGCCAGCGCTGTGCTGCTAAGTGACCGATTCTATGTCACTACACTTGTATAGCCTTAACGGACTGTTGAAGCAAGTGCTGTTAGCGAGCAGCCACCTATGGTGGCCAGCACCACGCCCGGCCTGTACACCCATACGCGAACGCACGAATAGAGCCGCACGCATCGCAGAGTTGGTACGGGCTCTGGTGCACTGAGTCATAATATATATTTATACTGTAGGAATCCGATGAGCTCTAAAGCTTTTTTCACAGATGTACAATATAATGAAATTGGGCCACTTGACCAATTCCCCTGCACCCCCCCACTACCCCCATCTTATACAGTGAGGGAAAAAAAGTATTTGATCCCCTGCTGATTTTGTACGTTTGCCCACTGACAAAGAAATGATCAGTGTGTAATTTTAATGGTAGGTTTATTTGAACAGTGAGAGACAGAATAACAACAAAAACAATACAGAAAAACGCATGTCAAAATGTTATGAATTGATTTGCATTTTAATGAGGGAAATAAGTATTTGACCCCTCTGCAAAACATGACTTAGTACTTGGTGGCAAAACCCTTGTTGGCAATCACAGAGGTCAGACGTTTCTTGTAGTTGGCCACCAGGTTTGCACACATCTCAGGAGGGATTTTGTCCCACTCCTCTTTGCAGATCTTCTCCAAGTCATTAAGGTTTCGAGGCTGACGTTTGGCAACTCGAACCTTCAGCTCCCTCCACAGATTTTTATGGGATTAAGGTCTGGAGACTGGCTAGGCCACTCCAGGACCTTAATGTGCTTCTTCTTGAGCCACTCCTTTGTTGCCTTGGCCGTGTGTTTTGAGTCATTGGCATGCTGGAATACCCATCCACGACCCATTTTCAATGCCCTGGCTGAGGGAAGGAGGTTCTCACCCACGATTTGACGGTACATGGCCCCGTCCATCGTCCCTTTGATGCGGTGAAGTTGTCCTGTCCCCTTAGCAGAAAAAGACCCCCAAAGCATAATATTTCCACCTCCATGTTTGACGGTGGGGATGGTGTTCTTGGGGCCATAGGCAGCATTCCTCCTCCCCCAAACACGGCGAGTTGAGTTGATGCCAAAGAGCTCCATTTTGATCTCATCTGTACACAACACTTTCACCCAGTTGCCCTTCGAATCATTCAGATGTTCATTGGCAAACTTCAGACGGGCATGTATATGTGCTTTCGTGAGCAGGGGGACTTTGCGGGCGCTGCAGGATTTCAGTCCTTCACGGCGTAGTGTGTTTCCAATTGTTTTCTTGGTGACTATGGTCCCAGCTGCCTTGAGATCATTGACAAGATCCTCCCGTGCAGTTCTGGGCTGATTCCTCACCGTTCTCATGATCATTGCAACTCCACGAGGTGAGATCTTGCATGGAGCCCCAGGCCGAGGGAGATTGACAGTTCTTTTGTGTTTCTTCCATTTGCGAATAATCGCACCAACTGTTGTCACCTTCTCACCAAGCTGCTTGGCAATGGTCTTGTAGCCGATTTCAGCCTTGTGTAGGTCTACAATCTTGTCCCTGACACCCTTGGAGAGCTCTTTGGTCTTGGCCATGGTGGAGAGTTGGAATCTGATTGATTGATTGCTTCTTTGGACATGTGCCTTTTATACAGGTAACAAGCTGAGATTAGGAGCACTCCCTTTAAGAGTGTGCTCCTAATCTCAGGTCGTTACCTGTATAAAAGACACCTGGGAGCCAGAAATCTTTCTGATTGAGAGGGGGTCAAATACTTATTTCCCTCATTAAAATGCAATCAATTTATAAAATTTTGACATACGTTTTTCTGGATTTTCTTGTTGTTATTCTGTCTATCACTGTTCAAATAAACCTACCATTAAAATTATAGACTGATCATTTATTTGTCAGTGGGCAAACGTACAAAATCAGCAGGGGATCAAATACTTTTTTCCCTCACTGTACGTTCCCTCGCACACAATACACGGGTGTTGTTTCGCTAATATGACTGCAAGAACACCGACTAATGCTGTATACCCAGACTGGGACCCTCTTGAAAGTGCATTCTCTTGGGACGTGTCCTACCCGAGCCCACTTATTTTGTGATTTGAAAAATAAAGTTTGCGTTTAATTTTTTTATTATTTTGACGTTATCCATAAGCGTGGGCTCATGTAGTGTGGGTGTTTTTAGCGTGCAAGTTGAACAAAAAAGAATCCAACAATTTGCATGCAGTGACCAAAGGTGCGATACTGCTCACAGACTCAACGGGGAATTCTAATCGGTTCAACCCCACGGTTAAGTAAAGGTCTCACATTTGTAATCACACCAGCAAAATGAGCATGCAGGAGATGGGTATGATGGAAGAGCCCTCTGTCTTCCTCCATGGGTCGATCTCCTCCTCGGCTTCCTGGTCAAACCGACACGCCAACTAACCCCGGGGGGAGGGTGTCTTAGATTAAATCGTTCGGCATTGATAATTCATGGCCCCCCCATAGAAATACCGCATGGGTGGGAGACTCGCCTTCAGTGGCACGGCATTTAATTCATGTTTCGCCGTGGGTATGTGTGTGGCGTGGTGTGTGTGCGGTTAGCGCGGCTGCGCTACGAACCCGGCTATCCGAGTTCATTTCCCGTTCACGGCCAATGGCCAACATCAGTGACGATTATCTGAACCGGCCCAGGGCGTTCTCCCCTAGGTCGACCCAGCCTCAAATTAGTGCCTGGTACGGTGTGTAAACATCGCCACTGGTGGAGACAAAGGCGATCGGGCGTGGTGCTAGCCACCCACCCCCTCGTGTGCCGTGCCGGCCTTCACAGGTGCTCGCTAAGGAGCGCTTAGCCCCAACAGTCTGTTATGGCTACACGGGGGATCTTTGTCTTTAGCGTGTGCCGAGACCATTAACTCCGTCAGTCATTCCGGAATCTAAGGGAACTCTCCAGTTCGCTGTTGTTGCTGTACGGCTCTCCGATGTGGTGTTTTCGGGTTGTTCTGCACGTTGTCCGACGTTTCGCTTCGGGTGCTGCGAGCCAGATTACGTGCGAAGCGGCTCTGTAGTAGCGTGACCTGGTTTAAAGTGGCGGGGGTGGGGTGGGTGGGCCGCACGAGGCAGTCGACGTTACAAACGAACTTTAAACAAAATAATCTTAGTTCTTTCGGTGAAGTCACGTTGAAGGGAAGCAATAAAATAATAAAATATATATTAAACAATAAAAATTCTCACGACGTTTCGACCATGACGACCGTTTGTGTTATGGTCGAAACGTCGTGAGAATTTTAATTGTTTTATATATATTTTATTATTTTATTGCTTCCCTTCAACGTGACTTTACCGAAAGAACTAAGAATATGAATTACTGCAGTCACGAAAGCTTTAAATCAAAATTTAAACAAAATGTTGAACGCGAAGCAGATTGAGCAACGAAGCGATCTGCTTCTGTCCATCGTGCGTCCCGCTCCCCGGCGCTAACCCCATGTGTGCATGAGACAAGGCTTGCCGATGCCTACTGATGAATAATTATTATTGTTTGACTTAACTGTAATCATTTAGCAACGGGGCAGAAGCAGGGGGTGGGGGAGGGGTTGCGGTAACTCAGCTCCCCTCCAGCCCCTTACCCGACGTTTCGGGGCTGGTACCAACCCTGGCGCAGGCATCATCTCAAACATCAAGATCGCTTCGTACGCAATGACGGTTGTTGTCGCTGCTCTTGTTGTTTCTGTACGCGTGTACAGTCTCCATACATTTAAGTGTGTGTATCAATACAATGCATTAACCAAATGCGTTTCTCGAGCCCGAAAGATTGCTCTGAAGCGTATTGATCTCTCTCACACACACACATTGCACTAGAGCAACCCACCATCAAGCGTGCTCGCACAAACGCAAACATCCCCCTGCCCCCCCCTCTTTAGCCTTGGTAGAACTTTGGTGCAATCGTTGTTCGTGAGCGCCTATTGAGGGCGGGGTCACTATACCACGAGAGAGTGGTCGGTGCAGCATCAATCACCAAGCCTCCTCTGACCTTGGCTCCGCGGGTGGTGATGTCTCGACTTTTATGATATCTCGATTCCACTTTTGTCGAGGGCCAGCCTCGAGCGAGCAGAAGGTGCCCGGAGCGCGCGCGGCAGATCGGCGTTGGCGTACGCGGACGAAGAAATTTGATCTCGCCGAAGACGTTCAGCTCCGCAGAGTCCTCACGACAAGGCTCTGATTATATCGGCCCCGTCGTCTGTCCACTGCCGGGTGAAGGCGTCCTCCGTAGCATCGTCATCTCTCTCGAGGTCTTGCGATGCAACGCTGGCACCTTGGGCTACACGAATTGATTTCCTGGCCCCCCATCTCCGCGGGAGATGTCCTCCCCCGACGTTGCGTTTCCCTCCGCTGGCTGCCGTTCGTTATGGCCACTTTTCCTAACAGTCACTACGATGTCTCTAGATTAGGTATGGATGTTTATTTATTTATATCCATGCGTTGTTATTTCGGGGTTAATGCCAAGCAAGTGCCTAATCCATAATAGAGCGCTTTTTGGGGGGTTAGATCGCGTAAATATAAATGTGTGTCGTTAAACCCGCCACCACCCGACACAGCCAATTCGTGAGGTTTGCCACAGAAACAAAACGTGCCAATTCGTTACTAGTTCAGAACATCAGTGTGTTGGAGAGTAAACCCACAACATTCTCAATTCGAGTACGACGTTTTGCCGGTAATTCCAACTAGCATCATCAGGCGGAGAGCCAGAGTTGGGGGATAAATCCTCCTGCTTCGGTCTTAGAGGGATACACGTTACATCGCTACTTGTGAGCCGATCAGGTACATGTTAAACTCAAGTTCCTAATGAAAAGCAACGTTCCAATGTGGCTTCATTCAGTGTTTATTACCTGCTGTGACTCACATATTGATCGTAAACACAGATATTGGCATAGCATAGACTCTCGGACCTGTCTCCGATGGGGGTTTCTGGACAATAATGTAACGTTCTGTTCTCTGTTGGGGTCTCCAGACAATAAGAAGCACCGCGACACAGGTCTATAATGGGGGTCTGGAGACGATACAGCAAACGACTAACAGACTGGTCCCTGATGGGAGTCTCTCGACAACAATGATGGGGTTCTCGAGACAATGATAAAGCTGCCGGATCTCTGATCTCCTCTTAAAACTCGATGGGACGGGCGAGTCTCTCATAGGATGCCGGTGGGTGTCGGTACCCTTGCAGTCTCACTGAGAGTTTATTTTAATTTGGTCTCCAATGTGAATGCCACGATTGCCACGTGCGGACATCTGTGTGGGACATCTGTGTGGGTGGAGCGGGGGGGGGGGGGGGGTCGGTGGAGCAGTGGTTAGCACGCCGCGCTACCAACTCGGTGGCCCGAGTTCGATTCCCTGCTCACTGGGCAACACCAGTGACGATTATCTGAACCGGTCGTGGGCCTCAGCATCACGATGCGCACACGATGCGGTGTGCGAAACATCGCCGCGAGGGAGACAAAGGCGGCCGGGCATGATGCTAGCCGCAAAACTGGTCTTTTGTAGGTGCTCACTACCAGCACTTGCCCCAAAAGTCTATTCAGGCTATGCAGGGGATCTTTGTCTTTGTGTGAATATCTCTACGCATGTGAGTGTGTGTGAATGTCTATGCGTGAACAGTTTCAGCATTGTGTGTCGTGGAGGAGGTAGGCAAGGGAGGAGGTCAAAGTCTTGGGTCACGATTGTTGCTCGGACCCTAGGAGTTTGCGGTGTCTCTCTCCCTATGGTCGTGCGCTTTAGAATCATTGGCAGCAATAAATGCCCAGGTGATAAGCCACTTCGTTGAGCTATCATTTGTGGCGAGGTCGCTTCTGAAAAAAAGCTACACAGCACAGTGGGCCTTACCTGGGAAAAAATATATACTTTTAAAGTCTTGGTGCAAATGAGCAGGAGGAGCGGTGCTGTGGGGCTGGGTTTGTAGACAGCAGAGGGCAGTGCCGCAACGTCCACTGTTTTACTGGACTACGTTCTAGCCGTCTATCCGCCCTGCCATCATCAGGCAGGGCGGATAGACGGCTAGAACGTAGGCCCTCGTCCAGCAGCGGACTGATACAGGGGCTTTGCATGTGTAATGAAAATAGAGCCTGCATGCGGTGTGAGGGCACTGGTGGCCACTGGAGGTAATGACAGGGAGGTCAGCCTGCAGTACGGATGCACCAGTGGCCACGCTAGGTAATGACAGGGGAGTCAGCTGTGAGTGCAAAGGGACCGGTGGCTACGGGAATGATCGAGAAGGGGGGCGTGGTCAGGTGAGGGAAGAGGACGGTGGAGTCTGCCGGTGGAGCGAGCGTCCAGAGTCAGCGAGAAGGTTCGAGAAGGGGGGCGTGGCCTCGTGTTGGTATAAAAGGGAGACTCGGGGCTGTTGCAGTGGGGGGCTCCGCCTGGTGTCAAGCGAACGTGTCTTCAATAAAGTGCGATCTCAAGAGAAGTGTGTGAAGTCGTCATTACACACGTACAAGCTGCGCAACCAAATGGCGGTGTCGTCCATGGCAAGCGAGTAAATGCAATGCCCGAACGAGAATCGGGTGGCGCGTGCTCACCGCTGCTCTTGAGCCAGAGGCAGCGGTGGAATTCCAGGCTCCACTGGCAGTGCCCAGTCTCCAGAGAAACCACGTTTGAGTTGTCGAGTCCCGGTGGGGCTTTGACAGCTTTACACGTGGCATTTCTGAATTAACAGCCAGATGTTACACCAAGTACTGTATAGACGTTGCACTAAGCAAACTGATGTCAACGACGCTGACTTTATATCTGAAATGCCCGGGTGAAAAAAAATGTATCTCCCTTCCCAAATTTAAATAACGATTTTGCGAGAATTATTGCAATTCTCTTCGATGTTTCAACCCCGCTGAATTGTCGCTCCTAAAGCGGATGCGCACTGGGCCTCTGTGCGCCTCTGTGCTCGGAAAAAGAAAATAACTTAAGCCTTCCCTTCCTAAAACGTACAATGAAATCCCGTCGGAGCAGTGGCTGTTTCGAAACGGTGCAGACAATGACTGTGAAAGTAATAACCCATTCACAGCAGTCGACCCCGCTAGTCGAGAGCGGTGGAGGGTGGCGTGAAGTGGTGTCGGTGGCCAAATATATTTCATATTTAATTTTAAACGCGGTATCTTCTGTACACCAACGTATAGATTTGAGCTCGCGTTTCTGTCGCATTGAGTTACTAATCTGACTCTCAGTCCATTACAGTAAGAGGATACTCAATTGTATCCGATATAAACACAATCACTGAAGAGTGACCTGGAGGGGTGGCGTGGTGTCTTGTGTGTGGAATCACCTCGTTGCGTTCGTAGGACCCATTTTTAGACTGATAAAAAAAATTAAGGAATTGTTGAGGTGACCAGCTGCCTCAGTGGACTACGTAATGCCCCATCACAGTACATGAGCCTCCACCACTGAAATTCTGGGTTCAAATCCAGGCAAACCACCCACAACTTAAAAACCGTGTTCTCAAGTTGAAGTGAGTCGATTGATGCAGTCCGATTAGCAATGACTTGAACTAACAAAAAAATATCCGCTTCATTCTGATTATTCCACATCTGAGATTTACAGATGTTGGCTTGATTAACATGTGCGCATCCGATTAGCACGGTTGACGAAGTACGGTGCGAAAGAAGTTCAACATACACACATACATTTGTATGCACATGTACAGCCCAATTGTCAGTCCACCACCGGATGAGGGTTCCCCCCACATCGTACGGATCACGGTGTTTTTAAAAATAATTCTTTGGCACGCTGGCCAGAGCGGGTTAGCGAAGGAGGGGTAGCATAAACGTTTACGAACGTAGTGTGGTTCAGCAAAAATAACTGGACATTTGTCAAAAGGAACATTGTAGCTCATCGTATTCCTCCAGTATAAGCAAATATGTTGATTCTGATTCGGATTGCTTTTGTTGCACTGCCATCCGATGTCCACAGTACGGGCCCCCGGCAGCAGCCTGCAGCAAATTATTTTTTTTTAAACCCATCGGGGCTCAGCCCCCTGCTTAGCCCCGAAGAATCTGATGAGATCGGGCATAGGCGACATTCGCGTAACTTTAAATTCACGCAAGGTGCGTTCGGCAATCCAAATGAATTTCGCGACAGTGTGCAGTAAATCACACACGACACAGACAAGAAGGCGGTCACGTCATCATTAATGAGTGAAATAACATCCACATTTGCTTATCTATCTGCATAGTTTATGTCTCAATTCACATGCAAAATTTTTTGCAAAATAAACTTAAACAATATCATAATTATCGTTGTTATCAATTAGAGTAATAATGTGATTTTTTTGTTTTACATGAAAACACACACTTTAACAATACTGGGCAAAACATCGTGAATGCTGGTAAAAGTGTCCGTAGCTTCTGCAGACATTGTATATAATATAAATACTATAGCCTTGTGATTTTTTTTTAAATTTTAATATTTTTTCTTTTTTTTACTAAAAATTGCCAGATTTACAGAAGGCATGCACAAAGCTTGTGGCTATGTGGCCACTTCAAATGAACAGAACATCATTCTGTTTGGGTGAATCACTCATTGTCTCCCACAATCCCCGACAGCCCTCGAGTTCAAATCATACGTATATTGTATCTTTTGCACAACTGGTTAACTCTTGAAGTTTGTGTATATATTATTGTCTCCATGGCAAATGAGTTCAATTCCACTGTAAAATTGTAACGCGTTGGGAAGCGTCTTGTGTTTCGTGCTGATTTCACAGCGATTATTACGCATCTTACGAAGTTTGAAATAAATTTTCTTGTAGTTAATATTTTTACAATATTCCCCCAGTCTCTCTTGAAAGAGATGCGTACGTACTAATCTATTTCTGCTTAATCATTCATCACCAATACTAAGTGTGGCAAATTGGCGTGACTGCGTCTGAAATAAATTTACTTTGTAAGAAAAAATTACCGCTCTAATTTGATTCTCAATTAATCACATTCAGTGCGACTTAAGACTTTTAAATAATTGGGGGAAACATTTTTGCAATCAGGTGGCTGGGTATAGCCCGAAAGTCAATTCTATTACAACGAACCAAACTGGAGCACCCGCCGATACCAAAGACATCGTGACGTCACTCTGTGCGTGTAGACCATTGTGCGAAAGTCACAGCCCAAATATCAACCTTGAACCCCGCGCACTGCTCATTTTAAAATAAACCATCCTTAGCTCTCCGATGTGCGTTTTTTCGGGTTTGAGCCGCGTCCTGTTCGGCGTTACGACTGACGTTTCGCCCCACGCGTGCTGGCAGCTCCTTTCCCGTCTCGATGCGCGCGGCGCGAAACGTCGGACATCGCGCCGGACAACACGCGGCGGTGCAACCCGAAAGCGGACATCGCCGGGAGCTGTGCAGCGCGACCTTGAAAACCTAGGCAGTCCTTTGTCTCAAGCCCTGGTTCTGCTTTACAAAATACAGTTACACTGATATGGCGTCTCATCACAGAATTACCGCCTGTTTCGTCTCGCGTATTAAAGTGAGCTCAAAAGTGTAAGGGGCGGCGTTGCACGTGCTAGTAGCTTTGCTCGCGACGACCAGTTGGCGTTTCCCCTTTTTAAAAAAAAAATCTCAGCCACGACGGACTAACGATGGCCGATTTTTTTCGCCACGAGTCCGCGGGGCCGGGTCTACGAGAGGTCGCGTGGGAGGAGGCGGTCGCCACGTGCGCAGTCGACGGCCGTGAGTGACCCTGGCGGCTCATGCCACGTGGAGGCGCCGTGAGTCGTGGGGCCGCGCGTGCGTGCGCGGTCCGAATGCGCGTGCGAAAAAACAACAACAACAACAACCAAACCAAGCTTGGCCTTTTTGGCGAAGCAGATCGCAGCATCACCGTAAACAAAGAAAACAAAACGGCGAGGAAAAGTTCTCGCAACGAACGTAAGACGGCAACAACAACAACAACAAAAATCGTAAGTTACATTAAATAAATGACACATTCATTTGTTTTGTTTATCTCCCCGTCCTCCAGCAAAACCGTAGGCTGGGGTGGATAAACGCAAAAAAGGTTTGACTTTTTTTTAAATAAGAGCACGACAGTTGTTATTTTTTTTCAAGAAGGCAACAATCCCTGCTTACGAATGATAAATAAAGGCGATAAATGAATTCAAGTTTGAGCCGTTCCCAAAAGAGGGCATGCAACGTTGCTTGAACAGTGAGTGCCGTTCATCTCTTGCTCGACAGCTGAGATCACGGAGAGAGAGAGAAAGACGGAGAGATGTCCGCATGGCAAACTCTGCGGCCACGAATTTTGCGTACTGAAGATGTACGAGACGAGAATATCGACTCGCGGTCTCCGCTGGGGGTGTCTGCCTCTCGAGTATGTTCACTGTCTGTACTTTTCCACACTGCGATGACAGTTTCACAATTTCATCAATAGTCGCTGGGTCGCCCCCTCCCCCCACCCACCCACCATTCATACAGCATGTTGTGTGAAAGCTCGTGTATCTCATCAAACGATGATTTTGTTTTCTTCACATTTTCAGTTTAGGACATTCTTTTTGGATGCTGCTGCTGCCGCTGCGAGTCGGTGAACTTTCCCGGTCCAGCGAACGTCATCCATGGCTTGTTCAATGAACGACGAGGGCAGCGATGACCAACTTGAGTTCCTTGTCCGCCGCCCGATTCTTTCGTTTCTCAAATTGTGTTGCGTTAAGTTTTAACGAGTTAAATTACCAACCACACCACCGGTGCACAATCTGATACCGTATACCGTATACTATGCATGCCATGGCTTTATTCATTTTATACAGGGGGGAATCAGAATGTTTTGAGAACGGGATAATAAAAGTACATCACTCGATGTACCAGCTCACTCCTGGAACTTTGCCAATAGTCACCCCATGCTTATGCTACCCCGTGTAATATTGTGGCACTTGATTTGTGCATACAAGTGGAGGGGACTTCAGAACCAGATGACTCGGGGAGTTTGTGAAGGCCATGTCAGAGCTCCAAACCAATGATTAGATTCTCATGCCTAGCGAGGCAATGATCTCAGCCTAGTCACCGATTAGTGCACAAAAAAACGATCATATAACGGTAGGATCGCCACGTGTCCTGGTTTTCCCAGGATTGTCCTCTTTTTGAGGTAGCTGCCCTCCTGGGAAATCTGAAAGTCTTTCCGGGACATTAAAAGTTCCAGGTTTTTTGTCGTTTGTTCAACAACAAGACGATGCGTTTACATGCAGTTCCGCCCGTCTTCCGGGCATTGTGAGATATTCATCTACCCGCGATCGGAGTTGGCAAACCCCCTATGAGGAAGTATCTTGGAAAAACGTGATAACCCATGGAACCTCACTGTCCATTAAGTCGGCTTTTTGTTTACATCAGGCAAGTTAAGTGGATGAAGACAAAAAAAAAGTCAATTGTCAAGTTAATTTTAGCGACCATCTATCAGGATATTCTAAACTAAACTATGTTTTATTTTACCAGGTAAGACCCACTGAGCTATATAGCTATTTTTCAGAAGCGACCTGGCCACAAATGATAGCTGAACGAAGTGCCTTATGTGAAAATGTATAGAAGCCAAATTTTCTAAACATATGTTTCTAAAGGGCGATGGGAAAACCGGAGGACGTGGAGAAAAATCCACGCGACCACGGGAGAACATGCAAACTCCAAAGATACAGGCCTCAGGGTTGGGGTTGAACCCACAACCTCCTGTAAACCAGGCGAAGCAGATAGGATCTTGCCACCGGGACACCCACTTGCAACCCACTTATAAAATAGTGGGTTACAAAGAAGATTATACTTAGCAAATGAACCAGTTTTTTGGGGGGTTATTCTAAAATATACACCGTGGATCATCAACGTTTTTCCACTTAAAAAATTCATCCGGTACAGGTGCCTTTGTCGTAGAGTACATTGTCGATACGTTCAAGATGTGGGTGACCTTCTTGCATCACGCCTGCGACCAAAGCATCCCGGAATGCGACCGATTTTAAATGTGGGAAGCTAAGCAGTGTTGAGGCTGTGGAAAGCGGTTGCGTGGGTGACCACCACCACCACCACGCACACAAAAAGGTTGTCATCGGGGGGCAGTGTCGAAAATTACGTTGTTGTATCGTACATTGAACTTCTTTTGCACCGTGCGTAGCCAACCGTGCCAATCGGAGGTGTGGGCATGCGCGCTCCCACATCTGCTCTCCACCTTCACCAAACCCGCACTGGTCAGCGTAGTGAAGTGTGGTAAAATAACCTCCCGTGTCCCGCGGGCGTGGAGAGGTTCTCATCTAGGGCTGGAGTGACAAAAAGGGGCTGTATGCCTGATGGTGCCAGTTGTAATTAATGGCGAAACATCGTACTCAGATTGTAAATGTGGCTTTGCTCTCCAACACACCGGTGTGCTGTACTAGTAACGAAATGGCATGTTCTGTTTACGTGACAAATCTTACCAATTGGCTGTCGGGTGGTGGCGGGTTTAACGACACATGTATATATTTACGCGATCTCACCCAAAAAAAAAAAAACCTGTATTATGACATTGGTCGCGAAAGTCTCCCACGTGTTAAACAGGTGGATAATCACTCGTGTAATTGTGACATTGCTTATGTCCTTGGCCCCGGAATGTAAACCAATTGGAACTGTTATTCTGATAGAAATCATCTTCACAGTCTTTCTTGATAAGGGGGTAGGGGGGGGAATTGCAGTGTCGTGGCATTTTAAGACGTAATCTGACTGACTCTTCAGTCTGCGCCGCTGCGATGGGTTTGACGGCGAAATTGAGATTCGTCTGTGTCCCACCACTTGTTTTGTCTCGAAAACAAGCTGCAGATGACTACGCTCAATATGGAAGCCCATATTTATGAATCGGGCGGCGTTTAGATTTTGACTGTGAGGTTGCCTCCTCTGCGGAACTCTCCACGTGGCATCACGAAGCTCGGGTGAAGCTAACGCTAAACCGGTGACGGGAGAGAAATCGTGTCACGTGACGCCAACCTGATTTGTTTCAGAATCCCATTCTAAAAAACGTTGTGATTGCCCCACGTGAGTATGGAGATGTGTGTATATTATATACGTGTAAAAGTAAACATTAAAAAAATACATTTTCCCCACCAATGGAAATAAATAGATCAATATTGAAGCCGGGATGATTCCTTGAAGGTAAGCGAAAGAGATTCGGGGCCTGCAATGTATTGCTCATACACTGATAGAGGCAGAGAGCTCTTTAGAACTTTCTACAGAGCTCCATCTAGAGAGGGTATTTTGGCCTCCTCCTCCACGCCTGGGCAGACATCTTGGAAGAGGTGCGAGTATGCAGACTTTTACCGTACCTCACGTGACCTTCCAATCTCGGAACCGTGGCGAGCCCATTTATACTGCTTGGTGGACAGAGGCCAGAGAGAGGGCAATTATTTTCGCGCCACTGTTTCAACGGCCGTGGCAAAGGCGTGAACCGGCGACCTCTGGGATTGCAGGCCCAGTGTGCTGACCATCACAGCACTGCGGCAGCATGCATTTTCTTCAAGGTATCGTGTTGCAAAAGTACCTTGAAGAAAATGGATAAAAATAAAAGTGTCTTCCTCTCCAAATAACAGAAAAGTATATATTTCCGCAAAGGATTTTTGTAAACTTATATATGCATTGAAAGTATTTATCAAAGTCCCTTTTTCACAATATGACAGTAGACACGAAACCCACAAAGTGTAGTAATTAGTCACCCTTCCTGCCCGATTGATAAACTGCTGTAATCATAAACACCAAATTGAATACATCATGGTTATAATTCCATCTATTGCATTGACAAGCGAATCACCTCGTACTGTTTGTATGTATATGTCAACATCGTGTTGCACCAATCGTGTTACACACCCTGTGCCTTTCCAATTTCACACCAATCTACAATGGGCCTCTCTACTCTGCCTATAACGTGAGGAGGATGGCCTTCTTCTTCTTTCGTACGGCTGCTGATGCAGTAGATGCAGAGCAACAACTACAATTTCACATTCAGGCGGTCAAGCAAGATAACTGCGTTCAGGAACAGTGTATTTTGTGGATCGATCGTTGCGTGGTTATACGTTGTACTCTCTCTGTTCGGGATGACCACAGTCGCACGCGACTGGAGAGTTTATCATTTACAATGTGTGCATCAGCTATCCGCATCTGCCAAGGAGGATGGCCTGAATTATGTGTTCATCTTTCGGTGCGTCTGTTGAGGTGGCTAGCGTTTGTGGCCTACAGCTCCCAGCTTTATTGGCATTATTTATTTCACAGAATTTTCTTGATGTGCTTTCCCAACATCGCTTTCACACGTGTGGCTTCATAAAGCAGGCAGTCTGCTGTGAATCTCAGCAGCCGTAGAGATTTACACACACATTTCTGCTTGAACAACACATCCACTTCACCCATCTTGTTTATGGCCAGCGTCGACTGCCTCTGCGTGCCTACAAGCGGACACTGTTACATCGCCACGGTGGGACAGCCAATCGATGAGCAAATGCAGCTGCAGTCTGCACACATGTTAGCATGATGGACTTTGATAAATGCGTCTGGTATATACCTTGTATAGATTCACTCGAACACCGCAAACACACGCGCGCGCACAAATATTGTTTTACTGCAGTAATATTCTCGCTTTTTTCCCCTGCAAAGGCCAAGGAGAATCCCGTCGGTTGTTCACATTCCCGTGAGAGGTCCACAAAAGCTATAGATAGCCGAGCCTCGTTCTTGAGGACCAACTCCACCCTCGCTCATATCCAATGCCACCTTCATGGCGATGAACGGGAGCGTGTGGGAGGAGAGTACGGGCACCAGGGAGAGCTCAGAAATTTGAAAATGAAAAGGAAAAAATATATTGAACCACCATTATATTTGTGCTTGACTGGGGCAGGCCGAGCAGCGGCTTGAGGGAACAAACTTGGACATTTTACCGGCACGTAGTATGGATTTTATTGCCACTGTGCCACTGCCGATCTACTCTGGTTCTCCTCTGGCCTCTACCTCAGACCGTGCCCTTCGGGTGACGCGGGTCGAGGTGGATCCCGATGATGGCTGGGGCCACGTCCTTCGCTGATGTGTCGGCTCCATTGCGGACGGAGATGCGTGGGGGGCATCGTGTTGATTGACCAGCTGTAAAGAAATAAAAATGGGGGACACACAAATAGCCACCGTAACTTAATTTTTGCCCGAGACAGCAATCTCAACCAGGACATCCTCTGACGTTTGGTGTTGTACTCTGATACAGTCTAGCCAGGATATTAGATATGGGTATAGATCCAGTGGTTTGTGTCATTTCCCCAAATTTAGTCTTATCGGCATCATGTCACGTGACGAATAATTAATTTGGGATCTCTCGTGAAGCGATGCAGCCCTTCGTGTGAGAGAACGACAGATCTCTGAAGTTGTATCATTATTGGCTTATCTACAATGATGTTTGTCACATGACAATTAACCTGATGGTTTTTTTTATTCTCAGAGCTGGAATTCATCCAAATAAAGTGTATAAACGAAATGTAATCTGGTTGTTTTTTTAGCTTGTGTTATAGATAGATTTTTTTGTTGTTGTTTAGTACTTTCCATGTGAATGTGGAAAGCAGCACTGGTTCGAGATCAAGTTGAGTACCGCTCAATGTTTATTTAAGCAGAGGAGCACATTGGATTTTTTTGTTGTAATTCATTGAAACCACTGAACTCTTCTCAAATATTGGGATCACTGATATTTCAACTGGCATTAAATAAAAGATGAGCTTATTATCTCAGGTATCCATCAGGAAAGAGCTATCGTGTCGTGGTAGGGCTGCTAACAGAACAACATCTGCAATCACTTAGCAAACTCCCTGAATGCGATCGCCATACTTGGCCTACCAGCATATTAAAATTTACGACAATTAACCTTTTTCATTTTCACAATGTTCAATAATAATAATGCCAAATACAAAATATCATCGAGAGAACAATCGCCAAATGTGTCCGTTGTTGAGATCTTGTATCGGGACACCGGGGGCCGTGTCGGCTTTCCGAACGTGCCTAACAAAGGCTTTCTGGGCGGCCGGTTCATAATGGTCGGGCGATTGACACTGGGCGCCCGTTCCCGGCCAAGAGGCAGAAAGGGGTTTCACGCTCCAGTCTCTGCGCTTCGTGCATCTTTTACGCGATCACTCTGCAGCCACTGAAATGTGACTGACCTCCCTGTTCAGTCACTCTGGTCCCCCCTACTCCATCAATTTGTACCCGGGGGACGCGCGGACCGAACACCGTCAATTTTTTGCCCTGCGACGATCGGGTCCCTGTGGAATTTTGACGTTTACAGCCTCGGGTTTTTGGAGATGGTTTACAGCCTCACTGGGGTTAGATGGATGGGTGATGAGAGTGGGTTTTACGTGTTTGCTTGCTTGCCATGTTTTATGAACAATATGTAAATGTTGTCTTTCGAATGAAGTATGTTAGGAGTAGGTCGCAGAGGTAGGTTGAGGAATTAATAAATAAATAAAATGGCAGGGGTCACCGATGTCGCTGCTGATAAAGCATAATAAATCAATCGAAAATGGGCAGGACGCGTCATGAGAACAGCTGACGAGAGCTGAGAGGCGAAACGAATGACGGAGCGAGATGATGCCAAAGCATTCAGAGACCACTTTCGGACAGGGGCAACTGAACAAATAAAATAACATTTGGGGCGGTTTGCCCATCAGTGGGACGTTACGGGCTGACAACAACGACCGTTTGTCTTGCAGATGCAATCATAAGCAAATCCTTTGCTCTCATTTCCCTTTGTCTGCTCGCAAGATTTTTTATTTTGTTTGTTTTGCTCCGTCTTGTGGACACTATTATATGTGGCCTTGTTGATCTGTACTTGGTCCTTAAAACTCTGTTGCCAGTGACTGCTGTTGTCCTGTGTGTGCTCCATTTCCTTTGCTCTATGCCAGGGCCAGAACGGAGAAACCGGGAGGGGGTGGCAGAGTGAGTGGGGGGGCGGTTGGGCAAATCTCGATCCCAGACGGCTCATTTAATGTGGCCCGTGGCATCATTCAAATTTACTGTTAAATACGATCCGCAGTGGATTTGAAATTGAATGAAGTTAACCACGTGAGTCAGCATTTAAATGCCGTAGTTACGTGACGTGTTGGGGGTGCAGGCCTGGCAAATGAGTTGCACTGCAGCTTCTGTTAGTAGATAAATACTGTAATTTCTTCATCATGAGACCTCCTTTGCCACTAGCAAAATATAATAATAGGTTTGTTTACACTTTTATCTAGCAACAAAACTGATACATTTTTTGCGCTTTTTGGCGTCATCTGGTCCAACACCATGTGAGACTGGGCTCTAAGAAAAGCTGTCTCGGGTGTGGGCCAATCAATTTCAAGGACAATGCATACGTCATCAGTGTTGTTTTTTGTTTGCATTTTGACCGCAGGTATTGTGGTTAATGCAAACATGATCCCTTGTAAAAAAATGTATCAGTTTTGTTGCCAGATAAAAGGGTAAAAAACTATTATTATTACTGTACTTTCTTTTATCGATGTACGTTTACATCACTTCTCCCTTCTACCTCTTCTACGTCCTCTGTATAATCTACATTGCTGCCATCTCTGTTCTCTTTCTTTCCAGCTGTTTGACTACATCTCTCGTGTATCTCATCTCCAGCTTCTATCACTTCCAAACGCGTTTCCCATCTCTCTCTTACATCTCTATTATGAATACATCTCTCGATTATATCTTGATTTATATTGTTGATTATGCATATGTGATCAATGCAAGTCAATGCAGGCCTCAATCCACAATGTTTGGTAGGATAATCCTTGCTCCATACCCTTTTCCCACGGTCACAATTTGTATTAAATTCTCGTGCAGCGGTGAGTCAATCACGTTTGCTCTTTGTTCACACGTAGGGCTGCCAGCTCTGAGATATGAAAATACCTAGATGTATCGTGGGAAAAGAAATTTCTCACAATGCCAGAAGGAGAGAGAACTGCATGCGGATCCTTCAAATGTCACGGGAATACTTTGCAGATTGCCCAGGACAGCTGCCCCAACAAGAGGAACGATCTTGGGGAAAACCAGGGCAGGTGGCAACCTTATTTACACGCCACCATATCCCAGTGATTTCACACGACTCTCACCACACGGAACAATGAAGCCCATTAAGGCATTAATTATGGTGCACTGATTGAAATTATGAATCATAATTGTACATTGCATTTTGTGCAGTCATTGGTGACTGGGCTGATACGTTCGGCTCAGAACACTTTAACACCTGCTTTATTCATGGGTGGCTGGAGCCTGCGATATTTATTATTTAACCATAATCTTTTCTTTTTCTAATAAGGTGAGAGTGCTTTGAAACGCATAATCACGACTCGTGTAAAGATCCGTCGATTAAAATCGATTCTTTCACTCACAATACATGCAAAGAGTCACGAGTGTGAGAATCGATTACTTTCATCCGTACATGTTGTACATAATGGGCTCACGTGACCCCTGCAGCCACCAGAGGCCGCTAAACTTAACACATTGTTAAATAGAACAAATTATTGAAAATAAACGCTACCCTGAATCGTGACAATTTGTGGAATTTATTATTTATCGCAGGAGTTAAATTGTTCCACTTGTAATAATCTCCTCTACAAGGGGTCACCTTGTTCATAACGGTTAAATAAAAATCCGTCTTTACTAAGGTGCAGTAAATGTTTCCAATTGCATTTGCCTTAATCTCTAAAAATGAAGATGCCAACGAGTCTTCGATGTCTACTTCACAGTAGACAGCATTGTTTTAAATAATAACCATGACACACCCTGCATCAATAACACAGTGCCTCTATTAGGCCATGAATCCTCGACTCCTTGAAAATGTTGTCAATAGTTCACCAATATTCCCGATCCACTGAGCACACATCCGAGCCGTGCCAGCACGGGACCCTCACGGCACGGGTTGTTTTTCCATTGGCCATTTGGCAAGCTGAGCCAGAACCAAACCGTGACACTCTGGCCTCACAACGCATCGACATGAGGCGCGAGGCCGAGCAGTGATCGGCGTCAGGCTCATGATTTTTGTTTCACGTTGCATCTACATGCGACTGAACTAAGGTGACGTTTGAGGCACAGGTCGGATTCAGCAGTAGGAAAAAAAGAACAACTTGGCGCCTCTTGAACCACGCCAGGCTGGCTAGGCACGACACCAAGCACGGCTCGATTGTGGTGGAAAAGAGATGTAAGAGTTAGGCGATACCAGCCACTAAAGAAACACACCCAAAGCGTGTTTAGGTACATATATTTACATTTAAAGTTAAATAATTGTTGTTATTTCAGTGCGTAAATGTTTTTTTTTCATACTGTATCCCATTAATCATCCCTTTGCTAAGTCTACTAATTACCTCAAAGTGTTCCTTCATTAAAACTGAGTACTCAACAAATGAAAACATTCCAAACCTAATTGAGTTACTCATTATTGTGAGTGGTTGTGGGTCACTGATTGAACTTGTGTGATCTAGATAAATTGAACTTGTGTGTAGCCGTTGTGTCGCACAATGGGTAATGGAAAATATCAAAATACCCATTAGAGAAAAAGGTCGGTTATATCTTTCCACAATTAAAGACTCAACAAAACAAATGGTTAAAAAACGGGGTGTCCAACTCACCACAACGTGAACTCGTCTCTCCACGACCACCGTCACCATCACCACCACCACCGCCGCAGCTTCTTCCTCCATCGTTTTTCAATCCAAAGCAGCCACCAACCCCGCACGCCGCCCTTGTAATGTAGCAACCCGCATCAAAACCAATCGCCATCTCTCTGGTGGGCGATTTTCACCTCCAGCAACATCTCTTGCGCGCTGCCATCATCAACCTACCCCCAGCCTCCCTCCCATCGCCATGACGATCCTCCTCGCAGCCAGCCCGGTGTCATCCCCAAAGACCTTCTTCAAGAGGCTCGGTAAAAAAAAAAATGACTCCTTGAACAAATGAAAAGTGGCACTGTACATTCTGTACGAGTAAAGGGCTTGCAGATGCGACCTTGTTCTTCACGAGGATTTCACTTTTTTTGTTTATTTTCCATTTTTATGTTCTTCCGTCCCGAGGTGTTTTTAATTTCTCAAAATATTCCCGATGCCATTGGTAGCTCTAGTCATCATCACCTTCATCGTCATCATTATCTTAATTTTTGTTACGACTTTTGACATTGAACACTTGATTGCTTTCAAATGAGCTCAGCAGATTCTCTCTATGTGGTTTCAATATTCTTATTCTTCTTATTATTATGCGAGTTGTTAAATCCCACGGACAATTTCAGACAAATGTTTCGATCTCTCTTCATCGTATCGTATCGTTTAACGATTTGCGTATCCTTTGAGAATGGTGTGCATCATAAACCGATGTAAACAGCTCGGGTTTCAACTTTTTCGAAGCAAAGCTATTCTTCTGTGCGACCATATTCTCCAATGTCATGCCGGTGTAGTGTTTACCAGCTCAGGCAACAAAGACATCTCGCTTCCAGTCATTCAGCAAGACATCCACTCCCACGCCTTTGCAGCAGACATCCACGCAACACAGCTCACCGTGGTCTTTTTCTTTCAGTGTTTTTTTTGTGTCCGTTGCGTGAAAAACAAAGTTACAAAACAATTAATGCCCAGTGATAGACACTTTGCAGTGGGGGGGGGGGGTGGTGAGGAGGAGGGGGAGGGGGGGATATAACAGGGGGGCCGAGAGCGTTTTAAAAAGGCTCTAGAACGCACGGATACGCACGGCCAGGGAAGAGTATTCTCCGTGCTGCGCAGCGCAGATTAATTTGCAGCAAAGGCTTGCGGAACACAAGAGCATGCAGCAGTGGATAGAGAACGTAGGCTATAAGCGGGCAGCTAGCGGGTCTATTTACAGAAAGAACAACGCTGCAGTTCATTACTCAAAGCCGATCGTTTTGGACGACGAAAAAATGTTTTAGGAATCGCAGGATTAGTAATATGTTTTTTTGTGACCAAGAGCAGCCAACCATAGTTGCAAATATAGCGATAAATATAGTGATCACGCTTCACGCTATAACCATATTTGTAGATAGCCGACTGATTTCACCATGATCCTCTCTATCTTCTCCGTAGGTGATTGGATATTGTGAACGCGATGGCACCATATCTTATTGAGAAAATTGCTAAAAGATTGAATGAGTGCATTGAGATTGGTGGTTAGATGTGTAGTGGCTTTAATTTGAAAGGTTGTGTTTTTTAATGTAATATCTCCCTTTTTTGGAGGAAAAATAATTTGGGAGATTTTTTTTCAGTAAAATTTAGGATGCATTTTTTTCAGATTTTAAATATTTCTGATCATTTACATTTAAAGAACCAAAGAGTCTCATTTACATTGTTACGTAGTTGTGTGTCTTGAGGCTCACAAAAGTGACGTCGCTCGAAGCAACGTCATATTAGCACCGCCACTTCTCCCTTCGGAATAAACCACAAACACGTTTTTATTGGATCGTCTTAAATTTCATGTCAAGCTCTGATTTGGGGATTTTTTTTTCGTTATTAGTTAACCATCAAATCTGGAACATATCCATAACTCCCTTTAATTATGAGCGTGCTATCTGCGAAAGAACCAACCTCTTTAAAATAAGACGCCAAAATAAATTTAATCTTACTGGAGTTCGCTAATTAACGATACGCTTGCAGGCAAGGGTTAAAAACGACGATTTCAGTCGCAAGTCTCGCGCTAACTGCGCGATGTCCTCGTTGCGCGAGGCCTCGCTTGCGATGGCGGTGGGGGTCTTTGGGAAGAGGGAGGAGGAGGAGGAGTAATTGCGCACTTTTATTACTAAAGTGACATTGGCCGAGGTGCAGCGCTGCAAATATTAAAAAAAAACCCTCACCGCAATTATATTTAAAGGATTTTGTTTCGCACGACTTTCACACAGCGCGGATTTAATGTGTTAAGAGAGGGATTGGGGGGTTTAGGAGCTGGGGATCACGGTTCATGTTAGGACAGTGTTAGGGTTATTGCAATGGGTAGGTAAAGGTGTGAGGAATCTAAAATGTATTGCTCATTCCACTGCTGGCGGAAGGGGCTGCACTTAGAGCTCTGGAAAGTGTCCCTCTGGAGGTTTTTATTTTGGCCTACTCTTCCACGCTGGTCAATGCACCTTGTAAGAGGTGGGAGCACCCACTGACCAAATTGGGCTAGGGTTAATGTTAATGCAGAATAAGTGTACACAAAGATAAGAGATAGCATCACGGTGCGATTTTTTTGGATTGTGTTTAAGATTAATGTTCCAGTCGTGGCAAAGTTGTTGTTGTTAAGTGTTATTGTTATAGTGAGGAATAGTGTTAGGGTAATGGTTAGCCCGAGAAGACGTCCACCATGGGGTGATAATATAAACTAATGGTCAGTTTCTCAATGGATTTTTGCATCACGAAACTATGAGACATAGCGATGGCTTGGGGAGACCTTCAATCGGTGTAGAGACAATGGACAATGATGATGGTGATGATAAAAGATTCGTGTTAGGAATAGGTTTAATGGCAGCGGTATAGTTGGATTGGTTGAAAATGTAAGAAAATTTCAGGATAAGCCCGATTACCGTGTTCCAATTATATCCAATGTGATTATTACAGATAGAATAAGTTAAATGTTATACCAAAAGTCAAAGTGTTTCTATCCTCAAAGACGCACTGTTTGGGTAGTCTTTCCCTCGTGAACCAATGATAAACCATTCCACATTCCTATGACAGAGGGGCATCTGGCAAATATCACAACCCCTTTTCGCTTCAAAGAAAATGGTGCATTATTTTATCCACCCTGGAGGATTGGTTAAGTAAGACAACCGAACTGGAAATAAACTTGTCCTACTTCCTGTGAGTCAAGCTCTCTGCTAACGGCAACACCTGGTCAAACCTCAGTGTGAGAGATAGCTCTAATGCTCGTGCTAGAATTATTACTATGATTTGTGCTAAGGTTGTTTTATGTTTTCTAAGTTCGCGTTATAAGTTAGGGCACGGGGATAATGCTATGGTAGGGATTGATGTTCGCGCCACGGACAGTGTTATGTTTAAAAAGTGGGTTTAACTTTAATTGGAGACGGGATACCCTATCTTGATTTGGAACGTCTTGATATATATTTTTTTATTTTTCTACCTACGTGACTTTACCGAAAGAACCAAAGAGTATGATACACTATCTTTAGTCCCCTGCTTTGAGCTTCATTGCCTTCGTTCGATTGACATTCTGAGATTTGGCCAGTGACACTTTTATCGAGTGTTTAATTGCCGTTGTCGCCACCTCCTCTCGCCGCTCCTGTTTGTGATGTCTCGAGGCGCGTGCTGAACACGCGGACTCGCCGCTACCGAAGGCTCGCCTTCAGGGTGTCGGCGATGACAACGAGTGGGGCGAACGCGATCACGTGCGACGATGGCGACGACTAACCCCACCAACCACCAAAGCGCGACTGACTGACGAGACCCAGTTAACTACGTGGCCTCAAGGAAGATGGACGCAGGTTCAAGATCATCTCGTAACGTTATTCGAGATGGCAGAGCACCGAGGAAGACCAAAATTAGTAACCGGCTACATATTCTTTGGGTCTTTCGGTAAAGCCACGTAGATAGAAAACATAATACGTAACTGTATTATTTTTCGGTAAAGCCACGTAGAAGGAAAAAATAATAAAAATAATAAAAGGTCTAATAGTTGTGTGGAAACCCTCCCCGTAGAGGCGGTTTAAATCTTGGCTTAAAGCTTTCGTGACTATTAGATCTTTTTTTTCAATCTACGTGGCTTTACCGAAAGACTCAAAGAATAAGAATTCCTGCAGTCACGAAAGCTTTGTCAAGATTTAACCGCCTCTAGGGGGAGGGTTTCCACACAACTATTATATATTTTATTATTTTTAATCTTATTTTCTATCTACGTCGCTTTGCCGAAAGACCCAAAGAATACGGCTACATGTTTACCGATGGCCTGACATGAGAATAACCGGGAAGGGCGGAGTGACTGCGTGCCCCGCAAGCCAACATTCAAGAGTGGAATGTTTTGACTACTAAGATACCAAATGAAATCCACAAGGTTGTCGTCGACTAAAACAACACTCTTTTATATTATTTGTTTCTTTAGGTAAAGTCACGTAGGTAGAAAATATCATAGATCACGACGTTTCGATCGCCACACAAGCAGCCGTCTGAAAACGATTGCTTGTGTGGCGATCTTTACCAAAAGAACCAAAGAGTATGGATTCCTGCAGTCACGAAAGCTTCAAATCAACACTCTTTTACTTTTATTTTTTATTATTATTTTAATCCTGGCTAAGTCATCACAGCTCGTGGGTGTCTCAAGTGCTCCCATCCATTTGCGTGCTCCCATCCATTTGCGATCTACCAACTGGGCACTCTCCGATGATCTGGACTAAAGTTACACATCACAAACGTATTCTCCCCCACTTATTCTAAAGTGTACGAGGAATTTACTTTGCAAATATTTCTACTGCTTCCATACAATTGATAAGCATGCGTCACACAGCCCATAAGATTGTGGCACCCGGTGGCACGAGACAACGCTGTCGATAACATTCCACACAACTCCCCCTCTGCCTCTCTGCCCCACCCCCCCCCTCTCTCTCTATTTAAGGCATCGACAGAGAAGTTGTCTTTCTGTTTGTCTCCGTGTGAGTCTCTCTCTGCTTGTGTGTCTGTGTGTCTATGTTGTGTGTCTCTCTCTCTCTGTGTATCTGTGTTGTCTCTCTCTGCTTGTGTGTCTGTCTGTGTGTCTATGTTGTGTGTCTCTCTCTGTGTGTGTCTCTGTGTTGCCTCTGCTTGTGTGTCTGTCTGTGTGTCTATGTTGTGTGTCTCTCTCTGTGTGTCTCTGTGTTGTCTCTCTCTGCTTGTGTGTCTGTCTGTGTGTCTCCGTGTCTGTGTTTTGTCTCTCTCACATTTAGGAATCTTTGGAAGAACGTAAATCAACCAGGTGGGGTATTGACTGTTATGTTAGCCGACTCTCTGCGTTGTATTCCATTATATTTCCAAGTTTACTAGGTTTGTTTTCTCATTCATTCGTACCTGATGATGGTTGCTTGTGTTGCAATCAAAACGTCGCGTTCTATTATTATTTAATTTAATTTATTTTTACGTGACTTTACCGAAATAACCAATGCAGTCACGAAAGCTTCAAATCCAGTTTGATAACATTCAGTTACGTCGAAAGCTTGCCCAAAGTTGCCCTGATCTATGAGGTAAATGCAACCGCGAAACATTAAACTAGGATTTAGGCTCATAAATCTGGCTAGTTAAATATAATTTCCTTTCAGAAATGCAAACACAGCTACGTACGCGTTTGCTTTTCATACAAACATTCGCTGAGGCAGGAAAATTATTTAATTTCAAGGCAGTAAATAATGTAACATTTTGAAAAAAATAATAAAATTCGATTTGCCTCACTGCAACTGAAAGATAAAAAAGTATTATCTTTTTTGGCAAGCTTATATTTATAAAGACACGTGAAAGGAAAATAAATTGCGTATTAATGTTTTTGCTCTTAACTTGTATGTACACTGATCCACTGTCCTGAACTCCCCACACCTTCACCAACCAATCCGAATTGACCAGCGTGGTGAAGTATGGTCAATCTATCCTCAAGCCGTGGTGAGGCCCTCATCCAGCCAATAATTCACAAAACGTTCTGGATATGTACTGTAGATAAACGCTCTCTGCCTACTGCAGACACGTATACCTAGTGGCATTTCCTTCTGCCAACTGATGTACTTGGGAAAAGTGTACAACATTTCAGGCAATACCATTGTTAAGAGTTGGACAAATAATAACTGGCGGGTCTCTGAAAAATAATGATGCTAAAAATAAAATAGAAGCTCACATCTTCAAAATTAAAACGTCCTTAAAGCACACCTAATACGATAGCACAAATTAGATATATTTTGAAAAAGTAAAAAAATCACATGTTAAAGACGATGAAGCAATAGATTTGATCAAAATGACAAAGCATACGATTCTTAAGATAGATAATGGTGCAGCCCTATAATTTCTTGTTCACCCAGCTGCTGGCAAAAGGTCATGCACTAGGGCAGACCGCACTATTGAACCCTTCTGAGAAGTAATTTTTGGCATTTTCGCACCTCCGATTAGCATGGTTGACTACGTACGGTGCGAAATAAGTTCAACATACGTACATTAGAATAGGTTTTCCCCTTTTTTCTGGCAACAAAACAGGTGTTAAGTTGTTCAGACACCAAACTGAAACCTTTTACAAGGAATCATGTCTGCATTAACCACAATACTTGTGGTCAGAATGCAAACGAAAAACATACAAACACAAGCAATCATCATCAGGTGTGAAACCCACAGCAAGAAATGTGTGGTTTTCACACCTGATGATGATTGTTTCCCTTCTACGTGACTTTACCGAAAGAACCAAGAATATACTCTGATAATATATGCATTGTCCTTGAAACTCTATTGGTCCACACGAGAGACAGCTTTCTTTTGAGCCTCGTCTCAAACGGTGTTAGACCAGAGGACGCCAAAACGCGTACAGCACAAAGACAATGCCACTATCAGAGTAATGAGAGCTCGGGGTGAGCATCTACATCATGGGACCTCCTTTGCCAGTATCAAAATATGATAATAGGATTTCCCCTTTTTTCTGGCAACAAAACAGGTGTTAAGTTGTTAAAACACCAAACTGAAACCTTTTACAAGGGGAAAACCTATTCTCATATTTTTTGGTACTGGAAAAGGAGGTCCCATGATAATACGTACATTAATCGACTTATTATCTGAACCGCGCCAGGACCAGTTCAGATAATAACCGGTGATGTTAACCGCTGTTGGCAATCGAACTCTGACCGCCAGATTTGTAACACAATTGCGCTAAGCGCCACGCTACCGCATATCCTTGACACTCCTTCTTCCCACTCATTGTGCTGTCGTCTCGCCCAACGTGTGTAGAACTGGGAGGAATTGCTCTACTGAGTCGATTGATCAGCTGAAACATTATTATGAGCGAAACAAGTTATTAACTACTTTTAGTTGTGGTCAATTACTCGGGCCCCTTTAATAAACGGCAGCTGCCCGCACATCCTCCTTGTCGAAAAATCCCGGCCGGTAGTCACCTCCCATCCAGTGGCACATGTGGGAACGGAGGAGATGCTTTTTTTTCCCTCCATAAACTACTTTCGTGTTATCCGATCAGTCGAGTAATCGAACTCATAATAGGTAGAGTAATCGATTACGTAAATAATCACGATATTCACAGTTCTGATTTTGTGGAATCTCACTATTCCACATGTGGAGCACGACATGAGCAAGGGAGGGGGGGGGGGGGAGGACATACATGGATTTGTGAGGTCAGATGCTTGCATCCCATTGCACAGGCTCGCCCCTAAGCCCAGCCAGCCACCAAGGATCGTTCCGCCGGCAGAAGTGCAGCCACGGCGGGGAGTGCGTTTCACAGGCGGCAGGGCGATTTCGTAAATTGCAGTGAATGCGGTGGTTTTTGCGCGAACGCGGCGTGTTTGTCTGCCAAAACAACGACGGCAGCCTCTTCCGCCCGCGCGGAATGCGCGCCGTGCGTTAGAACCGACGGCGAGTTTGCAATTTGGCGAAAATAAATTACCGTATGACTTGGACTCGCCAGAAAACTGTCTCGGACCTTGAAAAGTCAGCTATAATGGAAAGCAATCAGTTACACGGTGTTGATTGACTTGAATTTGCAATAGGTGACGAAAAAATACTTTCTTGCATACTTCAAAATTGATTAATTCTGCACACTCGTGATTTTTTTGTATTTCTAAAACTAGTAAGTTCGTCGCTCTATAAGCTTCCAGCAGATATTTTGGGTCTAATGAGATCACGTTACAGAACCCAACTCCATGTATGCAGTGTAAACAGGTGGATGGGGTCTGCCGGTTCCAAATATCCGGGGTCCCGAACCGCGAATGAATTAGTTTGTCCGGTAAACATCACGTTGTGTTTAAAAAAAACGGCCATGTCGTTTCAAAACTAGCAAGTGATGTAGATGGCACAGAGGCTCTTGCTGCTACATAATAACATCGCCCCCCCCACCCCCCTAACGTTGCCTCTTTTTTTTTCGCGACAGCATTGTGCTGCGAGAACGCTGCAAACACCACCCACGTGTACCGCACCCACGACTTGATTTGATGGCTTCCGAAGTCAGCCTCGCTCAAAATGGGGAACAGAATACATTTACGAAATTAGATCCAGAACGAGTCTGCCGTGATCCGTGATGCTGAAGCAGGCTGGCACCGGGGGGGGGGGCGGGGGGGGGCACACAGGGGCAGTCACGTGGCTGACGAGTGCGGCAGGCGGTGCAACTGCGCCCGGGGGCCCACGACCTCGAGGGGACAAGGAGCTGGGCTACAGAGAAGGCGGTGGATAGAGGACCCCCCATTTCATTATTTGCACCAGGGCCCTTCGACCCTCCGCCACTGGACAGGGGCACCCTGCTCTCCGGTTTCTGCGTAGCCGTGGCAAAACGAGGGATTCGCCTCACTCAGGAGAGGCAAAGGCAGTTGGGGCATCGGTTCCAAGTGACGGCTAGAAATGGTGCCCGCGTATGACACACAGAGTCATGATATAATCACAATTATTCCTGTTAAAATGTAACATTACTTTTAGGGCAACCCTCATATAATAACAATCTCCATGGATTATGATGCTGTACAGTACTGCGTTGAGCAACTTGCCATTGTTCTAGTCTTGAAATTGTATAATTCAGCAGAAAATATTACAAATTCATTCGCTAGTCTGCAACTGTAGCTCGGTGGGAGGTCACCTATTCTCCTCCGATGCCCCTACGGTCTGGAACTACCTTCCCACAGGCATCTGTGCTGTCAAAATCTGTGCTCCTGTTAATAGTCCAGACTCGAGAACCTTCCTCATTTCGCTCTCCCCACGACTGACTGCATTTTTCCCGAATAAAGTAAACATTCCTTCTGTTTATTTACAAAGCCTCGACATACGGTTGCATGTCGATGCTATGTAAAGCCAAATCGTTAATTTGGAGATCGGTTTGGCCTCTGGTTGACATTTGTTTAGTTCGGTAACCTCAAAACGTCACCAGGTGGTGAGAAATATTGCAACAATTATCTTCACTTAATCACTCGAAATTAATTGAATATCATACTATTTAATCATTACACGACAAACACCGCATCTTGTTGAGATGGCTACACCACATGACAACATGTTTTCACACATCATGCCCATTTAATTAATGTCTGCACTATATATCTGTTCGGTAACTATAAGTTGCTGTGTTATAATCGCAGGATCGTAAGCGATCACGCCGGCTTGTAAAGGCCTTCATCCAGCAGTGGATTGACCCAAGGCTGATGGTGACGACGATATGTTTGTAAATGCACACAAGTAAGCTTTGGAACTAATCGTTGGCGGGCGGTGACAGAAATGTTAAGATTAAGTAGGTTTACCTTTTGATTTAAAGCTTTCGTGACTGCAGTGATTCATATTCTTGGTTCTTTCGGTAAAGTCACGTTGAAGAGAAACAATAAAATAATAAAATATATATTAAAACAATAAAATTCTCACGACGTTTCGACTGTAACACAAACAGTCATCATCAGGTGTGAAAACCAACGGCACACCTGATGATGACTGTTTGTGTTACAGTCGAAACGTCGTGAGAATGTTATTGTTTTATATATATTATTATTATTTTATTGTTTCCCTTCAACGTGACTTTACCGAAAGAACCAAGAATATAGGTTTACCTTTTTATCGAACACCATAATTACCATCCCTGCTTCCCCTCGGGAAGGGCCCAATGAGACTCGAGATGAATGCGTGGGACAGTTGGCCAATTCACTTTCTCGGTATGTTGTTTTTGTGTGGAAAGAAACCTAGAATGCCCAGAGAAGACTTGCATGAGGGATAAGTTAACTACAATTACAGAATAAAAACTTGATTAGGTGCTTTCGTGACCGCAGGAATGACTCTTTGGTATTTTCGGTAAAGTCACGTAGAAATAATAAAAATAAAATAATATAATAGCATACTATGTTTCGATTGCAACACAAGCAATCATCATCAGGTACAGAATTAACACAGACACATCAGGTGACACAGAGAGGCGGAGGAGCACACCCCTCCACCTCTGATGTGTTTGTGTTAATTCTGTACCTGATTATGATTGCTTGTGTTGCAATCGAAACGTCGTATGCTATTATATAATTTTATTTTTATTATTTCTACGTGACTTTACCGAAAAAAACAAAGAGTAATTACAGAATACTTAGAGCCATAGCTGGAACCCCAAGTTGAACACAGGCAAAGATATTTCTATTTTGCATAATGGTTTTGGTACCGTGTTTCTACAAGAAGCGAACATTAATTTCAACAGTGTAGTCTCAGTTGCCAAGTAAATGCGGTGGTTCAATACACTCGAGTTTACAATTTTACTGATCTGTAACGCGGTTTTAATGAAAAGGTTAAGCCCTGCAATTTCCTGCTCAATATAATTAACGATTGGTGTGTGGAAGTCCATCGATGTGCAGTCGATTCAACGAATCCCAATTCAGGGTGGGCCGATTCAACTCGACAAATCGTTTTTTTGTTTACACTGGGCTGGATGGCTGCCCCTCTCGTGACTGCAGGGGTGGCGTGAACCGATTACACGTGGCACATCACGAGCTGGGAAAAAAAACACATCGATCCGCGATTGGACGCGTGTCATCGTAAGCTTGTGCATCCAAATTGAGCGAACAATTATCATCGTTTCGACTAATGACATTGCATCACCGAAGTGATAAAAAACACAGCAAAAACGTATGTATGCGTTGTATTGCCCAAGTACGTGCCGACCTTCATAGGTGCTCGCTAACAGCGCTTGCCCCAAAAGCCGTATAAGGCCATACGGGAGATATTTGTCTACTGCCCAAATATGGCCAAATCATGGCTTGAGATGAAGGTATGTAACTTGTCGTCTTGCTATCTTCATGAATCTCTCTCGTAATTACGATGGAAATGATACGGGACTTGGTGCACGGATGTCAAAGGTAATGCATTCGAGGTTACGTTAAGGGCAGAATGCAACCCCATCGTAGACACGTGGAATTTACACACGGGACACAAATATCAACATCATCGGCCATGGACAACCAAACTGCTGGATGAAGGTCTCCCAAAGCCTCCACCACGTCTTACAATCCCCGCGATGTAATCATCTACCCCCCCCACCCGCACCTGCGTACAAACTGATTTTTGTTGCTCCATAAATGTCTCTACCGCTTCCATCACCTGCTTATGTACAATTGATAAACATGCGTCACACAGGCCGTAACATCGTGGCATCCGGTGGCATGAGACAACGCTGCCGATGACATTCAGTAATGTCGAAACCTTGTCGAAGGTTTCCCTGATCAATGAGGTAAATCCAACCATTTAAAACTCTGGATGTCAAAGTTTTGAATGATAGTTGGTCGGTATGGATGTGCAACACCAACAATAATAACTTAAATGACACGACGATAACAATGATGGTGGACGACAACAAAGACTGTGATGATGATGATGATGTTGTTTCTGACGATAGCGATGGATGACCGTCGTCTGACACCAGTCACTGACGCTGCCACCGCGATCAATGGCGACGTTGACGACGATAACAATGGCCGCTGATCGATGTCGCCACTTTTCACTCCGTCTCTGTGCTAAACCTTGTTTTATAATGAGAATAGGTTTTTACCCTTTTTTCTGGCAACAAAACAGGTGTTAAGTTGTTAAAACACCAAACTGAAACCTTTAACAAGGAATCATGTGTGCATTAACCACAATGCTCGTGGTCAGCATGCAAACAAAAACACACTCTGATAATATATTGGCATTGTCTTTGAAACTGATTGGTCCCCACCAGAGACAGCTTTCTATTGAGCCTCGTCTCAAACGGTGTTATACCAGAGGACGCCAAAAGGCGTACAGCCCAAAGACAATGCCACTATCAGAGTAATGAGAGCTCGGGGTCAGCAGCTACATCATGGGACCTCCTTTGCCACTACCAAAATATGAGATTAGGTTTTCCCCTTTTTCTGTAAAAGGTTTCAGTTTGGTGTTTTAACATCTCAACACCTACTCTTTGGGTCTTTCGGTAAAGTCACGTGGATAGAATATTTATTCCTGCCTCAGCAGTCTGCCTGCTGAATTTTTTCACCTGAAGACGATTGCTTGTGTTGCGATCAAAACGTCGTGATTTTTTTCTATCTACGTGACTTTACCGAAAGACCCAAAGAGTTCGAATTCCTGCAATCACGAAAGCTTGAAGTCAAAATCTCAACACCTGTTTTGTTGCCAGAAAAAAAGGGGAAAACCGATTCTCATATTTTGGTACTGGCAAAGGAGGTCCCATGATGTAACTTGTTTTTATAATGCCCACTCTTTAATACAGAAAAAAATTATTATTTTACGGAGTCTCAGCAGGGTCTTGCAAATGGGATCGTTTTGGCCAATTCTGTCCGCGAGTGTTTGGCTGTGCGGAATGAAACCCGAGCACGGATACCCGAATGAAAAAACGCATTGGAGAGGGTAGGTCTCAGCGCTCTGTACAAACGGATTCAACGATTCACCGCTGTACGTCCACATCCTCACCGTCTTTGCAGTCACTGCTGCAGAAATGGCCAAACCCCTACGATGCAGTGTGCACCTTTGAGTCAACGACCAATTCAGACGACATGTATTGTAATCTACTGCTGGACATGAGCCTCACCATGCTGTATGGGTTACAGGGGCTATTTGACCAAACTTCACCATTCTGGTCAGTACGGGTTAGTGAAGGCAGGGTTCACAGACGTGAGAGAGTGCAGTAACAATTGCACTGGCCTCTTCCGCCCAACACGTCACCCCCACAGCAGCTTACAACAGCCTGCCGTGCATGGAGGTCTCCCCCATCCCAGCGCTATCCAGGCTAAACGCTGCTTAGCTTCTGAGAGCTTAAGAGGGATTGGTCCCATCCTGGGGAGATTTGTTGATAGGCGCTGGGAATCCACTTGAAAGAATACAGTACCGCAGGAGCAGGGCCTTGGACGACAAATTGTAGATTGGTCCAACAGCTGTGAGATGAACACAAATGTGATAATGATGGTTATGTATTTACCTTTAATGATGGAGGTAATTAGGAGAATTGGTGAAGATGTTTATAATTACGGCGGCGATGACGATGATGATGGAGTTGATAACAATGGGTGAGGATGACAGATGTTAGAGACAACAATGGACAAGGATGGATGAAAATGATGATGGCAAAAAAAGATGTATGTTGAACTTATGTTGCACTGTACATAGCCAACCGTGCTAATCGGAGGTGCGAAACATGTTGAATGATGACATTTAGCGCTCTTTTTTTTGCATGGTGTTACAATATCCGTGGCAAGAGTCAACCACAAACGAAAGGTAGAACGGACAACAGGAAGATCCACAGACCTCTCTGTGATCCATTTTCACGAGGATAGCAGGAGTGGCACACACACAAAAAAATCCATCCTCTTTGCAAAATTTTAGAAAATAGGTAATATTCATTATCTGATAATATATGCATTGTCTTTGAAACTGTTTGCGTGTTCACCACAAGTACCACGTGTGGTTAATGCAGACTTGTTTCCTTGCAAAAGGTTTCTATTTGGTGTTTGAACATCTTAACACCTCGTTTTAAAGCTTTCGAGACTGCAGGAATTCATATTCTTGATTCTTTCGGTAAAGTCACGTAGAAGGGAAATAATAATAAAATAATAATAAAACAATATCATTTTGATAATTTTATTGTTTTATTTTTATTATTTTAATATTTCCCTTCAACGTGACTATACCTTAAAGAACCAATAATATCTTAACACCTTTTATTATTTTATATATATTATTTTATTGTTTCCCTTCAACGTGACTTTACCGAAAGAACCAAGAATATATTTAACACCTGTTTTATTGCCAGAAATGGTAAAACCTATTGTTATTTTTCATACTTTGATACTGACAAAAAGGTCCCACGATAATAATCGTCAGCCATTGTCTGTCCACTGGTGGATTGAGGCCTCTCTGCATGAGTCACTATTCCTCACCGCCCAGTACTGCTGCCATCCATCTCACTCCCGCACACGAAGCAATCCCACCGCTCCGTCTCTGCGGCGATGACGTCTCTTGGACGCGTTCTCCTCCTTTGGCTGCCATTCCATCGCCGGTCTCCTCCGTAGACCGTTATCCAGTCAAGAGGTGTGTCCAGGCCCAGTCAATTAATAATAGTAATGGCGCAGGTAAATCGGCCACGGATAGGAAATGTCACAGTTATATCTACTACTGCATATATAAATCTCCCATCTCTGCATTGGCTTATCTGTGACAGATATCCGAACTTTTGTCACAGATGCTGCAGAATTGTCATTGTGCACTATGCCCAGTGGCCTCTCAAACCAAAAACCAGCAGCCTTTGTCCCTTGATAACGAAACACCTTGTATTACCCCACCTGTTCACGTCTGCCAATGTTTACTCTTCAATCACGTGCTGACCCAGCAGGCTAACAAATATTAAGATTATAGAAAATCTACAGTTTTTTACATATAGGTTATCGTTTTCAACATCCTTCCATTATTTTTGTAAAATGCATTGTCTTAGACGAAATAATGTTTTAAAATGGAAATTATGACTTCTTTTGTGATGATGCTACATGTGTTCAATGAAGATAGGCCTCCCACCACAGGAATGTGGAATGTCCGCTACCCCTCCATGCTAGTTTGAGCATTAACACACTTTGACTTTTACAATTCTCGTTTCGGTATTTTTTTAATACGCAGCCATAGTTGTGTTGGCGGAATAACAGGACTCCCAGGGCCAACATCGTCCCACCATGCTCACGATCGCCATGGCAATTATCTTTATTAATGGGGTTCACATAACGTGCACCTTTTGGCGAGGTTGCACTGCGATGTGGGCGGTCAACATTGGCAATTGTTGTTGAGTGCAAATTATTTATAAGCCTCCTTTAAGTATGGCACTATGGAAAAGCAACAGTTTTGATACGTGTCATAGTTGAATGCTACATTCGTTTCAACCAATCCAAGGGGGCAGTCGATGACATACAGTATGGATCACAGCAGCAGTGGTGCTGTGATCCATACAGCGTCTAAAAAATAAACAAGTTAAACCAAAGCAATGTAATGCAATGTTTAGAGTTATCTCTAATCTGCAGGGCACCTCCATAGGAATGTGGAATGTTCCACTCCAGATACATGAAACAACGATGAGAGGCGATGAACATCTCCAGGACTCGCTTAAACATGGGAGCCATTTCCATTTAATCGTTAAAGTGCAAAGTTTGGAAATCACATAATGCATGCCATGCTGTTCCTAATTTAAGAAAATTACTTTTGTAGATGTGTGGCGATACATATTTAAACATGTATAAACAAGAGTGTGGATCATTAAAATGTCAGTGGGTACAGCAGTGCAGGGCCTCCAATGACAAGATCGTCAGCTGTGATTCTGGCCAGGGTTGACTCATCATCATCCCTCTGGATTGAGTCATTTGAGCACCAACCAGTGAGTGCATAGCACTTGATGCAGGGTCCCAAACAGTGGTGGACATTAATATCAAGCGTAGAACGGGAACATGTAGTTTCCCAAATGTAATAGCCTATGTTATCGACTTATGTTTAGCGGTTTAAAATTATACAAACTCTTACTCGGGCTGCCAGTCTCCAGAAAGGTTTTAAGTGGAAGTGCCGCTTTTAGCAATGTTTGCCTTATCCCAATTTCCCTCGTGAAATACATTTGCGCGCAACGGGAAACCAAAAGTGGCCCTTGTATTCCTCACTCTTCACGCGTGCATCTCACATGTGTGCGTTTATGTACGCGCACGCATGCACGCCGAGTTGTCGTTTGCATTATTTTCCAACAACTTTCATTCAAATAAAAAGTCGAAAGGTTAGCGTGCGTGAGTGCGAGCGGGCGCCTTTGTGACGAAAGCTGCTCACCCAACGTGCATTCACACCCTAGAATGCCTGTCGCAGGTCCGGCGCAAACTTGACGCGCGCGAGACGTTGTCGGCTTGGGTTTCGCTTCGGTAATAATTTTCATCCCTAGGATAGTTTGATCTGGGCTGTTTGCTTCCCCTTTGAGAATGGAAGTCATCCGACCAAACTTGGTCACATTAACGGCTCCCCGATGCGTTTTCAGATCGTACCGTGTATTCTTAGGCGTGGTGACCGACGCTGTTGCTCCACGCTCCGGGAGCTTCCATCAGGAACTGAACAACCCTGAAAACGCATTGGAGAGCTGTGCCTATGCAGCACAACGGCAAAAAAAAACCCACTGCAGTTGTACAGCCAGATTTATTATAGTCCGAGGCCAGTGTTACTTCTTCTGAGGCTCTCAGCAGCGTTAAGTGTTCCGTATACAAAGTGCATCACGATGAGTCCACCAATACTAAGCGTAGGTGTGGCAATAAGATGTCCAATACAGGAAAGAAAAAAACAAGTGCCTCGATCCAATAGAAAATCTACTGAGAGCAGCAGCTACACGAGCCTTACCGGTAACATCAGGTCAAAGGTTACCTTGGTGCCAACAAGTTATTCAGTGGCTTGACGTAGGGTCGGTGCTCTTACCGGCAGACGCGATGTTGGTCACTGCTTTTAAGTGCCAGGAAGATTAGGGTTAGAGGTGGAAGATTAATAGTCATTAGTTCCACTGCTGGCAGCAGCAAATGTTTGTTATCGTTTTCTCTGACGCCAGTACAAATCCGATTCGGAGCAGCCGTTTGTTGTTTTCTTCTTCTTTCAAGACGAAAAAAAATGACAAAGACCACTGACAAGATGGAGAAAGGTCTCACACGTCCGTCTCGATCCGACTGCCGCCGACGTGCTTGTGCTGCTGCGCCGTCGCCACGTTGCAGTTGCTGAGCTTGAGCTCGCCCTCGACGCATGAGTCCTCGTCCGCGTGCTCGTCCGCCTCCTTGCAGTCGATCTTCTCGAACGACGAGAAGCTGCAAATGCTGCGGCGGCACAGCTCCGAGTTGGCCTCGGCATTGTCGGCGTGCGTCGCTTCGTGGAAGGGCGTGCTGTGCACGTGCGAATAGACCGTCTGGTCCTCGCCTTCCGTCTCGCGCTGGTAGAAGTAGTTGAAGTTGGACACGATGACCGGCACGGGCAGCGAGACCGTGAGCACGCCGGCGATGGCGCAGAGCGAGCCGACGATCTTGCCTCCCACCGTCTTGGGCGACATGTCGCCGTAGCCCACCGTGGTCATCGTCACCAATGACCACCAGAACGCGTCGGGGATGCTTTGGAATTCCGTCTTCTTGCTGTCCACCTCGGCGAAGAAGACGGCGCTCGAGAAGAGGATGACGCCGATGAAGAGGAAGAAGATGAGGAGGCCCAGCTCGCGCATCGACGCATGCAGCGTATGGCCCAGGATCTGCAGCCCCTTGGAGTGGCGTGATAGCTTGAAGATCCTGAAGACGCGCACCAGCCGGATGACCCTGAGGATGGCGAGCGACATCGTCTGCTGCCCGTTGGCGCTGCCAGTCTGCTCGGCCATCTCCGTGCCGAGCGTGATGAAGTAGGGCACGATGGCCACAATGTCGATGATGTTCATTAGGTTCTTGCCGAACTCAACCTTGCTGGGGCACGCGCAGAAGCGGACCATGAGCTCAAAGGAAAACCAAATGATGCAGATGGTCTCCATGATGAAGAAGGGGTCGGCAAAGACGTTGTGGTAGAAGTAGTGCGTTCCGTTCGTGTAGTACGACACCTTGTAGAGGTCTGCATCGTCGCGGAACTCGGGCAGCGTCTCCAGACAGAAGATGATGATGGAGATGAGGATGACGAGCACGGACACGATGGCGATGGCACGCGCTGGACTGGAGCTCTCCGGGTACTCGAAGAGGAGCCACACCTGGCGCTGGAACTCATTTTCTGGCAACGGCTTCTCGGGCTCCTTCACGTAGCCCTCGTCCTCGCGATAGCGCAGCATTGTCTCCTCGCCCAGGTCGTAGAAGCGCACCTCTTCCGTAAAGATGTCGTAGGGCACGCTCACGGGCCTGCGCAGCCTGCCGCCTGACTGGTAGTAGTAGAGGATGGCGTCGAAGCTCGGCCGGTTGCGGTCGAAGAAGTACTCGTTGCGCAGCGGGTCGAAGTAGCGCATCCGCTTCTGGGGGTCTCCCAGCAGCGTGTCGGGGAACTGGGCCAGCGTGCGCAGCTGCGTCTCGAAGCGCAGGCCGGACACGTTGATGACCACGCGCTCGCAGAAGTCATGGCCGCCGGGCCGTGCCAGCTCGTACCGCTCCTGCGGGTAGCCTCCCTGCACCGCCACGGCCGCATCATCCGAGCCGGCCTTGACACCCACCACCGTCATGATGCAGGCGAGATGGGGAGCCGGGGGCCGTCGCCGTCAACGTGCACGCCCGAACGCGCGCCACACGCCTGCTCCGTGCCTCCTGTAACCAGATGTGTTTGCACACGCACGCACATGCACACGGGTACACACAAGACAAATATCCATCGTATTGCCTTAACAGACCGTAGGGGCCAGTGCTGTTAGCGAGCACCTATGAAGGCCAGCACAGCACACCAGGGGATGGGTGGCCAGCACCACGCCCGACCGCCTTTGTTTCCCCAGTGTCGATGTTTACCCACCGCACCAGGTACTCATTTGAGGCTGAATCGACCTAGGGGAGGCCCAGGGCCGGTTCGAATAACCGTCACTGGTGTTGGCCGTGAGCGGGAATCGAACTAGGGTCACCGGGTTCGTAGCACAGCGCGCTAACCGCTACACTACTGCTCCCCACACACAGACGGAAATAGACACACACACAACAACAACAACAACAACCGCCATTCGCCAATAAGTGGCGGTGACGTCACCACGACGCTTGTGCCAGGCCATGAGGCCACGTGAAGTGTCGAACGCCCGATGGCAGGAGGTCACGGGGCAGACCCAAGTGTTACCGGTCGACTGACTAAGATCTCTGAGATGACTGGCTGATGCACCACCTTGCCCCCTACTGTGCCAACCTGCTGAGCTTTAGCCACCCAGCGCTCCGCTCGTTGTTGTGAGCGTCGCTCCTCCGCCCTCCGTTGTTGTTGGAGGGCGACTGCCTCCAACTGCCCAGCAGCGTCCTTCACGAGCCTCCTCCACAGAGGCCGATCTTGACACCGCTGGTACCAGTCATCGGCAAGTCCACTCAGCTCCACGTCCTCCTGTACCACATCACTCCATCTCTTATCTAGCTCGTGCCGCGCCCGTTTAGCCCCCTCGATCCGGCCGAACAAAATCTGTTTTGGCATGTGGTGGCTGGGCATGCGGGCTACATGACCCAGCCAACGCAGCCTTGCCTGCCGGAGGAGCTCACCGATGGGACCGTGCCCAGTTCTTTCAAAGATTTGTGAGCTCACAAAATCCAGCCTGGTTAAACCCAGGATGGATCGTAGGCAGGCTAGCCTAAATGTTTCTAACCGGCGAAGATGTTTTATTAGGGGTGTCCACGTTTATTACATGAAGCCATAATTACATGCTTTCCAATTAAGGCTGGAAGCATATAACTGCGTGAGTTTTCGCAGTTGTGCTGTCTAGCTCTGGGATGCCCCGCGCATTGTTCTGCAAGATGTCCGACGTTTCGCTTCACGCGCTGGAAGCTTCCTCGGGTACCAAATATCTTTAGGAACTGAAATGTATTTCCTGAAGAAGCTCCCAGCATCACGTGGAGCGAGACGTCAGACACCATGCCGACAACATACGGCAACAGCCCGAATGAAACATTTACACAACTATGCAGCAGCATAACTGCGAGCTGTGAAGCTTTTATGCACTTGCGCTGCTTGGCCATCCGTCGGGGCGAGGAGGTGGAGGGTGCACGATAACTGTCGAAAAAGATTATACAATATGTAGCAAACTTTAGTATAACGTTGTGAGGCTATTAGGGACTGACCCAATTCAAAATCGTCCAAAGTGATCAAAGCATACCTGTCAACCCCTTATTAGTGCCCCACCTTATTACAGACCAATTCAGACCTCATTGGTCACCCCGTGCCCTTATAAATCTCAGCGTTCATCCTACAAAGTCCCATCACAAGGGAGAAACACAAACAAATATACACTTGTTTTTGCCCGTATTGAAACGTCTGTATGCCGTATGGACCTGACAACTCAATATCCCTGTACAAGAATACGGAGTAAACCGTATGGGTTGACAGCTGTGTCAAAGGGTTACGCAAAACCTAGAGATTCAAACCAGGGGTTAAAATTATCTCACTACATGCATTTGCAAAAGCGCACATGCGTTTGGCCCTGACAACCACCCGTTGTCTTCCGTACTGCTCTAACGAAGCTATTAAATGCTTCTGAAGACAAACGCAGGTTGGGAACGCGTTACATAATCCATGCATATTCTTGACCATCTTTTTTTCTCCCCTCCAACTTATAATTTGACGTTTTTATCGACTGACTATGAATGCAAATCTATTAGAATAGACAGTCAGGATTTACATTCTTGTTTGCATATTATATGTTGGTCCCCATTAACGTGAGCCTATGCGTATGACGTGTGCGCGAGTGTGTCTGTATAAGCAAGCGTCCACTGGAGGAATCCGATGAGCTATGAAGCTCTTTTTTCACGGATGTCCAGTAGGGACGGGTCAGAAAGTCACAACAGCAAACAATACAAAAACACGATAGGAGTGCAAAGTAAGAAAATCACTCGAAATGATATTTTACCAGGCAAAGCCCACTGAGATATTAGCTTCATTTTCAGAAGCTACGCATACACATTTGTCAATCCGCTGCTGGATGAGGGCCACGTCGGGTTGTCACTTTCTTCCACAGACCAAACCCCAGCTACATGTTTCAGTCGGCACAAAGTCTATCAAAACTTCGCTATCTACTCTGAATAAGGTTCAGCACAATACCGCCAACAGATGTGGATACAAATCATTTCCTGCCACCTGAACAATGAAGTCGATTCCCGGACTGACCGGGTCAAAAAACCCAGAGAGGTGGCAGCCCCGAGGGCCACCCCGGGTCTTGTGGGTTTATGTAACCATACTTCGCCACGCTGGTCAGTGCAGGTTGATGACTGTGGGGGGGAACGTAGCCATGGGAGCACTGAAGTATAGCACAACTATTGCTTTTTCTGACCTGACCTTCTGATGTCCACGACATTTGTCTTTCCATGTCTGAGCGTGTAAATGTCGGCGTATGTGGAATATATGACTGTGAATTCTGGTAGCGCCTGTGTGTGAGTGGGTGTGTGCATGTATGTATGTATGCGAGGAGCGGTGGCGTAGCGGTTAGCACGCTGCGCTACGAACCCGGCAACCCGAGTTCGATTCCCGCTCACAGCCAACACCGGTGGCAATTATCTGAACCGGTTCTGGTCCTCCCCTACGTCGACTCAGCCTCAAATGAGTACCTAGTGCGGTGTGTAAGCATCGCCACTAGGGAGACAAATGCAGCCAGGCATGTGGTGCTGGCCACCGACCCCGTCGTGTGCCGTGCCGGCTTAAATAGGTGCTCGCTAACAGCACTTGCCTCAACAATCTGTTACAGGCTATATATGCGAGCACTTGCCCCAACAGCTCATTAAAGTCAATATGGGAGATCTCTGTCTTTGGTATTTGTGACAGCCACTCACCTCTTCGTGTGCTGTGTCGGCCTTCATAGGTGCTCGATAAACAGCACTTGCCCCAAGTTTGTTAAAAAGGCTACATAGGGGACCTTTGTCTTTGGGTTTTGTGTTTTTTCTGGTGTTTCTGACAGTGGCGATTTACACCAAAAGCAACAAATCTGTGCCTGCACCTGCGCTGGCATAGCCCCTCCGGTATGCCGACGAAGGTTCGAGGTACTGACGACACAACCACCCCCTCTCTTCGACACGTGCAATGCAGTCATTTTGTTAATCCACTGCTGGATAAAGGGCTCCCCCCCCCATCCCCCCTTTCACCACCGACGCCACGCCAATCATTGGGGTTTTTTTGGCCATACTTCACCACGCTGGTCAGTGCGGGTTGGTCGAGAGGGTGCCCACTGTGGGTGCGCTAACCGCTGTGCCACCACTCCCACCACTGTCTTGTGACGTTAAAGCCCGAATAGGCGCTCGCTAAGAGCACCTCCAATATCCTCTAAGACAATCACGTGTCAATATATGTGTATGCATACGTTTTCGTGACTGGGAATACAAAGGCGGCCGGGACATGGCGTTTGTCCACGCCACCACCCCCCGTCGCACGCTGTGTCAGGCTTAATAGGATCTCGCCAACAGCACTTGCCCCAACAGTCTATGTAAGGCTATACGGGGGACCTTTGTAGTTGTTTTCGTCACACAGCCCGATTAAACAAGACGAGTCAACGTGCACCGTGAGACGGTCTGCACCCGGCCTGGACCTCCCTTAGGTAATCTCAGTGCCGGATTAAGCTAGTGCGGGGTCTGTAGCATATGTTATAAAGGGGCCCTAAATATAAAACAACCCTAAATATTCAAACACAAAATTTTCACTTGCATAGTAAAGTAATTGCATTTTTTCATTTGCTATACAGCCAGAAAATACAACAAATCGCTAACCTTAAACACCCAGTCGTTCAGTACTATAGTAATAGAGCAAGTGCAGAATCACTGAACCGGAATCGATAACTTGCAATCATTTAGCGCGGGGCCCTTGAAAGTGCGGGGCCAGTAGCCACTACATATGTAGCTCCTTGTGCTACTAGGATCATCCGGCACTGGGTATACTCGGCCTAAAACGAGTTCTTCACAAGCGCGCCGTGCCGTCAGCACAGCTTCTGTGGCCGTCGGCGCTGACGGAGGGAAGACAAAAGCGGCCGGGCGCGCTCTCGCGCTGAGCAGCAGGCAGTACAAGTGGCGCACACATTGCTGCCCCGCCGGTGAAGATGATGAGTCCGTTTAACACGTAGGCTTTCGACGACCAATATTATCCATAAAACAGTTGTTTGGGGTTAGATCACGTAAATATAAATGCGTCGTTAAACCCGCCGCCACCCGACACAGCCAATTAGAAAGGTTTGTCACGTAAAGAGAACGTGTCAATTCGTTACTCGTATACGAGTAACACACCGGTGTGTGCTGCACTAGTAACGAATTGTCATGTTCTGTTTACGTGCCAAACCTTACAACCCTTACTAATTGGCTGTGCCGGGTGGTGACGAGTTTAACGACACATTTATGTTTACGCGATCAGACCCCCCCAAAAAAACCTGTATTATGGAAGATGAGTCGAGAACAGTTACACAATGGCTAACATAAGGTCGGTTGTGTTTCGTCCAAATTGCCGCTGGGATTGTGGAATGATGCTTTGGTTGTTTTGCTGTGGACGTGATTGGGCGCAGAAGCAATGAATGAGGAAAGGGATCGTGTCCCTATAGCTGTGTGTGGGGGGGGGGGTCCCCTCGCCTCCGTTCTAGCCTCTTGTTAATTCAGCTCATTTCCCCACTGGTCCATTCAGCTCACTTTACGTTTCGTGTACGCTTAATGTTTAAGATGTTAGAAAAAGTTATCGTTATTAATTGTCTTATAAATGCTTACTTATGCCGTCTCAAAATAGTTTTTTTCCGATTTCTGGTGCCATATGCATTTCTTTAGGCGTTTGTCACCCGGGTTCAAAGGAAATGTCATCTCTAATTAATTCACTCCTGTATGATGTCTACCAACTACTGCAATCAACATTAAAAAATTACCGCTAATATATATTTTTTTACAATTGAACCCATTGTACCGACATTTTTGCATTACTTTGTACTCAGAAAATGTATAGTTTTTATGCCTTTCTACGGATACTGCAATGTATCTATACAAGTATACGCAATCGGTTTGCATCATGATTCAAACAAACAACGGGAGGTGGGCAGCGGTGGTGCAGTGCTTCGCGCCCTTGGGGGCACTTCGTACCCAGCCGCCTGGGCTCGATTCCCGGCCACGGCTAACATCAGTGGCCCGCATCGAGTAACATCTCGAACCTATCTCTGCGTTCACCCCCCCCACTACCTCTCTCTCTCTCCCTCTTCTTCAGCTTGCCGCACCGACCCGCGTGATGAAGTATGGTCAAGCAATTAACAACCCCCCCCCCCCCCCCACAATGGCTCTAACGCAGCATATGGGATGGGCCCTTATCAAGCAGTGGACTGACGAAGGGGCGGACAATTAATGCAGCGTAATAATTGGCTACGAGTTGTATTTCCAGCACGTACTGCATGTTGTTATTGTGTGTAGCGGCGGCACCTTGGAGTGTCGGTGATTTTCCTCGCTCCCCGTGCCTGGCTATCAAAATGGAGCGGCTACTCCTGCGTCAGCAGATTTGCCTCTCCGTGCCGCAATGGAAGGCTGTTTCACGCCTCCTGTCTCCACTGGAAACCCTTCCCCTAATATAATCAACAACGGCAGCCCGGTATTCTGTTCCACAGCAAGAGCAGCAGCATCCGTACGCGAGCGTGCGCGCATATATACATACACGCACGGTCACATACACACGTTACATCAATGAACTTGCACTCAAAAAATATATATATGAGTCGTCTAAATTTTGAAATTCGAATACATTTCGCTTGCGGGGTCAATATTATGTGCGGGTGGTAACTGCATAACAACTGCATCCTACACACAGACACACACAGGCACAGTGGGCATCTATCCGCATTCTACCCGAGCCGATATTTGATATGATTCTGAATGAAACTATCGCGTTATGTGTGAAAACAATACAAAACAAAAATACACACGATGCCCCAATTGCACTTATAATTGTGTTTAACCAACCACAAACAAATGTGTATTTTTCAGTATTACCCCGAAGAATTGTAACGTGAATAGCACGCGCGCTCACAGCTATAGCGCAGTGCCCGCGCTAAACAATATGCAGCACGTCAGCATCAGCAAAGACTCTGCAGGTATGATATCCAGTGTGTGTGTGTGTGACAGAGAGGGAGAGAGGGAGGGCGATATCTCTCCCGTAACCATGCGAGCTCAACGCTGCTAAGCACGACATCCGCATCACACACACACACTGACACACACGCGGGCATGCGAACAAAAAAAATTACATCCATCACTCCTAACCACCACCCCACGCCCTGCATCGCCAACCAACACACACACACAGATGCCTTACCCGATCCGACCCTTTCTCCTGCCGATATCGTGTTGTCGCTTCGCTGGCAGATACTTGGCGTTTCCCGAAGGCAGCCTGGCGCGGCGCTGCTCCTGGCGATGCTGCGGGTGGTGGTGTGGGTGGTGGGTGCCTGGAGCGCTTCAACGAGGGTGGGATGGAGATTCGCTTTATTGGCTTCCTCCGTCGCGAGTCGCCGTCTGTTCGTTCCCTTGCACCGCGCACCGCGAACAGCCTCATCGGCGGTGTCGCCCGGCCACCATCAAAGGTGGCTTCATTAACAGAATCATCATCTTCTTCTTCTTCTACATCACCGTCGTCGTCTTCTTCTTCCTCATCAGCAGTAGCAGCAGCAGCATCGTCAGCAACGGAGGCGTCCCATCGGACTGATTGCGCGCTTGTGCGCTGGAAAGATGATAATGGTAATCATGGAGACGCCGCTATTGCTCCTGCCGCTATTGTGGGGCTGCCGAGATAATGATGATGATGTTGCTGATGTTGCTGATAGTGGTGGTGGTGGTGTTGGCGGCAGCGGCGGCGGTACCGGTGCTGATGCTGGTAATGTGTTGAATTCTGCACCGAGAGTCCGCATGAGCGCAGGAGACATGACGTCATGACGCATGCATGTACGGCGCGTCACTCTCCCCGGGAGCCAGGAGATATGGGGGGGGGGGGGGTTAAGGAATGGGGGGGGGGGTGTCGGGGGGGGGTTTATATCTGAACCGGGACGTATCTTCCCCTAGGTCGATTCGGCCTTAAAACGAGTACCTGGTGCAAGGGTGGGTAAATATTAGCACTGGGGTCGAGGCAAAGGCGGCCGAGGGTGATGCCCAGCAGCCCACCGCTTCGTGCTGGGCACTGTGTGCATAGGTGCTCGCAAATCGCCCTTACACCGATAGCCTGCGAAAGCCTACACGGGGAGTGTTTGTCTTTGATATCTGAGCCGGTTCCCGTGGTCTTCTAACCCTAAGGTCGACTCAGATTTAAATGACGATCTGGTGCAGGGTGTGTGTGTGCCAACATGGGCACTGGGATAGAGGCAAAGGCGGCCGAGGTGATGCTGGCAACATCGCCCCTTCTTCATAGGTGCTCGCTCACAGCCCTTGCCCCAACAATCCAGGGTGGGCGCAGTGGGTGAGGGCCTTTATCTTTTTTTTGTCTTTGGGTTTGCTGGGCTAGGCGGCTTTTGAGAGTCTGGGCAATAGACCGTATGCACTTTACAACGACCCTTGGCTATAAGAACCCGGATGGTAACGATTGTTGCAGGGCTGTTATAGGGTTTTGGGAATTGCGGGGCATATGAGATGCGTTTCTCGCGTGTGCATTCGTGAGACGGCTGTCCGCTGGCGAGTGAGAGTGCCGAATTGCGTGTCACATTTCACTTCCCTGTCATTTGGGCTCACGATTATATACTGCATATACATTAACGAGCAAAATTTACCAGGTAAGGCCCTCACCCACTGCACCCCCCCCCCCCGTATTATATGATAGCCCAACGAAGTGGCTTATCATGTGGAAATGTATATCGGCCAAATACTCTAAACACATGTTTCTAAATGTGTGTGTGGGGGGGGGGGGGGACCCGGGGGAAAATCCATGCGACCACGGGGAGAGAGACACGCAAACTCCAAATATACAGCAGACGGCAGGGTCGGGTTCGAAACCACGACCTCCTGCATACCTGCCGAGGTAGTCAACATCTCCCCATATATGTGCGTGCATCGAACAACGCGTGTTAGAAAGAATCAGTGTTTCTACTTTATTGAGAATTATTTTGCAAGCAAAACATTATTTTAATGTTATTTTGCAAGCTGTGTTGGCTGGAGGGTGACACGAGCCATGATTGTCATAGTTGTTAATTCTGGTGAAATCGCCCGATGATTCTGGACGTGGTTACCAGCGAAACGTCGTGCTCAAATTGTAAATGTCGTGAATTTACTCTCCAACACACCGGGTGGGCTGAAGTAGTAACTAATTGACACATTTTGTTTATGTGACAAACCTTACTAATTGGCTGTGTCGGGTGGTGGCGGGTTAACGACACGTTTATACTTATGTGTGATGCCATTCAAGGGGTACATGTTTGTTACTATTATTTTGCCCGTCCATTGCAGTAAATCTGAAACTGACAAGCGAAAAGCAGACCTCGACGTGATATTCATTGCGTCAATTCGTGTGCAATTTGTAAAGGCGCGGTGACACAGACCTATTTCATTTTAAGGTTATAATCCCTTGTTCATCACGACGTCCTTTTTACTTTGATGTCTCAGTAGCGTTACGGAGATCGCGTGATGACGTGAGGGTTCTGCCTTTGTAAGTTGACGCCGAGGAGGGGGGAGGAGGCGCCTCGCCCCCCCCCCCATGTGGAGTGACGTCACCCGCTAATTATTATGAATGGGGGGGGGTGTTCATTTAGAGAACATCACCTGTTAATGATTATTAACGAGGGGGTGGGGTCCATGTGGAGGACGTAACCTGTTCATGATTATTAATGAGGGGGGCTGGTCGACGTGGAGTGACGTCACGAGCGTTGCACACAGACATTATTGGCTCATTATAGTAGGTAATAATAATGGGGGGGAGGGGTGTCCATTTGAAGGACGTCACGCATGTGTGACGAGTGCGGCAAGACGTTTTTCTCACGCTCGGCCTACAAGTATATATATTTTTCTATTCCACTTGTGTGTAAATCTGTGTATACCCCGGATATTTTAGAGATGGCAATTATCCTGCTGTGTGTCCTACTGCTGTCCCTCCCGGCCATATCTAGTGCCACACTCAACTCTACAAACTGCTACCCTCGTTATTTTGCGTCAATACTTGTTGCTCGATTTGCCACTACACCTGCAAATGAAACAGCTCATAGACACTTCTACACTCCATCATTGTATCCTTTTAAACCCTATCTTTGTCCCATTACTTCACCAGCACTCCTTCCAAACTTCCTTCTGCTCTTAAAAATAACACCATCTGCGAGCTGCTGCTATTCGTCCAAGGTTCGCCGCTCTTCATCCTTTCACAGAAAATACTTATGCAAACTGTTAATTCTACTTTTCTTATTCCTGGGTGGTATTGAGCTTCATCCTGGCCCAAATGAAAAGAGCTCGTATAATTCTGTAGATTTTTCTGGCAGGAAAGGTGTTGGTGTTCTATATGTCAACATCAGAGGGCTTGTGATTAAAGTAAGTCAACTAAAACTAGAAGTGGCAAATCTTGATCCGGACATTTTTTGCCTAACAGAAACATTTCTCACTCCTGCCGTCAATGACTTGCAGATTACGATTGAAAACTACAACCTTTTTCGGCTTGACGGAGGATCTAAAGGAGGTGGAATTGCCATCTATGTTCGTAACACTATTGCATGTTCACCAGCTCACTCCTTGTTTAAAAAATGTTGCTTTGAAGGTCTGGCTCTCAGAATAACTCTCCCAAATAATCAACAGATATTGGTAGTGTGCTGCTATAGACCGCCTTGTGGGAAGGATGTTGAAGCTGCATCGGCACTGAGAGAGCTTTTTGGGGGCCTCCCTAAAGGTGAAATAATTTTAGTGGGTGATCTAAATTGGAATTGGCTAAACCCGCCGGCCATGGCCACAAATTTTACAGATGAATTTAACTTGTTTCAATTAATAAATGTCCCCACAAGACCCAACCTAAAAAATCCGGGACAGTCAACTCTGCTTGACGTCCTATTGACAAATGCCCCTCACAATTTCGCACTGACTGGTGTTCTGGGTAATAACCTTAGTGATCACTCCTTCATTTTTGGTGTGAGATCATCAGCCAGACCCAAAGCCCCCCTTAAAATTGTTGAGAGGCACTCTTTGAGGCACTTCAGCACTCAGGCATTTACAAATGATGTGCTTCACTCGGATATTGATAAGGTCTGTGATACACCCAACCTGACTACGGCTTGGGAGACTTTCAGGTACACGTTTCTCCAAATTCTTAACAAACATGCTCCGTTGTTTAGATTTAAAACTAAAGGCAACCGCCCACCATGGTATGATCCTTTGATTACAAAGCTCATGAAAGCTAGGGACAAGGCTTGGGCATGTGCTCAGAAAAGTAATTTGGTAAATGACTGGCTAGAATACAGGATTTTAAGGAATAGATGCGTAAAAAAAATACGGCATGCAAAAAATGCCTATTTTTCCTCCACTCTCCTGGAATCACATGGAAATGCCAGGATTTTTTGGAAAACAATCAAATCTATAGAAAAGGCATCCAAAACAGAAAATCTGCCCATTGAGCTTCACCGAAATGGGGAATATTTTTCAGATCCCCAAAAAATAGTTAACAATTTTAACCTTCATTTTTCTGAAGCTGGTAATCTTTTTGATAGTGTATTGGGAGTCACCTCTGCTCCTGCAAATTCCTACACACCTGTCCAAACATTAAACGAATTTAGTTTCCAACCAATCCACGAAAGTAATGTTCTGAAACAACTGTCCTACCTCAAAGGGTCCTCCTCTACCGGAGCAGATAGTTTTCCCGCCTTTGCTCTACTAACTGTTGGTCACCTAATATACAAACCTATAGCCCATATTTTCAACCTGCCCATCAAAGAAGCATCAGTTCCTCTAGAATGGAAACATTCCTATGTCCGTCCACTTCACAAAGGGGGCCCTAAAGATGATCCCAATAACTACCGACCTATCTCAATTTTGTCCCCATTGATGAAAATTTTTGAAAAATTATTGAACTACCAAATTAGCAGTTTCCTGTCCACCAACAATCTACTACATCTAAAACAATCTGGGTTCCGGAAAAAAATACAGCACCACATCCTCTGCATTAGACTCTTTGAATCAAATTTACAATAGCCTTGATAATAAGCAGTACTGTGCCTGACCTGTCCAAAGCTTTTGATACAGTTGACCACAACACCCTGCTTAGTAAACTAAGTTGCCTCGGTTTTTCCGAGAACACAGTACAATGGTTAAAAAATTACCTCTTTTCTCGCACCCAAACTGTATTCACAGATGGTTGGAGGTCAAACAGTGTTAAGATAACAAAAGGGGTTCCACAGGGTTCCATCCTCAGCCCCCTCTTGTTCTCTCTTTATGTCAATGACTTGGGCACTGAACTGGATCATTCCAGGGTAAATCTTTTTGCAGATGACACGATACTGATTACTGCTGGCCGCTCTCCGGATGACGTGATTGCTAAGCTCCAGGGTGATTTCAACAAACTACAACATCAGCTAGTTTCTCTTAAACTAGTCCTGAATACCTCCAAAACCACGGTGCTATGCTTCTCTCCTGGACTAAAGCAGGAAGTTATTTTTCCCCAATTACATTCCTTGAATAATTATCAAATAGAGCAAGTCAAGATCTATAAGTCTCTTGGGGTCATCCTGGATTCAAAACTTAGTTTTGAAGATCACATTGATTATATTGGTAAAAAGACAAAAATAAAAATTGGTTTTCTGTATCGTCACAAGCACTGCTTCCCCCCAATGTTCCGTTTGGAATTGATAAAAGCTACCATACTGCCTCTACTTGACTACTGTGACATCGTGTATAAATCAGCCCCAAGTACTGTACTGAAGAAGCTTGATTCCATCTATCACTCAGCCTTAAGATTTGCATTGAACTGCCCATATAGGACTCACCACTGTGATCTCTACATTGGGTCAAACTTAACATCTCTTAATGTTCGACGGCTTGTGCACCAGATCTTATTTATTCACGATGTACTTACAAAAAATTCCGCAGACTACCTACTGGATCTCCTCTCTGTTTCAAAGAACAAATTTGACCTCAGGTCTTCGCTCATTTACCAGCTTCACATTCCCTATTGCCGTACAAAAACTGGAGGAAGGGCCTTTGCTATTCATGCCCCCAGGGTCTGGAATGCTATTGCCAATAAACTGCAACTTGAATCACTACCTATGAGATCTTCACTCAAAACTGCTCTAGAGGAGTTGTACAACCCTAGCTGCCACTGCTATTCAGTGGCCTAAAATATGGCTCTATATTTTGGTGTTATAATTTATTTATGTAGTTTATTGTTAAAAATTCGGTCACAGTCCCTATGATCACTGTTACATTGGATTTATGGCTTTTATTTTGGTGATTTCGAAAAGTTTTTTGTTTGTTTTGGCCATGTTTTTGTTTATTGTAGTACGGAGTTAGACTGATGGCTTTAATCTTAGTTGTCTTGTGGTTGTTGTTGTTGTTGTTAATTGACTTGCATCCCACTGGGATTTTTGCACACAGCGTTGGTGTACGGTGCTATTTCAGGAATATTTTGATATTTTTTTCCTGTATTTTCTGTTTGCACAGTCACATAATCACTCTAAGATGTTTTCTTGTTCATGTTTTTTGTTTGTTGCGGTTGCACCCGATTCAAGAGCCGAATGGCTCACAGGGCTATACCAAATAAATGAACTATGAACTATGAACTATTAATGAGGGGGGCTGGTCGATGTGGAGTGACGTCACAAGAGTTAAGGACAGACATTCCTGGGTGATTCTAGTAGGTATATGTACAAATGTAACATAATATATATGTGAGTGTCTGGATGTACGTTTAACTTCTTTCTCACCGTACGTTGCCAACTAATCGGAGGTACGGGGGAAGGATAACACACTAAACACAAAAATGAGTTCTAAAGAAATTCGTTTTTAATTAATATTTTAAAGTGCATAGCTTCTAAGGCTTCCTAATATCGGAAGGAAGAGCGTTCTATACGGCCGCGGAAGTCCATCTGAAAGCGCGCGATGCAGTGACCGTTATTGTGTGCGCGTTGAGACCAACATTGGTAAAATAAGTGTTCAATGTGAGAGAACAGTGTGGAGAATAGTGTTGGGATATTTCTGTAGGAACCATATTTGAATCCTATGATTCTTCGCGGGTGAATTGTGGCAGAATCGCGATTTCTCAAAGGGGTGTTCCCCACGTTAATTTCAATATTCACCTGAATGTGAAATTTAGCAAAACACTCTGTTAAAGACGAATTCTACAATATAATGAATGCAATTAATTTGAATGGAGACGCGGGGATGGCCATTGAAATGAAAGGGGAGTTTATTGGCAATTCCTCGACTGTCAATAAATTCCCATCAAAGTCAATGGCGATTTTCTTTGCATCTCTATTCAAATAATGAGATTCTACAGTGGCTATCCGTTGCACGGCGGAAGGCACAGTAAGAAATACATTATTGCAAGAAATGCATTACAACTATAATCTAGCTCTTCTTTGAGGCAGTACTGCATCTATGCGGCGGTCTGATACCTTGTTTAAAGTATTTGCAGGCGTTATTCTGATATAATATAGTACAAACATAAGCGAATGTGAAAATGTACAATTAAGAGAGGGTACATTATACTGTACCGTCTATACTCTGGATCCTTGCAGTCACGAAAGCTTTAAATCTAGAATGTACCGTCTATGTTTGCCTATAGATGGGCGATCACCATTCAACATATCTGTTATAGTGGTTTGCTTTTCTTTCCTATACTTTGCATCCGATGGTTGTTTTTTTTTCTTTGTATTGTTTGTTGTTGTAACGTTCTGATCCGCCCCTGCACATCTGTGAAAAAGAGCTTCATGGCTCATCGAAATTCTCCAGGATAAATAAAGATTCGGATAGGCTGCGGTACTACGTTGTAGGCAACAGAGGGCAGTGCAGCGACTTGCATAGTACGTGTACATATCGTTGTACTCAACGTCTATGCTCCTACGTCAAATGCTCAACCACATTCACCGACCCATCACTGATCATAGGGTTGTGATTGACCGGAAGTCTCTACAGGAATTAGTCTCTCAATGACCATTTATTGAAAGCAATGCGGTATATTTTAATAGGCTATTTTAAGAATAAAATTGTTAATAATAAATCTCCCTGAATAGCTTTCAGAGTTGAAAAGCCTAAAAGATGAGCGTGGGATCGAATCGTCAAATATCCCTCACGACACGCGCGGCGTGACTCCAGGAGTCCGTCATCCAGCAGTGGATTGACAAAGACCTGTACATATATCTAAAAAAGAAACATTTTAACCGATCACAACGAAAACATATGAATAAAAAAAACTAAAAATGTCTCGAGATATATTTTAGAAAAGCCATGCCACAGTCCAGGAAGCTGTTTTAAGTGGGAAGAGAGGTGATGGGATGGGGACCAGATCCTGGCTCCTTCATTTGAGCCGGAATAACCAGTGTGCCTCGTAGGCCCCTTGTGGATGGGTGGTGATATTGTAAGGTCAAGATAAAATATTAATGTGGAAAACCCTCGAAGGGTTACAGTTTTCATCATCATCAATTTGAAGCAAGTAATACTATTGGTTAAATATCAGACATATATACTGTTAATTAAAATACACAGTCACTGTATATTATTTCATATTGAATTTTATATTTATATTATTTATAAGTCATTCGCACGTTTAGGCTGATTTGTGGATTTAATCTTGTTTCTGTTTCAACAATGTGCCAATCCACTCTGAAAATATGATTTACGAGTTAAAATGTTACATTTTATCCAATGTTCACACTTCTGGAAAGTCATTGAGATAGAAATGCGTTAAATATGTTTTGAGATAATAATGACTCATTTGCAAGGCAAACCCTGTACAGGCATGAATTGCTATGCTGGTCGACTGCAGGGATTCATATTCTTGGTTCTTTCGGTATAGTCACGTAGAAGGGAAACAATACAATAATAAAAATATAAAACAATACAATTATCACGACGTTTCGGCTGCAACACAAGCAATCATCATCAGGTGTGAAAACCACAGCAAGAAAATTTCAGGTATATTGTGTCGTTGAATACCATTGCTGTTTACAGTCGCCTATAATCATCACTGAAACAGCAGGAGTTTGTTAAACTTCGGTTTTATTTGAAGAACATTAATTATAATTAGTTATAAATATGGTTTACTCACAATAATTTTCAAGATGTTATTTTTTATTTTGCTAGTACAGTACTGTGCTATTATAGATGGAGACAGAAAATAGCCAATGGGTGTTTCCTACCATTCGGGGATGTTGCCTGTTAATGAGACAGTGATGTTTTTATTGAAATGGTAACTTAATTTGTTTGTCCAGTACTTAATAATACAAGAGCAAATTTTGATTCAAAGCTTTCGTGACTGCAGGGATTCATATTCTTGGTTCTTTCGGTAAAGTCACGTAGAAGGGAAACAATAAAATAATAAAAATATAAAATAAAATTATTACGACGTTTCGACTGCAACACAAGCAATCATCATCAGGTGTGAAAACCACAGCAAGAAAATTTGAAAAAAGTGGCGTTTTTTTCTTAACGTAAAGAACCAAGAATATGAATATAAGAGCAGTTTATAGAACAGTACCGTATTTTCCCGCATATAACCCGCATATGCATATAACCCGCAGACGCATATTCCCCGCAAAAATAGCGTTTTGTGTAAAACAAATTTCAGATGGCCCACACCTCCAAATACCCCGCAGGGTCTTGTTTTGTTTGTAAAAAGTGATATACCCCGCGGGTTATATGCGGGAAAATAGGTCATTATTTTGTATACATTGAGTTTTTAAAACAAGTATTTTTCGTACTTTCAAATATTTATTTATATACTTAAGAGTAACGAATGTATAACTAATTGCATTGTGTTTGTCATTGTGACTTAGTGTATTTGTTCGTAAACTTTATAGAGGATACTGGCTACTTTGTGGGCAGCAAAAGACATATATAGGTGTAGTAGTAGTTATACTAGTAGTTATACTACTACTACACCTATATAATATGTGACCTCGTGACGCGCACAGTATTCGGGTCACACGTAGGAGAGCGACTCAGAGGTGCGAGGAGGAACCACAGACAAGCAGCCACGCGATGAACTTGCACCAACAAATTACTCAAGCTCTGTGGTCCTTTATATATTGAAGGTGGTATCGGCCAATTAATGAGTGTTTACATGTGTGACGAAACCGGAGCACACAGAGAAAACCCACGCGTGCGAGGGGGAAACACTCTATTCATTCCAGACATAACAGGTGGATTGAAAATCATTGCTGTAGTGCCTTCTCCTGGCAAGCCATGGCATTGCACGTTCCCAATGCCCACCTGAAAGGGGTTTCGCAACATTTACGTGATCCACCACCCCTCGCCTTCACAGTGACGCTCCCGTGTCTGTTCCACGCCTTCGCCCAGCCACATTAACCAGGGTGGCCCACGTGACCCGTACGTGGTGTGGAAGTCGTCATCCAGCAGTGGATTGACAAAGGGGCTGTACATGTGCATTACCGTAGTAAAATAAAACAAAAAGTGAACGTATTTAGAAGCTAAATTTTGATTTAAAGCTTTCGTGACTGCAGGGATTCATATTCTTGGTTCTTTCGGTAAAGTCACGTAGAAGGGCGGTGTTCAGAAAACTTTGGTTACCTTGAGCTATTTGGCTCAAATTCTACGTTCCTATGTATGGATATACATAACCACTGTTAATTGCAAACAAGTGATACAGTACTTATTTGATCTAAAAAAAAACCTCAATACATTTGTCGATTACACTGCCTAAAATGTTTTTAAAGTCGACGTTTCGGCTAATGGCCCTTCTTCAGAGCACATAGAGGCCTGAGAGTAAGGGTTGTTTTGTTTGTTTATACATTGTATCCGTGCACCACTGCCAACGCAGCAACGGCAGCACATCACCAAATTAATTGATCTCACATCACGTGGTCCGTGTTCAACCATCATCAGGCGCGTGCAGCGTGCGCATGACGAATTCATGTTTTGCCGAACAAATTGGTTCGATGGCGGCCCGTGGCTGCTCGTCGAGAGTTTGGGGGGGGGTGGGGGGACCCTCTTTTGGTGACGAAACCCGGAGTGGCGAGGAGGGCTTCATCCAGCAGTGGATAGACCACGACTGATGGGGTTTATGCCACCCACGAGTCTCCGCCCCTCCACCAATCCCCCCCCCCTCCTCCACTACCCCCCACGTGGCCGTTGCGTCTCACTTCCGGTGACGTCACGCTCCCGAAGGTTGGTTGAACGACGCGGGGACAGGGGGGGGAGAGCGAGGAAGGAGGCCTCCCTAGTTTTTATATCGCCTCAGAGTGAGTTCCCGTGTCTTGGTTTTTTTGTTGTTATTTAGTTCTCACTGAACAACAGCCCCCCCCCCCCCGTACCCGCGAGCGTGTTTCCCCGCTCGGCGACGGCTTCGCGCGCTCAACACGAGCAACCGGGCTGACGCCTTGGTGCCGCCCGGCTGGAGCCTCGGTCTTGCCTAGATGGACGGGTCGAAGGGGGCCGCATTCCCCGGTTGCAGCTTCGCTCGCGCGTCCCCCTCTTCTCGTCTCATACTCTACCCTCGACCCTCACTCGAGCGTGTCGACTTTAACCCCCCCCCCCCTAACTCTACCCTTCTCTTCCAGTCGTCGCACGCTACCCCAAGCACACTGCTATCTCCACCATCTCTACCCTACCCACCGTGTTATTCCTCCCCCCCACTACCCCACTGCCAACTACCTTGTCACGGACTCGCAACCTCGATCGTGTCACTCGCCACACGCGAACTCTTCGCGGACAAAATTTCTCGCCTTTATCTCCACCCTCGCGTTTATCTCCACCCTCGCCTGCCCACCGTCCTCATTTCCATCTCTGCCGAGTTGAGTTTTCCGGCACCTCCGATGAGGCTGCGTACGGTGTGAAAGAAGTTCGACATTCGTTTACGCGATCTGACCCGAACATCTGTGTTATGAACACTATTGGTCGCGATAGCCTACGTGTCGAACTTACTCCCCCTGTCTTCGCCATCACTGCCATCTCATCCATGTCATCCCTGCTCACTGTCCTCTACACCTCACTTTTTCATTCTTCACTTTACAATGTAACGTCTGTCACTCGCGCCTCTTGTCACATTTGTCCCGCTGTTTCTCTCTTGTCTTCGCTCTCCTCCGATTCTACTTTTTACGTGAGCAGAGAGACTCACCCAAGCCACAGCTTCACCTTGCTCAAGCACGAATTGGAGGGGCACTCATCTATGGTGGGGCTTTTTCAGTGGTAGAAATTCCACATTCCCCGTGGTAGGGCAAGTCTCTTTAGAACAACCACTGTGATATTCACGTTATTGACCCTGTAAGGATGACGGGCTTAGTTCCCCATGACCAGGATATTAACTCTAGCCTTGTGGATTTAAACCACCTTGCTACCCAGCCGGATAAAAAAAAATCTAACACTGATGTTTTGATAGTGTCTAACCAAGATAACACAATTCTCTATTAGGACCTATGCATTAACTATGCATTGTTACAGTATAATCTTCGTTGATATGCTTGTAAATTGCTAATTAGGATCTTAAGTCATGTTATGAATAATGGTAGGTCATAGTAAGAATGTTGAGTCCGAAGAGGTTTACACGGGCACGTACAACCACGTAAGGGCCTTTAAATTCGTGATTTTTTTAAATCACTAAGTCATATTGGAGTCAAGAGTACAAAAAACTTACCGTAGTTCAATCTGGAGACACTGGGCCAGTGCTCTAACATCCCATTACCATCGTCGCCCATTCTACACACTCGTATGTCTGGCTTTTAAAAATTGATTGCTTTCTTTGTGCTGAAGTGTGCAGCCTCCCAGAGTGGGTGTGGGATTGCACTGCAAGTGAACAAGCGGAATAGTGACAAGCCGAGTGGCGGATTTAGTGGGAGGGCGAGAGGGACCGGCCAGGTGAGCAGCCATGAGCTGCTCCATGGACAAGGTTCTAGCGGACGCCCGTGCGCTGGTTGACCGACTCAAGGAGCATGACAGCGCAGCCGAGTCGCTCATCGAGCAGACGTCTGCGCTCAATAAGCGTGTGGAAGCCATGAAGCAGGTGAATGAATGCTCGCTGCCCAGTGCTGGCACTTGGGCCACGATCGTTGTATTATACCTTCCAGGCTCAGGTTTATATATACGTTCATGTGTTTGGCATATAAGGGATTGGTGCATCCATATTTACTCCGAGCCATCTTTGCTCATTACTAATGTTTATACCTAGTACCTTGGTGTGTTTTTTTTTTACATATTTCCTGGTGGAACAAAGATGCCGATATTTGTGTGATGCTGGCCCATACACCCCTTCTGCTATGCTCACTATAATTGAAGCTCGTTAAATATACCTTAATAATTGCGAGGCTGTATTTAGGCGGGATTGTGTATCCATGTGTGTGTTCAGTACCAAGAAGAGGTGATAGAGCTGAATGAGGTGGCACGGCATCGGCCCCGCTCAGCACTCGTCCTTGGCATCCAGCAGGAGAATCGGCAGATCCGGGAACTTCAGCAGGAAAATAAAGGTAGCACACCGAATAAATGTGGAGTGCACGTATGTGTTTTTGTAGGTGTAGGGAGCTGTTGCGTGGTTGTTCATGCATTGCACTACATTCCTGAGTGTGATTCCCAGCCATGGATAACATGGGGATCAAGGGGTATCTGAACCTACCCCGAACCTCCCCGAGGTCAACGCAACTTTAAAGGAGTACGTTATCAGGTGTGGAAATATTAGTACTGGAAGACAAAGGCAGCTGTATATCTCAAGGTGACTGACACCAGGAGCTATACTCTAGGCCCACTGGCCAATGGTAGGTCATCTTTGCCTGCTATTATTTCACTGTTAGAGTGAGCGTATACCTATGATTGCAATCAAACCCAGAATAACCTGGTCTCTGCTAGCTGTTGGATGTTGTAAGTAAGCATGTCATTGTTGTTTGCAGTTGGGGTTAGCATTTCTTGACGGTGATATAAGGTTTAGGATTGTAGCCCACACAGCTGCTTTGATGTTTCTTTGTACATGATCGAGGCCTCTCCGTACATTGTAGCTAATGAAGGAGGTGTTCCTACTTGTTTAAAAAAGTGTGGCGCTCATCCCCAGCATGTTACAACATCCCATGCCTTTTGTCAGAGGTCCAGGGAGCCGGTTAGCACTGCAAGGATAATTGGTGGTTGTGAGTCGCTGAGATGGAAAGTACTTGTGATCATGAAATCCTTTTAATACCAGCAGAATTCAACCCGATTACCATAATTAAGGGAGTGGAGTGGAGGAGCTCCTTAATGCAAGCAACCTCATGGGGCAACATAGATTATACTATCGGGGTTGTGGAACGTCAAAGGTTGGAAAAAATAGCCACACCCTGAGAGTGGCTGGTAGAATTTGCCCTTTGCCAAGGAGGTGCAAAGGGTGACCTGGAGCTTGAGACCAGATAAAGTAGTCACCAGGAATGACCTCAGAAAAATGGTTGTGTGTAGGCTGCCTTGGATGATATCATCACAACTGTTTGGATCACAGATTTATACAGAATTAGAAGGACGCAATCGTGGTCTCTGTATAAAAAAGGGAACTTCAATTCTAACTACCAGTTTATCTCCTTCCTCAGTATCCTGAAAAAGGTATTCGCAAGAATTATGCAACATATTCTTGTCAGGCATGCCGACAAACTTGCAGTATTCCAGTGTGGGTTCAGGCAGTGGGATCCTGCATTCAGTGAGGGAAAAAGTATTTGATCCCCTGTTGATTTTGTACGTTTGCCCACTGACAAAGAAATGATCAGTCTATAATTTTAATGGTAGGTTTATTTGAACAGTGAGAGACAGAATAACAAAATAATCCAAAAAAACGCATGTAAATTTTTTTTATAAATTGATTTGCATTTTAATGAGGGAAATACGTATTTGACCCCCTCTCAATCAGAAAGATTTCTGGCTCTCAGGTGTCTTTTATACAGGTAACGAGCTGAGATTAGGAGCACACTCTTAAAGGGAGTGCTCCTAATCTCAGCTTGTTACCTGTATAAAAGACACCTGTCCACAGAAGCAATCAATCAATCAGATTCCAAACTCTCCACCATGGCCAAGACCAAAGAGCTCTCCAAGGATGTCAGGGACAAGATTGTAGACCTACACAAGGTTGGAATGGGCTACAAAGACCATTGCCAAGCAGCTTGGTGAGAAGGTGACAACAGTTGGTGCGATTATTCGCAAATGGAAGAGACACAAAATAACTGTCAATCTCCCTCGGCCTGGGGCTCCATGCAATATCTCACCTCGTGGAGTTGCAATGATCATGAGAACAGTGAGGAATCAGCCCAGAACTACGCGGGAGGATCTTGTCAATGATCTCAAGGCAGCTGGAACCATAGTCACCAAGAAAACAATTGGTAACACACTACGTCGTGAAGGACTGAAATCCTGCAGTGCCCGCAAGGTCCCCCTGCTCAAGAAAGCACATATACATGCCTGTCTGAAGTTTGCCAATGAACATCTGAATGATTCAGAGGACAACTGGGTGAAAGTGTTGTGGTCAGATGAGACCCAAATGGAGCTATTTGGCATCAACTCAACTCGCCATGTTTGGAGGAGGAGGAATGCTGCCTATGACCCCAAGAACACTATCCCCACCGTCAAACATAGAGGTGGAAACATTATGCTTTGGGGTGTTTTTCTGCTCAGGGGACAGGACAACTTCACCACATCAAAGGGACGATGGACGGGGCCATGTACCGTCAAATCTTGGGTGAGAACCTCCTTCCCTCAGCAAGGGAATTGAAAATGGGTCGTGGATGGGTATTCCAGCATGACAATGACCCAAAACACATGGCCAAGACAACAAAGGAGTGGCTCAAGAAGAAGCACATTAAGGTCCTGGAGTGGCCTAGCCAGTCTCCAGACCTTAATCCCATAGAAAATCTGTGGAGGGAGCTGAAGGTCGAGTTGCCAAACGTCAGCCTCGAAACCTTAATGACTTGGAGAAGATCTGCAATGAGGAGTGGAACAAAATCCCTCCTGAGATGTGTGCAAACCTGGTGGCCAACTACAAAAAACGTCTGACCTCTGTGATTGCCAACAAGGGTTTTGCCACCAAGTACTAAGTCATGTTTTGCAGAGGGGTCAAATACTTATTTCCCTCATTAAAATGCAAATCAATTGATAACATTTTTGACATGCGTTTTTCCGGATTTTGTTGTTATTCTGTCTCTCACTGTTCAAATAAACCGACCATTAAAATTATAGACTGATCATTTCTTTGTCAGTGGGCAAACGTACAAAATCAGCAGGGGATCAAATACTTTTTTCCCTCGTATATGATATTTTCTGCCTGTGTCCTGTAGCATATGTAGGGATTTTTAATTAAACAATCTACAATTCTGCATATACCTGCTCAAGGCCTACAAAACCATCAAGATGCCAGATCATTGGGTTATTTTTCTTGCCTCCGTGTACCTCGATCTCCTGTTCAAGGTAAATGGGCACCTTCATGACACAGGATAGAGTCATTGAGGGGTGCATCAGAGGGGTGCATCAGAGGTGTCCTCTGGCTCCTACATTTATATGTTTTGACCAGCTTGAGGGATCCTGCTGCTGAACCTGCAGCATACCACAAAGACGTGAGGCTTCATCAGCCCCAACCAAACAAAACGCCTCCTCAGGTATATTGTGTCGTTGAATACTCTACCCTCCCCATTTTTATGAGGAATGGGATTGTTGTTGAAGGGGCGGAGGAAGTATCTTCATGAATAATTTGCCCATGGCTTTCTCTGGCAGTTATCTCACTCTTGAGCGAGTTGAGTAGCAGCATCTTTTCATGGGTAGCATAATGCTGTGTATAAGTTTCTTGGACTGTTACTCTAGGCCAAGCAGTTAACCCAGAAGACGTGGGTCTTTTGTGTGGCTTGCTCGTGAGCCATTTCCACTAAACATGGCCTAAAAGTGTACCTAGCTTCGTTATAGTGCATAACAGCAGTCGCAAGTGGTGTCTAAAGCTCCATGGGACTCCTACACAAACTCGGCTTCAAATATGTACCAGGAGTGTGGTGTCAGCACTGGGTAAACAAAGATGGCCCAATGTAGGACTTGCCACACTACCTTAATGTGTGCAATATGATGGACCAAAACATGTGCTTGTAAATACAATTTGCCTCACAATCTCACAATAATTTTAATGCTTGTGTCGGCCCTTTGCATGAAAGCGCCTTGAGAGTGTGCACTCACTTGTGGAGCTGTGTGCACGTGCGTTCGTGCATTCATACGGACACATGTTGTGTGCGCATTCACAGAGCTCAGGGTTGCCCTGGAGGAACATCAGTCGGCCCTCGAGCTGATCATGGGCAAGTACCGTGAGCAGATGGTGAGCCTGCTATCCTCCAACAAGACGGAGGAGAACAAGCTGGTCCTCACCCTCAAGGAGATCCACTGTAAGGTGAGCGTGGCGGATTGAGGTGCCCCCCAGAGAAGTTCTACGCAAGCACTGCGTTTAAGTATCCCTTGCTCACTCTGCGCACGCATATTTATATTTATATCGGCATCCATTTACTCTAACAGTAATGGCTTCCACCAGATTGGCAGAAGTCTATTCCTAGAGATTAATTTACGAGGTAAATTTCTTAAGGATTCATAAGTTTGCTTCATAGAGCTCTACAGTATTTGAATTTTATTCTTGTAATCGAGATGTAGAGTTCTTTTGTCAATCCACTGCTGGATGAGGGCCTCCTCATGCCACGCAGATTTCGGGGATTATTTTACCATACTTCAACTCGCCACACTTCCGTGAGGGTTGGTAAAGACGGGGAATGAAGACATGGGAGCATAGACGCACAGTACATGAATAGAATAGTGCTAACCATCATTTTCAGTTGAGTCACGCTGTTAGATCTCTCCACTGGTTATCCAAAATTAATGCTGAGCTTGCAAATGGAGTCCAAGTTTATTTCTTTTGCAGGATTTCGCTTAACACCGTGAATTGGTTTTGGTGAGATAAGCATAATGAAGACACCTACTGGTCTCTGGTTCTGCAGTATCATCTTCTGAGAATGTCCCTTAACGTTACACAATGAACATCTGCTGTCTGTCAGGAGAGAGTTATGGAACAGGATTCTCAATGCTCTTCTTGTGTTTTTTTTATGGTACACGCGGACCAAGGTAGGATGTATTTTTTTTACTGACAGCGCAATTCTTGACCGTGTTTTATGTTGACCAAGTATCGTAAATGCGAAACAAATGGCACTCAATTATGACCACAGTGTTGTTTTAAGCCTGAGAGTGGGGGAGGAGGAGGGGGAAGGGCCAAATGCTGACGTGTGGAAATCAAGCACCGGTTATATGTCACTTTGTGTTGTGCGGGAAGCGGGGGGTAAAGGGAAAGTGCTGCGTTGCTGTGGTCGGGACAGCTCATCGTTTATTCGAACATTTATATACAAATATTTTGTTTATACCAACCTCTGGATTGTATTAAAATCCCACGTTTTGTATTGAATGAACATGTCTGTTTGGCAACCCTCTTTTGGAGGGATATTTTATCACCCCATATCTGACTGATAGCACATTCTGGAGAAATGGGTGTTATAAAATGCGAAATGCATGCTGAACGCAGAGAGTGACTGTCTCATCGAATAACTTTTGATTGAGGAGACCGCAAACTCATGTTTTGTTTTTGCTAGATTTTTGCCGTCTTTGTGATTGATTGGTTGATCAACCATTTTGTGCACACCTGACACCAGGTCAGTTAAAATGACCTCGGTTGATGGTTTGATCACCACTACCACCACCTGGTGATTTAGGTATGGAACCTAAGCGTGCAGTTGTGACGTTTACGATGGTAAAGCTTGTTTTTTTGCAACGTACAGAACATTCTCAGTCCACTGCTCGATGAGGGCCCCTCCCCATGCCGTGCGGGTCGTGTGGATTATTGGTGAAGGGAGAGATCATAGAGGTGGGAGCATAAAAAAAGTACAGTCAAAAATATTGACTTAAAGCTTTCGTGACTGCAGGAATTCGTTTCTTTGGGTCTTTCGGTAAAGTCACGTCGATGGTTCAAAGAAACCATCTGCATGACTTTACCGAAAGACCCAAAGAATACAGTAAAAAATATGGATGTTTTTTTCTGCACCGCCCTCTGCTGGCCACGTCGGGAATTAAATTGATAAATGTGTGGGTTTATCTAAATAAGCACATTGAAGTGCTGGTTGGTGTGTGTTTTATATATGCGCACACGCTTATATTGTGCAACTTGTATCCTGAAATAAATGTTACACTTGCGTGTGTGTGAACCAGTCCTGTGCCTCCCGTAGGTTGACTCAGCCTCAAATGAATACCTGGTGCAATGTGTGAATATTGCCACTGAGGGAGACAGAGGCAGCCGGGCGTAATGCTGACCACCCACACCCTCGTGTGCCGTGCTGGCCTTCATGGGTGCTTGCTGACAGCACTTACCCCAACAGTCTGTTCAGGCTATCTTTATCTTTGTGGGTTTCCACTGCAGGAACTGCAGGCGCAGGTGGAAAAGGTGTGTGAGATGGCAGCGGTGATGAAGAAGGCCATCAATGCTGATGACGCAGAGGTCATTCGCGAGCAGGAGAAGATGGCACAGCTTGAGGTAATACTAATAGCATCGATACCATGCACATATTTTTACAACGCTTACAAGAATAATTTGAAATAAATTGTCAAAGTTTCATTATTTAAAGTACTTAAGGAGAAATCCAGAGGTCGCTGGTCAGTCTTCCGGTATGGCGTATGAAACAGTGAGCAAGGATATTCATTCACCCTCCCTCTGTCCACGCAGATGTATAAATTGGTAAACCGCAGCCGGATCAGCACATTGCATGGGAAGGGGTAGAATGTGGTTCCTTCCACCTCTTCCAAAGGGCGTTCCCCAGAGCTCACTCTAGTGGGAGGCTCTGCCAGCAGTTGCATAAGTAAGAATTTGCAGGGTTGTACCTTGAGCAATGAAGAAAGTGTTTCTACATATAGTTTGAGCTTTACCTCATTATGCTCATTATTATAATCAGTTAATAATATAAAGCCTTTTGTCAATACACATCAGTCATGGACCATACTTAACCACGATTGGTTAGTTAGTTCAGATACCACACACCACTCATGTTAGAACTCGGTGCACGAACCACTGCACCACCGTTCCATGCCTCGAATATAGTAATACGATATAATAGTATATTAATTTCCCCCCAAAACAAAGCACATATATCAGCGACTGCAATTGTGTGAAAGCAGCTGACAGTAATGCAATTGATCATGATTCTCATGCTTTGAACATATTTATTGAATGGTGGACAAGTGCAAACCATTCTCCACGCCGTGTGAATGAAGTGCCATCTCTTGCGTGCGGTTTTGATGAGTGGAGTCCAGGAATGACGGTTTCATTATCATTTATTATTTATACCACACCTCCGATGCAGTACATGTCCAGATTTGTCAACGGTGCTTGTATGTGCGGTCCACAGCTCGAGAATAAGACTCTGCGGGACCTGCTGAAGATCAGCAAGGAGAGCTTTATGAGTGTTGTGGAGGAGGCAAAGTTGGCTGGCAAAGCTGGGGACTGAGGGTGGAGGACATACACAGTGATACTGCCCAACTCTTGCGCGTTTTCAGACTCATCCACTTAGTAACACTCACACTTAAACTCGCACATTGGCGAAAGGGTGCACACCTTTGTCCATACTATAGTATCTCTTGTGCAGACATTTTGCTCATGAATGCACATTCTCACGAGATAAATCATTCTTGTGTACACATGCATGTAGGCATTATCACAGGAATCCACGTTTAACATGCGCAACACCTTTTCCTGTATACTTGGTCCCACACGTGTGTGTGTGTGTGTGCACGTGCACACTTTTGTCTGGAAGTCATGTGCACCCATCAGGATGAGGGCAGACGTTGTTGCTCCTACCGCCGGTAACTTATTGAGTTTCTTCTCCCCTCGTGTACACTCATGTAAGATAGCCGCTGAGCCTGCCCATGCAGCTGAGCTTGGTGCTTTTGCTTTAGGAGTTTGTAACAAATGGCGTTGCGGTCAACGTGTTTTGTGAATGTACCGTCATTGAGTCCTCACACTCGTGAAGAAGCACTTTGGAGTCCGAGTGTGCATCACGTGCTCATTTTAAGGGGATTTTGGGCTGCCCTCTTTAGTAGGATGGGAGCCATGGATGCATGTATGTGTGTCTGCGGGCACGTGAGTATGACGATTGTGTGTGCTGCGAATGGCAGTGGTAACGTGGTGGATGGTGCACTGCACTGTAAGTGGAATTTAGTATTTGAACCGAGCCTGGACACCTCCTAAGTTAACTCGGTCTAAAATGAGTACCTGGTTTGATGGCACTGGAGAGTCAAAAGGCAGCCGAGCCCATGTGTTGACCAGACCACCCTCTCCACGTGCCATGCCAACCGTGATAGGTGCTTGCTCACAGCACTTAGCTATAATGCTAAATGGGGAGTCATTGTTTTATTATGTATACATAATAGTTTTAAAAATATATATATGTTGCATAATCGGTTCTATTTGTTGTTTTCCAGCTGTGATGTTGGCACCGATATAGACAGTGAAAAATGATAATCCATTCCGGAATCTCCTACCGATAAAATGGCTACACCTCAATTTCATAACATAGGTAACAGACATTCTTAATGGTCTCCCTACATAATCGTTAGACTGGGCACTGTTCAGCTTTATGGATGCATGATTTATTTGTTTTGTGCTTGTCTGCCAAATAAGCCATCACTGCAAAGCTAGACAAAATTTTGGTGCAAAAGCCTTTTCTTGTACGATGGATTTTTTTGGATGCAGTGCAGAGTCACCACGTGAAGAACATACACTCAGTACAGCACACATGAAACTTCCCGCCATTGTCTCGAGGATTAGAGGCTCTGGTAGCCGAGTATGCTTTCTCCAATCCCTTCGAGACTTCATCGCTCAAGCTGGACATGCATCCCACCAGTCGTCCACAGTTTCGCATCACTGAACGATGTATTTCTTGGATGACTTTGACCCCGTTTTCCTTCTGCCACAACTTTGCTTGCATTAGGATTCAAGCTGCCAGCGCTGGCACGTGTGGCATGGAAGAGTTTGCTCTTGCCACGCTTCCTTAAAGTTATCTCCCCATGGTGGTCCTGAAGCTTGCAGATCCATGGAATTCTCAGCCAACAGAACAATTCTTATTCTCTTCTCGTTTTTGGCTACACACGAACCTTATTGAATCTCTGGTGGCTTTTTTTACCCAGAATCACACGGTGCTGATTCATGAGCATCGGTGTCTCGAGAAAAACTGTCATTGTCACTTGAATATTTAATTGGTGCTTTGGTTTTCACCAGTTACGTTGCCATTTTGGTTTTCTTCCTCAACGCATGAGCAAAACCAACCTGACACAGGGCGTCTTCCCTGGCATTGCTCGGCAGAGAATGTGTTCGATGTAGCTTGTGAATATTGGCGCGAGTGAAACAACCAGCTGTGCTTCTCGCCTTACCCCCCCCCCCCCTCGTGTGTCATGCCAGCCTTCATAGTTGGTCACGTGTGCAGTTTGCTTCTGACAGCCGTTGAGACATCTAGTGCCCAGAACTCCGAAATCTGTAATTTCAAATGAACAGCAGTCTGCCATAAATGGCGTACAGTATTTAGGAAAATTAGGATCGGCAACATCCGCCCACACAGTTGTGTGGGTGGATGTGGTGGGGAGAACGGCGAATAGTTTCTGATGCATTGCAACTCTTTGAGCTGGAAAAGTTATGTTACTGAGGGCTTCCAGCGAACTCCTCTGGGACCGAGTTTTGTATCATTAGTATTGGCTCAACTTGGTTAATTGTTAAGTTGAAACTGTCGATTTCTGAGAATCCTGACTTCTAGAACAATGACGGATGCTTCCAAAAAATCAGGCATTGGGTAAATGCAAAACCAAGTTTATTCGTTTTGTGTGAGAGTATGCATTTGTGCGTTTACGCTTTAATAATTTGGAAGTTTGTGTGTGCAGTTGTGTGAATGCTTTATTTCTGAAAGTATGGCAGTGTATACAAATATAGCAACGTGTATGTGCGTATGACACGTATATCACTTTTACGCGCGTGCGAATGCAATTGAGTTGTAAGTGCATGTACAAGCGTGATCGGTACATAATTTTGTATTCTTTGAGTGTGTGGGTACGCGTGTGTACATATAAATTGTATCTACCCATAATGTGTGCCCGTGCACGTGCGTTTCACACGTTCCAAGCGACAGGTACCCAGCGTGTGGCTCTTCATTCGATGTACATTTTTTTAAATGAAACTATTTTTCTGCGTGTGCCCTCTGTATTCTGCCTCGCCGACGTCTGAAGGGCCCACCTGCTTGTGTGCGTGTGCAAATGAAACGATTAACTTTTGTAACAGTGCCCATGTTTGTCTGGAGTTTCTTGTATCTTAACTGCGTGAAAGCTACTCTTAGGTTCTTCAGCATTCAAGGTCACGAGGTTATCGCAGTTAATGCGAACGATACCTCACCATCACTTCTGTCGACTGGGTTCCACAAATGTTGAACAGTCAACTCGTAACCAAAAAGGTTTGCTATTACAGTATCCCACCAACTGGCTTTAGATCTTCCCCTTGGTCAATAGCCTGTTGGTGCCACACTCGCTGACTTCCCTGCACGTGTGACTCGTATATTTGCATCCTGCTTTTCATTTTACACCGGTGCGTCTCACTTGCTCAATTCAAAATGTCCAAGTTGCTTACCCCATTCTGCCATTAAATTGTCTTCTCTATGCGCCTATAGTAAATGGGGAGACGCCTCTTTACTAGTTCTTCGTAAAAAATCCAGCGAGGACTTGTTGAGTAAATATGCGAGTTATATCGACACATTAAAAGTCCCCGTTAGAAGCTATTTGATGATACACTAAATACGAAGCATTTATATGTAGTTCTGTCCACTTCCAGAAATGTGAGATTCTTTCCATGCTAAGTTCCGCAACCACAACGCAACAGCAATCACTTCTGCTCGATCCAACGGCTGTTGCAAACATCACTTCCCACCCTCTCAATAATTATTGCTCACGATAGACCAAGACAGCATTATCATTTATAACGATAGTTTGTAAGCAGTATTTTCTCACCGAGTCGCGAGGATTTCGTCAGGATGGGGGGTGACGGTGGCAGTCAATGGGAATAACTGGTCCCTTCGAGATTTTCATACTTTTTCAAGGGATGCAAAGTCAAGATTATTATGGAAATTAGTGACTGCAGGGTGGGTAGGGCACCAGGAGAGGGAGTACGTAACATTTGACAAGGAGATGAGGCGTCTTCTACTTGGCGATGCAGCAATAGGGCTGCGATTCAGGCAGTGGCGTGGCTATTGAGTGCAGATGGTACGAGTGCCAAAAGGGCATTGGCTCCGCGCTATGAAGAGAGGGGGGGGGGTTCAATCTTTCCACCAGCGCCCATTCTAACTATGCCACTGAATTAAGGATGAATTAAATTTTGATTTAAAGCTTTCGTGACTGCAGGGATTCACATTCTTGGTTCTTTCGGTAAAGTCGCGTAGAAGGGAAGCAATAATAAATGTTTTATTTTATTGTTTCCCTTCTACGTGACTTTACCGGAAGAACCAAGAATAAGGATGGATTGTTCATCATGAAATGGAAGCATACTTTGAATTGGAGATGTGATATTTGAAGTGTAAGTACAGTACATACACTTAGTTAAATTAAAATCACAAACGCCGTTAACATGGACTTTTTCATGTGGTTACCGGTGGTGCAAAAAAACCGATTCAACACCCCGAGTGTGTGGGTGGGGTCTGTATATCCTGAGGAATGGACAAACCTTTTGCAAATGCCACAGACATAATTTCCACTTTGGGATGTAAATTAATCTATTTTTTTTTAAGTAGGAATAAATGTCTGAAAACTGCAATTTAGTATGGCCCTGCTTGGGACGGTTGTGTAAAATTTTCTTAAGAATTTGTTTATTTAATCAAGGACAAACTTATTTTCTTCAGCAGTGGCGTGAAAACGTAATTTCAATGTTGCAACTTAACCTTGTAATATCTAACATTGCCTGGATTTCAAATTACAGATCACCTTTACAGTGAACATGACTTTTATTGGTCCAAAACATGCCAAAGGCTAAAAAATTACCCGCAAATTACTAAATTGGGATTATACGGAACAACATTGTCCGACCGATATAGATGACTTTAGAACAGGGGTCGGCGAACCTGCGGCTCTGGAGCTGCATGCGGCTCTTGAAATTCGAAACAAATGGCTATTGTTATTTTGGTTGCCGACCCGTGACCATGGAAATCCAGTTTACCATGGGCAGGCAGGGGTTGGCAACATGCGGCTCTTTAACGACGGCGTCGTGGCGTTATTAAGGACCGTCTCGTATTCACACGCATTCACGCCTCTTAAAATACTGGGGGGGGGGGGGGGGTTACCGAATTCGACAAAAAATGTCAGCTTGTGGTTTTGGTTGCCGATCCATGCTTTAGAAGGAGAAACAGTGATCCCTGATTAGCCACGCCAACTTACGAGAAAATACATAAACTGGCTTTAAGGTGGAGATTAAAACCTGCAAAATGAAATCCCTCTAAAATGAAACCACAGTAAATGTAAACTCTGCTAACACACCCACTGGCGGTAAATCCCTCTGCTTCGGCAACACTTGTGGCTGTAACCCGCTTATTGTGGGCAAGCAATAGTGAAAGTAAATCCTCTTACGGTGGAGGTAAAAAAAAACCTCGACTGAATGCAACAACTGCTGCTGTAGCTACGAAGGTAAAAAAAACATGTAGCAACAGAGCTGTAGCTGCGTAGGCTAAAACAAAAAAAAGCCCTCTTGTGGCAACATTACTGCTAGCTCTGGGTGGAGGTGACATTGATATGTAGCTATGTGGCAAAGAAACCTCCCCTTCACACTCCCCGCGGTCCTGCCAAGATTACCCTACTGTGGTTGCTCGAGATAAATCCTCTAAATCAGGAGGTCGCCAAGCAAAATAAGAGCCATGTTTTTTTCGAATACGGTACAAAAAACTCAATATTTCAAGAACAGCAATGCATGTGAATACGAGACTGTGATACTTGGTAAAAAAACTTCACGAAACAGTCCTGAATGCAGCCACATGCGGCTCTGGAGCCGCAGGTTGCTGACCCCTGCCCATGGTGAACTGAACTCCCACGGTAAACTGGACTCACGTGGTAAACTGGATTCCCACGGTGAACTGAACTCCCACGGTGAACTGAACTCCCACGGTAAACTGGACTCCCACGGTAAACGGTACTCACGTGGTAAACTGGACTCACGTGGTAAACTGGACTCCCACGGTAAACTGGACTCACGTGGTAAACTGGACTCCCACGGTGAACTGGACTTCCACGGTAAACTGGACTCACGTGGTAAACTGGACTCCCACGGTGAACTGGACTTCCACGGTAAACTGGACTCACGTGGTAAACTGGACTCCCACGGTAAACTGGACTCACGTGGTAAACTGGATTCCCACGGTGAACTGGACTACCACGGTAAACTGGACTCACGTGGTAAACTGGACTCACGTGGTAAACTGGACTCCTACGGTGAACTGGACTCACGTGGTAAACTGGACTCCCACGGTGAACTGGACTCCCATGGTAAACTGTACTCCCATGGTAAGCTGGACTTACATGGTCAGGAGGGAATCGGAAACCAAAATAACAATAAGAACCATTTCTTTATTTTTCTCTCGAATTTCAAGAGACGCACTTGCAGTGCTTTAAAAAAAAGAGCCGCGGCATGCGCCTTTCCGTGAGCCGCAGGCTGCGTCGACCTTTGCTCTAAAGGCCCTGCAAGCGCGTGCTGTGGAAGTGCCGGGGAGGTAAACAATCCTCTGATCTCACAAACAGCGCAGTGGCGACAACAACAACAGCAGCAGCAGCAGCAAAGTGGAGTTCTAGTTGCTGGAGGTGAACTAAAATCCTCTGATCTGGAGGAGGCGTTGTGCGGTGGGTGGGTGTGGGTGGAGGAACCCACAGACTCCAGCGCGTTGCACTGTGGGAGCGCTCTCGGACCCCATCAACACGCACGGGGTTGGTTGGTCGGGGGGGCGGGCAGCAGGGGGAGCAGCAGCAGCAGCAAGGGCAGCAGGAGGAGAAGCAGCAGTAGGGGACGAGGCTGGTGCTCTACCGCTTCGGCATTATATGGCGGCGTCTTGATGCAGTCGCGGTCTCGGCAGCGTCTTGCACAGTAGGTGAGACGACGCGGAGGAGGAGGAGGAGGTGATGGAGGAGGTGGTGCTGGTGGTGGTGGAGAGGCTGCGAGACCGAGCCTCGCCACGCACAACTTGGCGCGATGTTGTCGTTGATTGCGGTGTTGATAACGTTGATGTCGGAGTTGTTGTTGGTGGTGGTGGTTGTTGATGCTGTGCGAGGAGGACGCCGTGCACGGATTTCGGTTGCATGCAAGAGTGTACACGCACGCGTGCGTGTGTATATACGTGCGTGTGTATACGTGTGTGTTCGTGTGTTTATTTCCGAGCGTGTACACCGTTTGCAATAGCGTGTACACGTGTGTTAGAGACTGTGTGTGAATGTCTGTGTGCAGGAGAGCGCACTCCGCGTGTGTACTCGTCCTGTTTACACGTCCTGTTTGTGCAGCAGAGCTGTGTACAAGAGCGTGCGTGCGCGTGCATGCAAGAGCGTGCGTGGTTATGCACGATGATTGTTTGCGAGAAAGTGTGGACCGTGTACACGTATCACATCGGAGTGTGCACGTGCCGTGAGCGCGTGCCGTGTGCGCGCGTGAGTGTGTTCACCTGTACGAGGAGTCTGTTGATAGACTCGAGCGCACGATTGTGCACTTGCCCCGACCGTCTGCTAAAGACTGTACGGGGGATCTTTGTATTTGCGGTGCTGGGGAGCGGTGGCCACGAACTCACGGCCACCCGAGTTCCGATTCCCGCTCACGATTTACTCCAAACCCGCTCATGGGACTGCCCCCCCCCTAGGTCGGCTCAGCCTCAAACGAGTACCTGGCGCGGTGGTGTACAGTTAAAACATCTCCCACTGGGGGGGGGAGACAAAGGCGGCCGTGCGTGCTGGTGCTGGCCACCCACCCCCTCGTGTGCCGTGCCGGCCTTCATAGGTCCACTTGTCCCAATAGTCTGTTAATACTATACGGGGGATCTTTGTATTTGCCCCCCCCCCCCCTGTGCTCTGCGTGTGTACACGTGTGTGTGTGTCTTTGTATATATTAAAGCCAAATAGGCTTTGCCGTGGGCTAGTTGATGCTGTCATTAAAACTGTACGGTAATTATTTATTCCTGTGCAAGCCACACTTCGTATAGATCCATGAGGGCGACTCTGGTCGTGCAACAACAACAACAACAGCACAAACATTGTATTCGCCCGAACTTTTGCGAGGTGCACCAAGGGTGTTGGTTGCTTCCCAACCTTCACCTCTTCGCGCTGAGCATCGTGGCGAAGTTTTGGTCAAATAACGTGGTGATTTGTGGTCGCAGTAGCTCACGAAATCGCCTCGCAGGATCTGGAGAGGCATTCATCCAGCAGTGGATTGATCACGGCTCATGATGATGATGATGATCTCTCAAGACTCAGAGGCGTGTGGGAAAGGCTTAATCCAGCGGTGGTTTGAAAAGGATGCCGTGCAATGCGACATGCATGCAATGGGATTTCTGATTTTTTTTTATGGGCCAGATTGTGGGGGCAGCTAGAGATTACATCTGTGACGGGGCGCGTCAATGTTGTTACAAGTGTTTGCTACCTGGGATCGGTGGCTCGAATGCCCATTCGGCTCAACGCGTGGCTTCTAAACTCTTGATGGTCCATTGCTGGGTGGGTGGCTACAGTATTTGGGGAGTTTTTCGGCGAGTGCCAGGAAGGGCTTTCCTTGGAGCAAAAAAAAAACTAAAATCCAACTGTGAGCTGCAAAGTGTTACTCGAAAGGTATTGGCTTTGGTTGGGGGTGGATGAGAATCGTGGGGCCCCGTTAGGGTGAGCACAACCGACTCCACACGGCCCACAGTGTGAATGCACCGCTCGTCACACTGCCTCTCCTTGATGGATTGCTAATTGATGCTAATGCCGCTGCTACCGTTTGCTGCCGAGGCCCACAGTCGCTGTGACAGCCAAACGGATCTGTGGCGTGGGGGTTGGGGCTGTGGCCAGGGCCAATCGGTGTACCTACCGCTTGTGTGGGGGAAGACGGTGCTGTCCCCTGTGTTATAAAGCAAGCAGTACACTCGATAAGAAAATAAATGTTGGGCTTGGGCGCGTAGGACAGGTCGCTCGACAGGATGGCGGGCAATTGACGAGCTTCGGTGACGGAATGGAAGCCTAGAGGACGACTACTGCTGAGATGGAGCGATGAAATCGGTTTGTGTACAGGGGTGAGATGGATGGTGGTTGCAACACTGGACCGTGGGAGATGGCGATGGCTTGGGGGGGGGGGGGGGCTTCATCCAGCAGTGGATAGACAGTGGCTGGTGATGATGATGATGATGGATACACAATATGGTTGGCGTCATGGTTAACATTCTGTGGAGTGAACCCGGTGACCCGAGTTTGGTTCCCGCCCACGGTTAACATCGGCGGTGAGCGATATCTGAACCAGTCCTGGGATTCCCTCCACTTCACGAACCCACAGGACAAGCTTGGTAAAGTAGGGTCAAAACAACCCCCATCACGAACATGCGGTGCGGGGAAGCCTTCATCCAGCAGTGTATTGACAAAGGGCTGCACCATGTGATGTACGGCAAACGCAACCGAATTGCAGGGTTTTTATTTGCTGGCTTTGGGCCAATCGAGATATATCTTAATTGCATGTAAACAACATCTTTTCAAATGGTATTTTCTACGCACAGGGCCCAAAGGCTGATGCAAAGCAGCCGTGAACAGGGAGCATGAGTTATCATGGCAGAAAAAAAAACATTGACCCATTTTGTTTTGTTTTATTAACCAAGGTTATAGGAACTTGAGAAACCGACGATGGGAGGCAGTTCCAAAGTGGAGAAATACGAGGAAAGGTGGATAACAAATGGAAGAAGGAATGTGATTGCAATTGTGAACGCTGAGCTAGCAGACGGCACTGTCTACCTCGATATAACGCATGCCATTTCACTGACAACATTAGTATGTGCCCTGTCAAAGAGGACCTGGAGAGAATTGTAAGGAAAACAATTATAAAAAAAACCAGAGAGGGTCACCGGGGGGAATGGACTGTGCACGCAAACACGTGTGCTTCAAATTGGTGTCATATTTGCACATAAGACATGACGTGGTGGAAATGTTGGTGCATGCAACCCCCACTTTGCCCCCCCTTTTTAATAGACGATGTCAGTATAGTACTGTGAAGCGATTGGAGGGTTACGGGGGGAGGAGAGAGGGGCCAGCACTGGTGAATCTGGTTTCTTTTCGAAGCTGTGGCTCTGGAAGGTTCTGGGAATGCCAACACAGGCCAACACAAAAAAAAACCGAAATGCGTTGCTCACAAGAAGCGCCCGGGTGAACTTGTTGCAGCGGCGGCTGCAGCAGCGGCGGCGGCGGCAGCCACAAAGCACCAGGTGATGTGTGCACCCAAGTGGCCCTTCACCCTCGCTAATGAACAAGCAGCCAGGTTACTAATTATGTAACCGACACGTGTGTGTGTGTGTGTGCGCGTGCTGGTATTGGTTGTGCGTGTGCATGAGCACCAGCCGGTCGCTAGGCGGCGCTCTATCGTGCCCAAAGAAGCTGCGCCTGATGCTGATGGTGGTGATTGTGGCGTTGCGCACACGGATGACCGGGCGTGCATTGTCTCTCTGCAAACAGTACGTTTTTTTTTTAAACACGTCTGTGCACGAAGCCGACAACAGTCATGCGCAACGGGCCCTCTCTGGGATTTGCATCTCAGCGCTTAAGCAGCAAACACTTTTGTGCGGTTGTTATTATTGTTGTTATGATGTTATCGCGTACATTTGCACACCCTGGTACCGATCGTTATATATTGTGCGGCAAATGTGCAGGTGTAGTCCCCACTCACCTTTCCTGTAGAGCTCTGCAACCTTGACTTGCAGTTGGCCAACAACTTGCACACGACGCTGACACACGACACTGACGACACAGCATGATCAGCCATCTCCAACTGCCAAACGTGTGTCTTAAAACTTTTTTTTTAAATAAAAATGTACCAGGTGGTAAGGCCCACTAAGCTATGATAGCTCTGTTTCAGAAGCGACCTGGCCACAAATGATAACTCAACGAGAAAGTGGCTTATCGCGTGGAAATGTCCAGCAGCAGCCAAATGCTCTAAACTCGTGATGTTGATTCTAAATGTGGAGGGAAAAACCGGAGGACCCGGAGAAAAATCCACGCTGACCACGGGGAGAGAGAGAGAAAGAAACGTGGAAACTCCATATATATGCAGTGAGGGTAAAAAGTATTTGATCCCCTGCTGATTTTGTACGTTTGCCCACTGACGAAGAAATGATGAGTCTATAATTTTAATGGTAGGTTCATTTGAACAGTGAGAGACAGAATAACAACAACAAAATCGAGAAAAACGCATGTTAAAAATGTTATAAATTGATTTGCATTTTAATGAGGGAAATAAGTATGACCCCTCTGCAAAACATGACTTAGTACTTGGTGGCAAACCCCTTGTTGGCAATCACAGAGGTCAGACGTTTCTTGTAGTTGGCCACCAGGTTTGCACACATCTCAGGAGGGATTTTGTCCCACTCCTCTTTGCAGATCTTCTCCAAGTCATTAAGGTTTCGAGGCTGACGTTTGGCAACTCTAACCTTCAGCTCCCTCCACAGATTTTTTTAATGAGATTAAGGTCTGGAGACTGGCTAGGCCACTCCAGGACCTTAATGTGCTTCTTCTTGAGGTACTCCTTTGTTGCCTTGGCCGTGTGTTTTGGGTCATCGTCATGCTGGAATACCCATCCACGACCCATTTTCAATGCCCTGGCTGAGGGAAGGAGGTTCTCACCCAAGATTTGACGATACATGGCCCCGTCCATCATCCCTTTGATGCGGTGAGATTGTCTTGTCCTCTTAGCAGAAAAACACCCCCAAAGCATAATGTTTCCACCTCCATGTTTGACGGTGGGGATGGTGTTCTTGGGGCCATAGGCAGCATTCCTCCTCCTCCAAACACGGCGAGTTGAGTTGATGCCAAAGAGCTCCATTGTGGTCTCATCTGACCACAACACTTTCACCCAGTTGTCCTCTGAATCATTCAGATGGTCATTGGCAAACTTCAGACGGGCATGTATATGTGCTTTCTTGAGCAGGGGGACCTTGCGGGCGCTGCAGGATTTCAATCCTTCACGGTGTAGTGTGTTACCAATTGTTTTCTTGGTGACTATGGTCCCAGCTGCCTTGAGATCATTGACAAGATCCTCCCGTGTAGTTCTGGGCTGATTCCTCACCGTTCTCATGATAATTTTAACTCCACGAGGTGATATCTTGCATGGAGCCCCAGGCCGAGGGAGATTGACAGTTCTTTTGTGTTTCTTCCATTTGCGAATAATCGCACCAACTGTTGTCATCTTCTCACCAAGCTGCTTGGCAATGGTCTTGTAGCCCATTCCAGCCTTGTGTAGGTCAATATTCTTGTTCCTGTCATCCTTGGAGAGCTCTTTGGTCTTGGCCATAGTGGAGAGTTTGGAATCTGATTGATTGCTTCTGTGGACAGGTGTCTTTTATTCAGGTAACAAGCTGAGATTAGGAGCACTCCCTTTAAGAGTGTGCTCCTAGTCTCAGCTTGTTACCTGTTTAAAATACACCTGGGAGCCTGAAATCTTTCTGATTGGGAGGGGGTCAAATACTTATTTCCCTCATTAAAATGCAAATCAATTTATAACATTTTTGACATGCGTTTTTCTGGATTTTTTTGTTGTTATTCTGTCTCTCACCGTTCAAATAAACCTTCCATTAAAATTATAGACTGATCATTTCTTTGTCAGTGGGCAAACGTACAAAATCATCAGGGGATCAAATGCTTTTTTCCCTCACTGTACAGGTGTTGAGGTCGGGATCGAACCCCACGACCTTCTGTATAGGTAGTTAACATCTCGCCACCGTGGCGCCTTTTCACTATCGTCGTGTTTATCCTGGGTCTCCAGAACAGACTTCGACGTTGTCTTGAATGAAACAAATAAGCAGACAAATACAGTACCCCTCCACATACAAATGTAGAATTTTTTTGTTACTAATCCCATGAGCCACATCGTCTTTACTAGGTTCCTCCTTGATTTTTTATTCATGACTTTAACAGCCCTGCCAATAAAGTAAATCGTTAATTGCTTTAAAATATCTGACAGGTCATCCAAATATAATGCTTGTTTGGATGTAAAGTATTTTAGCGTTGTGATTTTTACGCGGCTTATTCAGCGGCGTGTTGAATAATTGAATCAAATTTGGCAAAAAAATGAATAGTTGTTTAGGCACTGGCTTTTTTTTTCCTCACTGTGTATACCTTTATGATAACCGATATCAAATATCTCAATAGTTGCAAGTAAAATGAAAAACGGATGATATGTAATGGTCCTTTGTTTGCTTATTCACCGAGTATTTATTTATCAATGTATAGCATATCATTCCAGTTCATACAATACGCAGAGTGGGGTTCAGTTCGTGAGAACACTTGTAATTTTCCACAGAAGTAATTCCGCTTTGCAATTTGATTCGCGAATGCACCGCTCTTGTAGCAGCAGAGTTTATGGGGAATAAAATATCCCTGACGGCTGCGTCAATTTCATCTCATTAGCCGTGTGATACGGGGATACGCAACGCTGTTAAGCGTTCCGTTATTGCCCTGTCTGTGCGGCAGACATGGTGCAATTTTTGCCCATTAGTATTGACATGCCAGTCTGTGTACCCAGTGGAACATATGCATGTACCATGTTGCGTACGCCTTCTGTCAAAAAGACTGCAGTCAACCTAGAGTCTTTTGGTCACCCCCTCGCCATTTCCTCCAGTCAGTCATGCACTCTAACCCTGCCCCTGTTTATATGCAGGCTCAAGGCCTTACTTCTTGCTCTGCTTATGACTGACTGTCATTTTCACTCTAAATTAAATGAATAAATATGCTTTCTTTCTCCACGATTCCCATGTTCTGCACTGTTCCACGCACTGTATTGAGGTGCGGGTTCCATTCAGATGATTTATAGATCCTAATTGCAATTGTGGCTTAACTACAATTTAAATAAATTCCTAATTATTAGGCATATCACCATGCATTGATTCCTTAAGTAAAAGCTGATACTTGCATGCATGGTGCATATGCATCGAATTGTGTGATTATACAGTCCACGTATTTAATTTTCTCTTCGTCGTATGTAATTGGTTCATGTAAGCCATGCAACCGCCCAAGAGATTCTACGCGTATCAAAATGCCAAAGCATTAATTGATTGTTATAAAGCCGATTTGCTACATTTAATTTAACCGAGAAGAGAGGATGTTGACGTAGAGGTGTAATGATTAAATCCACTGGCAGTTAAATTAATTATCCAAATTCGGGGGTCACAGTTAAATTCAAGAATTTTTTTTTTAATGGAGAATGTATCGGCCTCTAGCAGCTGCAGGGATCACGTGAACCCATTATACATAACTTACAATAAAATACGGCTCTTTATCAATCCACTGCTGGATTAATGTTTCCTTATGCAGTGTCCATGATCGGGATTGTATTACCATACTTTACCAGGGGGGTGATTGGGTGGGGGAGACCCAGGGCTTGTGCAGATATCACTCGCCACTGATGATGTTCAGAATCAGAATATTTATCCTGCAGAAATCCGATGAGCTATGAAGCTCTTTTAAACAGATGTCCAGTAGGGGCGGGTCAAACATAGCACAAAACGATCGGAGTGCAACGTCTAGGAAAGATAAGCAAATCAATATAAATAATATAAATAAAGTATATCTTAGCCGTGGCCGGGAATAAAATTTAGGTTTGCTGGGTTCACAATAGTGGCCCTAACTAAAGCGCTGCCGCTGCACCACAAACTCAGAAACATCGATTACTGCACACATGGTTTAATTCATGTGTGCTTAAGGATCTATACTCATCGATCCATCGTTCACCCCTAGTTACACCCTTAATTATTACCTTCTGTCCGTGTTGTATTTTAAATCGTATGTTGTGCATTATTCTAATTAGGCCCATGATCAAATCACGCGAATATGCTAGCTCTCCTTAGATCTCGGCAGCTAAGCAGAGGTGAACCTGGATATAGTGCTTTGATGAGTAACCCCACCATGCATAAAAAACAACAGGTGTTATAGGCTCGCGCAGGGCCACATTGTTAGTACAACAATGGATTTAGTGCAGCTAAATCCATTGTTGTACTATACTATACGATAACAACTATGCTTCTTCCTCCCTTTGCCAACCCGCATTGACCGACACGGCCTTTGAGTGTTTGAGGCGTTTGAGAAAAAAATGCCCTTCACATGGAAATCCTTGCAAGTGTCTTTTCTCAACTTCAATTCACCGTGCATCTTCCGAGATTCAATCCCATTATGCACCAAAGATTCAAGATCCTGTAAGCGATCCCCTGGATCTGGAAGGCCCGACCGCCGTGTCCTCCATGAAATGAGGATTACCATCACCAGGCAGCACAATCCACTGCTGTTCCTCTGATTCAGTGCTCCCAAGTCTATGCTCGCCGCCTTCACCAGCCCCCACTGACCCAACACAGTGAAGTACGGTCGAATAACCCCCCCCCCCCCCCCACGATCCGCACTGCGTGGGGAGGGCCTCGTCTAGCCACGGCCCGGCAAAAAAAGGGTGCTGTACGCTAAAGAGACACGTGTGTGTGTGTTTTTTTCTAGGAATGTTGTGCACATGGCTGACTCGGTGGACTCGGCACATGGTGCTGGTTAGCATTGTTAGGAAGAAACCTCCCTGAAATTCGCGTCTATGCAAATGAACCTCGCCGTGCCCCAGGCAGATTTTAATACCACGTGACCCGGGCCTGGAGGAGTAAATGTGCTTCTGGCTGTGACCCGGGCCTGGAGGAGTAAATGTGCTTCTGGCTGATTGCTTCATCACACAGTCACAATGGGATTTGGGAGCAGATGTGTCGCAAGTCACACACAATAAAAAGCCCCCACAAAAGTCTTATTGTAGGAGCCTCTGGCTTTTCAGGCTAAACAACTGAAGAAATGCGTCAACTGTCTTGGAAAATCCCAAGACCGACGTGTTAAAGATGTACACGGTGCAACATAGTGGTTGGAAATTTACATCTGGGAATACGAATGCCCGTTGAAAGAAGTTGGAAGTCGATCTGTTCTGTGACTGCAGTTAATGCAGCGTATTATAATTCAGCAAGCATTCCCATGATGTTGAATTTGTTAGGCTTATGAAACAATACGTTTATTTTTATATTGAACACCTAATCTGAATGTGGTGCATTCAGAGCTGCAATGTGTATAAATGTAGTGAGTCACTACAGGGACACTAATAGTAGGAGGCATACACCTTTACACTTTCCACAGTATAGGGGATAACTATATACGGGTCAGGACAGCCGGCACGCTGCCCGACCCAACACCGACGAGGAGAACGAAGACTTCGTAGACGACGGGCTCCTTTCTCAAACCGCAGCAGTCCCGACCCAGCGTCGGGGCCTCCCTTTTATCCTCCCCAGCGTGGCCTGGCTCCGCCCTCGGCCACGCCCCCTTCTGGAACCTACCGGAAGGTTCTGGGCTCTGCCCCACGTGTCCCCTCTGTCACCTTTACGCTACATCCGTTACCCCGGGCTATCGCGTGCCCTACTGGCAGACGGGCTGCTTTATCCTCAAATGCCCCTTCTCTGCCAGCAACCCGCGCTAGGCGCTGCAGTGGCACTCTTCACCTGCCCTGCTGGTAGACGGGGCCACTACACCCACGATCCCGCTCTCTACCTGTAACCAGCGCTATGCGCCATTGTGACCCATTCTATTTCACTACACATATATACACGGTATGTATTTTCGACAATCAAGTACTGGAGATGTGAAACTTAAGTTCAAGAGACCATGTTGCAAGACCAGGTTGCAAGACCACTTGCTCGAGATATGGGTTTGGCCAGATCACTTGGAATGCACCCCCATTCTTTTCAGGTCTCAGAAGCTAAGCAGAATGGAGTCTGGATCCGACTTGGATGGGTTAGCATCATGTATGCCAGGCCGTTATAGGCTTCTGCAGTGGTGTGCTGCAAGGTGGTCAGCAGAGGGCAGTGCACCAAAATCAATTGTACCGCACTCTGCTTCCGGATATTTATACTCGCTGCCTTCACCAACCCGCACTGACCAACGTGGCGAAGTCTGTGCAGATAATCCCCACAAAGCACGCTGTGTAGAGAACCCCTCATCTGGCAATGGATTAACACAGGCTGATGCACATGTTATGTTGACAATGAGTTGACAACACAGGTTAGCTGGGCACATCAAATGCTGCAAGATGTTGCTGCACTCCACTGGCTGTGACCTGCCATGGCCACTGAGAGGCAAGATTCATTCCCAATTGGATGTATCGGCCCTTAAAGCGCCCATCCCGTACCAGTGCCTGAGACCTGGCCACATGAAATACATTCACAGCTCAGTTTAACACGTAGGCTTTCGCGACCAAAATCATCCAAAATATAGTTTTTTGGGGTTAGAGCGCGTAAATATATGCATGTATCTTTATAAATGTATATATATTTAAGGAACAAAACAGGAGGATTTCTCCACAAATCTGACTGTCGCCTGATGAAGCTAGTTGTAATTACCGTACTGGAGAAACGTTGTACTCAGATTGTAAATGTTGTGGCTTTGCTCTCCAACACACCGGTGTGCTGTGCTAATAACGAATTAGCCACGTTTTGTTTACATGACAAATCATACTAATTCGCTGTGTCGGGTGCTGGCGGGTTTAACGACACATTTACGCGATCTAACACAAAAAACCTGTATTATGGGCATTCAAAGCTACAAAACTGCTCCACATTCCTGTAGCTTCGTGCTACGGATTATATCCAGTGTTGTACAACATGCAAGAAGTGCACTGATCACTTCCAGGTTGTGTGATGTTGGCGGGTGTTTTTTTTTCTCCATAGTTTTCCATCTCTTTCAGATATTTTATTTAGTATTTCGCTATATTAGATAACTTTACAAAGTCACACACTGCATGGGCACGAAGTGCTTGGCTTTGTGGGAAACTTGAAAGATCCTCAGCATGTCCAAGTCATCCACATATGCTACGTGACGTGCATCGATATACTGTCGTGGTGGCGCAGTGGTTAGCATATTGTTATTGAACCTGCTGACCTGAGTTTGATTCCTGGACAAGGCTAACATCGGTGGTCAGTGAAATATGGAGGCTGTTCCGGGCCCATCCCGACTTCAGCATAGTTGCACAAACTTACGCTCCAACAAATCCCCGTAACGACACAAAGTAAGGGAGGCCTTCATCCAACAGTGGAGTAACCAAGGGCTACACATATCAGTGTCAAAATGCGACTTCACATCGAAATGAGTGGGTTGAACACATGCGAGATGAACGAATGATGGCCACGAGGAGAAGGCTGGAGGATTAGAACTCTAAAGTTGCAGATTGGGCCAGCCTACTGGTTCCAGTCCGGTTCTGAGTGGTCATGGACTCGAGGCATTTCAGCTGGGGGTTGGCAGCCCACACAGTGTGCAGCACAGTTCCAGACGGGACTCTGTGCACCCCACCCCCCACTCCCAGAGTCCCATGGGAAGAGGCCATGTGTGAGTGAGTACGGGTGGGGGGGGGAGGTGCCACATGTGTCTCGATGCTGTACACAGTCTTGCATTACTAGGCAAGAGGGCTGTTTGCAGGGGGAGGGGGTATATCTGGATTTGATGACTTGTAGGATGGGTTGCTGTGAAGGGTTATTTTGACGTTTTTTGTTTAATTTCCTGTTACCCCGTGTTGCTCTCGGTTGCCGTTGTGGATTGTGTGCCTCATCGAATTATTTTAGGTGTTTTAATTTGCGGCAAATATACCGGTCGTGTATTGACACCTGCAACATTATTATTTTTGTTCGCGGGGCCTACAGCGTGCACGGTTGAGTTTTGTCCAGGCTGCACGTGACCTTTCGCCACTGCCCGTGCAGAATCGCGGTTCCTTCACTGGTTGCTTAAAGCTCGGTGCGATCCTGCTCAAGCGTTACGTTGAAATTAGCCCAAGCTCTTAATAACCTCAATCCGATGTCGAACGCGCAGCCTGGCGAGGTGCAGACATACAGTGTAGCCCAGAATCTCGTTTTCAACCTTTGATCATTATCCATTCATGTCATTGTTTTGCAATGCTGGTATTGTGTGTGTTTTTTTTTATGGTATTGCAATTCAAATGATTTAATTGCTGTGCAAAGTACACTGATATTCAAACATTCTTGAGGGTCTTCGTTGGCGTCACCACTCCACGAGCAACTCCATTCCGAGTAAACCTTAATCTGGGTAACTTTCGCACTTCGGTTGAGCAGTTCGTCGTCAGCAAAGGCTTGCGAACTCTTTGTCACGGATAAAGGATAAAGAAACCTGCTTTGACAGCGCAGACACAGCGGTCTTCTGGAAAGGATTATCGAGAGCAGGATTTATTTTCCCGCTTCAGCAAGCCCTGGGCGGGGTGGATAGAAGTCTGTTCCCGAAGACGCTCCCCCGGCACGTGGACCGAAATGTCGGACACCGTCCCGAACAACGCGCGAACGCATCGGAGAGTGACGCAGCACAACCGGGAAAAACCTACGCAGTAGAATTTTAACGGTCGGCACTTGCGGCGAGCTCCCGTATCCAGAGTACCTGGGTGTCCCTCCTTCCTGCGAACGCAGACTGAAACCAAATACCGCTCCCCGTAGTGGGCGAGCAGTCGTAAAGGTAGCAGCAATGATGATTTAAAGCTTTCGTGACTGCAAGGATTCATCTTCTTTGGTTCGTTCGGTAAAGTCACGTAGAATGAGAATAAAATAAAACAATAAAATTCACCTGAAGAAGGCCGCTTGTGTTGTGGCCGAAACGTCGCGAGAATTTTATTGTTTTATTTTATTATTTTATTCTCATTCTACGTGACTTTACCGAAAGAACCAAAGAAGTAGCAGCAATGATTCACCAGTGCGCATTCCTCGACCATCTCGCCATCCTCATTTTCAGACAGTTCCTCTTTTTGTTTCTGCTCGAGCCGTGGACAACATTATTCTGTACGTGCAATTTAATGAATGCGAAGATAGAATACGGCTTTAGTTATCATAATGCAAACCGTTACATAACCATATAATGAATGACCTGGCATTAAATGTCTTGTTTATTTTAAAATACACAGGCACATATGCGCCGCGTTAGCTTGCGAGTGTGCGATTTGTAAACGTGATGCTGTAAAGCACAAAATAAGGTCCACTCTGCATTGTTACGAAAGGATGTTACTAGTAACGGCACTTATACTGACTTCCAATACATTTTTACATTTGAAATGGACGGACAAAATGTGTTATTTAACTTGGAATTGCACATCACGACAACATGTCCGCGTGCAACAGTACGTCAACTGCAGAGATGGAATGGTGAAATCAGCTCGTGCAGATGCTCGATTTATTCATCCGAGAGGTGGCGACAGCTTGGACGTAGCCGTCATCCAGCAGTAGAGTGATCATGGCTGATCATGATGATGATGGAAACTATGAACTCCATGGATTATTATACATTAATGTGGACAGAGTTGCAAGATGTCACATGAATCGCAGGCTTTCCTTGCACATTATTTCACCGACACGTTGCTGGCTAACCGTTATCTGATTAATCACGTTGAGAAAACCTTTCGGTGTAAATATAAAAAGCGCCACCATTAAGAATTAGCCATCTGCCAAACAGATTTCGCTAGAGAGCAGTATTACCTGCATTTGCATAAGGACAACATAGGCACCTTTCCAAATGAATGCACCGCAATAATTGGCCTTCCAATGTTTTTTTGTGACCACTAGAGTGAACATGATTTTAATTGGTTACATCGGCACGAAGTTTTTCAACGTTCACTCTGTGTGTCGTGTGGTGTGGCAGGACACTGCACACGTTTCATAGCGCTCTAGGAGTTTTTAATATTGCCCAATTTATCTTGCTTTATAATGCCACCATCAATGCCAAGAGGGTACAGTCTTTAGAATGCATGATTATTAGTATTAAGCAATGTGATCCCTTTCTTTTAACAATCTCAGAATTCGAAATGCCATCGTGATTAAAGTGGTTCGTCATCTTTAGCCTTGGTCAATCCGCTTCTGGATGAATGCATCCCCAAGCACCTGCAGCCATCTCGCACGATCCTGCGATGTGATGATCCACCTGTACTCAATACTTACTGATCAAATTAAATTTACTGACAAGAAAATTACTTATTATGTTTTCCAGAAGCCATTGTTGCATAACATGTAGGTTGTTTTTAGGCTGCGAAGTGCGGTGCACCAACATCGGTCGGTGCACGATACGGTACTTTTATGCTTCCATGGCTTTGCCCCCCTCAATAACTATGAATCTTGAGCAGCATAGTGCTGTTTGCTCTGCATCAACTATGAACCTAATGAAGAACCAAACTCTACTGACCAATTTGATGAAGAACAGTCCAATGTGGTTTGTTGAACTTCTTTGCCACCATACGTAGCCAACCGTGCTAATCGGAGGTACGGGGGAAGGACAACAAACTTAACACACAAAGCAGTTCTAAAGACATGAGCCCTTCCCAAGACGCACACCTGCGTTGAGATGCCCTCATCCACGTACAACGTTTCGGGATACGCCTTTAGCGCGCCGGGTTATGCACATGACCTTTTGCTGGCCAATGTGTGGCTTGCCAGTGGCTGCGCAGTCGAAGCTCCGTGTGTTTCTTCTGTATACATTGCATGTGAACTAAGCCCTTCTCGCAGATCATCGGCTCTGCGCTGTGATTGGTTACCTGTATGGTTTTATTTGAGAGCCCCGAGTGTTTTGGGGATTTGTCAAGGAGCGAATTTATTAAGGATGTATCTGTACAAAGTGCGGGAATACCAGTGTGGCCATTTAAAGGTTCGAAAATTTCAGAAAAAAAAAACTTCCGGAAATAATTTCCGTGTCACTTTTTGTTCCCCTCTTCTTTCGTTTACAAGTGAAGGAATAAAACTCGAGCGGCATTGGTTCCGATCCCACTTTCAGTTAATTAAGCACCAGGGGGCCAAGGAGAGTGTGGTTAGCTCACATCCGTGCTGCGAGCCCAACGACTGCACGTTCAATTCTCGACCAGGGCTCATAGCAAGTGCGATGGTCAAACTGGATCCGGGCCGAAGCCGTGGGTCCCAGAAAATCGGTGTAGGTATGTACGTTGAACATCTTTCACTCCGTACGTAGCCAACCGTGCTCATCGAAGGTGCGGGGGAAGGACAACAAACTAAACACACAAAGTTAGTTCTAAAGAAATGAGTTTTCAATCTAGAAGATTTAAAAGTGCATGGCTCCAGTGGCTTCCTAATATCGGAAAGAAGAGCGTTCCAGACGGTCACAGAAGCGCACCCGAAAGCGTGTGATGCGCTGACCGTCTTTGTTTGATGGTTAGGTAAAAGCCGTTGCTGCGAGGATGACCGCAGTTTGCGTGATGGCTTATGCCCCTTGACGAGATCAGCGAGGTCTCGTGATGCACCCACAGCTTATGTGGGGAGACTGCTGTCTGCTGTGTTTTGAAGCCAGTTTCTGTTCTATCCCTGCGCATGGCAATTTGTTCAGGAGCTAAATGCAAATGTCGAGGTCTGCTTAGCCACAAGAGGGCTTTTGGCAGTATCATTAAAGCCAGTTAGTGATACTGTATGGACACATGGTTGGTGCAGTAGTTAGCGCCCAGCTGAGTTTGATTCCCGTCGACGGCTAGAATCAATGGTGAGTGATATTTGAACCGATTATGGTGCATCCTCTTACCCCCCACCACTTTACAAACCTGCACTGACCCGAATGATGAAGTATGGTTGAATAAACCCCCACGGTTATAAACGTACCTCGTCATTCATGCGTATTTATAACATGCGTTTGCATTTACCATAACATTGATAGTACACTGCTCACGTTTCCGACCTGTACCGATGTAAGTTCACGATTCAAAGACACTTGATGCACACTCGTCGTGAAAATTCGTCAGTAAGTATTCTCACGGTTGAATGAACTCAGAGGCAAGCGTCAATCATCGTCACGGTGATTGACAGCTTTTGATCCAGCTACTTTGCTAACCGGCAAAAAAGCGATGTTTTAATGAATACACAGTGGCATTGCTTAAATATATATTTTTAAAATGAATACGTACACTTTGCATCTTTCTTTTGATATGCCTGTGTCTAGAAAATAATAATGTACAGCCCATTGGTCAAATCCGCTGCTGGATGAAGGCCTCCCCCCCCCACACCCGCCAGTGAGGTTCGTGGGGACTATTTGACAATTTGACCAAACTTCACCGCGCTGGTCAAGGGGTGTCGTCCATGTACACATTCGACGTGATTAGATTGCATGGTTGGACACCTTTCTGCAGTTGTTTTTTTTGCCTAATGTGGTCCTAGTTTTTCAACGAGGTGTTAATCTTCTCAGTCCAGCAACTGGCAGGGTCTTAAGGAGGGGACGAGGTTGATTTTGTGCGTGCGTGTGTGCGTGGATGAGATTCGTTTCTGCGTGCGTTAGAAGAGACTGCATTGCGCGGTGGGCACAGTGACGCAGGACTATAAGCACCGGTGTGATGATAAAGGGGCCTTTGAAGTGAATGGGTGCTCTAATGGGGATATGGATAATGGGGAATCTTTATTTCTTTCGTATTGCATTGTGAAAAGCAAAAGTTTAAATTATTTCTTAATGATCGTCAGAAATGAATGCAAAGGTTCCTCATCCAGTCCCAATGATGTGGTTGACGCAGTGTGGATATCAGCGATACCGCCAGGATGTGCATGGATGGAGCATTCATCGGCAAATTATGACACGGGACTTCAACAAAAGAAGCTGGGCGGTTGGTCTCTTTGGAAGTGTGCGTGCGTTTGTTGCTCTGAACCGAGCTGCTTCTCCGGAGAGTGCTCGAAACCTTCCCCGTCTTGTCATCTTGGCGGTGTTTTTTTGCCGCCAGACGTGCCTGCTACAAGGAGGCGCTTGGCCCACTTATTGAGATACATTTTGCTCTGCCCTTTTGAGAGAGAGACTGCACTTTGCCGGAGCAACTCGATCGCTTGTTGTAGACGTTTCAATAAAACACACTTTTCCTAGAAATTGGACGAGCCTTCGGGCTTGTACAGTGGACTATTTTGATGCACGGAGCGTTGTCTATTTTTGGCTTAAACTGTGCAAAAATTTCTCTTCCAGTGGCATTTCCTCCTTTTGTTTGTTTAAAAAAAAATTGCCGTGGGGCGGCCGTCTGGCAGAGGGGGTCTTTGCGTGGATGCTTGTATGGTGGTCGGGAGAGCGGAGCAGCATGCTGGGTGTTTTGGGAGTCGTGGGGTGAGAGCGATCGTGGAGAGAGAGAGAGAGAGACACGGCCAAAGCATCTACAGGGTAGCGTTCATAAACATCGATGTTTGTCGATATAGGGCCGATGCACTTTTACTTGTTTGGGGGCAGGATTTCAAAAAAACAAACCAAAAAATTGGAAGAGAAATATGGCACAGGATTCTATGTTTTGTAATTACGGCCAAAAAGGTTTTTTTGTACCACTTTGGCTGTTGAGTATTGCACGCACTGAAATGCAAATTCCGGAATTGAACGCCACTCTCACATTAACAATGCAAGATTTAAACAATGAGTACACTTTCGGTAATTGATGAGAAACACGTGCTAGAAACACTATAGGAAGGATAAAAAAAAAGAATGATGATACACGCAATCGGTGATTTCTCGACAGCAAAAGGTCAGATTGTGTCAAGAGGATCAGTCCTCCCATCGTGACCTTGGACGTCAGCGTGACACCAGCCCACACAGCCTAATTGTGGACCACCAACCCAAACGAGTCAAAATGTGGCCGTATTATATGTAAGGACTCATCAGTACAATATAGCCCAGGGCTTAGCTTCACGCTGAATATTGTTGGGGTCACTGGTAGACAGGAGTCATGCACGTGACTGGTAGCCACGGCCCTCGCGGCAAGTATATTGGATGCGGTGTGTGTGCGCGCCGGGCGCGTAAATATTTTCTGTGTCGCCGACTCGGACAGACCCAGCTGAAATGAAGCCCCTGCCCCCAAGCACAGCCATCAATTGCTTAACCTCTCCCCCACTACCCCCCCCCCCACCACTGCTTTGTGGCTCAGTGGCTTCACGTGGCCGAGCCGCCCCCAACTCCACCGCCGCTTCACTCGTGTTAAGTCACCGTTGTTTTTGCGTTTTAGTTTTAAAGCCGAGCACGTGTGTGTGCCGCTGGCGGCGCCGTATTGACAGTGCCCTTGATGCGGCTCGGTGAATGGCGTCACGTTGCGTAAAAACGTGCAGAAATCGCGCGTGTGTCCGAGACCCCTTTATTGCTTCCTCGTGCCGGGGTTGATGCTGGCCGCGGCGCACGTCAACATTCGTTCAGTGCCCCACGCGCGTCGTGACCTCATATTGCCCAAAAAAAAAAATGTATTTGCACCCGGGACCGTTTGACGTTACAATAACACGATGCAAGCAAATGTTCCGAATTCGGCGTGCTTCTATGGACAACGTCGGCGGAGTAGTGATGCGGCGGTTGGCGCGCTGCGCTGCGAGCGCGTTGCCCTCGGTTTAGATTTGTGTTCCGCTCCAACCAATTGATTGTCCGATTCGAGTTGCGATGCTACGTGCACGTGAAGGTACAAAGTCAAGTTATCGCCATGCTTCAGCGAGAGTCGGGGGAGATCTTAAATTCTGTTGGTGGCCCTGAGCAAGCGGCGCAAATTCCACATTTCCGCGGTCGGTGATAGGAGGACCACTTGCGCAATGCCGATTATAAAAGTACCGTATTTAGAACCCGCTCTTGCCCCCTATCCAATTTTCTTGTTGTTATCTCTATTGCTGTGCGCCATGCGAGCCGCTCCCGCCCGCGTTGTTAAAAGAACCCAATCAATCAGTGCATGTCACGGTGAACAGAAATAGGCGACGTGTGTTACGCTTTCGAGCCTCGCCTCTCACGTGTTCACACTCGCTGCGAGCACCGCTGCCAACTGGTCGGGTCAACGTGTTTTCAAATCTGCCTTGCCGTCTTCGGAAGTGCCCCAAGGTTAACGCTGCGACGCTCCCAAACAAAAATGTGTTCTGTCGTGTGAGAACATTGCTATTTGTACGATAAGCAGTAAATCGGCCTTTGAATGAGATCGATTTTTTTGTGTGCATGCACCGTATATAGCAGGACTGCGTATATGTATTTGAGCGTTACTTTGAACGTCTTTCACGACGTACGTGGCCAACTGTGCTCATCGGAGGCGCGGCTCAAAATGCGTGCAGCCCAAATAGTGGTTTGTGCTGAACTTAGAAGTCGCCCTTCTGTTGGGTGTCTCCCAGCTGAAGTGCTTTACTTTACCAGCACGTGCCGCTGTGCAGCGACGCTTTGGAGCGAGAGGAGAAAACGTTTACCAGATTGGGCACACGCTTTCCCTGCAATCATTTCGTCATACCCTCTCACAGCGCTTCTGTGCTACTGCATCTGTGCTGTCCACCTACGACCACTTGCATTGACCTGCGTGGTGAAGTATGGCCTTCCCATGCCTTGCGGATGATGGGGGTGGGGGGGGACGGTCATTGTACGTCATGGGTTCGTGTCGGGGGCCGCCACATTCAGCACAATGTAAAACAAATTAAGAAATTGATTATTGAAATGAACCATGACCGTGAATTATGACAATTCAATCACTCGTGGTGGGGGTGTGTGGTGTGAACCATCCCATCCTTTATTTATCATGTGGTGTGGAAAGGTTTTGGGCAACTTCAGGCTGAGTGTTCTTGCCGTTTCCTCTAAGTCCGAGCTGGGTAGGGCCATGTGGTTTTTGTGAAGGATTTGGAATCTTAATGCTCGAGGAAGTTTACGGAATAAACATGTACACTAGCCGGCTTGTTCTGCCTCGTGCCTCCCAGTCAAAAAGGCGATTATGAGGACCATAGATGGTGCACTGTGCTGCTAATGCGGCAAATGAAGGAGAATACTGGCTCGGTTGGTTGTTAGCAATGTCAGAAAATCAACATTATAGGACGATATAGCCCCACGATTGGCCCCAGCAAGGCACGCAAGAATCCCCGAAGAAAAGAGCCGCGTCTGAGCCGAACCTTCGCCGACAAATCACGGCTGGATTCTCGGTTCTCCCGTTTTTCTCTCGTTTCCTCTTCTGCTGCTGGACCTGATCACATAAAATTTGGTTATCATCACCAGGCAGCCCGAAATCCATTGTTGTTACCGTTAGTCAACGCTCCCAGGTCTACGCTCGAAGCCTTTACCATCCCCGCGCTGACCAGCGTGGTGAAGTACGGTCAATTGCACCCCGTGACCCGCACGGCATGGGAAGGTCATCATCTAGCAGTGGATTGACATAAGGACTGTACACGTGCACTGGTACATGTACACGTCATCCCAATATCCTTGTGTTGGTTACTTTCTGTTACCAGTGGGGTTTAATCTAGTTGTGAATGAAGGCACTTTCTGCATTGTGACAAATGAATGGTTCACATTGTCAAAACACTCACTCAAATGCGCCTGGAAGAAGGTGGCCGGGTGAGAGAAATGGAGATGTGATGATAATGAATCGGTGGTCACTAAAAGCGGAGTCAATTACTGGGCTTATGGGCTGAAATCTAATAATAGTGATAATTCACATCGCAATGTTTTTATGTTGGCCTATGAACTCGTAATGGAACCGAAGAAACTGGAGCAAAAAAAAAGTCGAAGCCTTTTGTTACGAGGGTCGAACTGCCGTCCGTCCGTTGCATGGACCAGGAGATTTCCCTCTTGAACATGAGTGTGGCGAGCCAGGGGAAGGAGCCAATAATGTTAGATGAGAGGCAACATATGCCATTGCAGCTGAGCATGGGGAGAGTTTTGCCTCGGTTCCCGTGTTAGATATCTTGATAACATCCAAGGCCTCACCACGTAAATCCTCATTCACGGAGAATTCGGTGACTGTCCAAATGCAGGGGATTGATTTGAATTGTTCTTGATTTTGGTCAATCGAAGTTGAGCCAAAACCGATTGCAAGGAATCGCACGTACATAGGGCCATTGCTGCTTACATGCCGCAGCAACTCAAAAGCACCAAACCTCACATCTCATCATCTCAACCATTCCAACGCGCTGTTGCAGTCTATCCAAGGGGACCCCTGCTGGTGGCAGCTGTCCCTGTGCGGCACAAGTCAAACGCGGCACCGGGCTGCAAGTGTTCATTGGTCTGCCGAGTAGAGGGCGACGTTACGACGTGGATTTTCCCAATTGAGCAGGTTGTGAGTAAATAATGACATTTGAACCATGACGCCATGAGTTTCAAGCCCCGACCTGCCGGGCGATGGCAGGGTCGTCCGAGCTGTCCAGGGCCTATGTCTTGTCGCAGAACGTTTACAACGCACCGCCGTGGCCTTCCCCGACCCTTTAAAACCCCACTGTCGTCCACCGTGGGTGTCCAAGGTAATCGACAAATAACGGCGATCGTGAAGTGCTCGCAACATTTTATCGTGCCCCAGTTCTCCCCCGTCGTTTGCTCGCACAAAGATGGCTGCGTGTGCGTCTCGGCGCGTCATCACTGCCCCGATGACCGCCCGTGTATTTATGCCGAGCACTCGACCGTGCACAGAAAACGGTGTCGTATTTGGCAACCGCTGGGAGAAGGGGTTCGCAGGGGGTTTGTGCTGCTGCTGCTGCTGCATTATTGCAAATGTAATTGTGGCGTGGAACGACGAGGCGGCGGTCTGAGATGGCGGTTTTGAACTCTGTGCTAAGAGATGGAACTTGTGGCCTGTGGTTAACCATCCTATTGTTAGTGAAGCCATGAAGAATTTATCATAGATTTCGGAATGCGCAAAAAAATATTTACTTGAATGTTGTGAACTGGATAGGATTGGATTGCCGCGTGTTGTGAAGTATGTGCCTGTAATTAGATTATTTTTTCGGCAAGATGGCACGTAAACAATTTTGAATTTAAAGCAATGAAACGTTGTGTGGGTTGCAAGTGATCGGTGCACTTTTAGAAATGTGTCTTTGTACATTCCATACGTATGTTCATAATAAAGGTTTTTGGGTTAGATCGCGTTATGTGTTTGAGTAACGTACCTACACGACAACAGGAGTTTGTCAGCGCAACGTACGAATGTGTGTACAGAAGTAAATACTTTCCCAAAGTTGGCGAGACGTCATCAAGTAAAGCAGACACTCCTTGTGTGGTTTTCTCAGATTGCTGATCATAAATTCCATAAATACTTTGACTTTTTTACGTTGTTGTATAGCATGTTCTAATATGCCACTTGATAAAAAAAGCTCTTGTCTGGTAATTACAGACTTAAGCTGCCTTGTACCGGGCTGTCCCAGATCTTGTTCGAAACTTCGTTAATGATGTGTTGATCCGGTTGATCTAGTTGAAATATCACTAAGAGTACCATTGATTGTAATTTTACACTCTGTTTCTCATAAATAAAGCTTTAAAATCTTGTCAGACCGATGCACACATCGTTTTTGTTTTCTCAGAGTCCTCCGGTTTTCCCATTCACATTTGGAAAACATGCGTTTAGAGAATTTGGCTTCTATAAATGTCCATATGATACAGTGAGGGAAAAAAGTATTTGATCCCCTGCTGGTTTTGTACGTTTGCCCACTGACAAAGAAATGATCAGCCTATAATTTTAATGGTAGGTTTATTTGAACAGTGAGATACAGAATAACAACAAAAAAATCCAGATAAACGCATGTCAAAAATATTATAAATTTATTTGCATTTTAATGAGGGAAATAAGTATTTGACCCCCTCTCAATCAGAAAGATTTCTGGCTCCCAGGTGTCTTTTATACAGGTAACGAGCTGAGATTAGGAGCACACTCTTGAAGGGGAGTGCTCCTAATCTCAGCTTGTTACTTGTATAAAAGACACCTGTCCACAGAAGCAATCAATCAATCAGATTCCAAACTCTCCACCATGGCCAAGACCAAAGAGCACTTGTAGCCCATTCCAGCCTTGTGTAGACTTACACAAGGCTGGAATTGGCTACAAGACCATTGCCAAGCAGCTTGGTGAGAAGGTGACAACAGTTGGTGCGATTATTCGCAAATGAAAGAAACACAAAAGAACTGTCAATCTCCCTCGGCCTGGGGCTCCATGCAAGATCTCACCTCGTGGAGTTGCAATGATCATGAGAACGGTGAGTAATCAGCCCAGAACTACACGGGAGGATCTTGTCAATGATTTCATGGCAGCTGGGAGCATAGTCACCAAGAAAACAATTGGTAACATACTACGCCGTGAAGGACTGAAATCCTGCAGCGCCCGCAAGGTCCCCCTGCTAAAGAAACCACATATACATGCCCATCTGAAGTTTGCCAATGAACATCTGAATGATTCAGAGGACAACTGGGTGAAAGTGTTGTGGTCAGATGGGACCAAAATGGAGCTCTTTGGCATCAACTCAACTCGCCGTGTTTGGAGGAGGAGAAATGCTGCCTATGACCCCAAGAACAACATCTCCACCGTCAAACATGGAGGTGGAAACATTATGCTTTGGGGGTGTTTTTCTGCTAAGGGGACAGGACAACTTCACCGCATCAAAGGGACGATGGACGGGGCCATGTACTGTCAAATCTTGGGTGAGAACCTCCTTCTCTCAGCCATGGCATTGCAAATGGGTCGTGGATGGCTATTCCAGCATGATAATGACCCAAAACACACGGCCAAGGCAACAAAGGAGTGGCTCAAGAAGAAGCACATTAAGGTCCTGGAGTGGCCTAGCCAGTCTCCAGACCTTAATCCCATAGAAAATCTGTGGAGGGAGCTGAAGGTTCGAGTTGCCAAACGTCAGCCTCGAAACCTTAATGACTTGGAGAAGATCTGCAAAGAGGAGTGGGACAAAATCCCTCCTGAGATGTGTGCAAACCTGGTGGCCAACTACAAGAAACGTCTGACCTCTGTGATTGCCAACAAGGGTTTTGCCACCAAGTACTAAGTCATGTTTTGCAGAGGGGTCAAATGCTTATTTCCCTCATTAAAATGCAAATCAATTTATAACATTTTTGACATGCGTTTTTCTGGATTTTGTTGTTGTTATTCTGCCTCTCACTGTTCAAATAAACCTACCATTAAAATTATAGACTGATCATTTTTTTTTGTCAGTGGGCAAACGTACAAAATCAGCAGGGGATCAAATACTTTTTTGTCCCTCACTGTAAGCCACTCTATTGAGCTATCATTTGTGGCCAGGTCGCTTCTGAAAAAAATCGCTATATAGCTCAGATTGGGCCTTACCTTGTAAAAAAATAGTTTAGGTACCTATTGTTTTCATGCTATCTTTTAAATAATGGTTAAAAGTGTACATGTATGGCTCTTTTAAAAATGGGAGGTGGGGGGGGTGGGGGGGGGGTGCATTGTCAGCAGAGGGCAGTTCAGCAAAATCAATGCTGCCGTGTCTATGATGTGTGTGGAACTTCTTTCGTACCGTACTTAGCCAATCGTGCCAATCGGAGGCGCGATGGAAGGGCAACAAGCTAAACGCAAAGCCTTCACCATGCAGCACTAACCAGCATGGTGAAGTATGGTCAATTAGCCCCCTGAATTGTACGGCATAGGAGGCTGTCATCCAACAGTAGATTGATACAGGGCTTCTTATTCTTTGTTCGTGTTGGCGGGGCGATTGGCATCCGTGCCTTGCGTTGGTTGGCCGAGGCTGGTGAGCCAGGCTGAGGGGTTGCGGGAGCGGCGCTGTGGACGTCTCGAGACTCCACCAGCGGATGAGCGAAGCGTCGGGCACTGCCGGGCGAAGCTTTCCCACGGTCAGGCTTTGATAGCCACGGTCACTCGGTGGGGAGCGGCTGCTTTTCATCTTCCAACATGGGCTGTATACACTGGAACTTGTACTCAGGGCTGCGGAGGACGCATGCAAGCTCTCAGGCGGTGCAGTTGAACCAGGCGTTTATGCTTGTATATCGGCAGCGCGCTCACTCGACAATTAAAATGTGCACAAAAACAAAAAATGGACGACTGCTGCCGCAGGCCAGTCGGGCATAGCTGCATTGGCCACGCCTGACAAAGGTGTCTCACAAACCCTATGCTGACTTGGGGTTTAGTTTTGTTAACCACATTTTCATTACTGCTACAGGCAACAAAGGATTGTGATGCCAATAAGTGCTTAAGGATTTTGGCAGAGCAGGAAAGAACTTAAAATTCTTAAGCAGTGGCATTTTTTTGCCGGCTGGCTGTTACATTGAGGCTGCCGGCTGCCACGAATTGTGAGTGTTTAGCGATGCCAAAGGAAGTTGGCACGATTCTGCGTCGGCTATTTCCCAATTGATTTAAACACAAAAATGTCTCTTCCTCTCTGTGTTACCTTTTTTTTTCTTCCATATTCTGGAAATGGTACAGTAAGAACAAAATAGGGGGATCATCGCTGAAGCCACACTAGGTATGGCTATGCAGGTAGGCAACCGCGGATATGAACTTAAAGAGTGTTGTATGGATGGGAGGTGGAACGTTGGTGCAGTCGTAGTGTAAGAAGCAAGTGAATATCCTGTTCTCCACCCACCTTCACCAATCCGTACTGAGCAGCAGGGTGAAGTATGGTCAAAAGCCTCAAAGACAGACATCGCATGGGAAATTTTCACCTCTCTCTTGGTAGATTATGGATGGAATTTTGTTTTGCATGAGGAAACCTCGGCTAAGACGTGGAGCCCTTGAAATCTGCAGCAACGCACGGTGATGCTAAATTATGCACATTTTCTTCAGCAACATTTACAAGCGGACTTACTCTCTGCAATGACTGCCGACTAAAGTAAAACGAGAAAGGTGCAGCCCTGCATTTGTTCGCTCACTTCACAGTTGGAAAAAAAAGACTTCCTCTAGAGGGAGCTCCACGGAACCTCTCTTGAGGATATTCGGCCTAATTTTAAACAACTGACCAGACGTCTTGGCAGAAGTGGCAGTACCCACACTTTACTCCACCACACGTGACCTGCCGATCGATTAACTGTGGTGTGCCCCGGTGGCGAGATATCATCTGCCTCGCCTGCAATACAGGAGGTCGTGGGTTTGATCCCAACCCTGACGCCTGTATATTTGGAGTTTGCGCGTTCTCCCCGTGGTCGCGTGGATTTTTCTACGGGTCCTCCGGTTTTTCCCTCCACATTTAGAATAAACATGGGTTTGAAGTATTTGGCTGTTATAAATGTCAACTTGATAAGCAACTTTGTTAAGCGATCATTTGCGGCCAGGTTGCTTCTGAAAAAGTGAGACTTAGCTGGTAAAATCAAAAGTTTAGTTTAGTTTTCGTATGCTGCTGGGTGGACAGATGCAGGCGATTTAAAAAATTCGCGCCATCGTTCCACTGCCACGCTGAGACACCGAACCGGCGAGTGACACTGTCGGCTGAAATGCTAAACATTCTTTTTATCTCGAATAAAACCTCAAAAAAGATATCGCCAATTTAACTATCCTGACACTTAAACGTGAGTAAAGTACTGCAGATGGGAGTGTGTTTGCAGACGGCTGATGAAGGCTGGAAGATGAGCCAGACCTGACCGGCTCTTTCCTGCTTTGAAATACCCAACTTTGCGCTGCATCTTGTTTCCCTTCTTGGCTGCTCTCCCAGCCACTCTTAAACCATTAACCCGACTTGAAAGAATTTCGACTTCCATGATGCATTAACGTGACCCGAGTTGCCTTTTAGTACGCCTTTGTTTTATAGTGACTCACAATAAAGTCTGGCCAGCTGCACGTCTGGCCGCTTGTCCACCTGCCACCGCTTGCATTTTCATGAGAATAAATGAGTAAATGGGAGAAGCTGTCATGGTGTAGTGATGAGCACGCTGGACTTGCAATCCGGAGGGGCCCCCTGCTTCCGCTTCCAGCTCCTGGCGCGGAAGTTTACGCGACGTTGCAAGTTTGTTAAAGCCCCCCCCCCGCCTCCATCCACTCAACGATGTATATCGGTACGCCCGCAGTTTCATCGATGGGCCGGTCGCTCCGTGGTCCAGGGTGAAGCGTGGGTTACAGCCACAACGCTTCCAAGACGTTGCGGCCAGTGTGCAGGCCACATATCCTCTCAGCAGGGCCTCTCTCAGAGTTTCCTCGAGAGGAGGGCCCTTCCGACAGCAGTGGCGTGTGGGTGAGCAGTAGCAGGGCTGCGCCTTTACCTTGCAGGAGACATGAAAACAGTGATTTCATCCTGCACGCGTAGGAGCTGATAGTTGAGGCAGGTCCGTAGGTTTCCATGAAGGCTTTGTGATTGATGTTTATGCAATTGTTCCGCACAGTCAGAAAGAAAAGGTGGAAAAAAAAGGTATACGCTGCTGACGAGCGGAACACGAGGCGTCTGCCGTACACGCTGCAGGGTTGTGATACAGAGGAGGATGGTTTACATGCAGAGCTGAGTCGACGTGGCTTAGTTTAGAGTGAGCACAAGTCCAGATGGTGAGCAGATGTAGCATATTGCTGTTTCAATTGCAGATATTAAAGTCACCATATTTAATAAATAAATGTAAGAAAATTGATTGGAATGGAAAGTTTTTTTTATGCATTATACCAAATGTCAGGTTCCCTCTGCCGTGTAGATCACGGGGTCTTTTTCAGACAATAATTGAACGTTCTGGTTCGTACAGGGTTAGGGGAGTTATGGGGGGGGGGGGGGGGGAGGGGGCAAAACCGGTTCAGATATCTCTCGCCACTGATGTTCGCCTTGGCCGGGAATGCAACCCATGTGTTCCGGCTTTGTGGTCCAGCGCCGTGAGCTGTGCCACTCCGCGACCGCTCCATCGCCAAACGCTCCACTCGCTCCTCTTGGCGGTCAACACGTCAAGGAAGAAGTCACATTTCGATATATGGGATTTTTTTTTTTTGGTGTCAGTTGTGCGTTGCGCGCCACTGCCAATGGGGGCTATTGTCAAATGAGTTGTAATTGAAGTTGTGATTTGGACTTTTTAGTTGAAAATTTGCATTGTATCTAAAAAGGCGATGTATTTGTGTTACATGAATAAAATCCAGACCATTAGCGTATTAAGAATATACACGATTTTGTTTTTTTATTTTACCAGGTAGGGCTCACTGAGCTACATAGGTCTTTTTCAGAAGTAAGTATATTAAACTTTTTAAGCACCGGACAGTCAGCCATGCTAACCAAGACGTGCGACCTGATCGCAAATGATAGCTCAACGAAGCGGAAATGTGTAGCAGCCGATAACTCTGAACGCGTGTTTCTACATGTGGAGGGAAAAACCGGGAAGGACTTGGGAGATAAATCCACGTGACCACGGGGAGAGACACGCAAACCCCAAATATACATGCGTCAAAGGTCGGGATCGAACCCATGGCCCTCCTGTAGGCAAAATAGTTAACATCTCTCCACCGTGGTGAATACCACGGGGAGAGACACGCAAACTCCAAATATACATGCGTCAAAGGTCGGGATCGAACCCATGACCCTCCTGTAGGCAAAATAGTTAACATCTCTCCACCGTGGTGAATATGAATTGAGAAGCCCCGTCGGTGCACGTCTACCCAGCCGATGTTTCGCGTCTCAGTCCGCAACCTGCCTTTGTCGTTGTTGTAGTGAGAGCTCCGATACGAGCTCCTACAGTGTTTGTAAAGGACACCTACTTCAACTGTACATGCGGGGGGAAAAAAAAAACATTGACATCCATCACCTTAATGGACTCCCCACACGACGACGACGACGGCCACGAGGTTAGCCGGGTGCAACACAAAACAAAGGTGGTTAGGTTAGGTGGGGGACGTGGTGGTGGTGGCGGTGGCGGTGGTTTTGTTGAGTTTGGGGGCCGCGAAACGCGACGCTTGAAACGGCCCGTGAGTTCCCACAGCGCGCCTCGCGGTGCACGTGGAGAGAAAACGACAACAACAACAACAACAACATGTTCTTGCTTCTTTCGGTAAAGTCACGTAGAAGGGAAACAATAAAATAATACAAATATAACACAATTAAATTCTCACGACGTTTCGACCGCAACACACAAGTGTTGCAACACACACGAGCTTGTGTTTTATTGTTTCCCTTCTACGTGGTGACTTTACTGAAAGAACCAAGAATATGAATCCCTGCAGTCACGAAAGCTTTAAGTAAAAACAACAACAACAACATCATAACAGAAACGAAACGATCGAAGCGAAGCGGGCGGGGGTTGTGAGCGCAAAGTCCGCGTTGTCGCAGTTTCGACACGACGGCCTCGACCGCCGACAACAACAACAACGACGACGACAACAACAAAGATGACAACGACGACGACAACGACGACAACAACAACAAAGATGACAACGACGACGACGACAACAACAAAGATGACAACGACAACAACAAAGATGACAACAACAACAAAGATGACAACGACAACAACTACGACAACAACGACAACAACAACGACAACAACGACAACAACTACGACGACAACGACAACAACAACGACAACGACAACAATGACAACGACAACAAAGATGACAACAACGACAACAACAACAACGACAACGACGACAACGACAACAATGACAACGACGACAACGACGACAACAACGACGACGACAACAACGACGACGACAACAACGACAACAACGACGAGGACGACGACGACGAGGACGACGACGACGAGGACGACGACGACGACAACAACGACGACAACAACAACAACGACAACAACGACAACAACAACAACAACGACGACAACAACAAAGATGACAACGACGACGACGACGACAACGACAACAACAACGACAACAACAACGACGACAACAACAACAACGACAACAACAACGACGACAACAACGACGACAACAACGACGACGACGACGACAACGACGACAACCACAACCACAACGACAACAACAACGACAACAACAACAACGACGACAACCACAACGACAACAACAACGACGACAACAACGACGACGACAACAATGACGACGACGACGAAAACGACGACAACGACGACAACCACAACCACAATGACAACAACAACGACAACAACAACGACGACAACCACAACCACAACGACAACAACAACGACAACAACAACAACAACAATGACGACAACAACGACGACGACAACAATGACGACGACGACGACGACAACGACGACAACCACAACCACAACGACAACAACAACGACAACAACAACAACGACGACAACCACAACCACAACGACAACGACAACAATGACGACGACAACGACAACAAAGATGACAACAACGACAACAACAACAACGACGACAACGACAACGACAACAATGACAACGACGACAACGACGACAACAACGACGACAACAACAACAACGACGACAACAACAACGACGACAACAACGACAACAACAACGACAACGACGACGAGGACGACGACGACGAGGACGACGACGACGACAACAACGATGACAACAACAACGACAACAACGACAACAACGACAACAACAACAACAACGACGACAACAACAAAGATGACAACGACGACGACAACGACGACAACAACAACGACGACGACAACAACGACAACAACAACGACGACAACAACGACGACGACGACGACAACGACGACAACCACAACCACAACGACAACAACAACGACAACAACAACAACGACGACAACCACAACCACAACGACAACAACAACGACAACAACGACGACGACAACAATGACGACGACGACGAAAACGACGACAACGACGACAACCACAACCACAATGACAACAACAACGACAACAACAACGACAACAACAACAACAACAACAACGACGACAACAATGACGACGACGACGACAATGACGACAACGACGACAACGACGACAACCACAACCACAACGACAACAACAACGACAACAACAACAACGACGACAACCACAACGACAACGACAACAATGACGACGACAACGACAACAAAGATGACAACAACGACAACAACAACAACGACGACAACGACAACGACAACAATGACAACGACGACGACGACGACGACGACGACGACGACGACGACGACGACGACGACGACGACGACGACGACGACGACGACGACGACGACGACAACAACAACAACAACGACGACAACAACAACAACGACAACAACGACGAGGACAACGACGACGACGACGACGACGACGACGACGACAACAACGACAACAACAACAACGACGACAACAACAACAACGACAACAACGACGAGGACAACGACGACGAGGACGACGACGACGAGGACGACGACGACAACAACGACGACAACAACAACAACAACAACGACGACAACAACAAAGATGACAACAACAACAACAACGACGACAACAACAAAGATGACAACGACGACGACAACGACGACAACAACAACGACGACGACAACGACAACAACAACGACAACAACAACGACGACAACAACGACAACAACGACGACGACGACGACAACAACAACGACGACAACAACGACGACAACAACGACGACGACGACAACGACGACAACCACAACGACAACAACAACGACAACAACAACAACGACGACAACCACAACGACAACAACAACGACAACAACAACGACGACGACAACAACGACGACGACAACAATGACGACGACGGCGAAAACGACGACAACGACGACAACCACAACCACAATGACAACAACAACGACAACAACAACAACGACGACAACCACAACCACAACGACAACAACAACGACGACAACCACAACGACAACAACAACGACAACAACAACAACGACGACAACCACAACGACAACAACAACGACAACAACAACGACGACGACAACAACGACGACGACAACAATGACGACGACGGCGAAAACGACGACAACGACGACAACCACAACCACAATGACAACAACAACGACAACAACAACAACGACGACAACCACAACCACAACGACAACAACAACGACAACAACAACAACGACGACAACCACAACGACAACAACAACGACAACAACAACGACGACGACAACAACGACGACGACAACAATGACGACGACGGCGAAAACGACGACAACGACGACAACCACAACCACAATGACAACAAGGACAACAACAACAACGACGACAACCACAACCACAACGACAACAACAACGACAACAACAACAACGACGACGACAACAATGACGACGACGACGACGACAACGACGACAACAATGACAACTACAACAACAACAACGACAACAACAATGACAACAACAACGGGGTGGGGTGGGGCCATGACATCGACGTGCAGGCGCTGTGAAGCGCGGAATGAGCTTACATTTATTTACAAGGCAGGTTTTTCCGTGCCCTAGCTTACATGAACAAGGCAATGTCTCTCTCCTGCTCGCTCCTACATGAACATGAGCTGTCCCGCCAATCTCTAAACCTTTATAAACAGCCTGCCTCAGTAGATTCCACTCCCCTCCCCCCTTCTTTTTCACCTGAAGACGGTTGCTTGTGTTGCGATGGAAACGTCGTGATCTATTATTATTTTTTTATCGACCTACGTGACTTTACCGAAAGAACCAAAGAGTATGGATAAATAAGTGAAATTATTTTAAACCACCACCCCCACCCGCCCGCCCGCCCGCCCGCCCCGGGCAGAGAGCCTCGCTTCAGTCCGGAGATTCCTGTGTGGGGCCGTCCATAAATGACGTCACGCGATTTTGGACGATTTTTGACCCCTCCCTCCTTCGTCACACGGCGTCACAAAAAGTCAGACCCCCCCCCCTCAAATATGACGTCACAAAGCCCTGCCCCCCCCCCCCCAAATAAAACATGCTTCAAATCGCTTTAAACTATTGTCATTGTAGTGCGTATTTAATGTGGCGCTGCACTCTGATGTTGTAGGAGAAAACATTTATTAAAAAGTCTATTTAATTAAGTAGAACGTGTTGTCTATGTTTATTTAAAGTTGCGCATTTTGGTGTGACGTCACATTTATCACCCCCCGCGCTCGTCACAAATGTCTGACCCCCCCCCCACCCCTAGGTGCGTGACGTCATTTATGGACGGCCCTTGTGGTGTTTTTTTTAATGTTGCTTTGTTGTAAGGCTCGTAGCGATCTGGGGGGACTGCCAATCTCTCCTCGCGGCCCCCACACCTCTCCCTGCACCTACGACACCCTGCAAGCCCCCCACCCCCCCCCCCCCCACCGTGGTCACCCATCATCGAGCTTGCGACACAAAACGGATTTCGTCTCTCACTCTCAGTTCGCGGAGGAGGTCGCAGCCCGCCACTCCGTCTCCAACCCCCCCCCCCCTACCCCCTTTCAACCACAGCAACCCCACGACTTCACCAGGCCAGCATGGCCCTCGATGGTGGTGACAATCCATGCCGATATGGCAGGCACCACGGTGCCTACTTCGCGGCCGGCGTCTGCCGAGATTGGGGGCCGTCCGTAAATGACGTCACGCACCTAGGGGAGGAGGGGCGGGGCGGGGGGGTTAGACATTTGTGACGATGTGTGACGAGGGAGGGAGGAGGGGGGGGGGGTTGAGAAATGTGACGTCACATCAAAATGCGCAACTTTAAATACATATAGAATTGTTATAACAACACTAATTGTTATAACAACACTAATTGTTGTAGCAACACTCCTACAACATCAGAGTGCAGCGCCACATTAAATACGCACTACAATGACAATAGTAGTTTAAATCGATTTGAAGCATGTTTTATTTTCAAAATGGAAATATGGTTTTGCGGGGGGGGGGGGGGGGGGCAGAGCTTTGTGACGTCATATTTGAGGGGGGTAAAAAAATCGTCCAAAATCGCGTGACGTCATTTATGGACGGCCCTTTGTGCGCGTGACGGTGGTGCTGGTTTTATCAGTGTTCGTGTGATTTTGGCCGTAGACGTGCAGTCGATAGCCCTGCGATGATAATAATGCTCGTGGTGAGTTGGCTGCAGCCAATTGTGGGCCACAATATCTGCAGTGCGGCATGGTGTGGGGGTGGTTGGGGGGTGGATCTCTGCTGTGTGTGCGCGCGTGCGCGAGTGAGATTTATATTCGTTACAAACACATTCCTGCCACTTCATTTTGCTCCTCTTTGAATATTAATGATGGAATGACACCTCGGGGAATTGTGCAAATTTCTCATCGGTAGAGAGTTAAACTGCCGGTACATTAAATAATGTATAATGCTCTCACAATTCTCTGGAGTTTATATTTAGATACGCTTTGCCGTTTTTCTATTTTCTCTCGCAAACTTTCTCATATATATAGATGCGTTTTTTTGTTGTCAGGTCATTGTTGGATGGTTATTTAAGTGGGGATGTAATTGAAAGAAAAAAATGTGCCACATATTTTTTTTGCACGAGAAATACTGCATTGTTACTCGGTTGGTCATGCCTGTAATTTATAATGGCAATGTTTTTTTGCATATTATTTAGGGCATTGCTGTTAACCCCCACATTCAAATTTGTAATACTCAATAATAAATTAGCCATAGAGTCTAAAATGCAGAGGCCCTCTTGAGGCTCATTACGGTTTTCCTGGGTAAGATAAAATACATTTACTGAAAGATTGGAAATTATACCCGCAAACCAACAGGAAAAATCATATTTTCAAACCCTTAAGCCCCGTTAAGTATGATATCTTTCCTTTATATTGCCCCTCTGATTTCAGTATAAAGCTGTTGAACAACCAAGGTTATTGGAAAACATAGATAAGTAAACAGCGATTAAAAAAGCGTGATTATTGCGAACGCATATGCAGAGGTATAATTATTGAGAGAGGCATTGAAAACAGAACAAAACGTTGGAAAAATCCAGACTACAAGAAATATAGCAGACATAATTGACAACTAATTCCAATCTTGATTTGAAGCTTTCGTGACTGCAAGAATCCACACTCTTTGGTTCTTTCGGTAAAGTCACGTAGGTAGAAAATAAAATAAACCACGACGTTTCGGGCGTAAACACAAGCGTCCATCATCAGGTGGGAAAGCATGGTCTGCTGCTGAGGCAGACTGTTTTTTTTTTAAATTCCAGTTGACGATAGCAAAAAGATTCGGATGCAGCGTAGCGTCCTCTATAGAGGCCAAAGTTATAATGAGCATGCTGCCAAGTTGCGTCCGCCATGTTGTGCCAACATGGTGGAGCTGAACCCACGGTTTGCCGAGAAGACTCCAAGAAGCATCCGACAGACTTGAAAGCCGAACCCAGTTGATGTGACAAATGTGTTAACATTATCAAAACAGATGCCTGCGTGTGAAGCGGCGTCTTGGTGAATGTACGTGCGTTTGCACGTGTGTCGCCTGGCCCTGCCGGCCTTCAAAGGTGCTTCGCTGACAGCACTTGCCCCAACAGTCTGGTTAAGGCTCTAAAGGGAGGGGGATCTTTTGTCTTTGTGTGTCGCTTTGCAGCGTGCAGACCGAGCTGTGTACCCTTTGAGCCTGCTGGCAGTGACCAGCACCGCCTCACCTGGCCCAGCTGTGTCCACGAGGAGGAGCGACGACATTTGCCCTTTCCCAGGTCTGTTTATTCATCCCGTCCCAAGAATGCGTGTGAAACACAATGTTTCTACCGTGTCCCGTGCCGCAGCTGCAGTGAATACGAGAAATGGAAACAAATTGAGTGGGGCAGTTTATTCAAATGACCCCATTCTTTTGCTATTTAACAACAGCGTCCGTGACGTGAATGCCAATTGTTTACAACGTAATTCTTTGCTATTATATATTACTGTGCGGTGGTTATGTTCCTGCCTTGCCTGTTTAATATGAGAGGGAATTTTCAAATTAATTTTCACATCAATAATGCACGTTCACTGAGTAATGTTTTTGCGTAACTTGTTTCCATATAAAAAAAACGTTTCACCTAAGGTAATTTTATTTTATTTCCCAATTGTGTTGCTGGCATCTGCTGTAGCCAAGCAAAATGCTATCTCCATCACCAGAAACTGTAAATCGACAGCGGTGCACGACCCTGCGTGACAGGAAACGGCACTGGAACGGGGCCTCTGCAGTGCGGCTTTCCCTCGTGCCGGATCGAGGGCACGTTCCAGTTTCAGGGCACGCTTTCATGCGTCCGCTTGCGACGGGGGTGTTGTTCACGCGCTGGTTATTTTGATCGGTGCCAACGGTAACGTAAGCGCTTGGCGCGACCGGTTTGAAACAATGATACGCGAAAACGTGTGAAAAGTAACGCAGCCCCTGTGCACGTGCAGAAAAAAAAAACCGTCAGCGTTTCCCGATGAGGTGCATTGTGGTCCTCTTGGCTTAGGTCATCGTGAAGATACATTTGAGCACATATGACCGACTCATAGGCAGAAGTGAAAGAGGAGTGATAGACAACTCTGGGCTGGTTTCATTATGGTTATGACCCATCAGCACGGTATAGGTACCGATGCTTGGCACGCTGCGCAAAGAACGCGGTATCCCGAGTTTGATTCCCGGCCACAGCTGACATCAGTTGGCGAGCGATATCCTTACTGTTCCTCGGCTCTGCCTTCATAAACCTGCACAGACCAGAGCGGTGAGGTATGGTCAAACTGTCATCGTGACTGACACAGCAAGGTGGGGGGGGAGGCCTTCATCCAGGAATGGATTGATAAAGGATTCAGGACTAAATTGTTTACACAAAACCTGCAAGTTGAACTCTTGAGGTGCTGGTGCAAAATTCAGGTTCTCGGTTCACTTTGTGCTCCGCGTGGGATCCAGTCCGGGTCTTGCAGTGCACCTGCGTCTGGAATGCCCGAGTGGAATGTGCATTGGGGTGTGCAGCTTTCAGTGATGAAATGAACTGAATTGAATGCACCTGTTAGGGAGAATTCTGGGAAGCCTTAGCTGCCAGTGACCGACTGCCTCTTTCTCTCCATATTAAATAAATAATGGCCTAGTTCCTATGCAGTCTCTTGTAAATATACGATCGCATTTCCACGCTGTATACAATTTCAAATTGTTTGCACCAGAGCTAACCTATGCCTCAATTTCTTAAATGCTTTTATTGTTTAAACCTGTTTAATGTTACTCTTGTTAAAATACTATATCCTGGTTCAGGTCATTTAGTGATGTGTGTGTGCAAGCGTAGTAGTAGTTTAGCGGTGAGCATGCTGCGCTTCGAACACGGTGACCCGAGTTCGATTTCTGCTCACGGCCAACACCGGTGACGATTATCTGAAACGGTCATGGGCCTCCCCTAAGTCGACTCAGCCTAAAATTAGTACCTGATGCGGTGTGTAAAACATCGCCACTGGGGAAACAAAGGCGGCCGGGCGTTGTGTTGGCCACTCATCTCCTCGTGTGCCACGCCGGCCTTCATAGGCACTTGCCCCCACAGTCTGTTAAGGCTATACGGGGGATGTTTGTCTTTTATTTTTGTGTACAGCATTAAGGCTGCAATAAGTATATTGACGTAAATGGCAGGGTACATATAGTTAATAGTAGATGTATCAGTGAGGATCTCTTTTGTTTGCTACACGTGTACCCTTACCCTGCCTACTCAGTGCCTCGCTTTTTTATTTAACCTCGATGAAGACCTCCTCTTGCTGTGTTTTGACCATACTTCACCAAGCTGGTCAGCGCAGTGCGTGTTGGTGAAGAAGGGAGGGTTGTGGGGGGGGGCGCCGTTCCGGGCTTAGTTTAGATATCGCTCGCCCCCCCCCAATGTTCAATGGCTCGGTAGAGAGTGCAGGTCGCCAGGTTCACAGCGCAGAAAGCTGCGCCGATGCTCCCCTTCCGCTGTTCGTCTTTAAAGCTGCACGATACAACGGAAGCTACATTTCTCGCAAGGAACGACCGTCGCATTTGGTTGTTAAAGGAGTTCTTGGCGCCAAACCAAATAGATTGTGTGTCCGCGCGCGCGTGCGCGCGTGTGTGTGTAAAGTACGAGTTTCATTCGGCCGAAAGCGTGGGGCAGGGCGATGTCTGAGCATGAATGTTAAGCACTGGCAGGGCGGACCTGGAAGTCTAGTGTGTAGCCGATGTTTGAGATAAGCCTTTAATGGCGTGTGCTTGAGCGTTCAGCGCGTTCCAGTTTACAAATATCATCCACGTGCGGAGGTTTTCGCGGTCGTGTCGATGGAGTTATCGGGTCGCAGCGCGCGCGTGCACGCTCTTCTCGACGAGATGTCCTTCATCGTCATTTCGCTCCGAGCGCACTGAGATTCTTCTCGGAATGTCGGACATTGTTCCGAACAACATATATCTATAGATTTTGTCTTCTCTTGTATGTTTCTCTTTTTTTCAGTGTTATTGTTTGAAATGTCAAGTCAAAAGTACATTTTTTCCTGTTCATTTGCAAATTAATGTTTTTATTTATTTAATAATAATAATTGAATTAACGTTTTTGTTACGAAATGGCATTTTAATTGTATAAAAAATATAAACACCCAACAGTTGGCCGAAAATGCCTTAATAAGTAGAGGATTGCAAAGCTTTGGCATTTATTGGTAGCACCAGATTACCACCTGGCTACTGCCTTACAGTTTTTTTTGTGGTTCCTCCGTAATTGTCGGATGCAATTTGCATGAACGATGATGCCGTACATAAAACTAAACATTATATATTTTTTGTTTGAAGGTTTATGCTCGTTTTCACTTTATAATTCAGTGCATTCTTTTTAACATATTTGAGGGGGAGTAATTAAAAATAAATAAAGTCTGATTAATATACACACATGTAAATGTACTTCAAGCAATTATTATGATCAAGCCATCCAGGAGAGGACCGTTCACCTCCAAGGAATCGATGCGCCGGATGGGCAGCAGTGGCCCAGTTGTGCACCGTGAACCCCGGACGATTGCCCGGCTGCACCTAACGTCAGTGGAAGGGTGGTGTCTGAACTCGTTCCTGGGCCCCCTCTTTTCAACAACCTACGCCAACCAGCGTGGTGAAGTGTGGTCAAACAACTCCGCATGACTGAAATGGCATGGGGAGACCTTCCCCCGGTAGCGGCGAGACAAAAGGGCAGCTTCTTTTTTTTATTTTCATGAAAGCGGATACGTTGTAGATTTGGGGATAATAATGAATCGCAAACAATTGTGGCAGGTGTGGGCAGTTGATCCTTCGGCAACAGATAACGGTGGTATAAACGCTTACGGATTCCAACGCCCGCTGTAGGCAAAAAAGGAAATCACGGGATAGTACTGTTTTTTTTTTAAACGAGACTTATTTACCCTGTACAGCCTGGAAATTCAGCCAAATATGTCAGCTGGAAAGTGCACAGTTACACGCGCGCTGTGATACAGCACAATCGTCCTGGAAGTTGTTGCCTGATGAAAGGGGCTGCAGCCTCTGGAGGAGCGTGGCTCCTTCATTATGCAGCACAGACGCTGGCAGCTGTCCTGCCCAGCTGCTGAGTGCATGGAACCCCTTGGCTGGCAGCTCTCCTGCCCAGCAACTCTAGCCACGCGCGCAGCAGACTGTTGACAGATGGCCGCTTCCTGGATCTTCGCTCGACAGTGGAAATCTGCTTGTTCGCTGTGGTAGGTGGCTGCCTAGTTTATTATTAGCTCCGCTGACATTCACTACCTTGTGGTTTGCGTTTGGCCATTTCTGCGTCGTTATTATTCTGCCGGGGTTTGTAATGGTTAGGACCAATACCTCCGACGAGCACGGTTGGCTATGTAAGGCGCGAAAGAAGTTCGACGTACACACAGGACGCTGGACTGTTGCCGGCTCGATCTCCCGGCGTTTCAGTTGAAACAATGGCGCAAGTTTCTTAAATACCCCCCCCCCCCTTCCCCGCCTATATCCACCCAGCGGTACAAATGGGTGCACCAAGACGTCTGTCCAGCTTGGAAGAATAGACCAAGTTAGCCATCAGAGGGGCGGCTCGAGTGTTCACTCTGTTGTCCGCCAGCGGTGGCGTGTGAGCAAGTTATCGCAGGGCTGCATCCTTGACTGTACCTAATTTTATTGTTATTTGCCAAAAGCAAGCGGAGGCAAGTCCTCCCGCTCCCATCTTTCTTTCTGCTCCCGACTGTTTGCCCTCTTCGCCCGCCTTGCCAGTACCCCTGGCTACACTCACTTAATTATGCCATCTCGCTGGAATACATCCGTTGACATGTTTTTTTCAGGGATGGTTCTACGCTACTGTTATGTGGCCAGGATTATTACCCTGTGTGCCACAAGGGCAGGAGGTCAACATGGCAATGTTTCCCGGCGGCTGCCCTCTTAGGGAGAGGGGCTGTGGGATTGGGGGAGTGGAGTTCGTCGGCTGTGCTGAAACTCTGTACGGCTTCTTGGCCGTGAACCAGACTGTGTAGCAAATTCATCTCCGCATTGCAGTGGCAGATCATTACCCCCATGAGTTGGAACGTCAAGTGGAATCGGCATTTAATCCCAGGATTAATGACAACAGCAGCAATTACGTATGCACTATCGGTCATTAAATAATTGTTTTCAATAATTGGTTTACGGATATGTGATCGGTAGGATTAATATCGTGGGTATGGTTAATCCTCCATCTTAACTGTGTTGTTGATTTTGCCACCCTTAACCAAACATTAATTATATTCTTGGTTCTTTCGGTAAAGGCACGTGACTTTACCGAAAGAACCAATAATATGAATCCCTGCAGTCACGAATGCTTTAAATCAAAATCTAACATTAATTGTCCATTAAATTTTTGTAAAAAAAAATAAAAACAGATTCACAAGAGTAATTTAAAAAAATGCTTATTTTTAATACATTTCAATTGCATATGCTTACTTATGTTATTCCTGGATACACACATGCCATAATATTTAAATGTACATGATTCGTCGTTCTGTTTGTGAATGTCACGATAACAGTGACATACTACTTAAATAGATAGTGACATTGACATTCTGCAATGCGAGCAATTACTTGTTTTAATAATGATACAATTCTGGCCAAGACATCAGATAATTTTGTATTCAATGTCCAACTCCACCGGTGATGACGACGAGGCTCATTACCTGATGCTACCGCTGGAAATTCAAGACAAAGGCGGTCACTGTATGGTCACTGCATCGCGCGCTTGCAGATGCGCTTTTACGGCTGTCTCAAACGCTCTTCCTTCCGATATTAGGAAGCCACTGGAACTATGCGCTTTTAAATCGAGATTGAAAACTCATTTCTTTAGAACTGCTTTTTGTATTTAATTTGTTGTCCTTCCCATGCGCCTCCGATTAGCACGGTTGGCTACGTATGGTGCAAAATAATTTCAGTGTACATACGTAAACCCCCAGCTTTGATGATGAGCAGAAGTGGAATTGGCCAGAGATTCTCATGGCTGCTGGGTGGGATGTCAGTGGCAGTGGTGGGAACTTTTGGTGTCATGCGAGTTGCATTCATAGGCCGCCTTTCACCCCAAAGTGTAATTCATCCCAAGCATTCCAGCTTATGAGTTAATTGTGAAGAGTCAGCCCAGGCAAGGTTACTGTATAAATTACGTGAATTTCCGCAGCATGGTTCAGTGCAACGGGAATATGCGGCGTGGCCTTCGTGTCCTGAATGCGTGGCGAGCCTGATAATCCCCTGGACGTTTAACTTTTCGTCTCTGCCCGTTGCAAAACGTGTGAGCGTATACAGTAGGCCACATTCATTTTCATATTGCACTTAAAAAAAATTTATTTTGAATGCGGCGGTTGTTTTGTTGTTAAAATCGCTAGCTGTTAAATATTGAAGTCACAGTTTGTGTCGTAATGAAGGACGGTGTTTACAGGCAGAACAGTTCAGCTAAACCAAGTGAATTTGGAATAATTGAACGATGTACAAGTTTGAGTGCCATGTCTACTCTTTACATGTCTTGTTGTTTGAGAGGTTGCATCCACACATTAGCCTGAATAACTGTCATTGTGTGCATCAAAATAAATAATATTAGTAGCGCTTTGGGGGAAGTCAATATCATTATTAGTCTTCAGAAAAACACACGTTCCCATCCATGCGAACGTGAACATTAATAACCACTGTATTATTATGGGGTCCTTCCAACTCTTAAAAGACTGCTCATGCCAATCCATGTGATCTGTAATGTTAGTCGCAAGTCACCGCGTCTCCCCAGGCTCAGATGAGTTGTGAGTGGTGTTAAACTTCATTGGTGGCCCTGAGCCAGTTGTTGAAATTCCACAATTAGTACGGTTGGTGGGGAAGGGGCAAGTCTCCTGAAGACTTATTTTGACTTCCTACATTTTATTGACCCCAGAGGGACTGTGTGCCGAGTTGACGCCCGACCAGGAATTGAACTACCCAACCTTAGAATGTAAGCCCAGCGCTCTGTTCACAGTGGCTACCCTCTGCTCGATACAGTAATAATATTTTTTTTGGATTAAAACCGCAGGTTGCCGGAAGGTTTTCGCACAATTCCACATTGAGAGCGCTTCGTCGTCATAAATGCTAAATGTGTTTTTGTTTGAGCAGCACCTGTTGTTTCTGGCTGATGAGTCGTACAGAAAGATGCTTGGATGATAGGCCTTGCTTAATCTTTACACGCACGCCCCAGCTGGAATACACTCGTGGGTTTGTGTGTGCGAGTGGTGTGCGTGGTAAGGAGCGGTGGCGGAGCTGTTAGCATGCTGAACTCGGCGAGCTGAGTTCGATTCCCGGTCGTGGCTAACATAATCATCATCATGAGAATTGCAGAGTTGATAAGGACAGTTGAATCCAAACTGACGTGTATTCCTCGGACAACAGCGAGAACTGTAGGCCGTGTCCAGTCCACATTTAAAATCGGTGGTGAATCATCTAACCGGTCCTTGGGCCCTCTCCCCCTTGGGTCGACTCAGCCTTAAAAGAGCACTTGGATCGGTAAACATCAGTGTTGGACAGTCGAAGGTGACCGGGTGTGGTGCTGGCCACCCACCCACTCGAACATCGTGCCGGCCTTCATAGTTGCTCAATAACATCATTTGCCCCAATATATTTTGTAGAGGCCTTAGAGGGGAGCAGTCTAGTTTTTGGTGTTCATGCAGGGCATGGGATACAGCTTAGATTATTTTTCTGCAAACTCAACGCACTTAGGCTTTCTCCACCAATATTATTTGTAACTAATTGGCACGTTGTTTAAGTCAGAAACCTTACTGGCCGTGTCGGGTTTTGGAGGGTTACGACACATTTATATTTACGCGATCAAACTCAAAAACCTTTATTACGAAACTCAACACGCTGAACATTTGTGCCTTTTGGGCCTAAATAAACGGCAACTTTTTTTTTACTAATCAAGCAAACAACATGCACCGCTACATTCATCTGGGACGGCAGTGCGATTGTGTTATTGTTTCAAAGCTCAACTGAGTGCACGTGTCTTCACATCGCGAGCTTGGCTCATGCAGGCGAGTGCGCATGTGCCCGACCCCACGTTCTCGCGCGCGCGTGCGCCCTTACACTCCGCCACACTCCGCTTGTGCCGCGTTGCACCGGGACTGGTGATGGCAGCCGACCGTCACCTGCTTGGAGCGTGCGAGCGCGCGCGTTCTGATCTCTTGCACGTGTGTTCCAGCTGTGGATGTCCCGCAGGTCACACTCAACACTAAAATAACACTGCTGGCATAAAAAAAAAAAACCCGTAGCAGGGGCATTTTAAACCAGCTGCCATCGGTCACAAGGCCCACTTCAATCCACACGCTTTTGTACGTGCCGGCTTTGATTAAATATGACGGGTCGTATTTCATAACGTTCCTCATTTATAGTAAAAAAAAAAATTCAATAACTTAATGCCTTTATTCTTGTGCATATGCAGTCCTTTTGTCAAACCACCGCAATGTTCTGGGGTGTTTAGTCTCCTCTCTATTCCATACCACTTCCACCCAGGCCCAAACTCGGCTTGATTTCCGAGATCTGATGAGATCCGGGTACATTTCGCATGATTTGGTCATGGGCCCTGCATTCTTATTTTCATATTCTATACACTTCTGATTAATTGCAGTATCCTCTGTGCAGGATGGAGCCTGGTGAGATTGCTTATCTCTTGAAAGGACATCGTGATTGGAGTTAAAATATTTCTTGTGACCATAAGATCGGTCGTCCCATCGTGCCCTGCATGTCACACGACATCACCACACGGCGCGTATCATCCACACAGCCTTGTTTTAGGCCACCAGCTCGAAAGAGTCAAGATTGTGGCCAGCAAGACAATGACACAGCTGCATTGTTGGTTTCACCATTGTTGGGAATCATCAGTACAGTTTCGCCATCATTTCTAGATGTGGACAAACCTCCCCTGATCCTCTGTGGGGGGACAGTTTGGCACGGCCCAAGCGTGGTTATGGGCTTGCCACTGTTCATCAGCTGGTATTGGTTTAGGTAAAACTTTACTTGCTGACCAGCGCTCATTGGGGAATGGACACGATTATGCTGTCTGCGAAGCCCAGTGACCTATTGCATTTCGGCGCGCATTCACGGTGCATGCACGAATACATTAGTTAGCGAACAACGTCTGAGGATCGCTACGCTGCCCACCAACAACGAACGGCAGACGAATGCTCGTGTGTATTTTTAAACGTTCGCTCATTCTGGCGTGCGTGGCGGCCGCCGCCACCGCCGCGGCTTTGCGACGGCCGGAGGCTGGTGTCGTGGGGCGAGAGTGATCGGGCTGCCCAGCTGCCGTGGCATCCGTAAAAGCGATTCCCGGCGAGCCGAGGGTGGCCTTCGCGCGACACCCATTGTACAGTTACCCCAAAAAATTCCGCGTGGGAATACAACAAATTTCGCGGGAGCCCTTCAACGGCGTGGATAATTTTTGTTTGGTACGCGCGGGAGAATTGTAACATCTGTAACGCTGTTGAAGCTGTTTTTGCTTTCTATAGCTGCGTGCGATTTTTTTTTTTTAAAGTGTAAATCGTCGCCAAAAAATTAAGAAGGAAAGTATCGTTACTGAATACTTGCAGCGAATTCATATGTGCGGTAAATATTTAATGCGTAGCAGCTGGCTTATTTTGGTCCCACTCTTCCTCATGCAGAGATATTGAGATGCTACAGCGTGTATCCCGTCAGTCTCGTGAGTGTGTGTGTCTTCCTTCACGTGTGCGTGGAGAGTGGTGGCACAGTGGCCAGCGAGACGAGTTTGTATCCCGCTCATGACCAATAACTGTGGTGGATATTTGAACCTTGTCCTGTGCTTCGCCGACGTCGACTCAGCCTTAAATGAGTACTTAGCGCGTTGTGTAAACATCAGCGCTGGCGAGAGAAAGGCGGCCGAGCGTGTTGTTGGCCACCCACCCTCTTGTGTTGCCATATGGTGGTGCTTGCTCACAGCACATGTCCGAATGGTCTGTTTTAAGCTCTACGGGGGGAATGGTAGTTTTGTCGTGCGCGCGTGTGTGTGTGTGACTTCACAGCAAACCCAGCAGAGTTTGCGCTCGAGAAGCTACGAGTCGGGATATGAGTGCTGTCACCCTCCTTCATGCTGATTCTCGTTCGTGGAAGTTTTCTATTTAATTTATATTTTTGGAGCTCGGAATGAGATATTGATAAATGGATTTTGTTTTTAGTTTTTTTAACGTCAATCGAGCGTGGGTGGTTCTCCACCTCTTTTGGTCACCCACGAGTTCCACAAAAGGCGTGACTCATTTTCTTCACCTCAGAAAGATTGGCCAAGTCAATCTTTGACCCGGATTTGAACTCATGACTTTCCAAGTATAGGTGGTATGCGCCAACCACAGTGCCATTCAGACGAATGCATAAATTGTGTACAGCTCTGTGTGAGTCCACTGCTGGATGAGGGCCTCCCCCGCACCCAGGTTGCGGTTCAAAGGGTTTGGCCATATTTCACTCTGCCGGTCACTGGAGGTTGGTGAAATTGGCATATAAATCGAAGTGCGTAAATATGTTACAGCAATGGATTTTGCTCTACTGCCAGATGAATAGATTAACTTCATTTCATTTGGTAAGATTCCCATTTAGATTAGAATATTATTGGCAAATGAAATGTATTGTCGCACTAGTAGAATAGTCTTAGACCCATATTGGTTTTGTAAGCGTTTAATCACGTTAGGAAGAGATCCTTACCTTCCTGTATGTATCCGGTAATATGCTGGCTACTTGTTACCCTCGATCTTTGCATATATTCCAAAACATTTCCATGTATTGCGATTTTAGTTTTTTTCTAAATAAAATCCAATGATCGTAAATCTTAATTTTAAACAAAAACTGGCAAAAAATAAGCAACTATAATACATTTTTTTTTTTTTTATTTAAAGCTTTCGTGACTGCAGTAATTCATATTCTTAGTTTTTTCGGTAAAGTCACGTTGAAGAGAAACAACAAAATAACAAAATATATATAAAACAATAAAAAAAATTCTCACGACGTTTCGACCATAACTCAAACGGTCATCATCAGGTGTGTCGGTTTGCATAAATTTATTTTGAAAACGGCATATTTATTTATATATATAAAAATAACGTTTGCGTCACGCGCAACGATGGCAGTTTGCCAGGACTATTCCATCTATTTTTTGAAAAGAGGAGGGGGGAGACGAAATTTGTTTTTATGTATGCTGTCTGAAAGGCACTGTAAGCGTGAACAATCAATCAAGAACTGAAATGATTTATCAAATCTTTCCAATGATTGCTAAGATAGAATCCATCTTCTCGGTTGAAATTGTCTCTGTGTTTGTATATGTGGATAGCCTCATGAACGAATCTCTCATGGAAGCCAGATGGCTTACAAAGAACCTCTGTCTTGGAAAAGTCAATGGCATGTGAGCCTACTGAATTAGAACAATGATCTGCTACGGCCGAGGTGTTGGTCCTACCGTGTTTAAGGTCTGCTTTATGTTCACGAATGCGGTCCGAGATATGGCGTTTGGTTTCTCCAATGTAACTACTACCACAGAGGCAACTTAGTTTGTAGACACCAGGGTATTGTATGTCCGGAATCACATCTTTTACAGACGGAACCAGATCACGGATTTTATGTAATGTGTTGAAACGGACCTGGATCTTGTGTTTATTCAAGATTTTGGAGATCTTTTTTGTGATCCCAGCAATGTAGGGTAAAGTGATGGTTTTGAAAGGCTCCTCAAGAGGGTTCTTCTTCATGGTTTGAGTGATAGCTTTGCGGATTGTATAGTCGGAGTAACCATTAGCCCTAAGAGCTTGGTGTACGTGCTTGAGTTCACTGCTTATGTGTTCCTGGTCGGATATGCATTGGGCTCTATGATACAGAGTCTTGATGAGAGAATTCTTCTGTGATGGATGGTGGTGGGAATCCGGTTTCAGATAAGCATCCGTATGGGTAGCTTTCCTGTAGACAGAGTGGCTCATTGAACCATCAGGTCTCTTTTTAATTAGGACATCCAAAAAAGGTATCTTGCCATCTATTTCGACTTCCATGGTAAATCTGATGGCTGGGTGTATGGAATTGATGTGGTCGAAGAATTTGTCTAGAGCAGGCCGGCCATGTGGCCAGATGACAAAAGTGTCATCCACGTACCTCTTCCATAAGGTTGGGCGCAGAGTGGCAGTCTGGATGGCGTCAGTCTCAAATTTCTCCATGAAAATGTTAGCTATAACTGGAGAAAGGGGGGAGCCCATTGGGGTGCCCTCAGTTTGTTTGTAGAAAGTTCCATTCCAAGTGAAGTATGTATTGGTTAAACAGTGTCTCACCAGGGGGGGTACCTCAGTGTTTAGTCCTTGATGAACCAAGTCTTCAATGATTGCAATGGTGTCAGGTACAGGAACCTTGGTGAATAAGGAAACTACATCAAAACTGACAAGCAGGTCGTCTGGGGACAGGGAAATACCCTTGATTGTTGATACCAGGTGAGTAGAATTTTGTACCGCAGAGGTGGTCTTTCCAGTGAAAGGACGCAGGATTTCAGACAAAAAACGAGCTAGTTTGTAGGTGGGGGAGCTGATAGTAGAGACTATGGGACGAAGAGGTGTATCAACTTTATGTATTTTTGGTAAGCCGTATAATCTTGGTGGCCTGGCAGCAGAAGGTTTCAACGAAAACTGTTTAGATTGATCAATTAATGCGGTTGAATCAGAAATTATTTTGTTGGTTTGTGTGACGAGGCTGTTGGTGGGATCTCTTTTTATTTTTGTATAACTACCATCGTCGAGTAATTCTTTAATTTTGTTGTTGTATTCTATTTTATCCATGATAACAGTAGCATTGCCTTTGTCAGCTGAGAGAACTACAATATCATTCCTCTTTTTTAATTTATATAATTCAAAACGCTCATCTTTGCTGAGGTTGCTAGCTGGCATCTTAGCGTTTTTGAGGGTTGCAGCGATTTCAGATCTTGCTACGTCTGCAGCGATGTGACCCAGGCCCCTGAGAGCAACGTCTACTTGGGCAATTATATCATTAACTGGTATGTGTTTAGGTGTGACTGCAAAGTTTAGACCTTTAGCTAAAACGGATTTCAGACCATCGGAAATAGAACTGTTACTGCGATTAATTACGACTTTATTAACTATAATACAGTCGCATGGAGTGCGCTGTACGTCTGTACAGTATGTTGAACTTCTTTTGCACCGTACGTAAGCCCGTAGTATTCCGCCTGTGACGTTAGCTGAGGGCCATTTGCACAATGCTGCTGTCGGTGTGATGAGAGAGAGAGAGAGAGGGGGGCCGTTTGGGTTCGGAGCCAATGCCAGCAGTGTGATCGTGTGCCCCCTGTGTCCACGGAGCGCGTGTGCCCCCCGTGTCCACGGAGCGAGCGACGTTCGCTCTCCCCGCTTGACGGCTGCCGTCGTTCCAGAACTGCGTCCTGCCACTGCTGCGCCCCCACCACCACCACCACCACCACCCCCCCTTTCTCGTTCAATAACGCCGCTCTGAGCGGCGTTATTGACCACGCATGGAGCCGCTGCCGCCGCCGCCGCGGTAAATTTATCGCCGGCGCAAATGCAATCCAACACCCCGACAGTAGACTTGGGTTGCCTAAACAAAAAAAAAGCGCGTGTGACGGGAGTTTTATCTGCCCAGCCGGCTGACTTGGTCTTGGTCTGCGTAACGACAGTGCGTTCTCTCTCATGCCGTGGGCGAACTGTTCGCGATGAGACTGCGCGCGAGCCTCTTGTTCGATTGCCGGGGTTTATTCCCACATTCGTTCGCCCGCCCGCAGAACTTATCGGTAGCCTCTTGTAAATGATACTAAGTGTGGTGTGTGTGTGTGTGTCTGTGTGCCGTCCAGGAGCCACACAATTCACCTGTTGGCCCTCGTCATTCAGATCCTCAAAGCGCCTCGTGAGTTGTTTTGTGGTAGAATTTGTGAAAGTACAGTGTGTTACGCTCTCGTAATGAACTCTGGGTAGGCCGTTACTTGGTTGGAATGTTAACGTTGGCTGTATCGGCTTCACGCTATTTGTTGACCTCCCCCAGTAGTGGCGGTTCAAATGAAAACTACCACAAAACTGAAGCTTCAGCTGAAGGTTTGGTGGGGAAAAAAAATAGGAAAAGAATTCGCAATCTCTGGCACCAGCAGCAGGCATGATCGAGATTCGTAAAAATGTGTCGGAAAACGCTCCTCCACTCGACACGGCCAATTTATAAAAGCGTCACGTGCAGTCAAACGTGCCAAGTTTATGACTGCTTCTGCAGCGCCGCCCGTGTGGTTGTTGTTGTTGGAGAGTAATCTCGCAACATTTAAATGGGTACGGACGGACGTCTCACTGGAGATTACATCCAGCATCTTCAGGTTGTTAACACCAGCTCGGATCTCATGTGGCCTATGTACAAAATTAGCCACGGTCAATCTGATGCCAAGTGAAGGCCCTCTCCCATTCGTCACCATCCCTCTCGGTCCCATAATGTAACAATCCATCCTGAACCCGCACACAAGCCAATTTCATCGCTCCATCTCCACGGTTGTTTGCGATTTTTTTGGTGTGTGAAAATAAATATCGCAGCAAACGGCTAAATAGAAGTGGACATTGGACACACTGGTGTAATGCATATTTGAAATGCTTTAAATCCTTTTCCAAATATTTTTCCACCCCGGGGGAGATGAAATCATACAATCGTGTCAGTGTGCATTGCTCGTGTTTGCATGCACATGTGTTGCTGGAGGTTGGCACAGAACTGGAAAAATTGGTTCCATCCTGATGCTTGCTGTCGAACGTGCTTTGCTTGTGCCTACGGCCCCCATAGTTTATCGGAGAGCTCACATTACTGCCCATCATCATCATTGGGCAGGGGGGGAAGGGGAGAAATTATTACCATAACCAGCCATTATGAAATTTTAAAAAAAAATTCAAAATTGTTGCTGCACCAGCCCACTTCCAGAATTATGCATCTGTGAGTTGTCTGTGACCGAAACTGCACTGGGTTTCTCCCGATTTCATCAGATCTCCAAAGCCGAAGCAGGATTTTCTGAAGCTGGTTACAAGCTGCCGTGGGGCCACGTTGTCAGCGGAGGGTAATGCAGCAAAATCCATTGCTGTGTTGTGCTCTACTCCAACGGCCGTGCTCCCCGTGTTCACTATCTCGCGGTAACTGGCGCGGTGAAGTATGGTCAATAACCCCCTAGACTCGCACAGTGTGTGGGGATGCCTCTCATCTAAGGAGCTGTACGTACGCATTTATGCATTCATGTGTGTCACCAGTATCTAAAATGTCTTCCTGCGCGCATTTTGTTTTGCACATTATTAATACCTCATTGGCTAACAAGTGACGACATCACGTTTATCCCTTTATTTAAGACCAAAACAAGAAGATTTGTCCACGACTCTGGCTTGTCGCCTGATGAGGCTCGTTGTAATTACCGGCGAAACGTCGTACTTGAATTGTAAATGTTGTGGGTTTACTCTCCAACACATCGGTTTGCTGAACTAGTAACGAATTGGCATATTTTGTTTACGTGACAAAGCCTTACTAATTGTCTGTGTCGGGTGGTTGGCGAGATTAACGACACATTCATATTTACGTGATTTTCGAACGCTTACGACCGATATCTTTTAATGTCACCGCAACCAACATTGGCGTTTTTTTTTATCCCAACGGTGTCCTACAAGCAGGCCACGTGTGGTTTCAGTTATGACCGCTCTAGCGGTTTGAACCACAGTTTAACCGTGGCAACAACTTTGGCAACTGCGGCATCGGGTTGAGTGTGTCATCCTTTTGTGTGTACGCGTGTGCGGTGTTTGCGTGTGCGTGCGCATTTGTTTGCATGCGCAACAGTGAGCGCACCGCGCTACAAATCCGGCGACCCGACTTTCAGTCTCGCTCCAGGCCAACGTCGGTGACGAATATGAAATACAGTGCACATTTTCCGTGACTATCTCGTGACCTCCGTGCCAAAACCCGTGGCGGTAATCGTGGGTGCGCAGCAGCCTCTGCTCGGTGCGCGGCCAAGCGGCTAGATAGCAGCGGCGCTGTGTATCGATTGCCAGCGGGGTTTAGCGCAATTCCACGTTGAGAAGCGCTGCGTCGTCCAAAAATGCTCAACGTGTGTTTGGTTGTTTGAGCAGAACCTGTTTTTTTTTTTTCTGGCGGATGCATCGGATCAGCAAGATGCTTGGACGGTCACTCGGCCATTGGCGGTCGCACGGTTGCTTGTCAACGATGTGCCTTGCCTAATCTTTGCACGCGCGCCACGTCAGGGGAGCACACTCGTGTGCCTGTGCGTCCGAGTGGTGGTGCGCGTGGTGGGGAGCTGTGGTGGAGTCCGTAAAGCGTACTGGACTACGAATCGGGAGAGTTCGATGGCCCGCCACGGCTAACGTCAGTCTAGAGTTATCTAAACCTATCGTGGGCCTCCGTCTAGGTAAAATAAACCTTAAATGTTTTTCTAAACATCTGCACTGGGGAGACAAAGGTGGTCGGTTGTGGCGTGAGCCACAACTCCACCTCGCGCTTTAATCGGCCCTCACTAACAGCACTTGCCCCAGCCGTCTGTAACGTTATATGGGGGATCTTTGCCGTTGTGTATGCGTGTTAGTTCTTAATTGCTTTCACGCATTTTCATGAGAGGCCATCGAACACGGAGGTGCTTTTCTCCGTTGCTTTGTCAGGCAGACTCGAATGCATTGGGTCTCACTTGAACTGTTTAAGAATTAACTTCATCTGTGCGTTGCTACAACGATAGCCAGTGATTCAATTATCAACTCTGTTTTGAGTGATTCCATGAAGGCTGTTTCTGATGGCTGGTTTCTAACATTGACCTTATTACGCAAGAGTCTAAATTATTTAGAGTAACCGCTTGGCAAAAGAGTCCGAACTTCAGCTCATGCCGCTTGGCTTTCTCCTTTCGGTTGCTTTGTAAAATACCGACTTTCACGGCTAGAAAGCCGCATTTGAGCAGGATTGAGCGCGGAGGAGACAAGCTATATACCCCGTTTAACACGTAGGCTTTCGCGACCAATATTAATAATAAAGGTTTTTGGGTTAGATCGCGTTTATTTATAAATGTGTCGTAACCCTCCACCACCTGACACGGCCAATCAGCAAAAAAAGTGTCACGTTGACAAAAGACAAATAATTCACTACTTTAGCCCACCGGTGTGTTGAAGAGTGAATCCACAACATTTACAGTTTGAGTACGACGTTTCGCTGGTAAATACATCCAGCATCATCGGGCAATTCGCCAGAATGGTAAAGCCCTCGCTTGCTCCCGGTTTTATATAGAGCAGCAGGGTGACGTCATCACTTAACTGAAGCTATATACCCGCCGGCGTCCTACGTGGCTAGTTTGTTTCAAATGAACGTCCCTTTCCCCCCAACACCCCACTGCTATTTCCTCGCCCTGCCGCGCGCCATGAATGCTAATGAGGCTCCGTGCCGTACTGAAGACGACATGATTTAATTATCGGCGAACGGCTTGAAAATAACAACAACAAAAAACGGTGGTGGGGGAGGGGGGCCAACAAATCCTCCTTCCCGCTCCCCCCGGAGTGAATGGCGTGACACTGGCACTCTGCCCCCAGACCCTCCCAGGAGAGGATGGAGAGCGTGGTCGGCCCCCCCACTCCCCTTCTAATCAGAGTTTATAGCAGATCTGTTGCTGGTTGAGTTGGCATGCCTTGGGGGGGGTCGTGCCGAAAGCTGGCATCTGCTTTGTTAATGAGGCAATTAGGGAATTAGGTTTGTAATTTCTGAGGATTCGATTTTGCCGGACTTGCCAATGAAGCTAAAGGGGGGGGGGGGGGCGGTGTAGCAGCCAGTAAACTGAGGAAGAAAGAAAAAGGTTCGAGCAAAGTGTGTGGCCACGCTTTGCGAAGTAGAATAACAGTGATGGGTTTTCCGAAAGCCGTTTGCTATTGTTTGGAGGTGGCTTTCTAGGTGGTGTTTTTAATTCGAGGATTGCCCGCTGAAGACTTTGCAAGTCAAAAAACGATAACGAAGGGTCGCAACTGGTATTATTGGCGATAAGTTCTTGGGTGTTTTGTGCATTTGCATTGGGATAAAGTCACAAAGTAGAAACAAAATCTGTTCGGGTCATTAAAAGCATTTAACGTAGATCAATTGACTGGGTACCATTTTATTGGCTTGGAGCAGCAAGGCGCCGCACCAGCTGTTACTTTCTACAAAATGTAACAACGTTCCCGACTTTTATTATAAAGTCGTGTTTTTAAAAGGCGAATCACCAACGTTGTAAAGTTGTCAGCGGCGGTGGCGCTCTGAAGAAGGCACAGTCCCGGCGATTTTCCTAAGGTGGTAAACAAATCCCCGGTCGGGTCACTTACAGCGCAGTCGCTTTAACAAACAAACAAAAAACCCCAGCTGCTGCTTTTGTTTACGATTTACGATTAATGCGCGTGTTGCTGCCCATCACCCTTCGTCGTGGGGTGTGGACACCAGACGGGAGGGAATGTTTCGGCAGACCAAAGGTGGCGCGCGCTAAACTCTCCCGAGAGAGAGAGAGAGAGGAAAACAATAAACCACCAAACCACTGCGCCCTTTCCAATGTAAAAAAAAAATTCGGCGCTGTATTTACGCGTAGAATTTATGGCCCCGGCCGACTATGACCGTAACTGTTGCAAGTAAAAAAAAATACTCGCGCGCCAGCCGCCACCACCACCACCACCGGCGGCGGCATTCTCCACCACGATGAGGGCAGCCCACGCGGTCTTGTGAACTTTTGACTCTCCCAAGTACAAAGAGGGGTGGGGTGGGGGGCACCGTGTAATTCTTTGTTTGAGAGTCGGGTTAGAGAATGCACTCTCGTCCTTGGCACCAATACCTGTAAACTTCCTGCAAAATATTATTATTTGGAAAAGCATAGTTTTGGGTTTCATTGGGAATTGCGCGCGCGTGCGCGCTTAATCGTTTGTGTGTGTGTGTGCACGCGCGTTGCTTTTGGAATAGGTCTGTGTGCGTCTTGTTGTTTACGTCGCTGTGTGTGCACGCGCTTGTGCGCTCGAACGCGTTCCGACCGAAGAGACGACGCAGTGAAGCGAGTCATCGTTTTGTGTGCCAGGCTATGGCACCGTGTTACAGTGTTATTGGCTTCAGATGCACACGTGTCATTCATTGCCACTAATTGGTGGCTATGCGCGTGACCTGCAATCCAGCACTGTGGAGGCAGCAAGGAGGGTCTGCCATACCCCGGCTTGCCAGGAGAAGGCGGCAGAGCAAAAGCGTGGGCTCCACCTGTTCCGTCTGTGTGGGATTGAGTGTTTCCCCCTTGCACGCGCGTGGGTTTTTTTTCCGGGCACTCAGGTTTCCTGCCACACGTACTGCGTAAGCACTCGGCAATCGGCCGATAACACCTTCATGTACAGAGGACTGCAGAGCTTGGGCAATTGTTAGCACTCGCTCACCGCGAGGCTGCATTCCCACTTGCCTGTAGTTCCTCCTTGTGCCTCCGAGTCGTTCACTCTCTTCGAGAATGAATGAACACTGCATGGAGGGTGGTGCATCATGAGTTGAAATCATTAATATCTGCAACGATACTGGGCCCTCACTTCTCCCGTCTGCGCTGTCCGGCACGGTGAAGTTCTGGTAAAACAACCCTCACGTCCGACACGGCGTGGGGGGGCCTTCGTCCAGCAGTGGATTGATGAAGGCTTGTGAATTTTTTGTTACAATATAAATGTTTGCGTAGCACACGTGTGTTCATAAAACGGTGTAGTTGTGCTTTCTGAAAGGGTTGCATAACGTAGTTGCAACATTGCAATTAAAAAAATTACCATGAATGCAAACAAGATGCAATGAAATGTCAATTTAACTGAAAACACGTGCATCACTCGTGTGATACCCAATCGCAAACATTGAACTGCAGTAGTTTTAAATAACATTTGTGTTCCTTCCACATTACTCAGCTTCACTTCACTCTGAATTGGCTTACAATTGAGCTGAAGGGCAAAGCAAGTCATTATTGATATCAATAATGACAAGTTACTTCTGTAATTGATTGTGCAATTTCAGTTGCGTTCATAGACTTTGTGACGTCATTTATGGCTGTGATACGTGGGCTCTCTCACAGCGGAGACAGGGACACGTCTGCAACGTATGACATTAAATGCCACCATAAGACCACGAGGAATTTCCTATCAGGGGGAAAGAAACTCAAATGCAGCAGACAATATATGCAGCAGAAATTTAACTCGATACTGTATCCCCTCGTTATTCACGAACTTTGTTATCCACGATTTTGGCTATGCACGAATCTCATCTGGAACCCTACGCGATTGCATCGAGAGAGATAAAGTGATGACAGATAAAGTGATGAGATAGTGATGAGATAAGGCGAGGAGAGACAAAGTGTTCAGATAAAGGTAAGTTAATTTATTAACGATAAATTAATGCAATATTTATGTTTATTATAACCAATTTCTATATTTGTGTTAGGAAAATTTGCATGTATTTAACAGATTATTTACATTAGAATAGGGTTTTCCCCTTTTTTCTGGGAACAAAACTGAAACCTTTTTACAAGGAATCTTGTCTGCATTAACCACAATACTTGTGGTCAGAATGCAAACAAAAAACACTGATAATATATGCCTTGAAACTGATTGGTCCACATCAATCAGTTTCAATGCATACATTACTCCGTTATGCAACCGTTTCAGAATGCACAACTACAGACATGATTCCTTGTAAAAAGGTTTCAGTTTTGTTGCCAGAAAAAAAGGGGGAAAACCCTATTCTTGTATTTTGTTACCGGCAAAGGAGGTCAAATGATGTAGATTATTTACATATTTATTTAAGGTAATTAATTCAAAAGGTGCGTTTTCGTCAGGCAATATCGTTATCCGAGAAATTATATCCCTCGTCGCGAATAACGAGAGAATACTGCGGCTGGAAAAACAAAGGGCCTCTCATTCGCGCCGTTAACAAGAGGAAACTGCGATGGTTTGGCCATGTCATCGGGTGCGGCGGCAGCAGCAGCAGCCTCTCGAAAACAGTCCTTCTGCAGGGAAGGACCGAAGGAAAAAAAGAAAGGGGAAGATAGAAGGGACCTGGTTTGGAAAAAAAAGTCAAACGGTGGACTGGAGCAACAACTACCAGAGCCGCTCTCTCCTCCACAAAGCCTCAAGACGACACGTGTTGGAGGATACCGGGCTGCCGAGTCATCCTGAAGGGGGTAGCAGCATGCCGATGATGAAATTGGTCGCGGGGATAGCAGTAGTAGCAACAAAGCCATGCAGCGAAAGTTACTTGAAAACAGTTTGTTTGGACATGTCGAGGAACTTACAATCAGGTACACCCGCGTAAAGTTGCGTGAATTTTGCACACGTGCTTAATACGGTGCGTTCATCGCTCTTCACCTATGCTGAAGTATTGCAGCAAGTTGGTTTGTTTATTATTGAAAAACTTTTTTTTTACATTTGTGGTAGAATTTCCTATCCAGCATGGTGAAGTGTGGTTAAAAAGGCTGTACATGTTCTTATAATTTCCAATGCAAAATAATGTTTTATCTCACCCGGGTGGCCCAGTGCCAAAGTGATCGACTCAGTATCTGGTCATGAGTTATATTTCAGCCTATCCATTCCACCGGTGTTGATCAAATAAATACCACTCGGTGAGGAGCCAACGGTGGTTCTCTTCGCCAGGGAGATAAATAGTGAAGCGTGGTTGGCATTGCCCCTGGTGCAATGAATGAAATGGGACGTTCTGTCCAATTCCTTCTCCCCCAAACCCCTCCTCTACCTAGCCTGGCACCTTGGCCCCTTGGTCCTGTGGGCCACATGGGCTCAAGCAGTTTTTTTTAATTTGTTGTAATTTGCTGACCCCGTGCCCCTACTGGATATCTGTGAAAAAGAGCTTCATAGCTAATCGGATTCCTCTAGTTTAAATAAAGATTTTGATTCGGTTGCAACGTCTGCACACCCCACAGGTACACCACTGAGAGAGTTTGACCCACGCCATAGAAAGGCACAGGTTCCACCACTGGCACAGGGGCTGTCAATAGAGATGAGGTAAAGCTCATTGCAAATTTGACCAAGGTGCATTGAAGACCAAAAACAGGAAGGGAGATTTTCTAGGTCTTTTGAACGGGCGAATGTTGATGAATTCTTCTCTGCATTTGTTTGTATTGTACAATCTGTCGGTGGTGCGGTTGTGCAGACTCTTCCGTGCGTGGAATGCAGTGCAGCGCCTAATGCTTGGTACACTGGGAAATAGTCAGATTTATTTCCTTGCTTTTTTTTTCACAATTCAAAACTCTAGAGCATCACAATAGCACAGTCTGTCATGCTTAGCCAGGCTCATCCGAACCCGGTAAACCCAAACTAAAGTGCAATATAAACGCTCCGCCTGTGATTTAATTCCCATTTTGTCTAAAATCCCCATTCATCAAGGGGAGGGTGCATTTCTTCGTGCGTTTGACACAAAGCAGATTTGTTCAAACAGCCTGCACCGCTGTGAGGTGCCAAGTGGACGGCCAGCGTGCTATGTTTAAGTTTAAAGTTACTGAACAAGAGTAAACCTGGGTTTCGGGCTGGAATCATGAATGCAGCACTTGGCAGCGTTCTAAATCATGTTTTTCTTAAAGATGCTGCAATGGCGAGTCGGTATATGCTTTCTCATTCAGCACTTGGTTAAAAATGCTCCACTTACTATTGACTTCACCCAGTAGAGTCCATATTTCATTCTTCAAGTGGCATAGTCTGGGTCCTTGACAGGCAGTAAAGGCCCCATTGCGCATTTTGATTGGGAACCTGTACAGGAGAAACACGAGGCCTGCCCGCCGCTGCAAACACGACCCAAAGCATTGCACAAGTATGTCAGACATTTACATACAGCCGCACGTAAATTAAACATTTGCAACATCTCGTTTTGATGTTTTTTGAGGTACGTGTCATAAGGGGCGAGTTTTCCCAATGCAGCCATAAGACAGCTGGCTAACATTGTACGTATCATAAAATAAATCTCATTCGCTCGCAATTCCGTATTCATCTTCATGTTCCTTGTTAATTTTCGTTTCTCCATTGACGTTCTCTCTGCTTGGTCTCTGTCTCTGTAAGAATTCAGGCCCCTGTATCTCAGGTTCGATGTCTCTTGGCCAGGTGATGGGTAAAGACGTGGAATGTCTGTAGGAACATGGGGAGTGTGGCTGGTTTAGGGGTATCTGTATTTTTCGATTTAAAGCTTTCGTGACTGCAAGGATTCATCTTCTTTGGTTCTTTTGGTAAAGTCACGTAGCATGAGAATGAAATCATAAATTGATGTATTATTTTATTTAAGAAGAGGGGGTATCTGTATGTTCCAAAGTCGTGCACAGTGTCCTTATTCTCAAACATGTATTGGGTGAAGCTCAAATCCAATTGATCCTGAGCCATAGGCGTGAATTTCACATTTATTTGGCAGAGTAGGTGTTCCAAGAGGACGACCTCTTGTTGACTCCTCACAGTGGAACTTATTTTTGTATCAACTCTAACGGGATGAGTCAATGCACTGCTGAGTGAAAGCCCCCTCGCGCACTCTGTCGGTCATGAGGGCTGTATGACCAGCACGGGTTTGTGTGGTGGTGGTGATGTTGGTGCTGTTTGTTTGCATCCTCCTTCTCGTGTCCTGCCACCACGGTAATATTTTACTTTCATGATGATGTTGTTAGATGTGTGAGGGGGTGATGTTGTTTGCCTGTGTTCCAAGGTGTGAGTTGCGGTATTTTGAATGTGGCTGCATGGGTTTTACTTTCAACTGCCAATATTCAAATTTTCCTCCGTGGAAAAAAAAATAAATTTGTTTAGATATGTTTTTTTTTTAAACATTGATGAGGCAAAGTCATCGTTTTTACAACTTGTACAAATAAAGCAGTTACCGTGTTGTTTTTTGTGGTCGTGCCGTACAGCCCCATGTTGTTTTCAGGTTGCACCGCGCGTTGTTCGTCATGATGTCCGACGTTCGCACGCGCTGGGGGCTTCTCCAGGAACTCAGTGAATGGAATCCAAAAGAACTCGCAAACAAAACACCTTGTGAAAGACCCAACGCAGAAGATCCCTGGGTTTGATTTTCCGCGAAGCTCATGGTCCACCCTGAAACCAAATATACTGCACAAACCACGGCAGATGCCTGGTGCACAAATGGAAAATTAAAAACTCCAGTGTGCGACTGTGGTCATCCGGAATAGACCGTACAACGTATAACGACGCAATGCCCGATCCACAAATACGAAGGACACTTTGCAGCGATACACTCCGCTGCGCCTCACGTGGTTGTCTGGCTTGACTACCGCAATGTGAGATTGTTAGTTGTTTGCCTCTACATCAGCCATCCGAAAGAGGGAGCTCAATTAAGTTCCTGAAGAAGCTCCCAGTACGCCATAATGTCTGACGTTTCACTGCACGTTTCTGGGAGCTTCATAAGCTCAATTCAGCTTCTTTATGAACTCGGTTAAGTTCCTAAATTAGCTGGAAATATGTGGACCGAAACGTCGGACATCAAGCCAAACAACACGTGATACGACCCATATATGGGTCCGAGAGAAACACAGCATTTCTGTGTTTTTTTCTCCCCATCCGTTAAATAAAAATGCGGTTTTCCATGCAGCTGCAGGAATTAAACTTTTCTCTCTCTGGAAATTAGTCATGTGGAAAACATGTTAGACTGCTAGGCAATATAACCGTCTTAACAATAGATTATAGTGTGCCACTTAGGAGGAAATTATTGGTTTCTAAATAGTGCCTCATTAACACATTATCATTATGTTTATTTGGACGAACTCAATTTGGCCCCATTGCTCTGATAAAAATAGAAAGCTCCTGTTGCCATCTTTGTGGAAAATGTGAAGGCGCCAACGCTTTATAAGCAAATTGGGCAGCGTCACGCGATCGTTGGCTGACTCAAGCAACGTGTCACATGCGCTTTCGCCGTGTGTAAGGAAGCAGATTGTAGCACACGCAAAACTTCCTGCTTGAGAAACGCTTTCGCAGTTGCGCGATTCATTACGTTAATAACTACGCAGATGGTTTTAGCAGAAGCAATGCAAGACTTGTGTGTGTGTGTGGGGTGGGTGACGTTGCGGGATTCGCACAGTTGCGCACACGTTTGTCCGCTCAACGTGCTTGCACAGCCGAAATTGTGTACAGTAGCGTTTATCTGGCATCGCTGCAGAACAGGATTAAACAGTGCAGCGTTGATCACCTATTACCAGGGCTTAATATCGGCCAGGTTTGTCTGGGTCATCGACCCAGAAAATACGATCTGCATCCAGCACGCTATATCCAGTATACCTGTGGATACGAGTCAATTGCCAGGTACTGAAATCGACCCGGAAAATATTAATTGAGAAAATAAGCCCTGGTTATTACGGCTTCGATGTATAATTTACTGAGAAAAATACCTAAATGGTCATTCCAGAAATGGGCCCCGTGTTCTTTGTAAGATGCAAAATTATATTTTAGCCATGATACGCTTTTTTATGAGGGAATTGCAAGAGTTGTCACGCCATTTCTAGTTCCCCCCCCCCCCCCAGTCTGGATAAATCTGCAAAACCGGGATGGCAATGTCTGATCACGACCTACCCGCGCAGAATAATCACCGTGCATCAATGCACGTAACCCACAAGCTCTGTTTTCTTCGCTGGATGGACTCGTCACCCATATGCCACCGCTGTAACACGTTTATACAGTAGTTGCTCGTGGTCAATGGGCTACCGGTGACACGAGTGCGATAAAATTGCCGCTGCGTGTCCGTGGCATTTGCTGCCCATGTTTGATAAATTCACGTCCCAGGCCCAAGCAGCTGGTGCTCTTCAGATGTCTGGAAAAAAACCACGGTCGTTACCCGGACTCGGGGTGGCCTTGAATCTTATCTCTGAAAAGTGGGTTCAAAACCCGGTCTTAAAAAGGATATTTGTTCTTTTTCCATTTGCCTAAATTTTGGTTGTACGTGTTACGTGAAAGCCTTTTCACTTTCACAGTTGAATGTTATAATTGAACAGGCTTTAAAATAATAGGCAAAGACGATTTACAAGATATCACACTTGCAGACCATCTTAAATATTAAACAAAACACTTGAGTTATTGTACCGGAGAGATTTATTCTAAATTGTAAATGGTTTATTGATTTTTTTTCGGTGCAATTAAATAAATACAAACTATTTACGTCTATAATAAGCCGTAGAAAAATACATCGATATTTACGCTTCTTGAACGCATATTTCTGCGTTCGGCAAACAATAACTTTTAAGACAAAGCAATTAAACTGAAACCCACACTGCCGTCTCGTTATAACTCTGGGCAACGTAACCAGCTAGCAACTGGGCACGGTTGGCCTACGTACGGTGAGAAAGAAGTCCAGCGTACACACGACAAAGTCAACCAACCCATGTTGCAGACAAGAAGCTTGCGCAGCAGTATTGGGTGCCTCGTTTTAACATCGCGAGACAGTCTCCAAATTCCTCCAGTGACCAAACAAGATGAGCCGTCGCTGCAAAACGTTAAGTTTCGTCTGGTTGTTTATCACCAATTACGGGGGCATTTAAATGAATACACCAGTGACGATACGGACTTAAGCTTTTGCTGCTGCTGCTGCTTGCAAACAACGTTTAAGCGTGGCACTAGCGCTGTGCGCGTGTGTCAAGTATGGTAACGCAGCGGTAAGCGAGCGCCAATGAAGGCCGGCACGACCACACGAGAGAGAGAGAGGAGAGGGGCAGCGCCACACCGGGTCCGCCTTCGTAGGGGTTCTTTCTCGCGAACAACAGCAACGTGTTCAGGCTATAACGGCGGGGGGAGCGCGCGATCTTTGTCTTTTTGACACAGCGGGCTTGGACGAGGATTGAGAGAGAGAGTGGAGAGAGGGATGGGAGGAGGCTGTGTGCGTGCGTGTGTGGGACTGCCTTCTTCCAACCCACGTGGGTCGCCGCATCTCCGCCTTCGCTTCCCCCCACCACCCGCCTCCACCAACAGCCGCACCACGAAGCACGCAGCAACAACAACCACCACCACCACCCCCCCCTGTCGAGCTCCGTCAACTCCCTCCCGTGGGCAACTTCTCTAGCTGCCTTTTTGCCGCGGCTTGGCTTGGCTTTGGCTGCTGCTGCTGCTGCAGCACAATCGCCGTGCAGCGAACGACCGTCAAGAAGAGACGGGTGGCCTCGTCGGCGGGGCGTGTGGGGGTGACCATCCTCCATCCTCCTCCCTCCTCCTCCATCCTCCCTCCTCGTCAACCTCCTGCTTGCGGGCACGGCGTGCGTCGCTGGCGACTTCTTCTTCACCACCACCACCTCCCCCTCCCTCCCTCGCCCTGACAGCGGCGCAAGTTTAAAGGGAAGCTGTTGACAGGCGGCTCGAAGGGAGGCAGCAACGCCGAACGGTGCTGGCGGAGGCAAAGATGAAACTGCTATTTAACTACGGAAATTGAAACGGCGGCGGGGTTATTTTAGTGGGGTGGGTTTGGTTTGTAAAGTCGCACGCGGCCACGTCGCAAGTCGGGAAAGCAATTGCTGATAATCACCCCCCCCCCTCTCCCCCCCAAACATATCTCGCATGAGTTTGTGTGCGTGTGTGCGTGTGTGCGTGCGTATATATGTAAACAGCGTTTCGGCTGAGGCTTGCCCTAGCCAAGGGTTTTGAGTGTCCTTGAGCTGTTGTGGCCTTATCTAGGGGTGGGGGGCGGGAGGAGAAGGTGTTTCGGACTTTGGAAGCGCGAACCCTTGCACGGAGAGCATTGTGCACCTTTCGCTTATTTATTTACTCGCTCGCTCGCTCGAACAGCCATCGGACCCGAGAGAAAAGAGAGAAGGGAAGAGAGAAGAGAAGAGAGAGAGAGCTCGTCTCTAAAGTCACGGCGCCGAGGATGACCGCCATCCACGGGTAAGTGCAGAGTCGGGCTTCCTCTCTAAGCTCCCTTTTTCTTTTCTCAACACCTCCCACGGCGTTTCTCCGCCTTCGTAAGCCTTCAATGAACGGTTCATCGCCGTTGTTTTGCTTTTTACACGTACGCGAAACGTTTGTACGGGGTACGTCGTCGTTGTCGTCGTTCCAGTTGTCGCGATTGAAGGGATGGTGGTGGTGGAGTCGTTGCGCGCGATGCCGAATTCGAGGTCGCGTGTGTCGCATCGATCGCGTGCCACACGCTGGGCTCCACTGCCTTGGTTGTGGTGGTGGTGGATGGTGGTGGTGGGGGGGAGCCACGTGCATTGGAGAGGAGTGCAGTGCAACGATGGGGGTGGGGGGGGGGTGTTTTATTTTTACTGCACCGACCTCGCCACGGTGACTCGGAGAGATGTTAACTACCTCGCCTGGTATACGGGAGGTCGCGATGATCGATTCCCCGACCCTGCTGTCGTGTCGCTCTTCTTCCTCCATGGTCGCGTGGATTTTTTTTTCTATGGGTCCTCTGGGTTTCCCCCCCCCCCCTCCCTCTTCCTCCACATTTGTAATTTAACATCAAGAGGTTTGTTAGCTATAAATGTCAGCGTGATAAGCCACTTGGTTGAGCTATCATTTTGTGATAGCCAGTTCGCTTTTGAAAAAGAGCTGCTGTAATAAATAGCTCAGACCCCCGGGGCCTTACCTGGTCAAATGAAATGTTGATTTGTTATCGTTTCTGCCCTCATCGTGTATCTCCGCAACAGCCGTATATAACATAACCTCACGCTATTAAGTTTAACATCATCCTCAGTGGTGGTGGTAGCCCATCCAAGCAAATTACGCTGCGACATCGCTTGCTTAAGCTTTCGCGATCTGACCAAATCGGGGTTCGTTTCGGGTGATTTGGTCACAGGCGCTTGGGTTTGTTGTTTACTTTACAAATCGGCGGTGTATCACACAGCAGTGAGGATAGATCGTGGTTGACGAACCCGATGAGTCTGTGCCGCAACACTCTACGGAAAAACGAAACGACGTGGACGGACTCCTCTGCCCCGGTCGTGAATTCGCGAGAAGAAGAGGAGGGGGGTGGACAGCGAATTGTGGACGGCGCGACGTGGTGGCATGATGGGTTTTGGTTTTGCGCGTTGCGATGCCACGTGTTTCCGACGTTGCAAAAACAAAACTTATTCCGCCGCAGTCAATATTCAGCAAAAAGGGGGGGCCCGATCTTGCAAAGACGGGGGCCCGATCTTGCAAAGACCGTGACCGTGCGAGGCTGTTATCGGGATTGGGGAAGGCTTGGGGGGAACGAGAGTCGCTTATAGACGAAGCGTGAAGTTGGTGAAGTTGGTGGTGGTGGACAATTTCCAACGGGGGGGGCTGCTTGTTGTTGGACAATGTTAATATATTGAAATTGTGACGATTTCGCGTGGTTGGCGGTGTTAAGAGATTAATCCCCACGCAATTTGTGTGACCCCGATGATGATGATGCATGCTTCTGTAGCGCAGTTCGACTGTTGTTGTGGAGCAGACGTCCCGAGTACCCCAACCATGCCTGTAACTTTAGTCAAGAGAATTGGGCTCATTCGGAGAGGGGTGGCGGTGGATTTGCCGGGATTGATTGTGTAGGGGATGGGTACAATGGGTGGTACAGTATTCACAGTTGTATTTCTCGTTCGGGCATAATGCCGCGGAATATGTCGGTCCCGTCGTGTGTAATTAGATTCAGAAGTGAAACACTGGACGGCCAGTGTGTCCTCGGTGCGAGGAGAGCCGCACTCTCATCCTGTTGACGCGCGGGGCTACAGTCGAACCCTCCCTCACCTCCCTCCCCACCCACCCCTACCATCCCTCACCTCCATCCCTACCCTCCCTACCCTCCCTCCCCTACCCTCCCTCACCTCCCTCCCCACCCACCCCTACCATCCCTCACCTCCCTCCCTACCCTCCCTCACCTCCCTCCCTCCCCTCCCTCACCTCCCTCCCCACCCACCCCTACCATCCCTCACCTCCCTCCCTACCCTCCCTCACCTCCCTCCCTACCCTCCCTCACCTCCCTCCCTACCCTCCCTCACCTCCCCTCCCTCCCCTCCCTCACCTCCCTCCCTCCCCTCCCTCACCTCCCTCCCCACCCACCCCTACCCTCCCTCACCTCCCCTCCCTCCCCTCCCTCACCTCCCTCCCTCCCCTCCCTCACCTCCCTCCCTACCCTCCCTCACCTCCCTCCCTACCCTCCCTCACCTCCCTCCCTACCCTCCCTCACCTCCCTCCCTACCCTCCCTCACCTCCCTCCCTCCCCTCCCTCACCTCCCTCCCTACCCTCCCTCACCTCCCTCCCTACCCTCCCTACCCTCCCTCACCTCCCTCCCTCCCCTCCCTCACCTCCCTCACCTCCCTCCCTCCCCTCCCTCCCTACCCACCCCTCCCTCCCTACCCACCCCTCCCTCCCTACCCTCCCTACCCTCCCTCCCTCACCTCCCTCCCTACCCTCCCTCACCTCCCTCCCTACCCTCCCTCCCCTCCCTCCCCTCCCTCACCTCCCTCCCCTCCCTCCCCTCCCTCACCTCCCTCCCTACCCTCCCTACCCTCCCTCACCTCCCTCCCTACCCTCCCTACCCTCCCTCACCTCCCTCACCTCCCTCCCTCACCTCCCTCCCTACCCTCCCTCACCTCCCTCCCTACCCTCCCTCACCTCCCTCCCTACCCTCCCTCACCTCCCTCCCTACCCTCCCTCACCTCCCTCCCTACCCTCCCTCACCTCTCTCCCTACCCTCCCTCACCTCCCTCACCTCCCTCACCTCCCTCACCTCCCTCCCCTACCCTCCCTCACCTCCCTCCCCTACCCTCCCTCACCTCCCTCCCTACCCTCACCTCCCTCCCTACCCTCACCTCTCCCCTCCCAATATCCCGGGCTGTGTTACACAGGCGAGGGGTCTTTCGCGGCCAGCACGTGCCACGTTCAGCAACTGCGCCGCGTGTTCCCGCTCACGTAGGGGGGGGGCCTAGAACCGAGAGAGGACTGAGCGAGCCAGCCAATGCCCAAGAAAAAAAGAAACGCAGCAACATACAAACACGTGACCGTGGTGGTGGTGGTGGACACGGGCATCCTGCGGCGGTGCGCAGTTGCAGATTCCAGTACATTCCACACGGGCCCTTGGTCATCGTCGCACGTGAAATGCCCTGTCGTGTATTTTTTTAATACCGTCGAATTTTGCAAGGATGACCATTTTTGTTGTTCGTTTAACACCCGTCTGTTTAAGGAAAGAAACAGGAGGATTTCTTCACAAATCTGACTGTGGCCTGATCAAGCTAGTTGTAATTACTGGCGGAAACGTTGTACTCCGATTGTAAATGTTGTGGCTTAGCTCTCCAACACACCGGTGTGCTGTACTAGTAACGAATTGGCATGTTCTGTTTACGTGACAACCCTTACTAGTTGGCTGTGGTGGCGGGTTTAACGACCTCACCCAACAAACCTCTATGGACTTTGTTGTTGGAAAGATAAGTTGAAGGCTTTAATACACTGATCCCCCACTTGAGCCATGTCAATGCAGTTATGTTTACAAAAAATAATGTTTACCAAACTGCGTACAGTACCAGCAGCATCTCTTTGAACGGTACACATTACAGGTCTAGCCTATAACTTAATCCATAGCCCTGGTTTATACCAATCGGTAAGGTTTTTTTTTCTCGAAAAAAAATGTAATGTAAAACTTCCAATAAAGCGTTGTTTTTTTAACGGCCCAGGTGAGAGAATTGTGGCGTGTCTCATCGTATGGAGGTGCCCTACGGTGGCGTGGGATGGTTGAGGCAGGGGGGACTTTTGGCTCATCGCTCGAGTGCAAGGTGCCCAAATCCACGTGCGTTGCCGCATTGGCCTTGTCCTCCTCTGCCATTGTCTCCTTCCATGCATTCTTTGCGTGCCCGCTGTACGTAGACAGAGGCGGCCCGTGGTGGTCTGGAGGAGAAGAGGGTTGGTGGTGGCGGGGAGGGTTTAAGTATTGTGTAAGTTGCCCCGCAGTAATCAAAGCCAGAGGAACAGGTTCTGCCTCATTCATTTACAGCATAGCGCGCCCCGGTCCATGCCGTGCGTGCTCCATATATGCACGCTCGTGGGTTTTTTTTTTTACAGCGAAGCTACGTCTGTCGCTGTGAGCGCACGCGTACATTTTTTTTAAAAAACCTATTATTCAGAGGAAACGCGGAGTCATTATTGGATAAATGCTGCCAGGCTTCTCATTCTTTCCACGCTCAATTTACCAATCAACAGCAAAATCATGCACCTGCCAGAGGCTCTCGCCCCCTTTTGGTGTGTTTTTTTTGTGTTGTGTATTGGTTAAAACCAACAAATAATCGTTGTGTACAAAATTGCCACGTTTCCAATTTGCGAATGGGGCACCCTCCTCCCCCCCGCCCCTGGAGCGGAGGTTCTCCGCTTGCGTGTGAGCGCGCAAGGTGATTAACGGTATTTTGCGCAAATACTCTCCGTAAATCATGCGTAATCACGGTCCAATTCGCCAGCTTGTTCGAAGAGAAGGGGGGCGGTGGGGGGGGGGGGGTCCGTGTGCCGACTCGGGGAGGTTTGGACGAGGTTACTGGGCGCCGTTGGCCACGCGAGGCTGGGCAAGCCGGGACAGCGTGATGGATTGGAGCGAGCCAGTCTGAATTTTCAGGGCCTTTTAAGTAACAGGTTCAATGCCAACAACCCCTTGCGTGATGTGTAATGTAGAAGAAAATGAGTTGTGGTTGGTCTGTAAAAAAAATACAAATGGCGCTTCTGCTCTGCTGAGTCTGGCTTGGTTGGCGAACACCTCGGTAAGTCTCAGGAACTATTTTCTTCGTCGTCTACTCCGTCGTAGTGTAAAGCGTGCGACATGTTTCTTTAATAAAAAAAAACACCACGAGGTGATCGCTCGGGGTGGTTCACGGGCCAGAGAGCCGAAATTCTCGGATCGAATCCAGACGTTTTTTTGTATTATTCAGACGGCCAACCGTAGTTAATAATCAGAATATTGATACTGGAGGAATCCGATGAGCTGTAAAGCTCTGTTTCATAGATGGCTCCAATGTGAAGCGAGTTGATGGTCTCAGCCCACTCCATTGGGCATTGCACACAAAAGACACCCCCATCCATTTTAAAATATGATGTTTCTCCTGATTTGACAATCCCAGCTCTGAGAATTAAAACATATATTCAGTATGACTGCCATGCAACGACCATACCTATACCAATATCCATTGACTTGCCACAGTCGTTTCAAGACATCGCTGGCAATTGAAGAGCCCTCTTTCGGCGTCACGAGTTCCACCTGGACCCACGATTTAAAGTCCCAGGTGCCCACATGAGGGCAAACAGGTTCTTCCTGTATTGTTTGCGTAATTCTCAACCTGGTTACAAGTGTGTGCGCCAAAATCCCATTGTAAATTATGAATACGGTGTGGTGATATCATTGCTGCATTATTATTATTGCTCACTTTTTTAACAGTGGCACAGTGTTATGAACTTGCCAACCTCGGTTTGGTTGCCCGCCCGAGATTACATCGGTGCCAAGTGTTGTTATCTTGAGGCTGTTCTGGGTCTCCCCCAGGTCGTAGATCGAATTGACCTCAAATCAGTACTCAGTGCAGTGTGTGAATATCCCCAACTCTGAGGACATTCATGCTGTATAGATACAACAATGGGGTCCACAACACAATCTAGTGGTTATTACATTTGGAGATATTTTATGATGATATTTCGATTATGTATTCATTATTAATCACATCTCTTTGTCAATTCATTGTTGGATGAAGGCCTCTCTATGCAATGTCTGTCATAGGGGTCATTTGACTAGAACTTCACGCTCGTCATTACAGGTTGGGTGGTAAAGGAGGCTGCCCAGGACTGGTCCAGATTTCACTAGTCAATGGTTTTAGCTGTGGCCTGCAGCGCTATGGGTTAACACTTTTGCCACTGCTCTGGCCCCCATTTGGATTAGATCAGTGATATGTATTTGCAAAAATGGCCAGCTTGCTTGATTTTGCTTTTTTTTCACATTTTTTCGTATTATTCAGCAAACCCCCCTTTGAACCGTTCAGCCTATCCAGATTTGAACGTTTTCAAGTGATTAAAGCTGTGGGTCTGAATGCGCTGTCTATAGCAGCTCACTGTTTTTAGGCTGTTGGTCACAGAAAAGGGATCATTTATTAGTTGTTATCCAGTGTCGGCCAAAAAAAGTACAAGTGATGACGTGCTCAAATGAGCGTTGGGGCAGTGCTTACCTTCTGTGTACTGCCTTGAGCAAGTGGTGGAGAGACTCCACATTATCATGGCAGGGGCTGAGTCTATCCATTAGGACAACTGCTGTTCATTTCCCCACAAAGTGGTACCCATATTAGTGACCCGAGAGGGATGATGGGCCGAGTTATCCGCCAACCAGGATTTGAACTGGCAACCTTGCAATTGCGAGCCGCTCGCTCTACCGCTGAGACATCTTGACTGGTGGGTTAAAAATAATAATACTTTAATTTTATTTACATTCATGCTAATAGCATCCCACAACACTGTACATTCATCATATGTAACGACCAAATCCCATATACAGCCACTACCAAGCAAATGGAAACCCCTACTACCAAGTAAAATCAGAAATGAATAAACAAATTAAGAAATGGCACCAAAGCAAATATGCACAAACAACAATAACAAAAGTTATCATAACTTTTTGGTTGTTGTCAACCAGTGTGACGAGTCCTAAATGCACGCACACTTACCCCATTGGGCTTGCCAGGGAGGCTGGCGGGGATCTTGCATGAGTGCTAATTAGTGCCGTTGTTTGAAAGGTGCTAACGGAGGAATTCTTGGAAGAACACGCAGGCCGAGGAGGATGTCGGCACCGCTCAAGACTTACATTTGAAATCTGTCGCAATTCTGTCTTGAGAAGCGCTAAAAAGGATGGTTACAATTCTCGTGCAGATTTTTTTTTTTCAGTGGGGCAATTGGCACCGATAGAGCAGCATTCAACGCCTTGCCAGGCAGGAGGTGAAGTTGTCCGACCTGCTGGAAATTGTCTTACCTGCTGGAAACAAGGTAGAAAAATGGTGCATTCTGTAACGTTTTCCGACATCCGTTTGTTCTCGGAAGTATTTAACGCGTGTTAATAACGGTCGCTTTTGAGTCTGGTGCGCAGGAAGTACGACCGCATGCTCCAATAAAACAGCGGAGCTTGGATAGCGGCCCTGGTGAGGAGGTCAGGATGCACCGGGCACGTTTTTTTTTCGCGCTGGTTGTTTCATCTTCAAGTTTTGGGCAATCATCTCATCGATACGGCTGGTTTTCTATGTTGTGTGTCCCCAAATATCAACACAGTTTGGTGCAGAATGCATTTTCTTTCTGAGTGTTATCGTAACAGAAGGAAAAACAAAAGCAGATTGAAAGAGCTAATCCATTTGTGCTCTCGACCTTGAGTTGGAAAAGCATTAAAAAAGTGGCCGGATTTGTTAGCAGTTTATACATTGTAACAACGCCGTACACATCGATGACGCATTTACAGGAAGTATGGATTTATCTTTTAACTCGGAGGCTATAAAATGTGCTACTGTGGGAGTGTAGTGGAGCGGTGGCGCAGTCTTTAGCGCACTACAGTCATGGACTCGGTATCATGAGCTCAATTTCTGGCCATGGCTAACACCGGTGGTGAGTGAGATCAAAACTTGTCTTGGGCCATCCACCCCCTTTACCCAACCTGCACAGACCAGCGTGGTAAATTATTCTCAAACAACCTCGTCTAACGGGGCGGCAGGAGGAGGATTGAGCTCACATAGGGCTCTGCATTATAACGTTCATGAATTAAATGTGGGGTGCACTGTGGGAAAGAGGAAGTACCTTTTACCGTATTTGTTGGGCATATAACGATGCAGCGATCCATCGATTCAAACTGATTCGCACGCTCGCGACAGTCGCGCAGAATCGTGCGCGTAAAATCAGAGATTGTCACGTACGATAGTGACACGCGTTAAACGTGCGCATGCCAGAAATGATTATTTACAATGCGATGCAGATACGACTGTACAAACGAGACGGGGGAAAAAACCCAACAACCAATACAACTGAGGTGGCAAAAACAAGATGAAAAACAATCTATTCTTGAATTGATTTTTTATCAGTTAAACCCAGGGATCAGAGGCGTAAATCGCCAATGGGCCAGCAACAAACAACACTCTTGATGGCGTACCAGGTATGAGTTTGTGTTTCAATTGAAGGAAGCTTTTAAGATCTTGTGAAAAGAGTCGACGGGAGGTGGGAACTCCACAAAGTGTGGAGCAGTGTGACGGAAGAAGCAACAGTAAGGAAGCAGAGTGTTTTGCCCGGCAGCGTGGTTTGTTGTGAACAACGCTGCGGATTGCACGAAACGGAATCTACTCGTAACTACTCAGGCCCAGGCTCGTGACATCTCATTTGAAGTTTTGCTTTTGTAAGAGCATGAAGCAGCGGTGGGGGGAGGGGGGGTCTTAATTCACTTGTCTTAAGTTTATGCCCCATGGCCCATCGCCATAGCTTGGATGACGTTGCCTGGGTTTGCGCAAATGTTTTATTCACAGCTGAATACGTGACCGCATTATCTTCCGTAGTGTGTTTACATTTTCACGAATACATTCTGGGACTGTAAACGTGTATAGCACTAATTTTGAGAAGCAAGATAACTCTACGCTGCATTGTGCAGTACGCTACGCGTTGGCCGTCATAACGGACACCACGCCTCCCATCTGAAGTCGCATCCCGAGAACCCTACGCTGTTATTACTTCCGCCGATTTGCTGCCTTGACAATTATATGAATCGCCGCGATTCAGGATTATGAGTAGAATCTTATTGCATTGTATGCAGTGGCCTCTAGTGGCTGGAGTGTTCGCGTTAACCCATTGAATACAACTATACAAATTATGCTCTTACACATGCGATTCTGTGCTTGTAATGTGAGCTTAAGAGTTGATGTTATTTAATGATGCAGTGCTCTCTATTCCACTGAGCTATAGCTTTCATTGTACTGAGAGGTTTCCTTAAAACTTTGTTTCTCTTCAACAGAATATTTTGACACTTTTTTTTCCATCAATTTAACTTGTTTGCCCGGAAAGATCTCTCAAGTTGCAACGCTTTTTTTTCACGAAGATTTTGCTAAGTTTTAACAGTAGGGGGTGACCACTGCTCTGGGTTTCCCATTTACGTTATTTGCGAGTGACTTTCAAATTTGGACTGTGACGCTGACACACATTGATCCCGTCTTCTTCGATTGACATAGCGGGATCTTTAGCGTCCACTGCAGCAGACAACGCGTAGTATTTTACAGTTAATGCACCCACGCTATTAATGAGGATGACGGCCCTGCAGATTTCAAACTCGAACCTCCGCAGCAGTTGGCGAGCGGCACTACCGCCGGGCCACGCCAGACAAACCCAGGTGCGCGGACGCTCATTCCCAAAAGCAGCGGCTTTTGGCTGGCCATCGAACAAGGGATGGTCACTGCATCGCGCGGCGCTTTCTGGTGCGCTTCTGCGGCTGTCTGGAACGTTCTTCTGACATTAGGAAGCCACTGGAGCCATGCACTTGCTTTTTTGCATTTTGTTTGTTTGTCTGCCCCCAATCGAACCTCCGATTGGCACGGTTGGCTTACATACGGTGCGAAAGAAGTTCTACATACATGCACATTATGGCAATTTATTCAGTGCTGTTGTTTTTGTAGTGAGTCCAACTGACGTTGTAGACGTTGTTCCTTTTAGAGGCAAAACATTTATTCTAACACCGTAACACAAAGGGGTATAACTGCCCCTTTACAGCTTAGGTTGGGGACCACCCAGCTAACTACCCTATACAGAGGCGTTACTGCTACGAAGGGTCTGACCCTCACTCGGGTCTACGTCTCAAGCTTCAGCTTGAGCTTGAGACGTAGAGCTTCCCGCTTCCAGCTTGTAGAATGCAGCGACCCCGGTCCCTCTCAAGGACCCGCCTTATATCCCTCTCCGGTCGGGGCCGCTCCGCCCTCGGCCCCGCCCGCCTTCTCGAACATTCTCGTTCCCCCTTGATCCTTCTCAAGAGCTCTCCCCGGACACGTGATCACCCACTAGCCCCCCTACCTGGGGCCCCTTTTGTGGACACTCCGGATCACGTGTCTACGGGGTCAACCATTTGAGTGCCATGGCCCGGGGCAACCCTGCCCCTGGGCTGACGCTCACCCACTCCCCCCCCTCTGGGGAGCCCCCACCACACGCTGTGCGTGGTGCCCGCACTATCCCAGTGCTCGCCAAGCCCCGCTAGGGCTGGTATTACACGCAGCCACCCACACGGTGCTGGCCACGATGTAGGAACATTGAACAGCACGACCCTTCTGGGCTGACACCATACAGTGACATCCCTGATGTCACTGCATTTTTACGAAGCATAACACTTCGCTGCCTGCAAGACGGAGATGGTTGTTTGTGCAATTGCTGGACAGGGGGTGGGGGTAGTGGAGTGACGGGGGGGGGGGGGAGACGTTTTTAATACAGTACTGAGCTGCCTGCCATTTTGCCTGGAAACGATTACAGAGAAATATGCTGCCAGACATTAAAGAAAGCCACTTGTGACTACCCCCACCCGCCGACTTTCTGCACCGTAGGGGAAGCCCTTCGCAGTTCATATCTGTACCCCGCTATCTCCCCGTAAACCGCATACACACCAATGCGGTAGCAAATAACTTGTGGAAGTGCTGCCAAAGATTTTCCTCTCGTGCTTACGCTTTTTTATTTAACGAAAACGGCATTGCACTGCCGCTTACTATCGGCAAAGGGGCCATCAACAACAGCAGCAAAAACGAAACACTCAGGCGTCTGTTCGCAATGCCACTGTAGGAATTGTTCTAAAACCTGTAATCGGCCACTTTTGTGAACACAACATTCTCTCTCCACAGCACCTCGCCCAAAACCTGCAATTGTTAAGTGGACACGTCTCATGCCGTTTCCCACTGATAACGATCGTTCCTTTTGTCGCTTATCCTGGGGATTTTCCTACGCAAGTATCTCTTTGTTGCGTGTTGTCCGAACGTTTTGAACGTTATAAGTGCTCCCATGCCGGCAAATCGGTCGGCTGTTGTTTGACGTCGATTTGTCTGCGTGGCCGGTGTTGCGTAAGCTGTTGAGGAGCGTTTTTTGGGCAGGGGTCGACAGCCCGCGGCTCCGAAGCCGCGTGCGACTCATCAAGGACTTGCTTCGTGACACGTGATTTATTAAAGACCATCACCCTCTCGTATTCACCACATGCATTGCAGCTCTTGAAATATTGAGGGGTTTTTTTTTTTCTTTACCGAATTCAACAGAAAATGTTACTTTGGTTGCCGACCCCAGGTTTAGGGGATGCTTTTTGTAGTTTTGTTATTTAGATGATAATAGAATGCGTAAGATAGTGTTGTGCGGTGGTAATGCATTCATCAGAGAAGTGGAGCGATGAATTCACCTCTTGTGCAGATGCCAGGAAGACGTTAGGTCCAGCGGTGAAATTGACCGTGGGACAGTTGCAGAGGTTTGCGGTTTGATCCCGATGGCCGCTGTGATGAATGCCACGAGTGTGTTGACCGCACAATAACTCGCCGCCTGCTTCACAGTGGACGTTAAAGGTACCGTGACGTCGGGTTTTTCCCCCCACAGTTAGAATCGACGTGCGTTTGGGGTATTTTGGCTGCTATAAATGTCCACGTTGTTATGAAAAGCCACTTCGTTGAGATATAATTTGAGGTGAGGTCGCTTCTGAAAAAGAGCTCTAGCTCAGCGAGCCTTACCTGGTAAAATACAAATAGTTAAGTTTTTAGTTTAAACCCCCTCTTGACTTCACATGGCTACTTAATTTACATATGGTGTGTCGGTAATGGTGAGGATAGGTGTTGTGGGGGACCCTGGTCAGACATCACTTACCGCTGATGTCGGACTCAGCTGGGAATCGAACCCAGGTCATCAGTTTGGCGTGGTTGAAGTACGGTCAGACCACCCTTGAGACGGCTTGGGGAGCCTTTTGTCGAGCAGTACTTTGACAAAGGGTTGTACAGTACGTTACCGTGACTTTAAAATTAATGCGCCGTATCTTATTGTGGGGGGTGTTCTCACCACATTAAGGATTTAGAGCCGAAAATATTATTAACTGCAAGGGAGCTAAAGTCGTCATTAGTTTAATACCTTCGTACAGACGGTCAGTATCCTCTTTGTCGCAATGCTGCTCACAAATAGCATTCGACCAGCTCATCCCTTTCACCAAATCGCCATAATCCACTCGATATTGTCGGATGTCGAAAGCCAAGCAGCAAACAGCCTAGTATGTGCTTGGATAGGGGTGGCACCAGGGTATGGGCGGGTGTTGTAAAGCGTGCTGACGAGGAGATGGCAGCTCTCGGTTTGATCCCCGGCGTACACCATCTCTGCAGAGGAGTGATGAAATGAGCTTGCATGCAAAGTGTTATCTTGTCGAAGGCACTTTACAGAGACTTAACAATGGTACGTACGAATGCAGTGCGTGAACATGAGGCGAATGAAATGGATGAGAGGATGTAATGGGCAAACCTGTGGTGCACGAATTAAATAAAAAGTAAGATTTTGATTGGATGGATGGGGAATCGGTGCAGGCCACGGAGAGAGATTACGAAGGGGTGAGCAGGAAGCGTAGTGGTTAGAAGAGGGAGATTAAAGGTTCATGGGGTGAGTTTGGGAATAAAAGTGCCGAGTGGATTGTCACATCGCAGGCCGGTGAGAGATTACGGCTTGGAGAAGCCTTCGTCCAGCAGTGGCGAGATCATGGCTGATGATGACGACGATGACGACGATGACTCATATCCTCTCCCAGTTTCAAAGACAATGCATGTATTATCATTGTGTTTTTTGTTCGCATTCTGACCACAAGCCTTGTGGTTAATGCAGACATGATTCCTTGTAAACGGTTTCAGTTTGGTGTTTTAACATCTTAACACCTGTTTTGTTGCCAGATAAAAGGGGGAAACCTATTCTCATGTTTTGGTACTGGCAAAGGAGGTCCCATGATGTATTTTTAAATGTTTTCTTTTTTCCCGGTGTAATTCTTTAAGAGGACTTCCCCCCACTGCATTTGCGACTACTAACGTGGCCCAAAGTTACTTCCACGTCGATCTCTTTTTAGATTGTAAATAACCATGTGGAGAATGTGTAACAAGGCAAGTACAGTATAAAATAGCCTGCTTTGGTTTCAAGGGGTATTTTTTTCTTTCCCATAGCGTGAATGCCTCCGGTTGTTTTCAAAATACTTTCTCCACAGACTGCGGTGCACTTGGCACATGTGCGAAACAGCGCCGCTTTACACATGCACTCTTGCTCCAGTTCCTTGTGGCTATTTTTACAAAAAGAATGTCAAGGGGTTGTTTACGCCTTAACGATTTTTCGCAGCACGTTAGTTTGTCGTGGTAGTATCATGAGGTGTTTTTTTGCTCGCCTTAAACACACTCGACGCATTCGTCAATAGCGCTGCGGGCGATAAAAACGTAAGTCTAATCAGGCGACGTTTTGGGCAGCGCCATAGAGAAGGCCAAAGAGGTTCGTCTTCGATTGGTTTGCATAATTGAGCATATGCCTCGGCCAGTAATGTTTGCTTCTGCTTAGTGTTGCCAATATTTTAACTATTGGCTCTTGGCCTACGTGATTTGAAGCCTCCACACCAAACACGGATTGCTGGGATGTATGATGTTGAAGCGTGGAACTTTTCTGTGATCTTTGCACATATAGTTGAATTCAAAGGTGGCAGCCCTAGGTTGTGGCGCGTGCGGTATTCGTAATATGCTGAAGCCGCCGCTGAGGTTGGTTGTATTAAGTTGTGTTGTTGTTGGTGTTTTCAATTTCACTTTGCAACCTGAAAAGGTGTACACCGACAAACTTTGCAAAAGCAAAGTTCAGAATTGTGCCACAGCATTGTGCAAAGGGAAACTTGTGACATCCTGCCAGCCAATAAAGCGATATTAATTGTACGTTTAATTACATAATGGGCAGCAGCAGTTTAAGTGCGGCAATAGAATGTACATTTTGAACCATGAAACGCATTTCTAAGTTACTTAAACTGCAGTGTTTCATGTTGTCGCTCAAGTAATATCAAAAGGGATCTTAATGACTTTTCAAGTGATATTAAATCATCTAAGTTTGCTGGATTTATTGTAATTTTTAGGCGCACAAATAGTTTGGTCTTGTGGAGGTGGATTCCACACTGGCTTCCACACTGGCTTCCTGGAATTACGATTCAAGTCACAGTATTGAATACGGCGATTCCTTTGTGGGATCGTGGGGTGGGCAGAATTGTGGAACCGTGGCTGGGGGCTGAGCTGCACGGAGCCTGTCATGACATTCAGGCAGGAAGGGAGGGCCCCATGGGGCCTGGCAGGCCGAGTGGACCTACCATTGAAACATGTGGCTAATGTATGGGTGACATGCGGTATTACATAGGCCAGCGCTAATGTTTATGTTACGATTTTCAATATGTTTAAATTGACCTCAATACCAGCCAGCTGGTATTGACCACGATAAAGCGAATGATTCATTCCTAGGCTCTCGAAGAAATCTCCTTCATATTTCAATGGCGATTCCACAAATGGGATTCTATTGGGCTGTTATATCTACGGCAGAATCGCAGCAAGAATCTAATTCACGTAATTGGAGGTTTTAATATGAGCATCGTCCATGGAGGAATCTTCCACAATAGAATCGTGGTGTTTGGATACGATTCCTGACAAAAAATCCCCCAGTTCTAATTCCCATATGTATTCGATTTCAAGATTTTAGTCTATCCAAGGGGGGCAGCAGAGGGCAGGTACAGCAACATCAATTGTTGTACTGCACTTCTATGCCCTCACGTCTATGCTGCCTGCATTTACCAAGCCACACTGATCAGCCTGCTGAAATATACTCAAACAACGCCCACGACCTGCGCCGCATGGGGAGGCCCTCATCCGGCAGTGGATCAACAAAGGGCTGCACAGGAAGGTCTTAACCCAGTGCTGGGCTCAATATGGCCTACAGTAGGGAAACCTTAGGACAGTTGCCTCTGCATCAGATGTATCGTACTTTCGTCACTTCTCGAATCTCAAAGTTGTGTTCAGTGATGTTTGTGTCCCTCTTCATTCTGTTTAGAGTAGTGGGGAATGCAGAGTTTACTTAAACTTTTGGCAGTAAACGGTGCAGGAAAAACTGGCAGAAATGTTGCCATATTGTGGGTAATGATATATACTGGGAAGGTACCAGGAATACATTCAAATAAATATTATGTTTGCATTTGTGGGCTGTGTTCTGAGGGTGCGGGGGAACTTACACTTGCCTTCCCACACGGGGAGTGGAGGTGAAGCAAATACAAGCCATCCTGTTCCTTGACAAAGCACATACCGTGCACCTATTTGTACTCATCTGTACTAACTAGTATAGCGGTTTTTCGATATAAGTGCCCGCAGCCATATATTTGATTCATTATTTTTTAACATTTATCAATAGTTTTGGTATGGCAGCTCCCCAGTCAAGGCCAGAGGATTCCGTGCCCCATCCCCCAGCCCCACCGTTTTCATATTTCGTCGATTAGTGTGTTTTGTCAACACATTCTGGCGCAAACATTCCCCCGTCCACATTCGAAAGTTTCTCCTGCACAGTAACCATGCCACACCTCTTGATTAGCATGGTTAGCTACGTACGATGCGAAAGATGTTCAACCTACATACAGTGAGGGAAAAAAGTAGTTGATCCCCTGCTGATTTTGTACGTTTGCCCACTGACAAAGAAATGATCAGTCTATAATTTTAATGATAGGTTTATTTGAACAGTGAGAGACAGAATAACAACAAGAAAATCCAGAAAAACGCATGTCAAAAATGTTATAAATTGATTTGCATTTTAATGAGGGAAATAAGTATTTGACCCCCTCTCAGTCAGAAAGATGTCTGGCTCCCAGGTGTCTTTTATACAGGTAACGAGCTGAGATTAGGAGCACACTCTTAAAGGGAGTGCTCCTAATCTCAGCTTGTTACCTGTATAAAAGACACCTGTCCACAGAAGCAATCTATCAATCAAATTCCAAACTCTCCACCATGGCCAAGACCAAAGAGCTCTCCAAGGATGTCAGGGACAAGATTGTAGACCTACACAAGGCTGGAATGGGCTACAAGTCTATTGCAAGCACCTTGGTGAGAAGGTGATAACAGTTGGTGCGATTATTCGCAAATGGAAGAAACACAAAAGAACTGTCAATCTTCCTCGGCCTGCGGCTCCATGCAAGATCTCACCTCGTGGAGTTGCAATGATCATGAGAACGGTGAGGAATCAGCCCAGAACTACACGGGAGGATATTGTCAATGATCTCAAGGCAGCTGGGACCATAGTCACCAAGAAAACAATTGGTAACACACTACACCGTGAAGGACTGAAATCCTGCAGCGCCCGCAAGGTCCCCCTGCTCAAGAAAGCACATGTACATGCCCGTCTGAAGTTTGCCAATGAACATCTGAAAGATTCAGAGGACAACTGGGTGAAAGTGTTGTGGTCAGATGAGACCAAAATGGAGCTCTTTGGCATCAACTCAACTCGCCGTGTTTGGAGGAGGAATGCTGCCTATGACCCCAAGAACACCATCCCCACTGTCAAACATGGAGGTGGAAACATTATGCTTTGGGGGTGTTTTTCTGCTAAGGGGACAGGACAACTTCACCGCATCAAAGGGACGATGGACGGGGCCATGTACCGTCAAATCGTGGGTGAGAATCTCCTTCCCTGAGCCAGGGCATTGAAAATGGGTCGTGGATGGGTATTCCAGCATGACAATGACCCAAAACACACGGCCAAGTCAACAAAGGAGTGGCTCAAGAAGAAGCACATTAAGGTCCTGGAGTGGCCTAGCCAGTCTCCAGACCTTTATCCCATAGAAAATCTGTGGAGGGAGCTGAAGGTTCGAGTTGCCAAACGTCAGCCTCGAAACATTAATGACTTGAAGAAGATCTGCAAAAAGGAGTGGGACAAAATCCCTCCTGAGATGTGTGCAAACCTGGTGGCCAACTACAAGAAACGTCTGACCTCTGTGATTGCCAACAAGGGGTTTGCCACCAAGTACTAAGTCATGTTTTGCAGAGGGGTCAAATACTTATTTCCCTCATTAAAATGCAAATCAATTTATGAAATTTTTGACATGCGTTTTTCTGTATTTTGTTGTTGTTATTCTGTCTCTCACTGTTCAATTAAACCTACCATTAAAATTATAGACTGATCATTTCTTTGTCAGTGGGCGAACGTACGAAATCAGCAGGGGATCAAATACTTTTTTCCCCTCACTGTACATAGTCTGTTTTTTCAACTCGCTGGTTTAATTATCAGTGGAAATATGCATCGATCCATCAATTTAATATACATTTTCAAGTTCATGATACATGAATTGAGCTACATGAGCGATACTTATTTTTTATTCATATATTTTGCTTGTAACGGGTTTCATGTGACCCCTGCATGCGGTAGCACTGCCATTTACCACAAACGTTAAATAAAGCAATCGATTCTTTAATTTGATTCTTAGCATTCATCGAATTGAGGTGGGAATTGTTTTAGACTTAAATGTCCCTTTAATAAGTGTCAAAGTCTGTAAATTCCTCAAAAGCAGCACATTCGTGTTTGCGTGTTATGCTGTGTTCAGGCTGGGAGGTTGTGCAATGGGTGTTTTTCTTGTTATCAGTGTGTGCACCACGTGTCAGCCAGTGAGAAAGTCCAGCCTCAAGTTTTGGTGCCGGCAAAGTCCTTTGACACCCAAATATATATTTATTTTTTTTAAAAAATCTATCCTCGTGACGACTTTGTTTCAGAAAGCGTTGCCCGCATATTGAGCTCTCCAAACCAACTTGTAGCCTTTCCTTTAACAAACCCCCCCCCCCCCCCTTAAATGAATGAAGTTACCGGCTTTATTCGAAGGGCATAAAACTCATGCCCGTGTGACAGAGCCAACCGCACTTTGAGCAGAACACGGCCGATTTCCACCCCCCCCCAGTGCATGTTGTTGTCGTCTTAGAAAAAAAAAATAGCCTTGGCTCGCGATTCTCACACCGTGCCGATTGTGTTGCATAGACTGCGCTTGCAAACGGTGAAGAAAAAGGTAAAATATGGCATTGCACCGCTCATCTGCTGTGCCTTTTTGCACGAGCCCTGCCCCTATTATTAGCCGCTCCTCACGCGTGTGGCTCGCCGACCGATTTCACTGCGATAAATACGTTTCTAGGGCCTGATTATCAGTTGCTTGGTATTACCGTACTCGTGTGTTGAGTTTCATTCGTACGGTGAAACCGCGCTAATCGGTTGGCTCCCCCTATTCCCCCCCCCCACCCTGTTCACTCACCGGACAAGTTACCACAGTACTGTATTGTTATTTCATACACCGCCACCACCCCCAACCCCAGCGATGGATTTGGCGATCTAAATTTATCCCGATAGGCCGATGGATGTGGGGGAAGGTGGTTGTGGTTAACGTGAGCACGCACCCCACTGTACGGGCATGTCCTCCGGGAAGCGACGAGCTCCCAGCCTCTTGCAGAGTCTTAAACGGGCCCAAATCGCCCGTCCGTCGCCCAACTTTAAACTCGTGCTTTTTTTTTACCTCCCCCATCATCTCGGTCGGTTGGTCGGTCGGGGTAGAGATGCAAGCCGCAGCAAAAATATTTATTCTTTAGCGGCGGTGGCGGGTGTGGTGGCAGCGGCGGTGGTGGTGGTGGTGGCTTCAGCGCCACTGATGCAGGAGGAGTGGGAGGCGCAAGGTCGCCGTTGTTGTTGTTGTTGTTTGCGTGCGAGGCGCAGGGGGAACGTCGAGCGAGGAGGCGGAACGGTGGGGTTGTCGCGTTCGGCGTGTGCAGCTTGGCGAGAAGAAGGCTTCCCCCGCGCTGTCGCCACGTTCCCCTCATTTTTGTACTCCTCAGGAGGGGAGGGGAAGGACCCCTTTTAATAAACTCTGCCCAAAAGGACGCAATTTGTGTCTTGACACCGGTGGTTTTGTTGCGGGTGAAAAATCTCCCCCCGAATGCGGCTTCTGAGAAAAGCCCGGAGCTTTACTCTTCGGCTCATTAAAGGGCCTAGCTTGGCGAAGGGGAAATATTTAACATAACCGGTGTCACGCCCCGGGAATATGAATGTAGAGTGCTCAAGTCAGTTCCCCTGACAGCTTAACCTGCCTTTTTATGCTCTCTGAATTTATAATAAAAAAAATGGCCTGACAATAAGTGAAATAAACACGAGGCGGGCGGGCGGGCGGGCATGTACTCAAAGTTACCGTGAGGCGTGTCACGTGGATGTAGAGTCCCCTAGTGCTGTGCAAAACTGCCAGTGCGCACATAATATGCGATGGTCCGTTTTTGTATAATTTACTTCTGCGGACTTAATTAGTAATGGAAGCAAGTACAGGCAAAATAATTGTGTTTCTCAGACCTTTTTTATGGGCTGGTATGCAATTTGAATAAACAAAAACACTCAAGCCGAATTGATTTTCAAGGAGCAGATGGTGCAACCCAGAAAGCCTCTTGTGGATAATACATTGCCGATGTGTTGGTACGGAGCGACTGTGCATCAAAGCGTCTATGTTCAAAGATTTTTCAACACTTTCAAAACGGCGATCTGCTGAACGAAAGAGAAGTGGACAAATGATTTTCGCTTAAAAATATTTTTTTATTCATGCCGCTGAGTACGACTGAAACGAGGTGATGCGGTCATGGTATTGCTGTGGCCGCCTTTTAAAAACCTTTCCATCTACTTGGTGAAGGATCGGCGTGATGGAGGTTTCTGCTTTGCAGCTGACTGATACTGTTGATTATTCTCCGCATGTCAAATGCCTCCTCCAAATATAACAATAACCCTGTTTACTAAGGGTATAGTGATGCATCGGTTCATGGGTTAAAGTGGGTTATTAAGCTCATGGTACTTGCGTCGAAGCATGCGCATAAGGGGCATTGTATTTCAAATCGTACACGTTGCATTTAATGGACTTAACGTGACCTCCTGGGTCCGCTATCGCCGCTACGTTCATCACAATGGGAAAACAAATTGGATTCTTGAATTGAATCTCGCACGATCCTGAATCGCCGGGATTCAGGATCGTGCGAGATTAAATTGCCGCGGGGGCGAATTCTTGCACTTTTGACGGCTTACCATTCCTGTGCTCAAATTTCCACAATCCCCAAATGCCGGATTTAAAGCAGCCCATGAGGACATCGTATGCACGAGGACAAACGAGTCGCCCTTCTTAATTCTTTCCTGTCAACTAATGGTATATTTTCTGCAAACACAAGTTCACTCTGAAAATCAACACTCACTAGGCCGACAAGAAAAGAGGCCGTCCTTACATCTCAATTGGAGTGGTTCTCTGCTCGGAGCCTGCAATTTCTGCAGGGGCTTATGTGCTGTACATCGGATCTAAAAAGGCACGTTGGCATTGTTCAGAATGGATAGACACTTGTTTCACTGTCGCGGATCAAATGCAATGGGTGCAGGTAAATAATAAATATGCAGAATATGGGAGGAAGTAGTGGCACATTGGATTGCGCACTGCGCCATGAACCTGGTGACCTGTCTTTGATTCCTGACGAAGGCTAATGTTCCTGACGAGTGATATGATATCCGAACTTGCGCCCCCACCTCACCTCTCATTCCCCCCGATTTTCCCCATCCTGCCCCGCCACCAATGAACTTGGGACCACTGGGTCCGTAGCCCAATATTATTGACAAATGGGCCGCTGCCATGCGACTGTTGAATTTCTACGATTGAGTCGGTACTGCCAGTGGAGGTGACGCCACCCCAATATGCCATGTAAAGCATAGAAACGTTTTGACTTTGGCAGGGTCTATCTTTAAACAGTATATATGCAGCATTACGTTGCTGTGCTATATAAAGAGCATGAACTAAATATTATTTTTAAGCTTCGAGCCATGTTAGATATGAGTGCGCGCTACCCTGCAGAGTTTACTGAGACCCGTGTCATTATGTAATCATACATTTGTACTTGGCAATTTGGCAAGTGGCACTTTATAACAGCAAATGATCTTCGCTTTAATATGTTAATCTCACCGGGACATTTATCATCATGTGTGTTACAGTGCTGTCGGAGATATATTTCAAACCCATTCCAGGAACCTCTTTGCAATTTAAGTATTAGTTCCGTGGCAGGTATTTCATTTACTCATGAAAAGATTGTATTCGGTGCACTTTTTAAATGATGAAAGTAAAACAAAACCGCTGAGTTTACATTGTTTGCAATGCTCATTGTGATGCAATAATAAAACACGACAACTAAAAACTGCCCAACATAATATTTTGTCAACTCGTGGTGAAGTTCTGTCAAATCACGCCCATGACCGACATGGTGTGAGGAGGCCCCTAACCCCATGCATGGAAGTTGCACATTCACATCTCTCGTCAATCTACTGCTATAAGAGACTCTTCCCGTGCCATGCGAGTTGTGGGGATATTCGACCATACTTGGCCACGCTGGTCGGAGCGGATTGATTGAAGCTGTATTCGGCAAAATTAAAATGAAGCCAATGTCTCCCTGCTCAATGACCATGGACCTGCATTCATCTCTCTTGGTGGCCCAGAGCCAGTGTTAGAGATTACATGTTCCCTTGTCAAGGCCTGGTCTTTCCAAAGGTCAACGACTCAATGTATTCACCTCGGAGGGACGATGAGCCAATTTGACCCCTACCCGAACTTGAACTTCCATATTTCCAGTAATGAGTCGATAGCTCTAGCCACAGCACCGGCCAGCCAAATAGATTTCGTTTTTTTAAGGAGCGATTTCCGCGTTGGCTATCACACTGCATGATGAACCCCGCGACCCGAGTTAAGTTCAGGCCCGCGACAAAAGATCAGTGGGGAGCAATATTTGAACGGGGCTAGGGGCCCCCCCACTCCCTCACGAATCCGCGACCGACCAGCGTGGTGAAGTATGGTCAAACGTTCAGCTGCGACTGACACGGCACGAAAAGGCCTGCGTCCAAGTGGCTTGACCTGTACAATATTATATCATTGCGCGAACGCTAAGCTTGGACATATTTTGTGGGTGACAAACGCATAGCTCTAGGCGGACCACAGAGCCACAAGACAGTGGCTCGACGTCGCGAGGTTGACGTGGGCTCTGGTGCAAGGAATTAAATGGTGGCCTCCCCCCACCATCCGATTTCCCTCTTTCTTCATAGCCCCCCTAACAAGGGGCCTCGGCGAAGTCGCACTGCCCCCGTACGTACGCTCGACTGCTCCGCCACAGTTGCCACTCCCGAAACCCCACCGTGCCGACGACGCGCGGCCCTCCTCCCGTGAGCCGCGTGGGTCACGCCGCGCAAGCGGCACGCTCGGCCCACCATCCCCGCACGTGTCAGCGGCGTCTCTTCGCGCAGCAGATGTGGGCACCGCGCGGGACGGTGTCACTCGATATAAAGCGGGCCGGCCGTCTCGTGTTACAGCTGTTCGCTGCCTCCGTCCTGTAAATGCCAAGTCTTGGGCATTTTGTGTTTCGCGTCACACAGTGGGATGCCCAGCCAGTTGCTTTAAATTAAGTGCAATAATGTGATTTTTTTTTTTGCCTGTGTTGGAAATAACTCCTGCCGCCGCTCACGTGATCAATCCTCCAACGTCCGTTGCCGCCACCGCCGACCCGATCGTGATGGGGCCAATACTGCAGTGATAATTTTTTGTATAAAAAAAATATATAATTACCGTCCATTGTTGCGTTTGCAACAGTTGCATGATTATTTCATCGGTTAATAGTGTGCCCATCGCGGCATGAAAAGTTAATGAGAGTAATATAATTCCATCGTTGCTGCTCCAACACACCTGCCGTTGTGGGCCACCAGGTGTGGCCTGTAATTGTGAAATGCGTTCTTTTTTAAGCGTACATCCTATGTCCGCTCTCATCGCCTTTTCTCCGCATCCCCGCGACCTGCTGACCTTGAAAAACAATTGCAGAGAGCGAAAAGGACAATGCATAAGAAGCAAATATCAAACAAGACTAAATTATATTCTTTGGATCTTTCAGTAAAGTCGCGAATATGAATTCCTGCAGTCACCAAAGCTTTAAGTGGAAATTTAAGACAAAATTACCTTTGCTTTGTCTGCGAAAACATTGCCTTGAGTTCTCAAAGCATCCCCTCCGCTGCTGATTAATTTGTTGGCCATCAGCGCAAAGCAATGGGTGTACAAGTAGACAGAGCGTTTGCCGATCAATTGTGACTACTCTCGGTGGGTCTTGATTTTTGCTACACTTGCTGCTGGTCATCGTACCCAGCCAACCTGCTGTAGTTACAGCGAGACAGTTGGCGAGCTCCTGGTGAGTACAGTCCTGGCAGTTACGGAGTCTGTTGAACATAAAAATAGGTCTCCCAAGTGGCCCGAGCGGTTCTATCTTCAGACGATGTGGGAATGAAATGAGCTTGTGCAATATATATAGAATGAATAAAAAGCATAAATATGCCGTTTAGCATGTATAGGCCGTCTGCTAGCGGTAACTGCGGGTGTGTTTTCGTGTGGCCACACGATTATGTTGAGCCAAGCTTGTGTGGTGTTGTCCTGACCTTGTATTGTACAATGCCATATTGGAAAAAGTGAACATTAATTTGGGTTGTTAATAGCGGGTCTGTAACAAAATAAATAAATGATATCATATTGGTGTTTGGTTTCTGCCAACGCATTTAAAAACATTTTTATATATAAAAAAGATAATGGAATCAATGAATGGGAAATTGAACTTGGTCTTATATACAGTAAACATAATATTTGTAATTAATTCAACAAAAGAGTTCAAGGAGTCTTTCCAGATTGGCCTTGGGTGGCTTTAATGACAGGTATTTAATTAACTTCATGGCATTTGACGGATTTTTTTCTTTTTACATTTGTGAGTTGGTTTGAAACAGCGGCACAAAATGAAAGGGGCTGCCCTTTTGAATAACTGGGGAATCTTTAACGTCCGCACGACAACAGGTGGTGCATGGAGCTTAATTCCCAGCATAAATGAGTTTCCAAGCAGCTGTGTAAACAAAACCCTTGATTACATGCTACAGGCTGGCGAGCGGTGAGCGTGCTCACCATTCGGCTTTGACCATCTCTTTAATGCTGTTTTTGCGCTGGCTATTTTTGAAATTCGGCACGTCGTTTTGAAATCTTGCCTAAAAATATATATCTGGAGATGAAAAAAACTTTTTGCATAATTACGATGTCCTTGTTCTCAAAGGGTGTTATTGAGCATGGTGCTCAATTTTGTTGATGAGTCTGAGCCAGTTAGTGAAATCAAAACATTTTCCCGTTGATACTTTAGTCTCTTCGAAGTAAAACCACTTAATTTCGCCACAAATTGCAGGTCTACTGTGTCACCCTCACTCTTGCCACGATCCAAAGGAGGATGAGCTCCCCGCTACGGAAGTACGCAATGCTGGACTACTGCTCTCAACATTTATCGCCTCTTAGACATAGATAGCACAACCTGTGCAATTAATCACTAAATTCTAAACCTCTTTGAATGTGCACGCCACGTTTGTGTGTTTTAAGTGCAGCTACTGTAAAACTAATGTTGCTCCTCTTCCACAAAATAAATTTTGTACTGTGGTAGAGGATCATGGGTAATAAAACGGACTTCCTGAACAGACAGGAATCCATTTTGAACATGTCATGAATGTAGAGAAAGGATATGAGAAATGTATATGTATTTTTACATTATCATGGGACCTTTTTGCCAGTATCAAACTATGAAAAATAAGAATAGGTTTTGCCCTTTCTGGCAATAGAACAGGTGTTAAGATGTTCAAACACCAAATAATAGATACCTTTTCCAAGGAATCAAATCTACATTAACCATACATACTTGTGGTGAACATGCAAACAAACATGCTTTGATAATATGGATTCCTTGGCAAAGGTAACTATTTCCAGGTTGACCACCTTAACACCGGTTTTATTGTCAAACGGGTACAACCTATTCTATTTCATGTTTTTAAAATTGCTCTGGACCAGTGTTTTACGACAGCATTTACGGAAGCAGGATAAACACACTCGTTTCGAGTCTCGCCAGCAAAGCCAGGGCCAAACAAAACAACTGCCGCCAATGTTGGTTGACATTATAGCAAAGGGTACTCTTATTAAAACTATGGGCGCCCGTTGAGCAGCACGGCAGGCCCTGTAGCTACGAATGATGCTTCCCTGCCCCTTAATGGAACATAGATAATGCCCTACGGAGGTTCAATCCCGAGGCCGTGCATCGCCCTCCGGCAGTTCGCCAAGGTTTTCGAGACCTCCTGAGCCGTGAAGATCGCGAGAGCCATACGCCAGTGGGCCGTGGCTGGGCCCCTGAAAAAGTGCCGAAGAAACAACTAAACCTGGTATTAGGAATGAGGTTTTTAAGTAACCAAGAAGTGAAGGAATACGTGAAAATATAAGAGAATTAAGAGGGTGTAGGCGCCGTGACCACTTGTTAGAATTGATTCGTAAACGGATCATGGGTATGATTTTTTTTTTAAAATTCCCTAATAGCACCTTTTTATAAATAATTTTCAGGGAGTTTACATAGTATGGCATGAACTCTGGGGTATGATTTAATGTTAATTACATTCTCTAGTGTGCGCCTTGTGCAGTATTTATTTTAATTGACGACATAGTGGGCTGCTTTTTTTGTATGTGTAATGCCCACCATTTTTTTGCTCAGCACGCACACGTGCGCGTGTGCGTGTAATTTTTTTGTAACTGAAACGAGCCCCTTGTTGATCTTAGCCACCCTTGCAGTGCACGGAACCCCCCCACCGCGTTTTCATCAACCTTTTTTTTCCCCCCTTCCCCCATTTTTTGCGCATTACGGATAAACGAGCGACGGCCCCCTTCAAAGCCATTCCCGGCTGTGTACATGTCAAAACTGCAGCAAAACGCGCTGGCAACGAGGAACATCTGCACGCCGTGATCCATGCGTACGGACGTGTGACATGAACCCGAAAGACGTCCCGCTTGCGGCGTTCTCGCGTTGTCAGTGCCTGTCCCCTGCGTAAGTCCTGGAGTGATTTTGCGATGCCAGCCAGACTTGTGCATTTTTCTCTATGGCCCCACCTGGGGGTTGCCACGTGTCCTAGTGTTTTTTTTCGCAGGACCCACCTCCTATTGATTAGCTGTCCTGTGAATTATATTTGTCTTCTCGGGATATTTGAATTCCTGGTTTTTGCATAATGGTACCCCACTCGGTACAATGCATTAATTTTTCGTTCTCCCCTTTTCTGGTATTGTGATATTTCCATCTCCTATGATATTCACATTTTTCTGTACCTCACCCACCCCATGCTTTCCCAGAGAGCACAGTCAATTACTCTGCAGCCGGGAAGTCCTGGCCCCTTCGGCTGCCTATTCTGCGTCGGAGGCCATAGTAGGTAATATAGGGGATTCAACTCCTCACTTTCTGTCGTGTTCAGGAGTGACCTTAATTGCTAAGGCATGTCGTTCTTAACTGCTTATTCAAGGGTTTGAACTACAGCCAGGAAGCTGTTGAAACTGAAACTGTATCGTCACTGGGACATGTCAGTATGTGGTTGATCAGTGACACCCAGGGATGCTAAGGAGGTTTTTGGAGGCCTGGCGAAAAATATTAGACGTGGTCCCCTTGGCCCTATGTGAGGACCCATTGGATTAGAGGCCTGGGGCAAATATGCTCCATCTACCACCCCCTCTCTATGGCCCTGGCGAACCTTTCCTGCTTCACCCCCTTGTTTGTCTAGCGGCAATGTAGCATTGTACGCCATGTCTGGTCGGGACTTGTGCAGGAATGCAGTGGCTGCGTTCGGTCATCCCGTCCTGTACGCCGACTGGGATAGGCTTTTGTCTCAGAAATGTCACTGACGGTCTTGTGACGGTCTCCACAAAAAGTTCACGTGAGCGATCCATGAAAAACTTTCCCAAAAATCTCCACCGAGCACTCGGCCAGCGACGGAGACTCCTTTTTGGAGAAAAAGATTTCACGAAGACTTCTCAATCTTGAATAGACCTAAACAATCAAGGTTGCTTGGCCATCGTCAAATTCAGGCGGTAATTACATCTTAATGGTCAAGGCATTCAGATCAGTCAGTTTTGCAGGTGCTGAATGAATTGTTGTATCGTAGGACTGTGGGGGTGATGGTGGTTTTGGCTTTGGGAGGCCTTCATCGAGCAGTGGATCGATAATGGCTGATGATGGTGGTGGTGGTGGTTCAAACCAAGCAAGCGAATAAGTCCATCTACTATCTTGGAGTACCTTGCCAAGCAAAGTCCAAACCTTAGTCATTTGCTTCACTATGGAGGCAAAACCCAACGCAGCCTGCAGAGAAACGCACGATGGAGGGGGAGGGGAGGGACTGAGCAAGGGAAGGAGATAAAGTGTGGGGGGTCCTCAGGCAGGATAGTGACATAACTTGACTGTCTTCCAATTTCTGTAACATATAATTAAAATTCATGACAATGCTTTAACTGTGTAATTCACAGCGCTCTATACGAAGCAGAGTTGAGCACGCATCGTTGTTGGGGTTTCCAGTAAAGGTAACAGAAATAACTGTCCTCGAATTAATAAATGTACAGTACAGTATTCCCTTAAAGCTGAGGAACTTCTTGTTTTCCAAAAAACGCAATAGTTTAACTTCAGTCGTCACTGCTGATGTACGTGTTGATTTTACAGTGCGTTTTTTTATCATCAAACAATTGATAAATTATGGCCATTTTTTTTAATACCCGCTATTGGAATGAAGGCCTCGCCAAGCCATGTCGGCCATGGGAGTTTCTTGACGGTACGTCAGCGCACTGGGCAGTGTGGGTTGGTGAAGGGTTGGGTTGTGGGGGGCCAGGCGGGTGCCGATATTGCTCGCTACCGATGTTGGTTGTATCCGGGAATGGAACGCGCTTTAGCTGTTTTATCTCCTTGGACTTTCAACGCGATTGCTGCACACCAACAATACAGTATTCCGCACAATATAACGGCCTTCATAAAATATCCTGTTCACGAGTATAATATGTATTTCTTGAAAGGACCATACATTCATACCAATTCTTTCACGTTTTTTGTGAAGTAAAAATTCTAATAATAAATGGCACTCATTCCAACAAGCTGGGCGCGGTGGCACAGTGGCGAGCATGCCGAGCTGTCAACCCACTAACTGACGACGGCTAACATTAGTGGTCATTTATATGATTTATTTTGGAACCGGTCACGGGCACCTTTCTTCAACAGCCCGCGCAGACCAGCCGTGGTGAGGTATTGTCTAAAAACCCGCATGATCAAGTCGTAGTCGTACGTTGAGGTCCTCATCCTGAAATGGGTTCACGAAGGTCTGCATATTACCATTGTTAATTCGCCGATAATGCTGCTACATATAGAGCACCGCAGAGCTTGGGCAGTTTTTGACACCGGTTTATCGCGTTGCTTTCCTTATGCTCATCTGTGGTTCCTCGCGTCTCTGAGTAATTATCTCTCTACGAAAGCAAGCGAATACCGTGCACGTTTGCAAGTTGATATTATATCCCAACGGTGAGTGACTTGGAAGCCCCGGTATTTGCTGGTCCGTAACAATAGAGACGTTGCTTGCAGCGCATCACACGAACTGATTTGCTTGCGGTGCTCGCTCTGCGCTCCTGACGGACACCGCGCTTGTAACGGAAGAGTACAATGTGCCCGCGTTGCCATCCGCCCGCTCCGGGTACCGATTCTCCCGGAGATGCACAGTGTGCGTGTCATCGGCACAGCCGCTCAATCCTTCACCAAAGCAACGGCCCATTTTTTGAGCTATGGCAGAAATTAAGGAGTCACAATAGGTTGAGCTCGAGTTGATGCCTCCTACCAGCACACTTAGGCTTCACAAGTCAAGGTTTGCCATTTGCTGTGCTCAGTCATGAGTTTCGGGTCAAACTGTGCATCCGGTGGGTGGGCGAGTGGTGATTGGTTGGGCTTGTCTGGGGAAGCGTCCATGTTGAAATCACAAGTGTATTCTCGTGTAATGCTGTATGAGTACATGTACAACCCTTTTGTTAATCCACTGCGGGATGCGGGCCTCCCCTTGCCGTGCAAGTCGTGGGGGTAATTTAACCATATTGCAGCACGCTCGTCATTGCGAGTTGGTGAAGGCGGGGAGCATAGACACATGATAATAGATATTCCGTACACCAATTGATGTCGGTGCACTGCCCGCTACATAGCCCCGCTGCCTATATCACCTGTTATTATGGATGGTAGTATGCATGTACGTTGAACTTCTTTTGGCATTGTACGTAGCCATTGTACGTAGCCAGCCGCGCTAACCGGTGGTGCGGTAGTCTCCCCATCCTAGTGCTGTTCTGGCTCAAACCTGCTTGCCTTCTGAAATCTGATGATATCCGGAGCATTCGGGGTAATTTTGGTCATAGTTTAGTAATGTTAGGTTGGAATGTACAGCGTTTAACATGGCAATCGTGATGTCATAATTCGCGTTCATTGAGTGAAAATGTGCAGTGACATCCGCGTCAATTTAGGGGATTTACGTGCGAATTTTGTGCTTGCATAGTTTTAGGTGGCAGATGTAAGCCAGGTATGTTGCAATGTAAACAAACGAAGGACGATTCAGAGAAAGTGTATTACGTTGGGGTTCTTTTTTACTCGGGGTTTGTTGAATATTTCCTTCACCGACATTCAGGTGAACATGAGTTGTTTTTTTGGTAGTGTTTGGACAGTATTTGGCATCATTGTAAATATTTCATTTAGAGATTTGAAATACAATTGCCTTTAGGCAGGTGCTAATGGGATCCCCCTGAGTCTAAAGGTTCATCTTCCATTTATGGGGCTCCTAGAGGCTTATGGCAGCAGTGAACAATGATCACTCTTCTGTGATTAGGAGTCCTAATAAGGACGAAACTGGTCTAACAGTTGGCTGTTTCACCGCTGCCTTTTGGGATGGCCACATTTTCTCAACCCTTTGAGTCGGTGGTCTCAATGGCAAAATGGCCGCACATTCAGTCCTTTTGAGCTGGTGGTCTGGATAAGGCCGAGAGACCTCTTGTACTTCGGATTTGCACATCTTTGCGTGCCTATTAAGCCTAAGCTATCGTCAAGGCAAAAACGAGAAGTGGAATATTGTGAGCACCCAACGAGCCGTTGTGGTCACGTGACCCACCGCAGCTTGTGGTGGTGGTGGTGGGAGGAGGCGAGTGCAAGGAACAGGAATGGGAACTACGTTGACTAAAACTCTGACCACAAGCTCGGAGTTAGGGACAGCACGAGATGTAGGGAGACGGAGAGATCCAAGAGAAAAGATCGAGGGGGGGGTGACAAAGGCAGAGGGGGAGATGGGGAGACAGAGAGGAAGAGGGTGACAGAGATGGGTGAAGAGACAGGGAGACATTGTGTCTCAGGACTTCGATTTGAGGAGGGTGATTTCAAGTGTTTGCAATCGGAAGCAATGTCGCTGATTTGTAATCCAAATGTACCGCAGTAGTTTGCAAGTAATCTCTTAGCATTGAGATGTTTTGCCAATACCATTTACATTATGTTTTACCTACCGGAGGAAGCCTAAGAACCTGGAGGAAACCCTTGCCGAACAGCGGGAGAACATACAAACTTCAAACGCAAAGGCGCTCATGTTGGGAATCGAACCCAGGCTCTTCTTTGCCGTGAGGTGCAATTATTACCACCATGCCAACCAGCTGGAAACAGAGGCGCGTAAGAGGTTTTTTTTGCTTTAAAAAAAAATCATATTTTAATACAAATTCAGCTGAATACCTGGTTAGGTTTTCCAATATTTGGTTGAAAAGTAAAAAATGCTGTTTGGTGCACCCCTAACTTATACAAATGCAGTTGTTTAACCTCAATTGTCTGAGGTCAAACTTTGACTTGTAAAGCAATACTCCACAAATTTTTTTCCAGCAATTAGAATTCTTTACTAAAGACCACCGTTTGAGACGTCATTAGATACAATAACAGCTGCTATTCTGTTCTGTTGGTCTTGATAACAGTTGGCACAGAGCAGATTTCTAGTAAATTAAGTTCCAATTAATGTACAGCGAGCGATGTGCTACTATTTAACTGAATAAAGCTGGTGCCATTGATGTGCCACGTATGTCACCTCTGCCCCAGATTTCTGGTGTTTCAAGACTCAAATCCTAGTTTTCATTTGCTGCTACTTGGGATGGATGCATTAATAATAGTCACAGCCCCGATGTACAAAACATCAGAGGCTTTATATGAAGGTTATTAGTGGCACGGTTTCGGTGAACGGTCTGTTCCGCACACGACACAGAAGCTTGGTGAATCTTGATTACATTTAAATTAGTTTTTTCAAATATATATTTCAGTTGTAAAAAAAAAACTCGGTACAAACTCTGCCTGCTTGGACGTGCGAGGAATTTACGAGGCTGTAAATTGGGCAAAGTGTATTCCTCTGTAAGGTTCTCTGCGCACTTCTCAGGTTTTGTTCCATTTTCTACGTCGGTGTGTTTGCCTCTTGTCGATGCGTATCCTTGGAATTCGACCGAGACAGAAAGCGGAGCACGTGGATCGGACAACGTGCGCAAGTTCGTCACGTTCTATCGACTCCGACGAGAGGCGAATGGGCTTGGCAAGGACTCGCGTTACTGGAGGGGTTAATGGCCGGTCATCGCGACGCGTGAGGAAAGTGGCACCCAAAGGAGGGAACGCGCCCGAGAGGACGTCCGCCGCAGAGATGGAGCGATGGTAATCAGGCCGTGCGCAGGAGCCAGGTGGATTGTTGCATTGCGGGAGGTGCCGAGGGCTTGGGGGAGAGGCCTTTAAATAGCAGTGGATAGATGTTGGCCGATGATGAAACTGTGCAGAAATGTGTTCATCCTTGTAAATAATGACTGCCCATTAAGATTCCTCGGGCATCTGCAGAGTGAAGCTGTTTGCGTCAAGTTCAGCGCGAGTTCATTACACGCACAAAAAAAAACGTGCCTTGTGCACATGGGACCATTTGATGTATGTAGTTTTCTCTCTGCCATGGGCAAAAGTACATTTTGTGACAACATTAATATTGTGTATTATGAAGATATTGTGACTACTCTTTCCCTTTCCCCATCTTTAAATATGTTCAAAAATATAATGCCACGCAGAAAAATAATTGGTCAATTTCACAGGAGTGGTATTATGGCAAATGGCATAGAACCAGATGAGCATGCATTTTTGCACCAAGTTGTTTTGGTGTCGCGTCGTCCCCGGTGTGCTTACACAGCAGGTGGGGGTCATAATCTTTATTTAGGCTGGAGAAATCCGATGAGCTATGAAGCTCCTTTTCACATATGTCTAGTATGGGCGGGTCAGCAAGGAGGTGTGATAGTGTCTGGTATGCCCTGCACCCCAGATTGGCACGGTTGGCAACGTACGGAGTGAAAGAAGTTCAAGAACATACGTGCTTGTAAGACTGTGAACGGTAGAATTAACTGACTAAATAGAGCTCCTGTTAGGTGTAAGTAGAGGCGTGTGTGCCTGGCATGAACAGAAAGAGACGTGTGTGCCTGGCATGAACAGAAAGAGACGTGGTTTAGTACATGTATGTACATGGACAGCCTTTTACAAGTACACTCCTGGATGGCGGTCCACCCACATGAATTTCAGGTCGACCACACTCGTCCACGCTGTTCAGTGCAGGTTGGTTGAAGCAGCACACCAATCGATGTTGCTGCATTTCCCTCTGCCGGCCCACCCATTGATGCAGGCTCAACCCCCGCTTAGCTTCTGAGATTTGGTGAGATCGGGCACGTTTCGGTTGTGTGTATGAATTTCTTTCACACCGTACATAGCCAACCGTGCTAATTGCAGGTGTGGGGGGCAGGACAACAAATAAACACAAAAATAAATTCGTAAGAAATGAGTTTTCAATCTAGAATTAAATGGACATAGCTCCAGTGGCTTCCTAATATCGGAAGGAAGAGCGTTCCAGATGGCCGCGGAAGCACATCCGAAAGTGCGCGATGCTGTGACCGTCTTTGTTTGATTGCCAGCCAAAAGCCACTGCTGCGAGGATAATCGTGACGATGGTGTATGCTCCTTGACGAGATAAGCAAGGTATTGCGATTAATTTGTGGCAAGCACTTTGTGTGGGTAGTGAGCGCCACCTTATACCCGTGCTTTTTGTTGCTCGTTCCCTGACGGTTGGGGGAGCCGTCGTTGTGAGAGGAGGGCAAGGCAGGGGATTGTTGAACGAACGGGGCCAGAGGCATCGTGGAAATGATCCGAGGGGTCTACAAGGCCGCGCGGCAAATCTGCATCTCCTTTTAAGTTGGCTAGCCAAAAAGCCGCACGCTGTGATGATGACCGGAGTTTGCGCGATGATGGTGTACGCTCCTTTGACGAGATCAGCAAGGTATTGCGGTTCATTTGTGGCAAGCGCTTTGTCGGTGTCGCCAGGTTGACCCGGCCGCTCTTAGCGATGGCCAAATGTACCCGTGCTTTTAGGTTTGCCGTTCCCCGACGAGGGAGCCGTCGTCGTGAGGTGGAAGGCAAGGCAGGAGATTGTTGATCGACCAGCGCCAGGGGACGTCGTGGAAGCGATCCGAGGGTTGCGCGGGGTCCGCAAGGCCGCGCGGCAATCTGTGGCTCCTTTTAAGTTGAAAGGGGAAGTCTGCGATTGTTTTTTTGACGTGGATTAAAGTTCTAAAGCAATTTTTGAACAATGCGTGACTTTTTAAAAGGTGAATAATAAGACAGCGGTTTATGCAAAAATAATACTCGTAAGCTTAACGGTATTTTTATTTCATTTATTTTTACTATAATTGCAGCGTAAAAGTAATATTAAAAATTACACAACTTTTTCTCTATTCCGTGCTTATTTCCACGTAACGTAGAACTTTAAAATGAAAAAGCACTGCACTGAAATTCCTCTCTTCCATGCTGAAGACCGAGGGGGTGGGGGACATTGATTAGATAAGCAAAACGTGTATCTCAGAGGTCCATGGAAGAGTGAGTGCACGGGAGAGCAAGGTCCATGGAAGAGTGAGTACGTGAGAGAGAGGTACATGGAAGAGTGAGTACGTGGGAGAGAGAGGTACATGGAAGAGTGAGTACGTGGGAGAGAGAGGTACATGGAAGAGTATACGGGAGAGCAAGGTCCATGGAAGAGTGAGTACGTGGGAGAGAGAGGTACATGGAAGAGTGAGTACGTGGGAGAGAGAGGTACATGGAAGAGTATACGGGAGAGCAAGGTCCATGGAAGAGTGAGTACGTGGGAGAGAGAGGTACATGGAAGAGTGAGTACGTGAGAGATACATGGAAGAGTGAGTACGTGGGAGAGAGAGGTACATGGAAGAGTGAGTACGTGGGAGAGAGAGGTACATTGAAGAGTGAGTACGTGGGAGAGAGATGTACATGGAAGAATGAGTACGTGGGAGAGAGAGGTACATGGAAGAGTGAGTACGTGGGAGAGAGATGTACATGGAAGAATGAGTACGTGGGAGAGATGTACATGGAAGAGTGAGTACGTGGGAGAGAGATGTACATGGAAGAGTGAGTACGTGGGAGAGAGAGGTACATGGAAGAGTGAGTATACGGGAGATAGTGCTGGAGAGTGGGTGAGCGACCGTGTTGGCGAGCAAGCTGGAGGTCATTTTCACATGATACTTGTTTATCTGTGATTTTTTTACTCCTAATAGGAAGCGTTTATCTGCAGACTACTGGGGTTATTTTGGATCGCCTCTCACTCCCGCTTAATAGGGCATTGAGTCACTGTGTTTGGGTATTTTTGGTGAATGTTATTTAGTCCCCGATGACCTTTTTCATCGTTCAATACAGTTGTCAATTTGAAATGTAATAATATTTAATGTTAAGCCTTTCGTGATCCACATGCCATTACAGTCATCGGGGTTGCTTGACCATACTTCACTACGCTGGCCAGTGAGGGGCTGGTGAAGAAATTCACAATCTAATTTTTTTTTACACCTACATATATAAGCTGCGCTAGGCTGTTGCTTTTCAAAATGTAAAGAACCCGCAAAGCACCTGCGTCGAAAGGCGTTTGCCGTGATCGCGGTTGCTTTCTGCGCAGCTGATGTCGCTGTGCGGCGACGCTGGACGTCGGTGAGGATGCGCCACGTTGCCGGCCTCCGTCGTGGCCCTGTAAATGCATCGCGCTCCGGAGCAGCTGCGGCTCGTGGGATTTCCGCTCTCCCGTGTTGTTTCACCAGCACCATCTGTCTCCGCTTGGCACGGATCTCCCCCCACCTCCTCCTCCTCCCAGGCCGCTAGCGCTACGCACCGCTCGCTCGCGTGCGCGTGTGTGTGTACGCCGGTGAACGGAGGCAGTGCCAGTGCTAGCGTCCGCATAGAAAGAGGTCCCGCGACACTGCCGCTGCCTGCCGCTGCTACACGTGGCGCGCTGTCGACAGATGGGGTGGTTATCTGCTGACGCCAGCCAACGGGCACAGGCCCACGCACGCACTCGCCAGAGGGGCAGCGCAATGCCTCGGGGTCATCGACGCCCACGCGCCCTGTCCCCAAGCCCCGCCGGCTGAGCTCCGGCGGGGCTTTTTTGAGGAAGGTGTACGGAAGGCTGCGTGCGCTGGGGGGGGGGGGTTAATGTAAGGCTAGAAAGGGCAATGTGTTCCTCCTTCCTGTTTGTTGAGAGGGTGGGCAGGGTGCCATGCATGCATGGCCGGAAAACCCTGCTTTGACTATAGACGTTAGCTTTGATTATACGCATTGAGAGCAGCCTGCTCACGTCTTTATTCCGCTGTATCGCGTGCTGTAGAATTAATCCAGCCGGTGGCAATGTTTAGTGATAGAATTGCAGTCGAATGTTTCTGAGTTCAAGTCCTGGTCAGGGATTGACTTGGGCTTTCATCCGGCAGAGGTTGATAAATGAGTACCATTTCTAGATTTGAGTATCACATTATTGAAACTCAGGAGTGGCCAGATTATATAGAGATTGGTCCTCACCATTGGAATGTGGAATTTCCACCTCTGGCTGAGCTGCCAATTGTCAGTTAAGCCAGTTGTGTGACCCCCTTCATATTTGCTTTGAAGTACTGTATTCACCGGATTATAAGATGCTTCGGAAAGTAGTGTGCACCATAAACTTGAGCCAATAAATATTATCACACACACACACCTACCGGGCTGTCGGACATTTGCTTCAAAATACAGGGGTAAAAAGTGCAACTTGTAATCCAGAGAGCATTGGGCAAAGCTACACATTGTACCGTGCAATATTTCATCGGTCAAAAACTCGGCAAGCCGGGTTTTAGCCAATGAACCGTTGTGACTCGTGTGCTCAACGAGGCCCTCTTGAATGAAAGTCACTGTACTTTTTTGACTAATGCATTGTTCCGAGCCTGTGTTGTGTCTTAATATAATGCCACTGGTAAATGTTAATGCAGAGGTTGCTAATGGAGATGGCCATAAAAGATCAATCTCAACTAATGGAATTGGGTTGCAAGTGGCCAGATCCACTTATTGACTGTTTGCACTGTAAATAATCAGTGGCGTTACACACCCACAGCAGTCGTTTTGCAGAAGTCACTTATTCATAATAAAGAAGTCACTTTTTAAAAAACATCCATTAGCCAGGCCTTGTGGATGAAACGCTTTAAAGTGTATTTGTAGCTTTAAAAGTTGTTATAAAGTGCCGTGGTTGTTAATAGCTTTGGAAAGTCGGGGATTTTTTTATTGTAAATTCTATTAAACTCACGTATTTTTTTCAAATATCAACAGGACCTGTGCAATGTATTCCCGAGGTCTATTACAGTGGCAATGCCTGCGTAGGCATTGGTGGTTGTGCCGTTTGGCTTTTTGGGTTGTGATGCTACATGTTGTTTAGCATGATGTCCAACGTTTCAAGCTCCCACCCAATACATGCTCATACATCACCCCCTCCCCACACTTTGGCAGTCGTTAACACTCCAAATAAACACCGTGCGTTAGACTTGGAATTCTAAGCGGATGTAGCTGCTTAATTTTCACCCGCTTCTAGACAAGAGACATGAAATGGAGTCCAGCTATTGCTGTGCGGCTTATTGCACAGCTCTCTACAGTCCTGGTCATCTTCATCATTGTCATCATCAGCCATGATTAGTCAGTCCCGCCGCTGCATTAGAGCATATGCAAGCCGTACGCTATCTCTCACTATCCTAACTGTGTAATAACCCACCTGTTTGTTGCTCGCTAATAACTAAATCCTCTCAACGTCGGTGCAAGCTTGCACTGCCGTAATGAGAAACCTTTTTAATGGTAATTATTGACCATTGAATTGTTGCATTGAACTTGCGACTGTAGCAATGGGGACATCGGTAGAATGAAACATGGCAAGAATTGTAAATTATTTGCCGTTCAGTTTTCGCAGGTGTAGCGCCATCTTACAGGGAACATTGGTTTGAAACTTAGTGCACAATGTTTACACTGACCTTATAACAGCTCCCTGAGGTCACTAAAATAAGCACCACGTTGTGGGATAGTCGGCAGTAGTTACCAATAGGGAGACTTGCCTCACCATAAGAATGTGGAATTAACACCACTGGCTCAAGACGACAAAAGAGAGTTTGCGTGCTGTCCCAAGCTCATTTTCAGAAGAGTAACTCTCTGACCCGATGTGGAGATATCTCTGGTTTTAGCCGGAGCAAAAATATATTTCGGCAAGGAAATACTGTATTCATGTCTGTAGAGTTAAAAAAAAATCATGCATAGTTATGCATTCTTATATAATAAATGAATTATCTATATATATCGAGTGGAGAACATATGAAAGTCATTTATTGTTGTCAAGTTCCACATGTTTTGCAGAGTTCAGCTGGTGGGTTTGATGGGACGCAGTTGTATTTAATTTTCGGAGGAATGTACTTCATGGTGTTGTCGTCTTTTAGTAGTTTTTTTCTGTACGTAGAACATTTCATTTCAGAAAAAAGCAACTTAACTCAATTGGGATTCTATAATGGAGGTTTTTTTGGGTTAGATCGCGTAAATATATAAATGGATAAATGTGTCGTTAAAACCCGCCACCATCCGCCGACACAGCCAACTAGTAAGGGTTGTCACGTGCTATTGTAAATGTTGTGGCTTGGCTCTCCAACACACCGGTGTGCTGTACTAGTGACGAATTGGCACGTTCTGTTGACGTGTCAAACCTTACTAGTTGGCTGTGTCGGGTGATGGCGGATTTTAATGACACTTGTATATATTTACGCGATCTAACCCAAAAAAACTTCTTATGGATGATATTGGTCGCGAAAGCCTACGTGTTCAATTAGGATTATACACAGCAATCGTCATCCGCAGGAGGTCGTGAGTCCTGTTGTATATTTGAGTATCTGTGTCTCTCTCTCTCTCATCATCACGGTGGCTAGGAGATGTTAACTACCTCGCCTGGTGTGCAGGAGTTCGTGGGTTTGTTCCCGAACCTGCGAGATGTGGAAACCGAGCAGGACCCTCCTGGAAAAGAGTCGTGAGACTCGGGTGATGCTTTCCTGGGTAAACAGGCATGATAGGGGACTGCGCTACGGCACTGCAACTAAGGCTGCTGGAGCTGCTCCCAACTGCCGTACGCTAATTCAAAGGTTACTCGCTTAGGTTCGTGTGCGCCAGTGGCCAGGGGTTTTTAATCATAGCTGTGTCTGCGCCGCATTGCCTGCAGCTGGGGTGTGGTTTTTCGTTGAAGATCCGTGGGTTGTGGGGCGGGCGGGGGGACAGCACGCAGATTCACCCGATGTTCAACTTGAGCATGGCAGATTGGAATAGGTCGCAGGCCCTTCACAGTTTTGAGGAATGACACATGCATGCGAGGATCAATTAACATACCGAACTGCACAGTGCGGTACAGAGAGAGTGGGGGGGGAGGAGCTCATGTGCACGCCGGTGTCGGGAAATGTCTTCGCTTTCAAGTGGGTTTTTTTTGCTGCAAAGTTAAGCGAATTCGTGTTGATTTAATTCAGCACCGTAATACCTCGCTTAAGCTATTCTCAAGCCCATAATGGTGTCTTGGATAAATAATGTAGAGGCTTCGTGATGGGTTACATGTCAGATGTTTTTGCATAAAGTGTGCAGTTGAACTCGCCAACTCTTATTTCATCCGAAGTTGGAGAGAGAGGGAAAAAAAACGCAGTACTAATAACAATCCTTTTTTTTCTAAGAAGGCCTCGAAGAGTAATGAAGACTTTTGTATTTGTTTTGCGTACATCAATGTTTAGAAAAATTGCAGATGTTTCATACGTAAGGGGGTACAACAAGTGGTGGAATAATCCGCACGGATAGGACCCATCCCATCTGCTGTCCTGCCATCTAGTGGCTGCCTCGTATCCCTCACCTACAGGTTAGGAGCGTCTCGCAGAACAACGCAATCCCTGAAGGATCGGCTAATCCCTCCGTGCGAGCGATGAATTGCAGGCGTGCGCACCGCTATGCCACGGAGAAGTGATCCAAGCAGTGTGGCCACCGCGGACAAATAGGTCAGCACTGTAGCTTGTTTAACGATAACAAAATTGCGTTCAGCGCAGCTCTTTCTGGCCGCACTTCAAGGGATGGTGGGGCGGGGGAGGGGGGCACAGTTGCGTTTGATGCGGCAGTGCTCTCCTCCACGCCCAAGGTTCACTGGGGTCAAAATCCAACCTCGGCGCGCGCGCGCGCGCTGCGTGGGAGATGTGTGAATTGTCGTGCTGCTGGCGGAGCGTTAAGCAGATTGTCTCGTTAACTTGTGGACACTGAGCATGTGTGACGCGCCCTTGCACGTAAATCACTGCTCGTTACGGTACGTCCGCTGCTCAAAAGTGCTCCTCCTCCTGCTGCTGCTGCTGCTGCTGCTACTGCCTCAACTCCTCACGCACGGGAATACATTGCGCAGTCCACACGCTGATTATGAACGTCGTACATTCGATCAATAGTAATGTCACGTTATTTATAGTCGAAAGTCAGAAGTCCTCGCTTACTGTATGGCCATTAGTTTCCCTTAACTTTTCCTTCTTATCCAGGGATGATATAGTGAAATTCCACATTCGTATGCCACGAGCCATTCTCTGCCCCGGCCACTTCATTCTCTGCCCACGACAATTCCTGTGGGGGTTAATGGCTCGCTTGCACCTTTGCCCGCAAAGTGGTATTTATTTTATCTATCATGAATAGATTATGGTACCGAGTTGAGCCACGACTAGGATTTGAACTTGCAACCTTCCTCCAATTGTGAGTCCAGCGTGCATGTGCCACAGCGGCACTACTGAACCCTGCTCGAAATCAATAGCAGCCAAGAATGCGCGTAAATATAAAACTACTTGAATGGAGATCAAACGCGACTGGCCATGCCGGAGATTAAAATAAGTGCCACGGGGGGTTGGGGGGGCTACCAGGTTTGGAACGGAGGAGTGCGTTAATAAGCCTCATGCCAAGCAAGCTCTTTCTGCCGATCAGGGCATTGGCTTGGCTGCTGAGGCCGCACATCGGAAACCAGAGGCTGTCAAAAGCCACTGCCTGTTGTGTGACACAGCTCCGACAACTGGCACTTCCCTTTGTTTTGTGGGTCACCCGCCCCCGAGTCGGATCCACCCCTCTCTCTCTTGCTTTCTGACCGGCCTCTACCCCCCCCCCCCATGTCCACCACCGCCCCCATCTGTTCACCTTTCACTAACCTCCCTTTTCCCCTCTGTCTGTCCTGGGTTTGAACCCAAAGGACAGGAAAAGAAAGGCGCTGGGGGGGGGGGTTTGGCCTGAAGTTGTGGGTGTTGCTCGTGAGTAAAGCCGAAAGAGGGCCATGCGTGGGAAGAGTGCGGGTTCAGGCGGCGTGGCCCCACATGTACCTCTTCTGTTGCCAACGGCCTGGCGAAAATGTTGGCTCGAGATTTCAGACCATGCCAACGAGGACCTCCTAGTTCCAACTTTTAAATTCCGCACAGTGCGCATTGAAACGTTGTGTGTGCGGCACGCGCCAGTCTGCCGTGCATTTCCCGAATAAAATCGGCCGCTCGGAAAAGTTTGCTCGCCGATCAAACATTCTCGTGGACCTCTGTCTTGGCAGGAAGGCGGTAATTTGAAACAGTTGGAAAATCGGCGCTGGGGACTTTTTCACGCCCCGTACAATGGCAGCCCTTTAACGCACATGCGCGTAAAGAGACGCTTGAATGCAAGCTGTTTTCTAAAAAAAAAGTACAATGGTTTCCAACACACAGGTTTGCTCGAGCTTTGGTCGTTGAGAATTAATTCGCAGTTACTTGGTAGAAGCGTTATTCGCATGCAGCCCCGAAGTGGTAATGCATGTCTCTCAAATAATATTTTTCGTGATTGTAACAAAACGCTTTTTTTTCTGTTTTGAACGACGCTAATGTCAGGGGGAAATTTAAACTGGATTCTGGCACATTTTGCGGTACCTAAGAGGAGATGGCTCATAAATATTCACCACCTTCCTTTCGATGGCTGTTTTTATGTTACATAAATACCATTAAACGGTAGAGAGAGTCAGCCACTTTTCAGCTGCACTGTCACACTCCACGGGATGTAAATGACTTGGTTTAATTTGTGTTTTTCACAGAATATTCTTAAGTGATGGTTGGCAACAGACTTAAAGCATCATGGGGCCTCCTTTGCCAGTATCAAAATATGAGAATGGGTTTTTCCCCCTTTTTCTGGCAAAAAAACAGGTGTTAAGATGTTAAAACGCCAAATTCAAACCTTTTACTTAGAATCATGTCTGCAGTAACCACAATGCTTGTGGTCAGAATGCAAACAAAAAAAACATACATTGATAATATATGCATTATCTTTGAAACTGATTGGTCCACACCGTTTTTGGCGTCCTCTGGTCTAACACCGTTTTGAGACGAGGCTCAAAAGAAAGCTGTCTCTGGTGTGGACCAATCAGTTTCAAGGACAATGCCATACATTATCAGTGTTTTTTGTTTGCATTCTGAGCACAAGCATTGTGGTTAATGCAGACATGATTCCTTGTAAAAGGTTTCAGTTTGGTGTTTTAACATCTTAACACCTATTTTGTTCCCAGAAAAAAAGGGGAAAAACCTATTATCAGACTTAAAGCAATTTAGAATGTTAGCCTCTGTCCTGTGAATGAATCCACCATGAAGGCCACAATCTTTCGAGGGAGCCAGAGTTTTTGGACGTTTTTAGTTTGAGGCTTGCATTTATATTGAACTTCTTTCGTGCTGTATGCAGCCAATCGTGCTAATCGTAGGTGCGGGAGAAAGACAACAAACTAAACACAAAAAGCAGTTCTAAAGAAATTATATCCTATGACTTCACTATACTGTTACAAAATGTCCAATTTGTACCCCTTCTACAATATAATTGACATAATTTGTTCGAATTTTGATTTAAAGCTTTCGTGACTGCAGTAATTCATATTCTTAGTTTTTTCGGTAAAGTCACGTTGAAAAAACTAAGAATATAATTTGTTCGGTTATTAGATTCACTGCTGAATCATCATAGGTTGATAAAAATTATTTTAAGTGAATTGTAATGGATTTGAACTATGATCATATCACCTAGAATTCACCCGTTCTTATCAGATCTCAGAAGTTAAAGCAGGCTTGAGCCTGGATGATGCGTGGATGGGTGACCACCATGACTTAGACATCCTGTTGTTAGTTGCTGTGATCTATATTGTGAGCAGCAGGGGGCATTGCAGAAACTTCACTTGTACAATGCTATGCAGTACTGTACTTTTTGTGCTCCCACGTATTTGATCACTCTACTTGGCCAATCCGCACCCGACCAACGTGGTGAATGAAGCATGGTCAAATAACCCTCACACAAAACCCGCATGGCGTGGTGAGCGGCCCACGTGGAAACCCTTGGATTGACGATTGGGCCGGTACGGTTACATAATGCAGCGCATAAATAATACGCAACGCAATTTTAGTTTTTTTTCCATTTCCTCCATTTCATGAAAAAAAAGTCAGCAGGGTTTGAGGGTGAGCTGATGGGTTCCTCAAAATACGTCGTCAGAGTGGATGTCGCCTAAATCCGCGTTGCAACATTTGCGATGTGAATGCCAGCAGCAGCGGGAAACAAATGCGGACATGGGTTTTAAACAAACAAAAAACATTTTCACGAGCCCCTCCTTGCAAACCGTGGGCTTAAAATGTAAAATAATTTCTGGAAGAAAAAATAATACGGTTTGCAATAAAGTGCCGCATAGTCCGTAGGATGGGAGGAGAGTAGGGGGGGGTTCTTGTCAGTGGACATGCAGAATGTTGATAAAGAATGCCGCAGCAATAGCAGCAGCAGCAGCATCAGCAACTCGGCAAGCAGGGCCTGCCTGACCGGTTATGCAGGGAACTGGATAAAGCGTGAGATTTCAAGCTTTGTGAGTTCTCCCCCTGTTGGATTTACGATTTTTATTCCACCCCCCCCCCCCCCCCCCGGATCTGTGTATAAAGGCGTACCACTTTTCCACGGTACTGTGAAATATACGTTCGCTGTGCTATCGTCCGTGACGCTGGATGTTGCACTATGAGGTTGGGGGGGGGCGCTGGTTTCTCTGTAATCGACTCCACAAAGTGGTACACTCTTTTATCAACCGCAGATGGATAATGTGCAAAACTTGTCCCGTCTATTGTCCGAATGCAATGTGTGGCATTTTGTGCGTACGTGTGCTATTGCAGTGTTCAGTTTGATCAATTATTTAAAACGTACACGATGCAGTTTCATATATTTTCATTGGCCAGCTCGTTGCAGAACGGTAAGAAAACAATACTTTATGGCTGTGTGACTTCCAATATATTATTGGCTGTGCACTCCCCCCCCCCCCCCATTAATTGACCCTTAACATTTTTGTCTTTGCATATTCCTTTCTGTTTTAAATTAACCTTTAAGAGAAAAAACCCCCATCAGTTTTAGAAACTTAAATGTGGGTCAGAAGGCATCTTGCTCAACATTTAACAGCATTATTTTTGTTAAAAAAAAATGTAATCCACTACCTAATGTGTATTGAATTAGTTCAGGTTGAAGCTGGATATCACATTGTGTCTCGAACGTCGCCTGGGAATGGTCCTCAGCAACGAGAGGCAAATGTAACCTCAAACGAATGCTGATGGACGCCGTTGCTGCTGCTGATGCTGCTGCAACTGCTGCTTTAACTGCTGCAACTGCTGCAATTGATGCTCCTACAACTGCTGCAATTGATGCTCCTACAACTGCTGCTTTAACTGCTGCAACTGCTGCAATTGATGCTCCTACAACTGCTGCTTTAACTGCTGCAACTGCTGTTTGCAATTGATGCTCCTACAACTGCTGCTTTAACTGCTGCAACCGCTGCTGCAATTGATGCTCCCACAACTGCTGCTTTAACTGCTGCAACTGCTGCTGCAATTGATGCTCCTACAACTGCTGCTTTAACTGCTGCAACTGCTGCTGCTGCAACTGCTGCTTTAACTGCTGCAACTGCTGCAATTGATGCTCCTACAACTGCTGCTTTAACTGCTGCAATTGATGCTCCTACAACTGCTGCTTTAACTGCTGCAACTGCTGCTGTAATTGATGCTCCTACAACTGCTGCTTTAACTGCTGCAACCGCTGCTGCAATTGATGCTCCTGCAATTGATGCTCCTACAACTGCTGCTTTAACTGCTGCAACTGCTGCTGTAATTGATGCTCCTACAACTGCTGCTTTAACTGCTACAACCGCTGCTGCAATTGATGCTCCTACAACTGCTGCTTTAACTGCTGCAACTGCTGCTGCATTTGATGCCCCTACAACTGCTGCTTTAACTGCTGCTGCATTTGATGCCCCTACAACTGCTGCTTTAACTGCTGCTGCAATTGATGCTCCTACAAATGCTGCTTTAACTGCTACAACTGCTGCTGCAATTGATGCTCCTACAACTGCTGCTTTAACTGCTGCAACTATTGCTGCAATTGATGCTCCTACAACTGCCGCTTTAACTGCTGAAATTGATGCTCCTACAACTGCTGCTTTAACTGCTGCAATTGATGCTCCTACAACTGCTGCTTTAACTGCTGCAACTGCTGTTTGCAATTGATGCTCCTACAACTGCTGCTTTAACTGCTGCAACCGCTGCTGCAATTGATGCTCCCACAACTGTTGCTTTAACTGCTGCAACTGCTGCTGCAATTGATGCTCCTACAACTGCTGCTTTAACTGCTGCAACTGCTGCTGCAACTGCTGCTTTAACTGCTGCAACTGCTGAAATTGATGCTCCTACAACTGCTGCTTTTACTGCTGCAACTGCTGCAATTGATGCTCCTACAACTGCTGCTTTAACTGCTGCAACTGCTGCTGTAATTGATGCTCCTACAACTGCTGCTTTAACTGCTGCAACCGCTGCTGCAATTGATGCTCCTGCAATTGATGCTCCTACAACTGCTGCTTTAACTGCTGCAACTGCTGCTGTAATTGATGCTCCTACAACTGCTGCTTTAACTGCTACAACCGCTGCTGCAATTGATGCTCCTACAACTGCTGCTTTAACTGCTGCAACTGCTGCTGCATTTGATGCCCGTACAACTGCTGCTTTAACTGCTGCTGCAATTGATGCTCCTACAACTGCTGCTTTAACTGCTACAACTGCTGCTGCAATTGATGCTCCTACAACTGCTGCTTTAACTGCTGCAACTATTGCTGCAATTGATGCTCCTACAACTGCTGCTTTAACTGCTGAAATTGATGCTCCCACAACTGCTGCTTTAACTGCTGCAATTGATGCTCCTACAACTGCTGCTTTAACTGCTGCAACTGCTGCTGCAATTGATGCTCCTACAAATGCTGCTTTAACTGCTGCAACCGCTGCTGCAATTGATGCTCCTACAACTGCTGCTTTAACTGCTGCAACTACTGCTGCAATTGATGCTCTTACAACTGCTGCAACTACTGCTGCAATTGATGCTCTTACAACTGCTGCAACTACTGCTGCAATTGCTGCTCCTACAACTGCTGCTTTAACTGCTGCAACTGCTGCTGCAATTGATGCTCCTACAACTGCTGCAACTGCTGCAACCGCTGTTGCAATTGATGCTCCTACAACTGCTGCAACTGCTGCTGCAATTGATGCTCCTACAACTGCTGCTGCAACTGCTGCTGCAACTGCTGCTGCAATTGATGCTCCTACAACTGCTGCAAATGCTGCTTTAACTGCTGCTACGAATGCTGCTGCTGGAACTCCTGCTGCAAATACAGCTGCAACTACTGCTGCTGCTGCTTTGGATAGCGAGGGGAAGGGGGGAGAGAGAGAGGAGAGAGAGTGCTGAGAGGGAGAGAGAGGAGAGAGCTGAGAGAGCTGAGAGGGAGGAGAGAGCTGAGAGGGAGGAGAGAGCTGAGAGGGAGGAGAGAGCTGAGAGAGCTGAGAGGGAGGAGAGAGCTGAGAGGGAGGAGAGAGCTGAGAGGGAGGAGAGAGCTGAGAGAGCTGAGAGGGAGGAGAGAGCTGAGAGGGAGGAGAGAGCTGAGAGGGATGAGAGGGAGGAGAGAGCTGAGAGGGAGGAGAGAGCTGAGAAGGAGGAGAGAGCTGAGAGGGAGGAGAGAGCTGAGAGGAGGGAGAGAGCTGAGAGGGAGGAGAGAGCTGAGAGGAGGGAGAGAGCTGAGAGGGAGGAGAGAGCTGAGAGGAGGGAGAGAGCTGAGAGGGAGGAGAGAGCTGAGAGGGAGGAGAGAGCTGAGAGGGAGGAGAGAGCTGAGAGGGATGAGAGAGCTGAGAGGGATGAGAGAGCTGAGAGGAGGGAGAGAGCTGAGAGGGAGGAGAGAGCTGAGAGAGCTGAGAGGGAGGAGAGAGCTGAGAGAGATGAGAGAGCTGAGAGGGAGGAGAGTGCTGAGAGGAGGGAGAGAGCTGAGAGGGAGGAGAGAGCTGAGAGAGCTGAGAGGAGGGGGTTTGGTTAAACGAACCGTGGCTACTGTACAAATCAATCCACCCATGCCCAACCCCCACCAGCCCTCCGCCACTTGCAACTCTCCTCGGCCGGGGCCCGTGCCACGCAACTTCCTCCTCACTCCTCACTGACTACAGTCAGTCGACTTTCGCAATTTTTTGTGTTGCCCCAAAGCCCTCGTGCGGAGGAGGAGGTGGTAGGGCGGGGAGCATCAAAATCTCCAGCGCGACCTCGTCCCTCTACCACCACCACCACCACCCACCGTGGCACGTGCTGTCTCCGCCACAGCACCCACCCACAACACCCCACCACCACAACACCACCCCCACCACAACACCCCTCCCTCCACCACCCCCCTCCCAACACAACACCTCTCCCCCCACCACAACACCACCCCCACCACAACACCCCTCCCTCCACCACCCCCCCCAACACAACACCACCGTTCCCCAACACAACACCACCACAACACCTCCCCCACCAACACAACACCACTCCCACCAACACAACACCAGCCCCACCAACACAACACCAGCCCCACCAACACAACACCAGCCCCACCAACACAACACCACCCCCAACACAACAACACCACCCCCAACACAACACAACACCACACCCCCCCACCAACACAACACCACCCCCACCAACACAACACCACCCCCAACACAACACAACACCACCCCCAACACAACACCACCCCCAACACAACACAACACCACCCCCACCAACACAACACCACCCCCAACACAACACCACCCCCAACACAACACAACACCACCCCCACCAACACAACACCACCCCCAACACAACACCACCCCCACCAACACAACACCACCCCCAACACAACACCACCCCCAACACAACACCACCCCCACCAACACAACACCACCCCCAACACAACACCACCCCCACCAACACAACACCCAACACAACACCCAACACAACACCACCCCCAACACAACACCCCCAACACAACACCACACCCCCCCACCAACACAACACCACCCCCAACACAACACCCCCAACACAACACCACACCCCCCCACCAACACAACACCACCCCCCCACCAACACAACACAACACCACCCCCCCCACCACAACACCACACCACCCCCCCACCAACACAGCACCACCCCCCCACCAACACAACACAACACCACCCCCCCACCAACACAACACCACCCCCCCCACCAACACAACACCATCCCCCCCACCAACACAACACCACCCCCCCACCAACACAACACCACCCCCCCACCAACACAACATCACACCACCGTTCCCCAACAACACAACACCACCCCCCCACCAACACAACACCACCGTTCCCCAACAACACAACACCACCCCCCCACCAACACAACACCACCCCCCCACCAACACAACACCACCCCCCCACCAACACAACACCACCCCCCCACCAACACAACACCACCCCCCCCCACCAACACAACACCACCCCCCCACCAACACAACATCACACCACCGTTCCCCAACAACACAACACCACCCCCCCACCAACACAACATCACACCACCGTTCCCCAACAACACAACACCACCCCCCCACCAACACAACACCACACCACCGTTCCCCAACAACACAACACCACCCCCCCACCAACACAACATCACACCACCGTTCCCCAACAACACAACACCACCCCCCCACCAACACAACACCACACCACCGTTCCCCAACAACACAACACCACCCCCCCACCAACACAACACCACCCCCCCACCAACACAACACCACCCCCCCACCAACACAACACCACCCCACCACCAACACAACACCACCCCCCCACCAACACAACACCACCCCCCCACCAACACAACACCACCCCACCACCAACACAACACCACCCCCCCACCAACACAACACCACCCCCCCACCAACACAGCACCACACCACCGTTCCCCACCAACACAACACCACCCCCCCACCAACACAACACCACCCCCCCACCAACACAACATCACACCACCGTTCCCCAACAACACAACACCACCCCCCACCAACACAGCACCACACCACCGTTCCCCAACAACACAACACCACCCCCCCACCAACACAACACCACCCCCCCACCAACACAACACCACCCCCCCACCAACACAACACCACCCCACCACCAACACAACACCACCCCCCCACCAACACAACACCACCCCCCCACTAACACAACACCACCCCACCACCAACACAACACCACCCCCCCACCAACACAACACCACCCCCCCACCAACACAACATCACACCACCGTTCCCCAACAACACAACACCACCCCCCCACCAACACAACACCACCCCCCCACCAACACAACATCACACCACCGTTCCCCAACAACACAACACCACCCCCCCCACCAACACAGCACCACACCACCGTTCCCCACCAACACAACACCACCCCCCCACCAACACAACACCACCCCCCCACCAACACAACACCACACCACCGTTCCCCAACAAATGGCATCGCTCGTCGCTAGCGGACGTCGTCGGGGGCCAGCAATCGGCTGGCGTGCGGCGGCGGCGGCGGCTTCATAGTTGTGGTTCCTGTTGTTGTTCCTGTTGTTGTTGTGGTTCCTGTTGTTGTTGTTGTTCCTGTTGTTGTTGTGGTTCCTGTTGTTGTTGTGGTTCCTGTTGTTGTGGTTCCTGTTGTTGTTGTTGTTGTGGTTCCTGTTGTTGTTGTTCCTGTTGTTGTTGTTGTGGTTCCTGTTGTTGTTGTTCCTGTTGTTGTGGTTCCTGTTGTTGTGGTTCCTGTTGTTGTGGTTCCTGTTGTTGTTGTGGTTCCTGTTGTTGTGGTTCATGTTGTTGTTGTGGTTCCTGTTGTTGTTGTTGTTCCTGTTGTTGTGGTTGCATGTTGTTGTTGTGGTTCCTGTTGTTGTTGTTGTGGTTCCTGTTGTTGTTGTGGTTCCTGTTGTTGTTGTGGTTCCATGTTGTTGTGGTTCCTGTTGTTGTGGTTCCATGTTGTTGTTGCTGCTGCTGCTGCAGGCCGGCCAGTAGGCCGGCCGCCACCCGCCGACCGAGCGACTCTGCGTTCGCCGCACAGTGAAGGTAAGAAGGAAGTTGAATAGTAACACCACGGCAGGGGGTGTCGTCCACCCTCCTCCTGCTCCTCCACGGGCTGGAGCTGCCAGCTGCTGTGTGAATACCACAAGATGCTTGTGACAAGCAGCCCCCTACCAGTTCACTTGCTGGCCTGCTCCTTGCTTATACTAAGTGCGGTGGTCGTCGTGGTCGTCGTCGTGGTGGTGGGGGGGCGATTTTCTCGCGCTGCGTTGCTCTGAACGCCACCCCCCCCCCCCCAATCTTACATAGCCCCCCTCCCCCTGCATAGTGTCGGGTGAGAGTGGGGGGGGTGGAAGTGTAAACAATAGTGGAACTAATTGTTTAGAGAACCCTCCTCTCCTCCATCCTCTCTTCCATCACCACCACCACCTTTGTCTCTCTCGCGTGTTCAAAGAGACGACTGCCGTGTGGTGGTGGTGGTGGTGCTGGGGGGGGTCTCTGTGACGTAGTCAGCCCCCCCCCCCAAATCTTACATAGCCCCCCTCCCCCTGCATAGTGTCGGGTTCGAGTGGGGGGGTGGATGTGTAAACAATAGTGGAACTAATTGTTTAGAGAACTCTCCTCCATCCTCCTCTCTCTTCCATCACCACCTTTGTCTCTCTCACGCGTTCAAAGAGACGACTGCCGTGTTGTGGTGGTGGTGGGGGGGGTCTCTGTGACGTAGTCAGCCCCCCCCCCCCACCCCTTAGGTCGCCACTGGCATCGTGGCATGGAGGAGGGTGAAGGTTTCTGTGTCGGGTACGGACGATGGCGATGATGGTGGTGTTGTTGTTTTATCGAACGAGATAAGTCGCGTTCCTTGATGGATGTGCACAGCTGTCAACCCATACGGGGTTTTTATTTTTTTTACCCCGTATTCTTGTACAGGGGAATTGAGCTTGCAAGTACGTTTCGATATGCGAGCAACACAAATATTTATATTTGTGTATTTGTTCGTGTATTTGTTTGTGTATTTCCTCGCTTGTGACGGGGACTTCGTTGGACGGGCGTGGAGATGTATAAGAGGCACGGGGTGGGTGACCAGTATAGATGGGGGTCTGAATTGGTCTGCGATAAGGTAGGGCGATGATAATAATGGGGGGGGGGGGGAGGGGGGGTGTTGAGCAAGGATTATTATGGATGTGCATGCCGCCTTGCGGTGCCCACCGGGCGGTGGTGCGGTGGGCACCGGGCGGTGCTGCGGTGGGCACCGGGCGGTGCTGCGGTGCCCACCGGGCGGTGCCCACCACCAAGGCGGCCCCGGTGACTTGGAGGCCGCCGCTGCTACGGCGTGGGGTCGGGGGGGGGGGTGGTGGTCGGGGTCGCGTTTGCCCCCTAACCTCGCCTCTCTCCTCCTCCTGCTGCTGCTGTCTCTCCTCCTCGTTGACGGGAATGGGTTGTGGCTCGGTGTTTATGATGTTGTTGTTGGTATTGCGTTGAGGAGGAGGAGGGGTGGGGTTGTTTGAACAACAACAAAATGTCTTGGCGGACCTGCGGGCACTTGTCGAGATGCCGCTCCGTCCTGTCTGCTGTGTGAGTTGAAGCCCATCGCCACCACCAGCACCAACAAACACATCGCTGTGGACCCCCCCCCCCCCCCATACGGTTTAACTCCGTATTCTCGTACAAGGGAAATCGAGTTTGCAGGCCCATACGGCGTACAGCCGTTTCAGAACGGGCAAAAAATAATTTGATTGTCTTATTTGTTTGTGTTTCTCCCCTTGTGATGGGACTTTGTCGGATGAACGTCGAGATTTATAAGTGGCACTGGGGTGTGTGGTCAGTAATACGGTAGGCACTGATATGGGGTTGACAGCTTTGCCACAAAGACGACCCTCGCCCATATAGCCTCGGCAGACTGTTTGGGGCAAGTGCTGTTAGCGAGCAGCAGCAGCAGCAGCATCAGCACATGAATGCCGGCACGGCACAAGACAAAGATCCCCCATACAGCCTTAAGACATTTTTAGGGCAAGTGCCGTTCGTGAGCACCCATTTGTAAGGTTGGCACGCGGCACGCGACGGACGGACGGTGTGGTGGGTGACCAGCACTAAGCACCACGCTCGGCCGCCTTTGTCTCCCCCCATTGCTGATGTCTCTACGCACCGCACCATGTGGAGGTTAGAGGCTTAGTGGACCTAGGGAAGGCCCAGGACCGATTCGAATAAATCGTCACTGGCGTTGATGACCATGAGCTTGAATCGAACTCGGGATGCCACAACGCTCACAATTAATCTCTGTCGTGTAGCAGCCACGGAGACTGCTGGGACAAGTGCTGTGAGCGAGCACCAAATACAAAGACGTCCCCCGTGTCGACTTTAACAGAGTGCTGGGGCAAGTGCTGTCAGAAGATCTGGGTCACGTTGTGAGTTGTGCAGAGGGAATGGTAAGATGTCAGTGGCGTGCCTTCTGGGGCAGCAAACCTTCGGTATCTGTAATTTTGCTTTCGTGGCCAATTTACGTAATGCGATCTTTCCTTGAACTTCTATAGTAAAAGCGAAACGGTTGATAAATAGTTCCAATTTTTTTTTTACGTTTGCACGCCTCTTGTTATTTTCTTACCTTTGGTTCACTTCATCTGCTGTCTCTTATGCCAGCCCCGATGCCCCTCCATCCTGAACAATCTTAATTTGCCCGTCTCTCTTGATCGGTATTACTTCGCATTGTTCTCGGGATGCTTTTCCACCGTGCTGAGTTCAGTGCTAAGAGAGCCCGTTACAACACTGCTCCCACACCGACCCTCCCAAGTATGTCGCGTCTCGATATTAAAAACGCTTTACCGCGTTTCATATATTCGGCCCGGTGTCTCGTCACACGAACTGTTATTTTTGACGTTGCGTTCATGGAGAGGTTATTATTATTTTTGTTGCTTTGATGGTACACTTTCTTCAAGAGTTGCGGAGATGATTACACCCTCTGCTACCCGGTGTGGTTGAATTGGCTCGGCCCACTTTCGTGGCTTTTGCAGGTTTTTGAGGCAAGTCGAGGCATGTTCGAGTTCAGTGTTTGGGCTGTGTCTTGGCAGTGGGCAGTTGGGAGGGGGGGGGGGCACCCCGAGCCATTAAGTGTTGATTTTTTTTATTGCTGGCATTTATATTAGAGATGGTTTACTGTTACTCTCCCTGTTGTACACGGCTAACCTGGCAGATCTCGTTACCCTTAAGAAAAATATACAGCTTAAAAAAAATAGATATCTTCCATTACTGGTTTCACAATGAGCAACGAATGTTTTGATCTTGACTTAAAGCTTTCGTGACTGCAGGAATTCATATTCTTTGGGTCTTTCGGTAAAGTCAGGTAGAACAAAAAAATAAACCAAAAACTACGACGTTTCGATCGCAACACAAGCAATCGTGTTGCGATCGAAACGTCGTAGTTTTTTGTTTATTTTTTTGTTCTCCGTGACTTTACCGAAAGACCCAAAGAATATGAATGTTTTGATTGTAATAAGTGCAATATCGTCGCGGCCTGCGAATGTAAGATCACAAGGATCCAATGCCCCATCGGGGGTCGGGGTGATGAAACAAGTCCTGCTTTGTTGGAAGTTCAAGAGCGCTTGTCCTGTGGGAAGACTCGCCCCCCCCCACCATAGAAATGTGGAATTACCACCATTAGCACTGGGCAGTAAACAGACTGCACTGCTCTGTGAGAGATCCGGATGAATTCTTCATCCCGTAACACGATACTAATGGCACAATCGGCATATAAACTGGAGGGAAAAGACATTAAAAAACGGACAAACGTTTCTCTTTTTCTTTAATTGAGATGGAAACCACGATGATATTGTCTATAAGTACAGTGCTAATTTGTTTTTTCTCGTACAGAAACGTTTTTTCCAAATAGAGTTTGTGTTCATTTAGTTTTTTTAAACAATGTCCCTGGTGTGAGGTGTGTAGTAAATTGCTAAAAGGCCCTTTGAATGAGCATGTGAGATTGCTGCATGTGCCATTCTTTCGAAGGGCAGTTTACATCATGGGGAAGCTGCGCGGTGTAATGGCTAGCACACCGGACTTACAATCTGGAGATTACCGGTTCGATCTATCGGCGTGGCAGCTGTTAAACATTGGGCAAGTTTCTTTAATCTACCTATGTTCACCCAACAGTATCTACATGGGTACACTACAGTTCGTCGATCGAAGGTTGCACGTGCCGAGGTGAAGCGTAGGTGCGCCGAGTCTCGTAGGCCAAAAAATACACTCCGGAGTGGCTCTCTAGAGCCCCTTCTTCTAGTGGAGGCCTTTCTGCCTGTTGTGGCATTCGCAAGAAATTTCAGGGCTGCACCTTTACCTTTTTCTCTCTTTTTTTTTAGATCGCAAAAAGGTAAAATATTTTTTTTAGGGAATCACGCTCAAGATGGCCAGTGGCTTTTTAACTGGACTCGAGCCAACGCAGTTTTCAGAAAAGTTGCAAGGAGGTACTTTAGGCAAGTCTAGAAATATTCCCGGTGATAGATTTCCAATATGTTCATGAGATATTCATAGCTCGGTCTCTCCACCTTCATTCGCTGACCTTCCCATATCCAGTATTCACCTAAATTCACGTGATGGTTTGAGGCGTTTGCCCGACAGGGAGTGGATTTGCCTTGACTTTGAGCATTATTTGATAAACGAATACAGTTGCGGGGGGGGGGGGTCCTCGAGGATATATATTAAAAAAAGCTGAGCTTCACGATGTTTTGTGACGTTATGCACGCAATATATATAACAATTGATTATTATCGTTATTCACGTCCTTCTGGAACTACTGAGCAATCTCAGGACTGCGAATGGCCGACACGTTCCTCGCATTTCGCACACTAGGGCACCTCGCGCTCAACGAACTCGCCGGGTGATTTGGTCTTTTGTAGGGGGGAAACTTTAGGTGATGCGTCATCCATTTCCTCGCCCGTTTAATTGTGGAGACTCTAATAAAAAAAAGTCAGCACCTTTATCGATGGCCGTTAAGTGCTGGAAATGTGCATCGATGTTTGATAGGTACAGTATGTGCACATATCCATTCACAGTGACCCCGTCGTGTCATTCAGAAAGCAGCCGCCAGTCCATAAAGGTATCGTGCATTATTAAAGAATGATACTTAGCAGTTTCAGTGAGGTCAATAAAACTGTGTATATATATACACACACACACACATGCATTTGGTTGCATGAAGATTTTAGCGAACAAGTTTTTCATTGCTTAACCTCAGCGTGTACACCGTAGCGTTAGCGATGCGGGCCGCATTGAGAGTCGAGAGAGTGCCGTGTGTTTTATCAGCATCTCGGCTGCGTTCATTTTGAATATTACTGCCGTGTGATCTTGAAGATCGCTTGGGTTGTTCGATTAAATAAAAAAACATAAGCACATACGAAATATGTTACGAACATTTTAACTACGTAGATGAAATTGCTGTCAGATTAGAATTATTTAATAATGCGTGAATTATACATTTATAGATAACCCGTATAAGCCTCTTTCTTTCGAATCAAAACAATCATCCAATGAATTGCAGCATCCAAACAGTCACATATATAACAATTACTCTTATCAGGTCGCAAATGTTACTATCTTGAGGAAACCTGCTTCGTACTAAACTACCTGGATAATCAAGACACATTAATTTTATTTACAGGTGTCCGGCACAAGCTGGTTGGTAATGGTGGAATTTACAAAGGAAATTAATTGCAATGTAAGAGATGTTGCTCACATTAATGTTCACCGTGTGCTGTTCTCAGTCGTACAGTTACAGTGCTATATCAGAACTAGCCTTTTGCCCGTCCAAGGATGGGTGTATTGCAGTAAATATGAAACTTGCAACCGAAAAGCAGACGGCGACGTGATATTCATTGCATCAATTCGTGTGCAATTTTTGTAATGCCGCAGTGACACAAACTTATTTCATTTAAAGGTTATAATCCCTTGTTCAGCATGACGTCCTTTTTACTTCGATGTCTCAACAGCGTTACGGAGATCGCGTGACGTGAGGGTTCTGCCTTTGTAGTGAGGGTTTGTAAGTTGACGCTGAGGAGGGGGGAGGAGGCGCCTCGGCCCTCCGTGTGGAGTGACGTCAGCCACTAATTATTATTAATGGAGGGGGGGAGTGTCCATTTGGAGGACTTTACCTGTTCATGATTATTAATGAGGGGGGCTGGCCGACGTGGAGTGACGTTACGCGCGGGACACACAGACATTCTTGGCTCATTATAGTAGTAAATGATAATGAGTAAGATCAGTTTGGAGGCTCGGGTTGTTGGTGGTAGCGGTGATGTCGATTTGTTGGCAGTGAACTGTGGAATCTTTTTGCTAGAATGCTACCTTCTGGGATGTTGACGTTGAATAACTACGCTACAACTCCCACGCCACATTTTTACGCATGATTCTGGATTTTAAGCACGTGATTTGATTTCTTATAACTCGGCCATCGATGTTCTCTCCATGTCAGAGAACACAGGAAGAGGGGGCCCTGTATTTCATGTGTTAACTGGGAGGTATGAAATTCAGACCATTCACCTTTTGATTTGTATGGTTGTGCTGGCCATGTTCCTGCAGCTGACAGGACTGGCATATGATTTACATGTCTTTCATAGGGCACTACCAAAGGCACTAGATTTTGGAATTATATATGTGTGTGGTAAAGCTCTCATTTGTAATATAAATGGCTTAAAGAATCAAGCAGCACACCATTGCAGGCATACATATATGTAATGCATTTGGATGCTAAACAATGGGTGAATGCACACCTACGCTTCTCTGCTGCTGTGAAGTAGGGCCATTACCCCAAATTGTAGCCTGATATGGAACACATTGTCTGACAAGTTAATGACAGCAGCAGTGATGTGTGTTTTTGATTCGTGCAATTACACATGACAATTACATACGGCACTGAAAGTTGGCGTTTCCTTGCACTCTGTTGCAATGCTTACATTCTCTACGTCTACCTGCAAAGAACACTGCTGTACCGGGCATGTTCAACCGAGGACTAAAACACATCGATGCAAAGTTGTGTGCGACTGCGGGTTTGATGTGGTGCGTGGCTGTGAATGTGGCGAAGCATTCTGACCGCTGCTGTTTTGAACCTCGCGGTGGCAGGGCCTCGCCCTCGAGCCAGCGGCTGCAGCTCGTCGAGGTCGCCCCTCGGTGGAGGGGTTGATTGCAGTGTCGCCGAGTTTGTGCACGAGGTGGGGACAAGTCGAGGAAGATAGCGCAGTCCGCTTTTCCAGCCGAGCTTCCAAGAGAAAAGCAGTTTGGCTGTGCTCAGATTGCCACGGGATGTGATGCCGGATGAACTTGGCGCATTCTGACTTACTGCTCGTGCATTTCTTCTAAAGCAAACAATAATATGAATTTAAACGGTGTTTGGCCTAGAGATTTGTACGGAAATAAGGTCTCAATTGGAATGTTCGAACGAGAGGTGGCCAGGTGGCTCGGAGGTAAGAGGGCTGAGTTGGCAACTGCTGAGATGCTAGGTTTGAATCCAGAGGTCAGAGAGCTGAGCTGGAAACTGCTGAGATGCGAGGTTTTAATCCAGGCTGCTGCCAGGTTCCTCAAGTGTGGCGCGTTATAATGGTCTCAACCTGGTCACCGATGACTCCGCCAAGATAACATTGCATGAAATTTGGTTCTGTTACAGCTCTGAGATAAAGAATCGTGCAACGAACCTCACTTGTGTATGCAGAGCCATTTGCAGAGATCAGAGGTAGCTCTGATATCTGCTTTCATGGACCATTGTCTAACAAAGGGTTGCACTGCTCTGCTAGAGAATCAAAATGATACTTCTGTCTCATGCCATGACACTGACGGATCAAATGTTTTTTTGGGAGAATAATAATTAAGAAATATAGAATACCATTATAATAATATTCATCAGTCGAGACTAATATGCACTTTGCCACGAAGATTTCCAGACCACGATATCTGCCATTCAGGATACAGTATTCAGTAGCAAACATCCTTGCATTGTTTGGGCCTTGAGCAGATGAGTTGTATCAATATGAAGCGACAAGCCCTAATTTATTCTCAATTAGCCACAGTGCTGTTCGCAAACAATAGGCCATAAAGTGGTGATTAGTAGTGCTGGAATGAATACAAGCCATCATACATGGTTGATGAGGGTAATTATGGAATTGTAGAGGTAGCATTTGTATCTTGCTGTGTATGGATATATTTTTGTATTCTCTTTAAATGGGTTGGACATTTGTGAAAGGGCATCGTAGCTCATCGGATTCCAACAGTCTAAATAGATTCTGATTCTGTTGTACAATGGAGACTATCGATGGAGTTGCAGCCAAAGTCCTTGTCAATGGTTACATGGGGGGGGATCTGTCTGTGTCTTTGTGATCGCAGGAGGTGAGTGAGGCATCATGAGCGGTGTCGGGGAGGGGGCGGCCGAGCCAGGTCCTGCCGAGTCCCGCAAGCGCAAGCTCTCCGGCTCCGAGCCAATCGGGCCCAGGTATGTGCACACGCAGCAGCCATTTTGTCAGTCCACTGCTGGATGAGGGCCTTCCCCATGCCGTGTGGGTCGCCCGAGTTATTTGAACACGCTCTCGCTGATCAGTGCTGCTCAGTGAAAGCGGGGGGGGGGGGGAGCGGTAGAGACGGCAGCATAGAAGTCCAATACAGCAATAGTTTTGTTGCACTCCCCTCTGCTACCCACTAGGTAGCCCGAACACACCGGCTTCAGATTGCCTCTCCAGATACAACAACGAATGAATCGAGTATTTTTTTTGTTGTCGATTACTCTGGGTTTTTTTTTTCTCTCTCATTTGCAGCTAATCACAGGCCATTTTTGTTGTCTGCATTAGTTGGCACGGGTGGCCATTGATACAAAATAAACAAATTTGAATACATTCAAGGAATTTAGCAAAGTCATCGTCCCACACATTCTGCCGCACTGCGTTTACGCCGAGCCAGCAGCGGCAGCAGCGGGTAGACATTGCGGCAACGATAACTGGAGGGTTTCTGTTTCTTATAAGAAATTAGAAATGAAAAAAAACGACACGTACGCCTGTGTTTTTTCGTGTTTTTTTTTCGTCGTTGCAGTTGGAAGAAAAAACATTTTTTCCTTGCAGAAGCGGCCACCCGCTAGCGTTAAATAATTTCCTACTTTACTGAAACCATTTCAATTTCAGTTGTGTTTATTCCGACTGTACGGTAATTTGTAAATGTTAATGGGCATTTAATGCAATATATATGGGAGGGGATTCTGTGTGTGTGCACGTGCGGTTGTTCTAGCCAACCAGTAAATGGAGCGGGTCTCGGATGCTAATACTGAAAACTATGTAGTGTTCTTTTTGTTTGGCCGATCATTTGAAAAACACATCAAAACAAAACGAGTCAAGTGTCTCCATGCACAAACAAGTATAGAGCAGTGTGCGGCCACCCTGAGCCAGTGATGGGAATTCCGCAATACGATGGTAGCATATGCCAGTTTATCCAAAGGTCAACTGCCGGCGACTTCCAACAAAGTGGTGCATCGTTTATAAAACTAGAAGGGACAATGGACCGGCATATGAATGCACACATTTCTAAGTGACTTGAGCATTCTAGCTTGGCACCAGCATCCAATCAAAGGAGAATAATTAACAACGGTTTTTGTCCATCTACAAAGGCTTCCCCCACTCAGTGTTGGTCACGGGCTCACTTTGGCCATACTTCACACTGGCCAGCGCGGGTTGGTGAAGGGGCTTGCCTCAAACCGGCTCGGATATCCCTTGCGTGATTGGCTCCGTCAGCTAACCACTTGCCACAGCTGCACCCCACCATCGAGTGTATTATTCATAAAATACAATGTCGCCCACACAGCTGTATCGAGACTCATTGTGGTGAGCTTGCATCTCCATAATTCAGAATCTGCATCGTGTGAAATTGCCACCGTCTTGTCATCCTGATTGTATTCCTCTTCCCCCCGCTCCACCGCCCCCTGGCACGTGTAAGCCGTGCCGGGACCGTGCCAAATCAGTCGGCACGGGTCAGGATTCACCAATGAACGCATAGAGACGCATGTAGTTGACGCAGTGGCGCTGTGTCCTCGGCGTACTGATCGATGTCACGCAGTGAGCGTGTCGTTAGTCCCATCCTTGAGCCTGTGTCCCCGAGCCAGGCTCGGATATCTTATGAGGCCAGCGTAGCACGTTTTGGTTCTGGCACGGCACGTGGTCAACCGAAAACCACCCGTACCAGGCTCGGTGCTTGGCTGGATTCGTATGTGCCAGTAAAGAAGGGGGGTGTAAACGTGTGTGTGTGTGTGTATGTATGTGTATATATCATCATGTTTCTCCCACTGACCACCCCACCCTCCCTCCTCCCTCCCCCATCCCCCGTGAATCTGTGCCACCACAGTGTGAAGTGCACGCCGGAGCGGCAATGGCGCGAACAAGAGAACAAGTACATCGAAGAGCTGGCCGAGCTGATCTCGGCCAACATCAGTGACATCGACAGCCTCAACGTAAAGCCCGACAAGTGCGCCGTGCTGCGCGAGACGGTCAACCAGATCCGCCAGATCAAGAGGCACGAACAAGGTAAACGCGCGCACCCACCTCGCTCTCGGCTCGCGCCGCTCCGCTCTGGGGCAGCTGTTGCTCTGCCCCACTGTCAATTGTGCGTTTATGTTACTCCAGAGTGCTACTCCCCCGCTCAAGACGGCCACGCGGTCATGCTCATCTCCGTTCGCACTGAAGGGAAAGCGTCGTTTGGATTAAATAGTTTGGTTTTAGCGGCAGGAACGGCGCTTCAAGCGATGGTCAAAAGTCGTGCCGCTGTTCAAACGAGCCTACGGGCGATGCTTATCCTCGGGCAGTGGCTCTGAGCCAGTGGCAGAAATTCCACATTCTTATGGCTCGCGTCTTACAGTAAACCACCGTGTCTACAATGAGACTCATCTGTGCGGCGTAAAACCGCCTCTGCGCCGCACGTTCATCATTTGCGGTCACCATTGCACGCGTCCAAAGGAGAATTATTCGTTACGTTGACATTACACCGGGCAAGCGTGATCCTCGATCGGTTGTTCTACCGCATGCCCCCGTGTCGCGTCGCGTGTAAGCCGCATGGTTAGCGCTGCAGTTGTCGTGAGCAAAATGGCTAAAGAGGGCATGTCTTTCAAGCGTGAAGCTGTGATCGAATTTATAGTGAGAGACTTGTGTTCAGGCTGCGTGCTCTTGTTTGTACGGGGTCACCTGCATATGTTAAGGCAATGTCAGACAATTGGTTCAGTGATTTGAAGACAGTGGAACATTGCTGATGAGTCTAGTAGCATTGGAGTTGGAAGAGCAGTAATTCTAACCAACGTGAACTGGCAAACTGGAGTTCTGTTGTGACGTTACAGTGCTGGAAATTGCATGGACAAGTGACGGTAAAGGTACATTCCTGCAATTGCGTGCTCACGCCACTGCTGGCAGAAGGGCTTACACCAGAGGGCACTCTACAGAGCCTCTGCAAGCAGTTTTTTTACTTACTATTCCGTGCTGGAATACCCACACGTTGCCCCAGCACATGCGACCTATCGATCGTTGAGCTTGTGCAACTATTTATATACTGCTGGGTGGACAGAAGCAGGATGCGGTGGGGGGTGGTGGGATTTAGGAACCTTGCGCGTTGTTTCAAGTGAAGCACCAGGAGATCAAACTGGCGACCACTGGATTGTGGCGTGCTAACCATTACATTAGAGCTGCATTGTGCACAAAATTCTTTGGCACGTGTCGTGACGGGGGTACTGCAAGGTCCGACCGTGTCCGTCCGTCCAGCGCTTGCCGAGCTGCATTGGCTTCTGGTTGCCCAAACGAATGCATTATAAGGTGGCGCTCGTTGCACGCAAAGCGCTTGCCACAAATTAACAACAATACCTTGCTGATGTCGTCAAGCAGCATAAGCCGTCACCGAACTCCGATCATCCTCGCAGCGGCTTTTGGCGAGCTATCGAACAATGACGGTCACTGCATCTCGCGCTTTCAGCTGCGCTTTTGCGGCCATCTGGAACGCTCTGCCTTTCCGATATTAGGAAGCCACTGGAGCTATGCACTTTTAAATCTAAATTGAAAACTAATTTCCTAAGAACTGCTTCTTGTGTTTAGTTTGTTGTCCTTTCCCCGCACGGTTGGCTACGTACGGTGCATTATAAGTTCTACATACATACATCCCATGGCAGAGAAGTGACAGCAGTAGCTTGGCCTCACGACGCTTTGTCAGCTGCATAAGTGTCCGCTGGTAAGATGTTGTGAAAGTAGATTTTAATACATGCATTCTGTGTGTGACCTTCGTACGTGAAACAGATTTGCCTTGTCAGAGAATTCCTATTGGCCGTTTTAAGAAAACGTGGTGCCCTTCAAGGCTTTGGTGCCAGAGGCATGCAGGTTCATTTTGTAGCAAAACTGGTCTGTACTTTTTTTCATTTCTCCAGGATTGTTGGTGACGCGCGCGAGTGCTTGTAATCCGGCAAATCGGAGGCGGCGGGGGGGATTTTGGCTCGCACAGAGATGAGATGCCAAACTACTACAAGGTTTACAGGGTGTCCGTTAAATAGCAATACAGCAAGTGGGTTGATGACCGGGCCGGAAGCGATGTGTGTTTCCCAGCGAGAGCCCACGGTATAGAGAACACAAGACGCCATTTACTTACATCGAAAACTTTACTACGTTGACTGTGTTTGTTTGTAATGTCATTTTGTTAAAATTTTAACTGAAAATACAGGGAACTGCATTGGTGGCGGTGCACAAGGACATTAAAAACACTATCAGTGGGAAGATTCACTTCCTCCAGGAATTATGAATTTGTTGAAAATCAGTGTTGCGATTGACGAATCTATATATATATTTGTTTTAACTTGTTTTGCTCCATGGTAGCGGCTCTGCTGTCTACAGTGGTGTGATGTAAACCCATTACATAACAAAACAAATTTACAAATACCTACTTTTATACCATGCTATTCGGCCCACGTCTTGCAAGCTTTAAGGATCTATATTCATTGATTAATTGATGCATCGCTCAACCCCGAGAGAAAAAAAAAACACCTTAGCATTGTTGTCATTCCGACTGCTTTTGTAGCAGAAAAGTGAAGTGCAGGCAACATTTGGGACAATGGCCTTTTTTCTCCATCCCGCGGTAAAGGTCATGACACAAATTGTTCACCTATTAAATGTATATATACCTATTATATTTGTTGTAATAAGGTGGTATTGCGGGGCTATTTTGTGGGCTCCATCGGACCGTGTATAAAAATCCATTGTCGCACTGTGCATAAATGCTCCCATGTCTGTACTTGCCGCCTTCACCGATAAGCACTGACACACATGATCTGGATGGCATCCGGAGGCCCTCATCCAGCAGTTGAATGTCCGTGTACGCAAGGCACCATTTGTGAAGATATTAATGAGGTGATTTCAGTTCATATATTGGCTTAAATCTGATAGTCTTGTGTTTTAATATTGAACAAGAATGTTCAGGGAAAGGGTTTTCCAGTGGATAAGTTTTGAACAGTATCATTACATAATCTCCCCGTTTACTGGAAGTGGCAAGTCCAAGCAATCCTCAGCCACCACAAATCACATGTGGTCCTCTAAAAAATGCTGAGCGTTCATGTAAAGTTCATCCATTTATTAATTCACTCCTGGAGGAAGGCCGCCTCCCCTCTGCCTTCCGGTCATGTGGTTTGCTTAATCATACTTCACCGTGCCTCTTCGTTGCGCGTTGGTGACACGGGAGAGCCCAGGACTGGTTGAGAGATCACTCGCTCACAGATGTTACCCATGGCTGGGAATCGAACTCGGCTAACCAAGTTCATAGCGCGACATGCGCTAATGTTCCTGCCCAGTACTTCCATTTCAGTTTTATACCCGTTTCAGGCATGTCGGTATACATTTCACTGGCAGTTATCCTCAGCGGAGGACAGCTTCTCAGCTCGATTTGATTATTCGCGTTTGCGGTGTATTTTCAATAATGGCTGAGACGTATCAATGGGCAGATGGAATGGGCGCCACGGTGGAGAGATGTTAACTCCCTCGCCTGGTATGCAGGAGGTCGTGGGTTTGATCCCGACCCTAATGCTTGTATATTTAGAGTTTGCGTGTTCTCCCCGTGGTCGCGTGGATTTTTCTCCGGGTGCTCCAGTTTTTCCCTCCACATTTAGAAACGTGCGTTTAGAGTATTTAGCTGCTCTACATTTCCACGTGATAAGCCACTGCGTTGAGCTATCGTTTGTGGCCAGGTCGCTAATGAAAAAAGAACTATACAGTGCAGTGGGCTCACCTGGTAAAATAAAAAAGAAGTTTAAAAAAAATGTTACAATGCCCCCCTTCCTCTCCCAACCTCTCCCTGCTCCTTTTTTTCTTTTTTTAAACTGTGTTTTTCTTCCCCTATGGCCTCTCGGCTCCTACTTGAAAGGGCTTATTAACAACACTTAACAACCATTGCTATAAACACAAATGTCCCACTTTTGTGCTTGGTGCTAATTGTGCATAGAATTTCGGTGTTTCAGTGCCAGCACCTTGTCATCTTAAGCTCCCGGGTCACGTGACACCCTTGTTGAAGAGTGCTTCCTGCCGTTGTTTGTGCAAACGTGTTCACACAGTCAGGTCTGCAGCAGTACTGGGTGGGCACACACAAAGACAAAGATCCCCCGTGTAGCCTTAGCAGACTGTTGGGGTGAGTGCCATTAGCAAGCACCTGTGAGGGCCGGCACTGCACACGACGACAGGGTGGGTGGCCAGCACCACGCCCGGCCGCCTTTGTTTCTTCCCCAGTGGCAATGTTTGCACTTCGCACCAAGGACGCATTTTAGGCTGAGTCGACCTAGGGGAGGCCCAGGACCGGTTCAGATCGTTGCCATGAGCAGGAATCGAACTGGGGTTGCCGCGTTGGTAGTGCAGCGGCGCGAACCGTTGCACGCGCTCGGTCACACTCCTGTGCTGCCACTGGTCACCAATCAGCGGTCAGCTCGTGTGCCACAGTACAAAGTAAACGCTGACGTCAGTCGCGATGGTTGCTTTTGTGGAGGACGCTCGAGCGTTCGTGGAAAATCTAATGCAGTGGTGCAGGCACTGGACGCATGAGGTCGTAAAATGAGGATCGCCCAGGGTTACCACCCATCCTGGTTTTCTCAGGATCGTCCCCATGCTTAGGTAGTTGACCGGTGAAACCTCTGGCTTGCCAAATGTATGTCAGTTGCATAATCATGATAATAACAATCCACTGCCCAAGACAATGCATTTCCATGTGGTTCTAGCCCTCTTCCGGTATTGTGAGTTATTGTTCACATGATATGTCCTCATTTCTTTGTACCTTAGAGGAAAGACTCCTGAGTAGTCATCGCTGCAGCAGAGTTGGTCCATTGGGCCTTGCCGCCAATCCTTTGACTGCTGGGGTTAGACAGCTGGATCAAGCATGGCTGTGTGTTAAACATCACAACTTAGATTTTTGAACCGCCTAAATATAACCTTGTCTAAAGAAGCTCCACAGTGACAAGATGGCTCAACATGAGAAGCGTTGATTGCAGTAATTTTTATTTTATGTTTGTGTAGTGAGTCCAACTGAGCCGCAGACGCTGTCTTGGGAGCAACACTTTATTCGGCAACTTCAACGTAACATCGCACAATCTACACTCGGGTATCGAATACCCATCTAACCACGCTACGGCAGAACTAGACACGGTTCGCTATCCCGGCCCGGACCGAAAGCTGGGTCCCGGACCGCGTGGCTAGAGGCTTCTTCTCCACGACGTGGATCTTCTTCACACCAGCACCACGAAGAACCCCGAGCCCCTCACGGGGGCCCCCCGTTACATCCCCCTGAGCTGGGGCTGGCTCCGCCCCTCGCCCCGCCCACCTTCCAGATCTCTCGAGCTCTTTCTCGAAGGCTCCCGAGAGCTCTTTTAGACCACGTGACCGCCCAGCAGCCCCCGTCCACCGGTGGCCCCCCTCCAATATCATCCGGTCACTTGTCAGCAGGTCAACCAGCGTATCATGCCCCAACGTAACCCTGGCTGGCTGACGCTGCCTCTCGTTCCCACACCGGGAGCCCACACCGCACACTGCTCGCAGTGCCTCCGCGCTGACCAGCGCTCACTCAAGCCCCGCTTGGGCTGGTACTACGCCCCGTAAGCGGGATACACATAACGTTAACGCATTATCCGCCGTGGCTTCTTAAGCCCGGCACCACACAGTGACAATCACAGTCACTACATATGTATGTTGAACTTCTTTCGTGTACTGTACATAGCCAACCGTGATACTCAGAGGTACGGGGGAAGGACAACAAACTAAACACAAAAGCAGCAAGAGTTACGTCATCCCTCATCAAAATTACATCAAGTGATGGCACTTTTTGTGGGAAAAGCCACGGATGTGATGTCACGAAATTCACAAAAGGGACAGCACTGTCGGTGATGTCATATTTTCAAGTGAAATCTCAAAATGCTACATCGTCCACAATCTATTATCAAGGCTGGGATCTATTTCGGCTTAATCTGAAAATTGGGAACGCATCCCTAATGTACGCACGTAGACGCCATCGTAAATTATCTGCGAGTGCGCAGTGGCCTAATCGCCGTCGCGTTTTTTTTTCTCTCGCTGCAACGGCTCGGCGGCCAAGCTGGTGCCTAATTGTAGGTGGATACCTAAAATGGCTCCAGCTGGAAATGGCCCCAAACCCCCCCACCCCACCCACACTCCCTACGATATAGAAACAGTAACTCCCCCTGGGCAGCCTTTGAGATCCCAAAGGTTTACAGCGAGAGCAGGCCGGAGATTATGTATGCAAATTATGGCACGCTGCCTTTATTTGACCACCTGCTTGAAGAGCTGGTCCCACTTGCGCCGGTAAGCCGCAGTGTGCGGGGAATTGCGAGCGCACACCTCCCAGCTTCCTGCCAACTAATCTTGTGGCGTGGTGTGCGAGCCCGCACGAAGGACGTTGTGCTGTGTGCGATTGTGTGGTGGGGTGGAGGGGGGGGGGGTGGTGCTCTGTGGTAGAGCGAGTGGCCCGCAGTCAGACGGTTTCGAGTTCAAATCCTGGTTAGAGGTTGACTCGGTCCCATCATCATTCCGGGGTCGATAAAATTGGTGCCGCTTTGTGGGGAAGTCTACATTGGTTGCCCTATGTTCAGACTCGCTCCTGCCATCAGAAATGTACAATGTTCCCCACCGGCTCGGGGCTATAAGCAGGGGATGAGCGTTACCTTATTGCCCATTTGAGGGAGGGAGGTGGAGAAATGACGGACACCTGAGGTTCACACCGTTAGTTAACTTAGCATGCACGATCGCAGTCATTGTGGTGATATGCATTATAATGCTACTCAGGTACCTATCGTGGTAATCAGAGTTAGGCCGCTACTGCAGCCACATGGTCCCTTCCAATTTTGATGAACATCAACTCTGTTCCTCCACCTGCGTCTGTCAGTCCTGCTCAAATTAGCCCGGCCATTTGTTCTGGTCCTGACCTCGTTGGCATAATACAGCGGGCACGGGGGCGACTCGGTTCGTAGTGCGGGGCCTGCCAAGTATTTATTTCAGTGTCTGCGCAACGGGAGCATTAGCGCACACGCGCATAACGCTGCAGTGGTTTGCGCACCCCCCTCCTCTCTTTCTCTTCCACAAGTTCTGTTGATTTTAAAGCCACGAGGAGACAGTGGGACAGTGGCAACGCATTTTCCGTGTTTGCTTTCTTTGCTGGAAGTGCTTTTGAGTAAGTTAAAATATAACTTTTGTTCCCTGCTCATCTGTGTCTACTCAGCCCCTTTGTTTATTATCTAACCTGTCATGATGACAATTGATAGGCAGAATTTTTTGAAATGTGTAGTTTAACAAAAATATATACGACAATATTACTACTAGCACTGGGAATAGACAAGTACATTGTAGATGAGGGGTCGTGTTTCTAATACGAATTGATATCCCAAAGAGGCGTTGTTAGAGACAGTTATTGTATTTTCTTTACCAATTGCATCATTGTTACTGGAATACAAATTTTCACTTCCATTGTCTCGTTCGTGGGACAAGTGAATCAAAGTAAACAAGCCAAAAAAAACTGCTTTTGAAATCTGGACCTCTTGAAAAGCACGGGTTTTTCGTCGTTGGCGAGATTATCTTTCTGAATGCAGATTGCACGTGGGGATTGAACCGTGAGCTTATAGCAACAACCTCCTGCTGACCCCTGTCGAATTTGACCCCATGTTACCACGTGACCCGACGTGACCACATGGCGCACTTAGACACCGCTTAGCGCTCACGCACATAGAGATACATTAAGCAATTAACAATCCTCTTAATCTGTGTAGATTAATGGTTTAGTTCTTAAGTTGTAGGAGCAATTGGCAAAAAAGGTTTATGCAATTTAAAGGTTAATGCATATGCCATGTTCAGTATGCAGAAGGCTAGGTATTTGAAGCTTTACCAGGATAACTAACAGTATAATTTGAGAGATATCATATCTAATCAAGAAAGTGGCGCATGGTTCATTGACGTTCAGTGTTAAGTTATATATCGATTTAAACATTGTTAGCTTGACACATAATTTGCTTAGATGTTGCCGCACAGCACCATGGAGCGATATAGCAGTGGCACGTTCGGATATTCACCTCAACCATGTTGCCCTGACCAGTTGCAATAGGGGCATAGCCAATCCCTGGGGATTGTTGGGTCCATATCAGAGCACAAATAACCATTGGGATTGCGTTGGGAATATTAAAGAATCACAAGCCCCATCTACCAAAGTTGTGGAAACCAGCACACGGGTACAGTTCTAGAAAGGGCAGTATTCCATAGCCATTGCCATCATCAGCCACTGCCGGATGATGGCCTGTCTGGCAGCATCCCTCCTCATCTTGCGGTGCAACAATCCATCTTGCACCTGTACATGGGCTGATTTCACCACTCCATTGGCAATGGTAGGCATCTTCTCAGCCGTGTTCTCTCCTTTGGCGTTCGCTGTCATTCGTCTCTCTATCTCCGGCCATCATCCCATCCTAGTGACCTATCCTTCCCCATCCCACTTCCTGAACAGTTAATGCAACGTGTCATTGATTGGTATCTCTAACTTTTTCATGTGTTCTCTCATCCACATGTACCTTTCCCAGTCTGTCAGTGTAATTCCCAGCGTGCACCCTCACCAATGCTTGTTCTGTCAGTGTTGCCAATGATGAGGTAGAGGGGGGGGGGGGGACCAAATAGAAACAAAACACCAAACTGGTAAACTGTATCTCTTCCACTTAACACCTGACTACAGCGAAACGGCTTGGTTCACAGATGCAAAGTTGCGGTGTTGAGCGGAGACATGGCAACGCAAGGCGCTGCTAACGCGGGAGGGGGGGGGGACTTTTGTTATGGCGTTGGTGGCAAAATTTTGTGCTGGCATTGCAGGTTTCGGTTTTGCAGTACTACGCGTCGCAGCGTCATTTCTCTACGTAAAAAAAAAATATATGTTCATTTTTTTAATTCCCCTCATTCTATTTTTTTTCAACCAGCCACTTCGATATTTGCACAGGTACCAAAACGTTTGAGATTCTTCATTCCCTCCAAACTCTTATCCGCCCCAACGGGAAGTGGGTATGCTGCAGTTGGTCAATCAGCTTTGGTTCTTGTGTGTTAGAGCAAAGTGTGGGTAACTCTCTTACAAGACGTCTGGCAAGCCTGGATGAGAGGCCAAAAAATTCCTCGAGAGCTTGCACTCATTGAGGCCCTTCCACCAGCAGCGGCATGAGCAAGCAATTGCAGGGCTGCACCATTTTAATCATCTATATATAAAAACTTAACAGTACAATAAAGTACTTGTCATACCTCTGCAATTGTCATTTTATGGTATTATGGTAAACGGTTTACTAAATGGAGATGGGCGTGGAATACCGCCAGCAGCTTTCTGTATTAAACTCAAATCCACACGGCGGAACTTGTCGAACCTGCTCGCTAAAAAATTCATACGCTGCAGAGAGTGTTGCATGCACACGTTGCTGCTATTTAATATCTCTTTCATTACTGTGCAGACACAGCTGGGGGGTTCTGTACATTGTCCCTCAAGGCCCAATTTTTCCTTATATCAACAAACCACCATGGACAACAAATGCTAATTTGTCAACGAATACAACACAGATATTGTAATTTGGAATAAATAGGTTTGTTGCTTTTTCAAGTGTCTTGGTCGTGTCTTATGATTAAGCCAGTGTAAAATGCGTGCAATTTGCATCCAACTCTGGTCCTTTTGTGTTGGTAATTCTGTCGGCAGAGTATTTGACTGACAAGTGAAAGCGCACGAGTTCAAATCCTAGTCAGGGGTCAACTCGAACCCTCGTCCCTCCGAGGTCAACGAAGTAGCACCCCAATTGAAAGTCAATGGTGGTTATTCTACAGAAGGTTGACCCATTCTATGGGAATGTGGAATTTCTACGGCTCGCTTGGAGCATCAAAGTGGAGATAATAGTCACCTCAGTGCAGTGGGCCAGCCTGGTTGGCATGGGCCCTAGAGCCAGCAATTAAGTGAGAGAACATTGGCGACCCCTCCCTCCCTTCCCATCCCTTTCCCCTCCACCAACCCTCTTCACAGCCCTGCCTCTCGGCCCCCCTATAGCCCGCGTGGGCCTTGGTACAGTTACACCGCCTGCGCGCTCGACAGCTACGCCACTGCTCCCTCAATGCTTATTTGGATATGGTGGCGGGGGAGGGGGGGGCACTGACTCATTATGTGTATATATATTCTTCTAAGTGGAAACATGCAACCAAAGGGTAACAAAATTATAATCGGTTTTGCCCGAAGACACAGTAGCATGTGTGGAACCAGCAACGCACCCTGGGAGGAGAAGGCTGGGAGCGACAGCCACGCTGCGGAGCTGCCCGTGGTAGGAGTGCATGCGCTGTCAAGAGGGGGTCCGGTGGCAGATGGGCATGGAGCTGCCCCTCCCGTTGGCGTTACATCTGTTCCGTCTGTCCCTGCGCGTTTTGGGTTCGTGAGAAGCGATGCGTGCCTTCTGATGAAGCTTGCGCTTTTTTCGGCGTGGGCATTTGAGTCGACCCTCCTCCCCCCCCCCCCCCCAAGTGATGAGGTTGGAAGGTAATAATATTGTGGTAATTCGTTGCCAAAAAAACAACAAACCTCTCTTGGCTGAAATTGGTCAGTTTTAACGGGAGGGGAAGGGGATGTTTAAATGACGGCAGAGTCGACGTGCGGTTGTCATCTCTGTTGATGGGCTCGAGCCAGTGCTGGATAATGCACGTTACTGTGAGTGGATCAGGGTATCCATCGGACAACCAATCCTTGACTTCCTTCAGAGTAGAACGCATTTCTTTTGACCTCGGTGAGATGACGGGCTCAGTCAACGCTTGTCTAGAATTATTACAAGTAAATGAGGAAACACTTTTAAGTTGAGTTATTTTGTCGTATGGTTTTACTCGCCTGCAACATACACTTTTTCACAAAGTATTGAAATGCACTGCTGGATGAAGGGCTCCCCTTCATGTCGACGATGCATCGGATCTCTGTACAGCACAGCCACGTAAACCAACGCCATAATATATTAGTAATTGCCTAAATGTCCGAGCGGCATATACAGTACCATTGTTTCGTGTTGTGCCCGCTTGCTCGCACGCACGCAAACGGAAACGACTGTGGAGAAATCTCCCACCTGCACTGGTGGTAGCCTGAAGATCAAGATTATTTTATTTAGCCAGGTGAGAGCTCAAGAGGCTGGGATAACTTCATTTGTAAGAGTGTTCTGGACCGCCAAAAAGACAAATACATAAAGTGCAACAACCAAGTATATATCAGAGCAACAATTAAATGAGTCGGAACAAAAAAACACATTACAGAAGAAAATATAAAATACTGTTCAACATGAATGAATGTTACAATTTTATACATTTCCTTGAACGAAAGTTGGCTCCGACAAATAACTTTGAAAAATGCCCGGAGTCAAATAAAATAAAATTTGGGCGGCAGGGTGGCTCAGTGGTGTAACACTCGAGCCTCACAGTAATTACTAGGCCCTGGGTTCATTCAGTTCCCTACTCGGGGCACCTTTTTCTGTGCGGAGTTTGTACATTCTCCCCATGTTTTGCCTGGGTTTCCTCCGGGTTCGCCGCTTGTTTCCTCCCATAGCTTAAAAAAATGCGTACAATGTAATCGGCATTACCCAAACATCCCAATGCTGAAATATCACCTGAAAATTACTCTTTTGGGATTACATTGAGCAAAATTGCCTCCCACTGCAAAAAAACGTGGCTGAACCCCTCCCGTAAAAGAATATTTGGACTCGGTGAGGCTTTCCTTTGTAAACAAGTGGAATAATAATAAAGTTACAAAAATGGCAAGAGAGGCAACTCGCTGATGTTGAAGCAACACTAGCAGTGATTGAGCCATTGATTAGTGTATCGTGAAAAAATGGGTTAACAAATGAGTGAACTGGGAAATACCCAGATGTCTATAATAATACCATGCAATGGTTTTTTTTACGTTACGTAAATTAGAACAGCAAGAGCGGGTTGGTTAGATTTCTGGGCTGTGGACCTGGAAACCTGAATTCATTTCCTGGTGACGGCTAATGTCAGTGGAAAATGATAACGTCAGTGGTGAGGGATATCTGGACCGGTCCTGGGCTCGTCCCCTTCTCACCAACCCACACTGACCAGCGTGATGACGAAACAATCTCCACGATCGACATGGCGTGGGGAACCCTTCATGCAGCAGTGCACTTACACAGGGCTTTTAATTACTCTTCTAAGTTGTTTAACATGTAACTTATCTGATGGCTCCTTAAACACGTATGTGCATGTAAACAAATGAGATACACTGACATTCGATTTGGTTCATGATTATTATGATTTCTCATTTATTTTATTAAAATAAAGGCAAACCATTACCATATTTTTTTCATCTGTTGTAAAAGTGAATTTTAATTAAGTGTCATTTTAAAAAAAAAACATTTTATTTGCATGTTTGTATATTTGATCTCCCCCCTCCCCTCCCCCCACAAATGTTAGCCGATGCTCAAATCGTCCGAAAGCTTGCCGACTTCGTCAGTCTTAGAGCCGAACATTTGAGCCTGCGTAGTGCTTGGATGGGTGACCACCATGCCTGCCGGGTTGTCAAATGCAGCCCTGGGGCTATTGTTGTTGTGGCAGTCGGCCACCAAGCGGAGGGGCCGTGCAATAAAATCCATTTATTAAAACTGCACCTCTCCGCTGGCATGTCTGTGGCTCCCCACTTTCCACCAACCCTCCACTGATCCGCTGCCGAGTGAAGTTTTGTCAAATAACCCCTCCCCCCCCCCCCGACTTCGATCCCCTTTGGTGTGAAGGGGTCCCCTCACCCGGCACGAGAGGCCCGTGTATTTACATGTCCCCGGCCTGAAACCAACCTGTTGTTTCCTGTTTGTTTATACTGGAAAGTCGTCTCACACTGAATGGTCCGTTGACGTATTAACTTTGTTATTCCAGATGCTTTTATCGCTCCACCAGCAGAAACTGTTTACGGCTTAACATATTTAGTCGCTGTTGATTCTGTCTCTTGACAGGCTTGATTTCTTCCTCTCTAAAGACCCGGTTGCCAGTATGGAACAAAAGATGCCTTTTGTGTCTTCCACTGGTCCCATAATCTCAGGCTGCTTCATTGTAGAAAGTATAAACACCTATCAGATGCTGAGCCACAACAAAGGCCACGGCAGATGACAGCTACTGTGTGATATATTTTGTTGTGGTCACGGTTGAAGATTCTCCGGAAGGTGGACCTTTAAGGTCATTTTAATTGGCAAAGCTGGCGACAAAGAAACCGGTTAAACAGGGCAGACAGTGGCAGAGATGGGGGGATTCGTGCAATGGTGTCTCTGTAAAGACTTTTGTTATCTCGGTGACCTTTGAACACTGTATTTTAAATTTATCGTTAGCCGCTGTCGGCCTAATGTTGCCCATAGGTTTCCGAAGACGACCCGTCCGCAGCTGGCTTTTGTGGTCGCGCCGTTCAGGTGTTTTTGGCGTCGGATATTTCGAAAATTGGACACCGCTGCCTCTTGCTGAACCAGTCCAAAAATCTGAATTTTTCATGATCACGTTTAAGTGTTGGATTTCAGCGCTCTTGCGCCCAAATGTGTACGAATACCTGCCACACGTTGGCCAAAAGCGTACCCCTGGATCTCCTCTCTGACGGGGATGACTCTCCTTTCTCTCTAAAGATACCGGTGGAATTCCCATCGCAAGTTCTGCAAATCCACTTGGGCATTTCATCGCGAGGTTAAGCTGACTCCATATTCAATGTTGCTTCAGCGGCTGGATTTTCTGTGTCTGAACGTTTAGCTTAAGCGTCGTCCAAATTTCCTCCAATAAGAGTTGTAACTTGTTGTTTTGTTGCCCCTCTGCTGTGGTAAGAATGGTTACGTTTTAAATGCTCCATACTGTACTTGCTTGCAAGTGCGTGTGTGTGCGCATTTAATACACACGTTGCGAGTGTTTTATTTTGTATGTGGCAATTGTGAGAAAGGGTGCTGGGGAAATTCCTGCATTGTAAATAGAGGAACACAATGGCAGGGCAAGTTCGGCATTGGGTTATCACAGTCCATTGACCAAATGTAAAACAATTCCCACAGTTTAATTCGGAACAATGCATACTCGTGTTTCCGGATTAGTCTTCCAGGCCATTCATCTCTGACCCGCCCCCAACTGGACGTTTGTGAAAAAGAGCTTCATAGCTCATCGTATTCCTCCACTCTAAATAAAGATTATGAGTCTGCACAGAGACATCATTACATGTTGTAATAAAGGGCTCTCAACTGACTCACAATGATGAAAAATGTATTTCTTATCCTGGGTGTCCTTTTTAATCTCTCATTGTACGTAATTTAAGCTCATCCTAAAAAATATAGAATTTTGTGTCGTATCATACATATGCTCATATTTTTCCCTGAGAACTAATCGACTAGTCGGCCATATTGCAATTTTTAAAAATGTTTTTGTTATGACAACATGCCAGCCGGGCATACGATAACGAAAAATTTCAACAACAGGGTATAGAAAGAATCCACAGAGATCTATTGCAGCATGGCGGAACCACTTCAAAGGAGAAAATCCATATAGCTAAATAATATAATCAGCCACTTGGCCAACCAACCCAGTCAATCAGTGACCAAAACTCTTCTGCAAGACCAATTCGTAAGTGTATTTGTGTTGTTATTGTTTAAATCCAGTGATGTCCAGTCATTTTGTCTGGCAGTTGCAAATCTGCACCGCCTGTTGGGCACTATGGGATGGGGGTGTAGAGGAGGTTCCGTTGCCCTTCGAGAGCTTCGGCTAAGCCGAGACCATTCACACGGACGAGCCGTGCGACCGTCCCGCTTCCCAAGTGGGCGAGTGCTCGAGGCTGCGGCCCCAGCGATCCCAGCGGCCCCAGCGGCCCCAGCGGGGGGCCCTCTTTTGCACCACGGGACGCGTCCACGCACGCCGCTGCTCCGGCGCTGCTTGACGTTTATTCGCCGAGATGTTGGCGAGTCTCACGGTGGCGCAGTTTGTGCCAGCTGTCACCTCCAGTTGAGTGGCGCTCCCCTCCAGGGGGGCTCGGGGAGATAATGCGACCGTGTCTGGGCGCTCCGGCCGGCACCGCCGATGCCTCCGCTTCGCGTTCGCGTCTCTGCCGCCCCTGAATAAACGCAGGGCCCTCGGCGGTAGCGAAGTTGACGGTCTCAGCCCGGTCGCCAACAACTGCATTAAAAATATGCCGCATTAAAAGTGCGGTTTTTCACCGAATATGGAATATTACGCGGGCTGAATGTTTTCGCTTCGCGTGTGACCCTCTCCCCACGGGGCACGTGGGTGCGTTGCCCGTTTGGAAAAGAGAGGCCCAGTTAAGCGACATTCGCGCACGCAGTTGTGCGATACCTTTTTCTGTAGAAACTGTTCTCTGGTACGAGTTGGTGCGCTGCTCGCTGTGAGAGTTCGAGGTAAAAAACTTTCTGTGCCTCATTCATTCCGGGAGAAAAAAATGAATGTAACAAATGAAATGAAAAATATATAAAATACGGCTCCCAAGAGGTGAGAAACTGTCAATTTTTTGAAACTTTTAGTCAGGCAGTTGTTAGCTGTGGCTTGCATCTGTCTGCTTTGGTTTACACCCACAAAGCTGGAGCGTGTAGTTTATATTTACTGAAACATTTAATTAGCAGGCTTGTGTGCAAACAGCTGCTGCAGTTAGCGTGCATTTGGGGGGGGGCGGGTGGGGGCGTTCTTGTGTATTTTTATTTTTAACAGTTAAAAGTGAGCCGGGTGATTTTATTTTTTTACAATAAGTTCCTGATTTGTTATTTGGGGCCCCTCCCCGAAAGCCTCTTCAGTAACGGCTGTGGAATGTTGAATGCGCCCCATGGACACACACACGTCCCGTCCGTGCTCTCCGGTAGTTTTGGAGGGCTTTTATTTTGTAGGGCGTACCAGAAAGAAGTATTGTTGCCATTGTACATCGAGGTTTCCTTCCATGGTGAAACTGAGACTTTACAAAAATGTCACGTTACTTCATGCACTGAATGAATGAAAACAACGAATTCTGCCTACGTCGGGTACTTTGTGCAATGTGCATGTACGGTATTTTGTCAATCCACTGCTAGATTAAAGGCTCTCCCAACAACACTTGGTCGTGGGAGTTGACTCTCAAAATATATTTGTTTGTGTTCCTCTATTGAATTAATTATCGCGATGCAAGATCACGATTTTTTTTTCAAGATTCAACTTTTTTTTTTACACATTGTGATGAATGTAAGTGGCCTCTTGTGGTTGGAGGGGTCACGTGAGCTCATTACACACAACATGAACGAAGCAAAATGCATCGACTCTTTCACACAAGGATTGCAAATACAATGTGTGTATTATTTCCAGCTTAAGAATTGATTTGAATCAATGTATCATTACTTGGGTAAAAAGGGCAAGAAATCGCAACACTCGATTGAACGTTGACCGATTCTGACCTCTTATACGGTGTCCTGCGAGATGAATGGAACATTCCATGTTCTTATGGCAGGAACAAGTTATGCGCACGATAACCGCTGTTGACTTCCGGCCTGGAAAGCCTCATTCATCGATCCTCAAGGGAGAAAGGGCTGAGTCAACCCCCGAGAGAGGCAATTAAAAAAAATCTTCATATTGCTGCGTATTTATTTTATTGATTAAAACATTTACTTTTGGCAAACGCATTTAACGCCGATGAATAATGACGCACGATGCACTCGGTGGCACTTCTTGTAGCCCGTTATCCGTTATCACATTGGGGGTTCAACATTGCAAACATGCATCTGTTAAAACCGTGGGCTGTCTTGACCTACATTGTGTTCTTTGCGGAGATAGAGTGAAAAAATTAGCTCGTGTGCGGGAAGCTTGATGGATCATTACATCACGGGACCGTGAGAGATGGCGACGCCTTGCGGGGCCTTCATCCAGCAGTGATTGATAATGGGTGCTGTGTATGTGAATTATCGTATGTGGTTAATAAAGAAAAGTTGAGGTGCATGTTATGATCCTGTAGATATTTGCATGTAACCGGATTTGTATCGCTTCATTGACACTAGACACCAGCTTTAGGATGCGTCTTACTTTTGGGAGCCTCTTATAATCTGGAGAATACGGTAAATGCACATATCATAACCTCTCTGGACCCTTAAATTTGGATCCCACTTACATATGCTGCGCTCGTGCTTGTTCATACCTGCAACATTTTACATATGCATAAGCCCGCAAATTCGTTTATGACCTGCAATTATGAGTCCAGCACATTTATAATGCACATGTACGGTTTGTATCCATAGCCTGTACGCAGTGTGCCTAATGTACATGTGTGGCGGTGATAGATTCTCCTGTGATGATGCAATAGCCGTTAGGCTTTCAGGTTAGAGCACTTGGCCGAACAAGTTCCTTTGCAGCGCCACCACCACAGCGCAAAACCTACCGCCGTGTTACCAAATAGGACATCGATCATTTGTACTGTGGCGTGCATTTATTTACGTCTCGGCTCGTGCAAACTTGACCGACCCGTTCCTACCGAGATCCTTTTCACGGACAGCATGAACTTAAAGCAAAGCCCCTCCCCAAGTCACGGCCTCTTCGATATTACCTCTGGCCACGGCCCGTAGAATGCCTGTTTATTAATTTAGTTAACTGTTCACACTATTTAGCATGTACTTTATGTTTGCTTTTACTTGTCATTTCGATGACCCGGTCACTCGTGCAAACGAGACACTATACCTTTGTCTCTTTTGAGTTCTCAGCTGGTTTAATGGGATAAACCTGAAACTTGATTTGAGTTGAAGATTTTTTTTACCCGAATCTGTGTAAATTATCTTCACCTCTCTCGTCTGTTTGCTGCCAATACGCACTGCGGCGTAGGGTTAGCAGGGACAGGGAGGAACAGATGTTGATCTGATATCCTAATACTTGAATAACGTGCGTTGGACCCAAGTGCTTTCATGGGAATGTATATCATATAATTTGACTTTAAATATAACCTAAATGTGTGAATGTTTTGTACAGACACAGTGGGCATGTTTAATTTGTCGAGAGATATTCAGCCAGTCGTAGGCAGAGCAGAAACAGCAAGGGGCGTGTGAGGCTGGCCTTAAACCGGGGCAGGGAGTCGACAGCACGCACACATGGCTGTGGGAAAGAAGTTCCAGACTATGGGGTTAGCAGAGGAGGCTGAACGACCCCGTACTGAGTGAAGGTTTACTGACTGAACACTTCCAATAGGAAGCCATGGTTGCTGGATCAGAGAGTGTACCACATGGAGTGAAGTGAGATGAGACGGGAGCAGTAGTATGAGTGCATCGAGAGGAGTAGATTGAGTGGAGAAAGGAGAGCTGTGAGTATATGGGAGTAGTGAGAGGGAAGTTACGGAGGGGTGTAGAGAGAGGGGAGAGGAATTTTACATGAAGTGGGACTGTCCCGGTATAGGATGTTGATTGCTGAATGGGCGTGCCACTGGCTTAGAGTAGGAAGGCGTGAGCAGGCAGGTCCCATGGGGTTTTGTGGCTGCAGAATACAACATGTGGCAGCACTCACATACAAAGACGTGTCCTGATGGCCAAAATTTAACACCGACTTCCTTGAAAGTGGAACTTTTTTTTTAATTGGGGAAAGTATTTAATTTCACCCCGAGCGTCGTGCACGCTTAAACAGGGACCCTTGTTTGCGAGAGATTTTAGTTTGTAGGAAAACGGCTAAGGGCTTCATGCCCTTAGAAACACAAGTCGGGGTGATTGTGGTTTTTTTGCATACTGTACGCATTGTGTTACGTCTCCACATGTTGTTTGGTAGTTATTGTGTTACAATGGCACCTTTCGCCTGTTATATTTCACATCTGCCTACGTGTCGTGGCGGGGCCACATCCACGTGACCAGCCGGGGGGGGGGGGAAATAGCGGCGAATACTGCCGTGGTTCTTTCTGATTCCAGAAGCAGCCGTTGCCAGTGTATGTAGTAAATGTCTTAACACGTAGCCACAAACAGCAGCAAGACAGTACAGTGAAATTCCAGAAATCCACGGTGATATGGGGGATTGGTTTTTTCACGGATTTTATAATGCACGACACAGCGCGAATTATATTTTTAAAATCCACACTGAAAACTTGTGGATTTTGCTGACTTTAAAAACGTATAGCCCCAAGACTGCAACGATGTGCACATTGTAGGAGTCTGCACCATGCATGACTAAATATTCCCAACAATTTGCAAAACATTTGGTGATGGTTACATGAAAAAAAAACATTTTTGTAGCAGGCAAGTTCACGCCGCACACTTTAAAGCACACTCCCTTTTGTCTCGTTGCATCGCCGTTTGCCTCTGAAGCTCCACGTGTCTCGATGCTTCTCTTTGCATTAACAAAAAAAATATCTCCGTTGCGATGTGCTGTAAATTTTTAGCAGGAATTAGTCACAACTCAAAAAATCGGCAAAAAATGTGCAGATGTCGCAACTGCCTCCAAAAACCCAAAAATGTACAAATGCTTGCGGATTGCTGAAGTTCCCACGAACTGCAGGGGCGCCTCGAATTTGCGAATAGTTGGGAGTTTCACTCCTTTATTACGTAAATGCACAATCCCAATAACAAGACTGGGAGCGGATTCTTTTCCATTCTTCTTCGCATTTAAGACTCATGTTGAGAAGGCAAATTCTATTGTATTTCAGCAAAGTTATTTGTAAAGCTGGAATTTTTTTTTAAGTTTGTCCTGGAAATATAATAATGTTATTGTAACCTGGTAATGGGAAGGGCCCTCTGCATGTGGACAGGCATATTTTATTGACTCATTTAGTATCCCCAAATGATGGCTCTAAAAACCAGCAAAAAGAAATGATGAAATGTAACGCATGCTCAGGAAGTTAACTGGGGGGGGGGGGGGGGGTAGTGGGGGCGGGGAATTTTTGCACTCTACACCCTCGGCACTGCCAACATTTTAACAACGCTAGATTTTTTTCGTTTGCGTTGCACAGCAGAGTACATTCAGCCACATTGCGCAATAGCACCCCGATGCTACATGGGACTGGTCAGGATTTGGCGGTGGGGTACAGTTGATCATGGCCATCGATTAACCATACTACTACTACTACCATTTTTTTCCAGGTAAGGCCCACTGAACTATTGAGCTCTTTGTCAAGCGACCTCGCCACATATGATAGGTTAACGAAGTGGCTTATCACGTGGAAATGTATAGCAGCCAAATACTCAACGCATGTTGATTCTAAATGTGGACGGAAACGCTGGAAGGAGGACCCGGAGAAAAATCCACGCGACCGTGGGGAGAGAGACGTAGAAACTCCAAATACACAGCAGGGTGCCAGGGTCGGGATGAAACCCATCACCTCCTGGATACCAGGTGAGGGAGTTAACATCTTGGCAAGTGAAAGGCATCACTCGCTATGTAGGACACTGCAAGAAGAGTAGCGGCTCGAATGCTCTCACCGAATGGGTTGCAAGCTTGGCTGTGCCCACACAAGCATTTGTCCAGTCATCGGCATCATCCCTCATTATTTTGGGTTTGGGAGGGCTCCATAAAATGAGGAGAGGACCACTTTGTTGCGAAGCAACGGCGGTTTTGCACTGTGGATATGAAAGTTTTGATTTACATTGCACCCGAATGCAACCGCATCCTAGGACATTGCACAGAAACGGCGGGCATATATATTTTATGGAGAGAAGTTTGCAGTCGGTCATCGGCAGAGGGAAAAAAACGAGGGGTCTTGACCCTGCACTTGGACAGGGGGTGGACCGCGTCGATCACAGAGGTTATAAACACCGCCCCATGAGCATCAAGGCACGCACACTTCTCACTGACCTTGGACGAACAAACAAGTGCCCAAGATGTACGACCCACAAAAAAAGGCCGATCCTTTTCGAATTGAGACCTCTACGACGAGGCCGAACATAATTGAACGTTGGCCGCAGTTGGCGGGCGGAGGGCGACACTTGCTTGGCCTCAGCAGCTTTCACTGTCGCAGATAGGGAACAGGTCCGCATGCCGCGGGGGCGGAGCATGTCCAACGCCACTGTTTGCGATGCCCCGTAGTGTGTTTGTGCATAAACAGAGCACGTGACCCCCCCCCCAACCGCTGTCCTGCTCCACTATTGACCCCTATGGAGGGGGGCCCACTTACGAGGGAAGAGCTACACATTACTACGCGGTGGTAGTCGAGTCACAGCGTTACGCCCTCCCGCGTGCTCCACATTCGTTAATTAAGGATATTTGTGCGCGGAGGGCGGGGGGGGTATACGCGGCAGAATTGTTGATTGTGTTATGAAGAAGGGTTCTGTGCAGCAATGCAGCTGCTCATTTGCTGCACGGCGGTGTTGTGAGTTGAGATCTCTTAACGGCGGCGGCGCCAGTGTTTGTGGCTTGCCGTGTCGCAGCGTTTGGGATGGGCGTCCGAGGCTCTAGAATCTTCACACTGTCCGTAACGGTGAAGGGTTTTATTCTTTTCGTGTGGTGAAAGTGGGCGGCGGTGAGCGTGGGGAGGCTAGTGTGGTCGTGCAGGCGCGGGAGGGGGCAATCCAATTTGTAATTTGGACTCGCGCACGTTCCGTCAGCATATGTCGCACGTGAGGAGCAAAGCATGCGCAGTCAACTTTGTGTAAAATGGAGTCGCGGGCTAAGAGAGCCAGCTGCCGGGACATATGGGCGCAGCAGAGTGGTTGAGCTCCGGCTGGGGATGGCTCGTCCGCGTGGGTGGGTTGTGTCCCAGCAGCAGCGGTTCATGTTTTGCACGTGTGCGCGTTAGAACTCGTACGAGTGAATTTATTTAGAGCAGCTGACAACGTGGTGTTTATTTGGATGCTGCTGTGAGTCTAATGGGAAGAGCACTCCTGGTGCAGCAGTTAAAACAGTGGTGCAAGTTTCTCAAATCCACTGCCCCTACCCTCCCGGTGTCCGCCCAGAAATATATTCCCGATTGTATTTTTCTGTTGTTTGATCGTGCCTATTAAACTCCTCCATCAATATGTAATGGATCAGGCGTGTACACATGCATTCATAGATGTGTAATAGTTATGCCCCATGACTGAACACTATACAGCACTCAGGGGTGCAGCAGTGGCACACAGTGGTTAGCGTAATGCATTCTGAACTCGTAATGCATTCTGAACTCGGTGACCTGAGTTCGGTTCACTCCCATGCTTAACATCAACGGCAACGGGTATCTGAACCAGTCCTTTTTACCAGGTCGCAGTGACCAGCATGGTGAAGTATGTTCAAACAACCCCTGTAGTGGACAAGGAGTGTGGAGGTCTTCGTCCTTGAGTGGACTGACAAAGCGATGTGCATTTTTCATGCAACGTAGTCCTCGGCGCGTGGTGACATTATGTACTGCCTATACAGGGCGCTTAAAAAAAATGTTCACTTTTCATGGGACTATCGTTTTTAATGGAAAAAGAACAGATAATAGACTGCTTGTGTTGCAGTCGAAACGTGGTGAGAATTTTATTGTTTTATATTTTTATTATTTTATTGCTTCCCTTCTACGTGACTTTACCGAAAGAACCAAGAATATGAATCTCTGCAGTCACGAACGCTTTACATCAAAATGAGAACAAATGTCATGTTAATGGCTTCAAAAAGTCAAAGAGTCTCCCACTTGTTCGCCATCGTTGTCAACACGTGGCCTGGAATCTTCTCCAGGTGGTCTCCAGAGCCCGGAGGCAGCGGCACATTTCTTGTGGTATTGTTGCAAATTCTCAAAAGTGTTCCCATTTTTTTTAAGCACCCTGTATATACATGCACAGGTTTTTACCACTTTCTTTGTTCGAGCAAAGTCTTCCAGCTTTCTGAGCTGAACCTGTGCTTGGGTCCTAATCATTTACAAATATTCCCAGAACTGTGCCCACCATGTCTGAGCCAAGCACCAAGTTCTCATCTTCACTGTATTGTCTCCCATTGTTCCCGAATACCACCGGTCACTTTGACTGCATTCGGAGCTCATTCTTGCCCGTGCGCATGTGTGTGCACACATGCTAACATGATTGTATGCGTGTGTGCGTTTGCGCCTGTGCTGTTTGCGTGTGTGTGTGCCGCGTGTATGCGTATGCGTCTGTGTCTGTGTGTATCTCCATGCATTGTGTGCGTTCCGCTATCCTCGCGCTCGTTGCTGGAGCAGAGAAGGCGACGGCTCGCACCCCTGAGATCCAGCAGTCAGACGTTTCGTCCAGCAGGCAGACCCTCATCGACAAGGACTCTCTGGGCCCGCTGCTGCTCGAGGTACCTGACCCCTCATAGCTCTTGAGCTAGTTTCATGTCGGTGATGTCTCATCGACGATGCGTTTAGATGAAAGAACGTGACGGCTAAGAGTTGTGGTGTGTGTGTGTGTAGTGCGGCGGTTAGCGCACTGCGCTACGAACCCAGCGTACCGAGTTGGATTCCCGCTCATGGCCAGCATCAGTCATGAATATTTGAACTGGTTCTGGGCCTCCCCTAGGCCGACTCAGTCTCAATCGAGTACCCGGTGCAATATGTAAACATCGCCACTTGGGAGACAGAGGTGTGGTTCCTGGCCACCCTATCCCCTCATGTGACCTGCCGGCCTTCATAGGTGATGCTACTCGCTGACAGCACTTGTCCCCAACAGTCTGTTAAGGCTACATGGGGAGATCTTCGTACGCCTCTCTGTGAATGACCGCACCTGGTGTGCATTTGTGTGCAGGCGCTGGACGGCTTCTTCTTCGTTGTCAACCGCGAGGGAAACATCGTGTTCGTGTCCGAGAACGTGAAGAACTACCTGAAGTACAACCAGGATGAGCTGATGAACAAGAGCGTCTACAACATCCTGCACGTAGGCGACCACGCCAACTTCATTCGCAACCTCCTGCCCAAATCGCTCGGTGAGATGTGGGATGGGACGGTTGAATGTGAGAGTGCAGGTCGATCACCCCCCCACCGCCCCCCCCTCTCGTTTTAGGGTTATGGTTGTGTCTTTCATGTCGGTATTTCCAATCCTTTGTCATTTGCGTCTGTCACATGTCGGCGTTTGAGATCTCACGCGCTTCACTCTGCATACGATTCGGTCGGGCGGTGCTGCAGCACAGAACGTGATATGTTCAAATCCCTGATAAGTTTAAATCCCGACAAGGGATCGCCTCGGACATCACCCCTCCATGGTTGATAAAATGAATACTGCTTCATGGAAAGTCAAAACTGTGTCTTGACATGGGGTGAAAGTTGGGCCCTGCCACATCATCAGCAGTCATTGTCTTTCCACTGCCAGATTTAGACATGTCCCCTTCTTCCTTTACATTCTTGCGATGTCGAAATACATATTCCTATAGTCCCAACGGATATAGGAATGTGTAATTTCCACCACTCCGATGCTCATTTGAGCATGGAAACACTTTGCTTTTTGACTTTCTGAAACATATTCACAGCACTGGCTGGCATACTGCATGTGAAGGCCTCCAAAGTTGCTTCGCTTTTAGACACCTTTCCTCCAATGGCTCAGGAGATGCAAACCCTCATATTTTTCACGTGCCACTGTTTCTCGCTCTTTGCGTGAGGGTGGCGTTGCCTTCCGCTGTTTACACACCCCAAGCGCGCCGTGTCTACCGCACGGCACTCCTGGCCAGGGGTCGACTTGGGCAGTGCGGCGTCTCTGGCACGCGACCGCTCCCGCTCAGGGTCCCTGCCCCCACAGGCATCCCGATGTGATGTTTTTTTCACCACCGCGGAGCAAACAATGTGGTTCGCACAGACAAAGTGGAACGTTGTCTCAGCGAGCGGGTTAAACGTGGAAAACACTTTTTTTGTAAATATTATAGAAAGTCTCGTAGACGGCGTAATTCAGAAGGCGGTTAATGTTCTGCGGATGGTAAGTGGCTCGTCGGTAGGATGGAGCCCCCAAGGCATGGTGACAATTTGGCCTCGTGCCTGGAGCTCGGATAGCTTGTGGGTATGTGTGCACGGCACGCTTGTCTGCCTGCTCATTTTGTCACATGTTTTGCCTTGACACCTTACCACAGGCATGAAAATTTAATTATCACAAGATAGACTTGCATTGGAATGTTTTAATCGCATTAGTTCTGCTACTCTTCTCCCTGCCTGTCTACTTGTTCGTCAGCTGATTACGCTTCTGAGTGTGAATACGTTTGCTTCGGCGTACCGCTAATTGGCATTGCCATGATTTTGAGCAAAGGTTCAGATAAATGCTTTGATGACACACAGTTTTACTTGTAATTACTTGAACTTTGTAAAAAGATTGAGATTTTTACTTTAATTATTTCGTCACTCTCCTGCTCTCAGTGTGTGATGGAGTCCGATTTAAAATTTAAAAGAGATGTAGAGCATTTTTTGCCGACGATACGATGTTTTTTTTTGTGGAGTCCTTCCATGAGCCTGCCGCTTGTCCCTTGAGGTTCTTAAAAAGGAGGCAAGTCAACTGGAATTGAAGGTCTTCTGGACTTAAGGCCTAATCCAGGCATTCAGAGACGTACTCAGTGATGCTGTCCACTCTTTTTGTATGTGTGTTGAGGTCTTCAACACACAAAAAGATAAAGATCCCCTGTGTAGCCTTAACAGACTATTGTGGAAAGTGCTGTTAGTGAGCACCTAAGAAGGCTGGCTCACAGCACACGAGGAGGTGAGTGGCCAGCACCACGCCCAGCCGCCTTTGTCTCCCTAGTGGCGATGATGTTTACACACCCACACCAGGTACTGATTTGAGGCTGAGTCAACCTAGGGGGAGACCCATGACCGGTTCAGATAACCATCTCTGGTGTTGGCTGTGAATGGGAATTGAACTCGGGTTGCTGGGTTCATAGCGCGGCGCGCTAATCGCTGCACTATACCACTCCTCAACACACGTGTGGCCTCAGAGTGCACCAAGCCTGGCACAAGCACCGCCACTTAGTGGCGAATGGCGGCTGTTGTTCTTGAGACCTTCAGTAGGGTTACTTGCCTTCTAGCATCATCCTTGGTAATAGTGAGTCTGACTTGGAGGTCATTTTGCATCTTTTTCTGGCCTTTGGTACAATGGACTCGCTCAGTCAATCGTCAGGTGCTCTACGCGTCTATGCAGAAAGACTCGGCTATGTATCTTCACGGTGCCTGTGTTTCATCGTGAGTAATTCTTGGAAATCCATTCAATGCTGCCCTGACGAGGAAGCTGAACTCCCATCATTACCAAGTGTCTCCAGAGGATCATGGCGTGTCCACCGGAGCCACTGTGTGTCAAACCAGCGATTTGGTTTTCATCTGGGTTGCACCAGTTGCAGCGCTTTGGGCATGTGGCCTATTTCCTTTCGATTGATCTCTCACGCAGGATTATTTTGAGAAGGATTAAACCTCGGTGGAGGAGCCCAAGGAGGAGGTCACAACTCTCCTGGCTAAAGCAGATCGATCGTTATTGTTGGCAAGCACTAGGGATTAGAAAAGTGTCTGCCTGGGAGCATCCCTAGAGGGAACGCTGCTGTGAATTAAATTAAATGTGGTAATGTACAGACTGCATATGTCTATTCTCTCACTTTACTTGGATCTACCAGTTTGACGATGCTTTATATCATCATCATTATCATCGGCCGTGGCCAATCCACTGGCCTCCCAAAGCCACCACTACCTCTCACGATTCTCCAGTGTAATAATCCACGCAGCATCTACAAACGAACTGATTTCATCGCTCCATTTCCTTGGTCGTCGTTCTCTCAGACAGGAGACATTTCTTGGCTGCCGTTGCATCATTCAAGTTCAAGTTTCATGTATTAGGTATAGCCCTGTGAGCCATGCGGCTCTTAAGTCGGGTGCAACCGCAACAAACAAAATATGAATCTGCATTGCAGAAAACTATTACACCACAACCAGACCAAAATAAAGTTACAAAAACAATGTAACAACAGTAATCATAGGAACTGTGATTTTAAATTTAACAATAAACGATATACATAACACGTACGACAAAACCTGCAGCCATAGCTGGCAGCACGACACTCCCAGTGTATGATGTGTGAGTGAGTCAGCAGCGCGAGTGAGTGTATGATGTGCGAGTCAGCGTATGATGTGCGAGTCGGCGTATGATGTGCGAGTCAGTATTAGGTTGAGTGATTGTATGATGTGTGAGTCAGCGCACGATGTGTTAGTCAGCGCATGATGAGCGAGTCAGTGTATGATGTGTGAGCGAGTCAGCGGCAGTGTGAGTGAGTGTATGATGTGCGACTGAGCCAGCACACGATGAGTGAACATGTGTATGATGAGTGAATGGGTCAGTGGTTGTGCGAATGTATGATGTGTGAGTGAGTAAGCGCATGATGAGCAAGTCAGTGTATGATGTGTGAGTGAGTCAGTGCATGGCGTGAGTGAGTCAGTGCATGGCGTAAGTGAGTCAGTGCATGGCGTGAGTGAGTCAGTGCATGGTGTGAGTGAGTCAGTGCATGGTGTGAGTGAGTCAGTGCATGGTGTGAGTGAGTCAGTGCATGGTGTGAGTGAGTCAGTGCATGGCGTGAGTGAGTCAGTGCATGGCGTGAGTGAGTCAGTGCATGGTGTGAGTGAGTCAGTGTATGATGTATGAGAAAGTCAGTGTATGATGTGAGTGAGTCAGTGCATGGTGTGAGTGAGTCAGTGCATGATGTGTGAGCGAGTCAGTGCATGATGTGTGAGCGAGTCAGTGCATGATGTGTGAGCGAGTCAGTGCATGATGTGCGAGTCAGTCAGTGTCGGCTCCCTCTGCTCGTGCCGCCGGTCCCCCCCTCCGGCTCCGTCGGCCCCCTCGGCTCCCTCGGCCCCCTCACAAACGGCCCCCGCCAGCCGCTCCCGGGAGCGCGCGAGCCTCAGGCGGCCATCTTGCGTAGACCTGGTACTGGCCACTCACCTCCTCGTGTGCTGTGAGCCAGCCAATTAATTACCTGTTGCGGTAAAGAGCTGGTTAACCACTAGACGCCGACCGAAATTGAATTTCTGATTTCGGCCGAAAACAAAACCAGACCGAAAGTTAAAAATTGACTTTCGGCCGAAACCGAAAGTTAACTTTTTGGCTTCGCCCGAAACAGAAACTATGCCGAAAGAGGCCATTTGCCAACTTTCGGCGCCGAAGCCGAAACCGAATTTCGGTCGGCCTCTATTAACCACTTTCAATTAAATGTCATTGTTCCTTAAAATACATGTTTCATTTTATTTACAGAGGATCTGCACAGAACCCCCGGGTAATGGATGCCAGCGATGAAATGGCACGTTTGTTGTTTATCGCGTCAATAATTACAATTGTAATATGAGCACATGAGTGTGCGTTGCATTTTGCAAGATGTGACACGGTAATTAGCGTAAATTGGGCACACAGCGCAAGTTAAACAAGATGCCATGACTTAACACGCCAGATCTGTTTACGGCTTTCAGCAGGGTGCAGCCTCCAGTCTACTAAACCATAAACAATTTTTTTTATTTTACCAGGTAATGCCCACAAGCGACCTGGCCAAAAATCATAGCTCAACGAAGTGGCTTATCACGTGGAAATTTATCGCAGCCAGATACTCTAAACGCATGTTTTTATATGTGGAAGGAAAAACTGAACGACCCGGATAAAAATCCACGCGACCTTGGGGAGAGACACCGCAAACTGACGTCTGGCTCTGGATTGAATCCTCTTGCATATCGGACGGGGCAGTTAACATCTTGCCACCGTAGTCGAGTGGTGTCCTTTGGCATACGGCTTGCAACAACTGCTTACAGTTTCTATCGTATATGCCAGCGCTATTGTAATAAACACCTTCAGAGTTAAAACGCGCATCACAAAATTTACGAGTCAGCTTGCCAAGACCAGGGCCCGTCAACTTATCCTCGCCCCTTCACCCGTCTTCTATTTACAATAAAAACACTGGTGCGGGGTGGTGTGTGTGGCCGGGCGTGCGAGGGCAGTCCTGTAGTGTTGTCCTTTCTTCGTTGGGGAGTCGTGGCTCAAGTGCGCGCGTCCGTGTGCGCGTGCGTGCGCGTGCGTGCGTGTGCGCGCCCGTTCATTGTTTTTTTCCACGGCAGTGAATGGCGTGCCGTGGCCCAGCGACACCACACAGAGGAACAGCTGCACCTTCTCGTGCCGCATGCTCGTGCGGCCCCTCCACGACTCCGAGGGGGAGACGGACGTAGCAGCCGGGGCTCCGGGGGCAGCCGGGGTGGCCGGGGCAGCCGGGTCCACTGGGGTGGCGGCTCGGGGCAGCGGACCGGGGGCCGCCCAGGAGGAGCTGCAGAGATACGAGACCATGCAGTGCTTTGCCGTCACGCACCCACGCGCCATCAAGGAGGAGGGAGAAGGTTCGTCTACTAAGGAGTTGCCGTGGCCAAAGCCGATTGGCTATTTAAGCCTCTAGCATGAGCCGTTTACCTTTGGCTGCACGTCTTGAGTCCATGGTAAAAAAGAAAGTTTCGCGGAACTCATTTTTATGCCTGTAGGGATTGAACCCTGTTCACTTCCGACAAAGTGGTTGTCGTCTGTTGACACTATCGGGATGATGGACAGGTGGCCACCGCGCATCACAGGCGTTATCGGCTTTGAGGCTGGTTGCGGGCAGCAAAGGACAGTGCAGCAAAATCCATTGTTGTATTGTACTTCTATGCTCCTTGCCTTCTCCAACCAGCACTGACCAGTATTGTTGAACTATATTCAAATAAACCCCTATGACCTACGCAAAGTATGGAGGCCTTAATTCAGCAGTGGGTTGACGAAAAGGCTGTACACGTACATCACAGTAATACCGTACAGTATCCCACAACCTGAGAAAAAGTCAGCATGGTGGGATACTGCAAGAGTGGACATTGAAGGTCGGGTGGTTGACTTGACAACAACTACGGGAACCAGCGGAAGGAAGGAAGTGATGGCTAGGTGTGGTGGCACCAACAGCATTGTTCATGATGACCTCCTGACCTCAACCTATCCATGATGGTAGACGTGCATCGATAGTTTTGCCGATCGCACTTAAAAGTGACGGTGCACATGTACATCTCTTCTGTCAATTCACTGCCGGATGAGGGCTTCCCGACACAGCACGGGTCATGAGGGTTATTCGCAGCATAGTACATTAAATACAACAATGACATTTTCTAGCTCCGTAACAGCTTGCAGTACCTGTTTGTTTTTATGCATTGTGGTCATTCGTACAAGCACTCGCTTGGCACATCCATACCCGCCTATTGGTTTTCTCGAGATCTGGGCAAGGGAACTAACAAATACCCCTGGCTGAATAACGCTTTCGTCAGGCACGCGCCTCCTCGGTCTGCTGAGAACAAAAGATAATTTTCGGTACATTCTTCACCATGCCTACAGCAAAGGTTTTGTGGCGCTGTCGGTAGCGGGCGGGAGGTCAACGCATGCCGCGTGCTTGTGCCCCCCCCCCCCCTCCTCCACTGTGTGCGCGCAGACCTGCAGTCCTGCCTCATCTGCGTCGCTCGACCTATGCCCAGGTCGGAATCGTTCTCCACGCGGCAAGATCCCACGGGTAGGTGACACCTCTCCACCCCCCCCCCCCCCACCTTCCCACTCACCATGCCCTAAAACAAAAGACGTCTTCTCTCTGCTCGCCCAGTTTTGTGTGTGTGTGTTTTTTTTGTTCTCACGCGCCTGTGCGCAAGGGCACGCATCGCAGCATAGTCGGCAAAGCCCGACGAGGTGTAAAATTAAGTAGCCTCGACGTTTGATGGCCAAATGAGAGGAGGCGTAAAAAAACGCGGAACGTGTGCGCCGAGCATTTCGTGCGGGCGCTGCAGCGGCGTGAGCGCTTGGGCTTTGCACGCTGCACACGGACCCCGTGGTGTAAGGCATGGAGCGAATAAGAACAAGCAGGACAAACGTAAATTCACATGCGCACGCAAGTAATGTGTAACGTAGTTAGTGTAATGTATTATTAAACTATACTTATTTTGCCAGGTATGGTCCACCGAGCTATGTTGCTGTTGTTTTAGAAGCGACCTGGCCACAAATGACAGCTCAACGATGTGGCTTACGTGGAAATTTATAGCAGCCAAATACTCTCCAACGCGCAATGTTCATTCTAAATGTGGAGGGAAAAACCGGAGGATTCAGAAATCCACACGACCACGGGGAGAGACATGCAAACTCCAAATATACAGCAGGCGTCAGGGTTAAAATCGAACCCAAGACCTCCTGTGTACCAGATGAGGGAGTCAACATCTCGCCACAGCGATAATCTTGTATTATTGATGACGTAATTATTTCGGTAAATTTCTGGTTGGCTTCAGTCACATAAGTGGCACTGTTTGTACTGGGTAGAGGCTGCACTTATTATCCAGTGTGGATGCGCACAGCTGACCAAAATATACTCTTGTTGATCAAACAACATTTTAAAACCTCTTGGTCACTTGCTGGCATACGAAAGTGCTGATTTTACATCCAAGCTGTTGTGCAAATGGCATGAGGTGAGAACTCTTTAACACGGTCAAAAAAAGGCAGGCGATATTGTTCGTAATTTTTTTTCATGTTATTATTATTACACTTTTTTTTACTGAGGAGAGTCTCAGGATGCTATTTGCAGTCCTGATACCTTTTTTTCTGCGTGGAGGTCAGGCGATGTTGCTACTTGCAATTCTAATGAAGTAATTTGCAGGACCATTTTTTTTGCATTGCAATGCTTGGCTAATGACGGTTACATGTTATGTTTTTATTATTATCATTGAACACGGGATGTTGAAACAAGTTGTTTGCAACACATTTTAATGAATGTCAAGTCATCGGAATGCATGCAGCTGAAGGTGCTTTGGTCATCATTGCCTTGTCCTCATGCGTGTTCGAAAAGATTGCGATGCCACATTTCTGTTGGCCAGCTGAGGGAGGCTCACAGTGGGTGATTTGCAGACACCTTTGGAGTGCTGTGCTTAGCGCGCTGCTTTATTAACCTGTGGGCCGGAGTTTGAATCCCGCCCAAGGCTAACATCGGTGACGTATGTATGTACATTGAACTTTTTTCGCACCATACCTGTCCAACCGTGCTAATTGGAGGTGCGGTGGAAGGACAACAAACTAAACACAAAAAGCAGTTCTAAAGAAATACATTTTCAATCTCGTTTTAAAAGTGCACAGCTCCAGTGCGTGCCTAATGGAGCGTTCCAGACGGCCGCAGAAGCGCATCTGAAAGCGGCACGCTGCAGTGACCGTCTTTGTCTTTCTGAGTCTTTCTGAATGAGTCCTGGGCCCTCCCCCCGAGGTTGGCTCCACTTCAAACGAGGACCTGGTGCGACGTGTAAACATCGCCACTCGGGGACAAAAAGGCGGCCGGGCGTGGTGCTGGCCCACCCACCCCCCTCGTGTGTTGTGCCGGCCTTCAAAGGTGCAACTTGCAAACAGCACTTGTCCCAGCCATGTATTAAAGGCTCTATGGGGGGGGGGGGGGGATTCTTTGTTATTGTCCAGGAAAAATCGTGGCAATCGACACGAGCAGCCTGCGTGCCTCGATGACCGTGGGCTGGGAGGACCTGGTGCGGAGATCCATCAAGGTGTTCTACCAGGCAGCTGAAGCCAACATGTCCCTCGCACGCCGCCACCACCAGGAAGGTACGTACGCACGCATATACGGAATCGATGCATGCACGGTCCGCATGCTCACACGATGCAGGTACGCACATCCACATGTAGGCCAAAGACGCTCTTGCTCTGGCATTGCACAGCGACAGGCTAATGGAATAGTCTTGTCTATGTATGTGTGTGTATATATACAGAGTGGGTAGCAATAGTGCAGTGGGTATTGCACTGTGCCATGAACTCGGTGACCCGAATTTTATTCCTGCTCGTGGTTGCCAACACCAGCGATGATTAACTGGTTCTGAGCCTCCCCTCGGCCGACTCAGCCTCAAATGAGTACCTGGTGCGGTATGAACACACTGTCACTGGGGAGACAAAGGTGGCCGGACATGGTGCTGGCCATTCCATGCTGGTATTCATAGGTGTTTGCTAACAGCACTTGTCCAAAAAGTTTGTTCAGGCTATCCAGAAGATCTTTGTCTTGTATTTATATACACATGTGTAGTTTGTGTAGGGTTGATGATTTATCCTCATAATACTGGAGAGTATAACATATATTTCTCTCTTTTATTTAAAATTCAGGGATGAAAGCTCTGCGGCTTGGGTTTTAACTGTCACTTCACAAAAGTGTAGCTTTTGACGTCCAATACAAAATGAACATGACAAGGTGGAGATGTTCTTGTAATTTATCGTTGCGGTGATTTTAATTGGCCTTTGCAAGTGCTCCATTCAAATCAGAAGGTTTAAAGTTCACCGTAAAAATCGTGTCATTTTGTAGGCAACAGTCGCAGGCGTATGGAGGCACTGGGGCCCCCCACTTTAAGAATGCGGTATTTTTATCACTGCCTCATGCAGCCAATGGAAGTGAGCTCACCCTATCACTCATGTGAGCACGGAGAAACTTTAGACTTTGACTTGGGGTGGAGCTGTGGCCGAGTAGTTGGCGCACGGCGCATTGAACTTGCGAAGTCGAGTTCGATCCGCAACGACAGCTCGTATCTGAACCAGTCCTGGGCCTAACCTTTCCCAACACACACTGACCAGTTTGGTAAAGTCATCATACTCTTTGGTTCTATTCGGTAAAGTCACGTAGGTAAAAAATAGAACAACAAAAATCACGACGTTTCGGCACACAACACAAGCGGCCTTCATCAGGTGAAGGGATCAGGCTGTCTCGAGGACAGCGCTGGAGTGAAACACAGCCACGCTCAGACCGCGGACCTTTAAGCTGTGTTATTGTTATTATTATTATTATAAAATAAGCATCCAGTATCGATCTCTTTCCGCATACATATATGGTCAACAAACCCCCATGACTAACATGGCATTGGGAGAACTCAGGGTTGCACATCATTACCACAGTAAACTCTCAAGTATCGTAGGCAAATTAATCATCCAGGTTGTAGATTAACCGTGCTTAAACCAACTAAGATATATTTACATACACGCTGGTTTAATTATTCGCTTATTCTCTCAGCAAGCACTTCAGAAGGTAAAGTGACTAATTACAGTCAAAACAAAATCATCCTTTCTGCGTCTTTGCCCTCATTCCAAAGAGGTATAAGCAATAAATGCGGTTTATAGCCTCACGTAAGCGTGTCTTTCATTGTTTTATTATCCGGGAAGCCCTTCGTGTTGTTTTTTGCGGTTGCGCTGTATGGCTTTGCGGTGTGTTTTCACGCTGTGCTACCTGAAACACATTGGGGAGTTGGCTGTATTACTTATAATTGAGCTTATCGACCCTCAACGTATACTCTAACAACTGTCGTGCCCGTACGCTATTTGTGTGTTTCCTCTGCATCGGCGTTGGGAACTGCCCCAAGTTAGAACGTGTCGTCGGCGCATTGTGGTGGCGCCGACGGCAATGGCCACGATGACACCGTGATCTGATCTCGTGTGTGCTTGTGCGTGCGCGTGTACACGCGTGTCTGCGCACGTGCGGGGTGTGCAGTGATGATGAAGGGCATGGCCACGAGTCCGCCGTACCGATTCCAGCTGGCGGACGGTACCGTGGTGATCGCGCAGACCAAGAGCAAGCTCTTCCGCAACAACGCCACCACGCAGCCGCACATGGTGCAGTCCATCCACAACGTTGTCAGGTCGGCTTGGCTTCCACGCTCCCCGCGTCCTCTTTCCATGCCCGGCCACAGCAAAGACGGAAGCTGTCGAGTGGAATTGCGGAAATCTGCAGTCTGCTGGCCGGATTGGGCCCATAGCTTTGTTTAATCCGGCCCGCGGTGTCGAGGCTGTGAACAGCTTTTGTCAATGCATGCATCGTTAGCCATGTTAAATAGGGAGATAGAAGGGGAAAATGTTAACTGTATTTCTGATTTTTAGCAGGCTCATTCGCTTCTGTTGTTGTATTGACCCTGGAGGTACGATGAGCTCAATCAACTCCGGAAATCAAGATTTGAATGCACAGCCTTCGAGTTGTTAAACAAGCGCTTTGCTGCAGCACCGCCTGAGATATTGATAAACTTTGTTCATCATGGGATAGTGCTGGTTGCAAATGTATTTTCGTAAATTAATTGACAATTCTTATGTGTTTGTTTATATATTGTATTTGATCTATTTCAGAGAAAAGTCGATAATTGGCCAAGACGCAATGGCACAGGCAGTTGGAGCTGGGAAACAAAACAACAGCAACGTCATGGTCAATAGCAGCCAGCACCAACACCTGCCAGGCCAACAGCCGATGTTACCTGTTGGGTCCAGCCAGGAACAACATCATCAACAGCAGCAGCAACACCAACAACAGCAGCAACACCAACAACAGCAGCAACACCAACAACAGCAGCAACACCAACAACAGCAGCAACACCAACAACAGCAGCAACACCAACAACAGCAGCAACACCAACAACAGCAGCAACACCAACAACAACAGCAACAGCACCAACATCACCAGCAACACCACCACCAGCAGCAACAGCAGCAACAACACCACCAACCAGTCAGCAGCCAAGGCTACAGTACGTCTAATCCCACAGGCCATCCTACAGGCCAGCCCGGCTTCTGGCGTGCACCGGGCAGGTTTGGAGGGCCTAACGATGCCACGATGGGCAGGAGCACATCATCAGCGCAAGCCAACTCGGTGGGCCACCGTTTTGGCGGAATGAACGGCGGCGAAGGGGCGGTCAGCATGACCGGCGTCATGGGTAACCAGGGCGGCACTAACGTGAGCGTGGGTGGCAGCCCTGCCCGAAGCAGCCCCGGCACGATGGTGACGCAGATGATGTCGCCGAGGCAGAGGTGCAGTCCCGGCGCGGCCAACCCCGCACACAGCAGCCCCCAGGGCTCGTTCGAGGCCCCACGGATGCCGTTCTCTCCGGTGAGCGCCGGCTCGACAGGCGGCATGCGCTCGCCCCAGGCTATGGGGAACATGCGCTCGCCGCTGGGAGCCATGAACGCCGGAAGTCGGGGCTGCGCCAGTGCCGCTCAGCCCGGCGCGGCCGCGGACGCCCAGCCCGGCGGTTTCGGCATGGCCAAAATGTCGTCGCCCGGCCAGAGGAATGTCGGTCCGGCATCGTCTATGAGCACGCCGACGCAGCAGGCTATGTTGCGCAGCATAAAGGTGGAAGGTGGCGCGCCCACCATGTGTCTTGGGCAATCGGACGCTCCTGCCCAGTCAGGGCAAGCAGATTCCCTCGGACAGAAAGTGGGCGGTGGTTGCGGTGGTGGCAGCAGCAAAAACAGCAACAGTGGCTGCGTGGGCAAGGATGGCCCCGCAGCTGGCAGCGGCGACTCGAGTGAACCGGGGAGCACTTCGGCCGAGGGCAAGGGTAACATGAAGCTGCTGCAGCTGCTGATTGGCGAAGGTGGTGGTGGGGGCGGCTCTGAGCAGTCAGGAAGGGACCAATTGCACGGGGGCAGGGGCGAGCCCATAAAGGTGGAAGCCGGAGAGAACGGGATGCCAACAAATTCCAGCTCGTCGGCGTCCTGCTCATCGGGGATGACCTCCCTGACGGAGAAACACAAGATCCTGCACAAGCTGCTGCAGGAGAGCGGGACGACTTTGGACGCCGATAAAATCATTGGAGAGGTGGTCGCTGCAGGGAAGACAGAAAATGTGTCCACGTCGCCATCGGCGGCGCCGTCATCATCATCATCCTCCTCCCTGCCGGGGGGCCCGGTCGAAATCAAGCAGGAGGTGGTGTCCGAAAAAGAATGCGGCGGCGAGAATGGGATGCCGAGCATCAAGAAGGAGAAAGCCAGCCCCCAAAAGCGAGACAAGGACCACGTGTTGCTGCGGTACCTGCTGGACAAGGAGGAGGGTGGCAAGGTGCAGAAGGAGGAGCAAGCGGCGGGCGCGATGGTGAAGGTAGAGGAGTCGCCCACGGGAGGGTGCAGCGGCTCGCGATCAGTGGGTGCCGACGCGTGCTCCGTGAGCAGCAGCAGCACCATCAAAACGGAGCCCGCGGAGAAAGAAAGAGTTGCGTTTCCTTTTTTCACCTCTCAGTGGGTCACGAAACGAGTGACATTGAGCGATAGCTTCGGTTAGTGGGGAATAGCGAATGAGTAATAAAGGGTTATCGGTTCACGTCGTCGTGAGATGCATTTTTTTGTGGGGGCTAGGGCCGGTGGGTTAAATATGAACGTTTTATTTTTTAACGATGTTTATCATTCAACGAGAGTCCAATGTCACCCTCCGATGTGCTTTCGAGTTCTCCAGCGTGTTGTTGGGAATAACGTTCACTGGTTCTCAGCACGTGCCGGGAGCGCCGGACCTCATGCCGAACTACACGCGTTACAAACCCGAAAAAAAACATATCCAGCGCAATTGCAAAAGTCAATCTCGGCATCCTCCAAGAAGGAACTGGGGGTACATTTACATGCCGCTGTACATTTACATGCGTTAAGCCACTTCGTTGAGCTAGCATGAGTGATAACCGAGTCGCTTCTAAATAAAAAGCTGTGTAGGCTCAGTGGGCCTTACCTGGTAAAATAAATAAAAAATGGATCGTTCCATTGGGGGAGCAATGGACGATTCAATTTATAACACTTACACACTTGGAAGGAAAATGCTAAAAAAAAACGCCCCTTATTTTTTCAAACATCTGCCATCAGATGAAAAGAAAATAAATGTTGAGTTCGCGCGATAAACAGATTCTTGTCTCCTGCAGAACTCCACCAACGACTTTGACAACCTCGACAGCTTCCTACGGAGCCTGACGTCCGACGCGGCTGTTCGGGACGTGGCCGAGGGTCGGTCCCAGGCGGCCACCACTGCGTCCACGCCCACAACTCCAGTGCCACCCATCACCCCCTTGTCCTCGACCACGGCTGGGTTTGAGCCGGCGCAGATGGGCGGCCACGGCGCCACCAGCGCACAGAACAAGCCGTCCGCGCCCACCAATGGTAAGGCGGGTGGGGGGGAGAGAGGGTCGCCCTCCATGCGGAGTGAAAACTAAAACGTTCGGCAGAATCTAAAAGCGCTCTTGTTGTGCTCACCTGTTGGCGTAGAGACACGGCGTCGTCGTCGCCTTAGAACGCTGCCGCGGATGTTGTGGTTGCAATACTGGACATCTTCCAGTGCGGCCGTTGTAACAAATGGGACAGTCTACTAGATCTCCCACCCCCCCCTGCCACCGCCTCTGTCCATCCAACAGAATGAATGGTTATGCCACAGCTAATCAATCCGAGGCATCTGGCCAGAATAGAAGAGTCGGCTAAAACACCGTCTAGAGGGGACTCTCTATACCTCCCTCTCTGACAGGCCCTTCTGGCAGCAGTGGCACGAGTGACGAGTAAGTTACAGGGCCACAACTTTTACTTTAGGGACACTCCCTCTAAATTAATGTGACCTGACGTTCCCGGTGGCGAGCGCTTGAGAGTTGAAATCTGCTGCCAGGTTTTACACCCGGAAAGACTGTCGCTTGCATTAGAGTGCGAGAGGTGAGGCCGATGCCAAGGGAGGGGTCCCAGCGCCAGCAGTCAAATCAACATTGCATTTTGTTTGGTTGGGGATTATGCATCGGTAGGAGGGGAGGGGCTGCCGTCATTAAAAGCAGAGCGCGTATGTAAATGGTGCCGCTTTTTATTTTAACTTTCTCATGCAGATGTCTTTACGGACTGCGTGTGCGCATGTTCGCGTGCGATTGTTTTGCTTGGTAAGATTTTGGCGCCATGCCCGGCTCCCCCGCGCCACGGCCATCCTTCTCACGCTCCGTGTCAATGGACCCGGCGGCCGTGGGACCACGATGCAGCCCCGGCGTCTACTCGCCGAGCCGGCGCGGACCGAGCCCCTACCCTCCCGGGCTACGCTCGGTGTCCGCCAACCAGGCCTGCCAGCCCTGCCAGCCGGGGCAGCCTGGCGTGGCCAACAGCAAGGGCAACGCGGGCAGTCACGGTAACTTGCCCGCGCACTTGAGTATGTTTGGCGCGGATGTGGGACCGTGGATACGAATGTGTGGAGACTTTTGTTTACCGTTGGGAGATCAGTAGGATACATTGTGGCACAAGTGTAAAAAAAAAAAAATTTGCGCTGCGGAGACGGAGCTCATTACGATTGTGGCTCCTAATTTGCCAATACATGCACTGGGAAAATTAACTTTCCTTCTGCCACCTCCCATACAGAAGCGTTTATAAGGCGCTCTGTATTGTTCTCTGAGCTCGTAATGCTTCGTCCCCCTTGTGCATCTTCCCTGCACTAAACCCCCGAGGCTTCACTTAAACTCCACAATGAGACGCTGTCACTCCTCCGTGAGACCCAGGTTAGGCGCAACTGTCTGGGAGTGCTGAAGAGAAAGAACACGCGCTCCTTAAAAACAAACAAACAAACAAACGCGTCGGGTGCTATCCGTTTGCCCGCACGGTGACCGCGGTGCAACGTAACGCGATACACTGGCTGCTTGCATCATTGGCCGCGTAACCGGAACCCGTGGCGCGCGGCACAGCGCGTGCCGTTGATACGGCCACCCCCCCCCCCCCGCTAAACCCCGTCACCCCCCCCCCCCCTCACCGTGCCTCTCACGCAGGGGTCATGGTGGGAGGCATGCCGGGGCCTGGCGGCGGTGTGGCGGTGGCGGGAGCTGGTATGGCGGTGCCGGCGCGACGAGCGAGCATGACGGAGGTGGAGGGCGGCTCCTGGGCGGCACAGGTGTCGCCTGTGGCCGGCGTGGCGAGCGGGGTCGGCATGCCGTCATCCCCGGCCGCCGCCCCGTGTCCCAGCACCGCGTGTGGCCCCGTGGGCCATCCCATGAAGCCAAGGGTCGGCGCGGTGGGGCGCCCGCTGTCGCAGCAGCAGCAGCAGCAGCAACAGCAGCCGCCACCCATGATGGGTGAGCGCTTCGCTGACTGCTACGTGGGGAAGATGCGCACATCTTGGCTTTGTTTCGAAATGGCGTGGTGTAGCCACGGTGTTGGGGGGGGGGGGGGGGGGGCGCCACAGTGGCGAGATGTTGACTACCTCGCCGGGTGTGTGGGAGGTCGCGGGTTCGACCCCGACCCTGACGCCTGCTGTATATTTGGAGTTTGCGGTGTCCCTCTCTCACCGTGGTGGTCGCGTGGATTTTTCTCCAGCTCAAACCCTCACATATGCGGAATCAAGATGCGTTTAAGAGTATTTGGCTGCTATAAATTACCACATGATAAGCCACTTCGTTGAGCTATCATTTGTGACCAGGTCACTGCTGAAAAAGACCTGTGAAGGTCCAGTGGGGCCTTACCTGGTAAAATAAAAAATAGTTTGTAGTTTAAATAGTTTATAACTTTAATTTAAGACTGAATGCATTTTCTGGGTCACTGATGGTTTGAAGTAGCCATGTGACAAGTAGTCACAGCCAATGCGAGATGTATACTGGATGCGGTGTGCCGTGCCGGGTGCGGATTCTAATTAACGTTGCCGACCTAGACAGACTCGACTGAAATTAAGCTGCTCATGGCTGTGTTAATACCTTGCTGCGTGATTAGTACGATAAGTCAAGGTCAAACGCGTTGCCCTGTCACTGACGGTCCTGAGGCAGTGGTGTAAAATCCACAACCCTCTAGTCATGTGAAGAGATATGCTTTCACTAAGACATTCATGGAAGGCGTTTTCTGAAATTATGATTGAAGAAATAAAGGCATGAATATAAATGAAGTAATCATCCATCTCAGAATTGCTGGCACCATACTCATTGTAGTGACCAATGGAAATTAATGACGGGGAACGATTGAAGAACATCACAAACAAAGCTGGAAAGTTGGAAGAAATTGTCAAGTAAAGCAGATTTGATGAACCAAATAAAATAATTTTTGGAGGGCCGAGACCCAACTGGAAAACCTAACGAATTGTGTATGCATAAATTGTAAATCTGCGGAAAATTATTGATAGCAAGCCAATATAAAAATGATGCAAGGGAGGTGAGTGAGAGTAGGTTGGAGTTTGTTTGGAAATTTTTATTTGATCATGAAAAACAATGTAACGGTCCGACTCAATCAGTCCATGTTGCCTACTAAATAAGTATCAATTACACTGAACAACAATGAAGAGGAACAACCGATCAGAAAACAAACTCATACTCGACACATTGTATGGAGTGATCATGAAGGTAAATGGGCTTAGGCAGGGCACAGGGCTCAAAGGGATGACAGCCACAATCATCCCTTCTAATGAGCTGGGATCAGCGCCTGTGTTGGAGCCAGATGAACTGCAGCATCGCAATACCATATGAGGGATATTGACGATGTGGAGAGGATCTTCATGCAGCAGTGGATAGATCGTGGCAATTGATGATGCTCAAGGCCAGTCTTTCCATGTGTTCAGTAGATCCACTATGAATCAAGTTTTATACACTCTAATATTGTATGATTGAAAACCTTCAATTATTACGACATATTCCTCCTGCATTGTATGTTGAACTTATTTTGCACCGTACATAGCCAACCATGCTCGTCGGAGGTGTGTGAGCAGGATAAGAAACTCAATTTAGATTTAAAAGTGCATAGCTCCAGTGGCTTCCTAATGTCGGAAGGAAGACAGCGTTCCAGATGGCCGCAGAAGTGCATCTGAAAGTGCACGAAGACTGTATTGCAGTTAATATATTACAACTGTCACAGATGTTTGTATTGTGCATCATCTTGGCTGCAGTAAAATTGGGTCTTGTGAATGTGAGTATCTTGGCCCTAACATAGAGAATACATTTTGGCAGATGCCTTTTTATTCTGACATTTGCAAAATTGGTAATGTTGCCTTGATATTGAAATGCTGTTTTGAACCTTTGAAGAAAAACGCATGGCTTCTATTGTGCAGCATTAAATGTTAACATCCATTTTTTTCTGTATTGTGTGCGAATCCATCACGTAGGCTTCCACGACCAATATTATTCATGACAACATATTTTTTAGGTTAGATCATGTGAATGTTAGAGAGCATATATTGTAACTGTTGTGAGTTTTCTCTTGAGGCCACCCCAGTGTGCTAAACTAGTAACACATTGGCATGTACAAACCTTGGCTCTGTCGGGTGGAGGTGGGTGTACGACACATGTACATGTACGCGATCTAATCCAAAACAACTTGATCGCGAATGCGTACGTTGTTTGGATGCGATTGCTACGTGTGAGGGTGCTTTGTAAATGTCCGTGCTGGCTTCTGAAACTTCTCTCTTTGGCTGTTGTGTGTCCCTGCAGTTCCCTCCGAGATGGAGCTGGGCTTGAATAACTCCCCCTATGGCCAGCAGCCAGCGTCCAATCAGATGCCTCCTTACGGTGACAGCATGATGGGATTGGAACAGGGGTCAATGGCAGATGCAAACAGGTGAGCAAAACTAATACTCTGAACAAGGGGTCCGCAACCTGCAGTTCCGGAGCCGCATGCGGCTCTCTCGGGACTTGTGAAATATTTTTTAACGTGCCACCGTCTCGTATTTACATTGTATTGTCGCTCTGGAAATATTGAGTTTTATTTTTTTACCGAATTCGAAAAAATTAATTACTATTGTTATTTTGGTTGCCGACCCCCTGTCTTTTATGCCCTGCTTATTTGTTTCACAAAGTCAGGCCGAGTCTCAAGACCTATCGCAGGAGGTTCTTGCGCGAGAATATATAGCCAAATGTGTCATAGTTATTATTGCAAATTGTGAGGAAAATAAAGTACGGAGAAAACCACACATGAATAAATGGCACGAAAACAATATGTTCATATCGGCAACCTCCCTGCTGTACGACCAACACCTGGCCACTTTATAACGCTGCAGATTGTGTGTGATCACCGGTCCACACCACCGTATCACACACGCAGATAACAGAGTCCATCTCTTCAGCATCATCATTATCCGTGGTTTGGCCACTGCTCAATGAAGGCCTCCGCAAGTCGTCGCCATTTGCCACGGTCTCACGATGCAAGAGTCCCCGTCTGGAGAAGTCGTAGGAACCAGTGTGCACATCTAATAATAGGGTTTTTCCCCTTTTTTCTGGCAACAAAACTAAAACCTTTTTACGAGGATTCATGTCTGCATTAACCACAATACCTGCAGTCAAAATGCAAACAAAAAACATACTATGATAATATATGCATTGTCCTTGAAACTGATTGGTCCACACCAAGGGACGGCTTTCTTTTAAAGAAAGCCGTCCCTTGGTGTGGACCAATCTTTCTTTAAAAGAAAGCCGTCCCTTGGTGTGGACCCATCAGTTTCAAGGACAATGCATATATTATCATAGTATGTTTTTTTTTGCATTTTGACTGCAGGTATTGTGGTTAATGCAGACATGAATCCTTGTAAAAAGGTTTCAGTTTTGTTTCCAGAAAAAAGGGGAAAAACCCTATTATTACATTTTGATACTGGCAAAGGAGGTCTAATGAAGTGTGCACATCTATTATTCACTCCTTTTTCCCGGGCATTTACACCTTCATAATTTATAACTGTGGCGCAGTGGTGAGCTGCACTGCGCGGTGAACCCCGCAATCCCGAGTTCTATTCCCGGCCACGGATTACATCAGCGGCGAGTTGATATCTGAATCTATTCTCCTTGTGCCCCTCCCGCACTGTTTCACCAACCCATACTGACCGGCATGGTGAAGTATTTTAAGCAATCCCCATGACCATTGTGGCTTGAGTAGGCCTTAATATAGCAGTTGATCGACAATGGGGTTGTGAAGAAAATAATAATAATCGCTGTATTCAGCTGTGCTGGTGCATCATAGACTCGATGGGACTAGGTCTCACTCAAGGGAGAAAAAAAATCAACCTTTATGTTACCTGATCATTATTAAGATTATAAACTGGTTTACATTCCCTTCCCCGCTTACCCCCCCCCTCCTGCCCTTGTCCTCCTTCCACCGATATATGTACCCGCTGGCCACCGAGCGTGGCTTCTTTTATGCAGGAGTGCATTTGAGCCTCGTAGAAAAGTCGGTAGATTGCACAGCGGGGCCCACTGTGAAGTGGCTTGATGGGGCCACCGGTGGGAGTGGGTGGGAAGAATAAAGGTCGTGTGAAATTGGTATTGTGCATGGGGGGGGGGGGGGGTACAGCTTAGAAGCCAGAGTCACAACCTTCAGCTTCTCCCCTCCCTAGCAGCACCAATGTCTGCAGCGGCAGAAGCAGCAGGTGCTCGTTTCATCGCTCATGCAGCCAAAGGCATGCACGTCTTGAATCCAATAGCGATTGTCTCCCCCCTCCCCTCCCGACGATCCCACGTTGGCTCCCACCCCTCATTCCCTCCCCCTCCACCACAATTGCATTCGCTACCGCTGCCTGTTTTTGTTTTACTGTAACATGTGCAGGGCAGTTTGTTAATTTTTAGCCACCACCATAGTGTTTGTAAATAAATAATGAGTTGCCTTTGGAAAACGTGTTAGGTTATTTTTTTTTAAAAGGTGCGACCCTAAGGTTGTTGAGATGAGCTCACAATGCCCGTGTTGGATCGTTGCGGCAACGTCACTGAGGTTTCTGGGTTCAAATCCAAACTGTTACTCGGCACGCAGCAAAATTTGTATAATGGGGTGTTCATGTGTAATTGGGTTGAGGGTCTCATCCCAGTCACAATTAACTCTGCAATAAAACCTAAAACATAAAATGTAGTTCAGTACTTGAACCATTCCACTGATTCGTCAAGAGTTCCTGATGATAATTTCGTCTCATTGCTGCAGGCAAGCATTCACGCCGTCGCTGGATGAGCTGCTGTGCCCGCCCACGAGCCTGGAGGCGCAAAACAATGAGAAGGCGCTGCTGGACCAGCTGGACTCGCTGCTGAGCAGCACTGACGAGGTGGACCTGGCCGAGATCGACCGTGCTCTGGGCATTGACAAACTCGTGCAGGTGAGAGTGTGTGTGTGTGTAGCTCCTGTGGGTGGGTGGGTGAGTGTGTGTGTGTGTGTAGCTCCTGTGGGTGGGTGGGTGAGTGAGAGTGTGTGTGTGTGTAGCTCCTGTGTGTGTAGCTCTTGTGGGTGGGTGAGTGAGAGTGTGTGTGTGTGTAGCTCCTGTGGGTGGGTGGATATGTGTGTGTGTGTGTAGCCTGTACTGGTGATTGTGTGTGTGTAGCTCCTGTGGGTGGGTGAGTGAGTGAGAGTGTGTAGCTCCTGTGGGTGGGTGAGTGTGTGTAGCTCCTGTGGGTGGGTGGGTGAGTGTGTGTGTGTAGCTCCTGTGTGTGTAGCTCTTGTGGGTGGGTGGGTGAGAGTGTGTAGCTCCTGTGGGTGGGTGGGTGAGAGTGTGTAGCTCCTGTGGGTGGGTGAGTGAGAGTGTGTAGCTCCTGTGGGTGGGTGAGTGTGTAGCTCCTGTGGGTGGGTGAGTGAGAGTGTGTGTGTAGCTCCTGTGGGTGGGTGGGTGGGTGAGTGAGTGAGAGTGTGTAGCTCCTGTGGGTGGGTGAGTGAGAGTGTGTAGCTCCTGTGGGTGGGTGAGAGTGTGTAGCTCCTGTGGGTGGGTGAGTGTGTAGCTCCTGTGGGTGGGTGAGTGAGAGTGTGTAGCTCTTGTGGGTGGGTGAGTGAGAGTGTGTAGCTCCTGTGGGTGGGTGAGTGAGAGTGTGTAGCTCCTGTGGGTGGGTGAGTGAGAGTGTGTAGCTCCTGTGGGTGGGTGAGTGAGAGTGTGTAGCTCCTGTGGGTGGGTGAGTGAGAGTGTGTAGCTCCTGTGGGTGGGTGAGTGAGAGTGTGTAGCTCCTGTGGGTGGGTGAGTGAGAGTGTGTAGCTCCTGTGGGTGGGTGAGTGAGAGTGTGTAGCTCCTGTGGGTGGGTGAGTGAGAGTGTGTAGCTCCTGTGGGTGGGTGAGTGAGAGTGTGTAGCTCCTGTGGGTGGGTGAGTGAGAGTGTGTAGCTCTTGTGGGTGGGTGAGAGTGTGTAGCTCCTGTGGGTGGGTGAGTGAGAATGTGTAGCTCCTGTGGGTGGGTGAGTGAGAGTGTGTAGCTCCTGTGGGTGGGTGAGTGAGAGTGTGTAGCTCCTGTGGGTGGGTGAGTGAGAGTGTGTAGCTCCTGTGGGTGGGTGAGAGTGTGTAGCTCCTGTGGGTGGGTGAGTGAGAGTGTGTAGCTCCTGTGGGTGGGTGAGTGAGAGTGTGTAGCTCCTGTGGGTGGGTGAGTGAGAGTGTGTAGCTCCTGTGGGTGGGTGAGTATGTAACTCCTGTGGGTGGGTGAGTGTGCGTAGCTCCTGTGGGTGGGTGAGTGTGTGTGTAGCCCGTACAGGTGTTTGTGTGTGTGAGAGCGTGTAACCCATGTGGGTGAGTGTGGGTGAAAGCGTTTAGCTTGTGTGTGGGGGGTGAGTGTGGGTGTGGCTTATGGGGAGCGGTAGTGTAGCGTTAAACCCTAGAGAACCGAGTTAAATTTCCGTTCACGGCCAACAATCATTGACTATTTGAACGGGTTCTGAGTCTCTCCTAGGGCAACTCGGCCTGAACTGAGTACCTGATGCAGTGCGTAAACATCGCCACTGGGAAGACACAGACCTCGAAATAAGCACGGTTGGCTAGTATGGTGCAAAAGAAGTTCAAACATACATACGTACGAGACAAACCAGGCGGGGTGCTGGCCACCCAACCACCTCTTGTGCCGTGCCGGCCTTCATAGGTGCTCGCTAACAGCACTGGACCCAACAGTCTGTTAAGGCTATACGGGGGATCTTCGTTGGGCGAGTGCGACCTTATATTGTATTAGTTTGGCAAGCAGCGTGAGGTTGAAGTGCACTCGACAGTGCAGCCCATTTACTGAAGAAACTATGGATTCATTATCGGTGACAACGGCAGGGAGGTGCGGCCCAGATTTAAAAAAAAAACACTGAAAAGGCAAAACATATGTAAAACGTATAGTTACCAACCAGTGTAGAATTCGGGTTCGAATGTAGATTGTATCGTCCGATTGTACAGTATTCTCAAAGTAATCGGTGCACTTTTTGATGTGTGTGCAGTCATACTGGCACCCATTCTGACCCTCGAAGAGTGAGGAGCAGATATTGATATAAACGACACACATGTAAAGATTTGTTTTGTTTTCATAAGCACAAATAAATCACCCAGGGAAAATTCAAGAGCTTATTGGAACAAGCGTTTACTAGATCAGATCACGTGTATATTGATTCAAATTTCATGATCATACTATCTTCGAGATCCTGCATGGACTCACCCCTGCTCGGTTTTCGTCACACTCCGCTCCACTCCACGTATTCTCCTAGCTCGACGCACTCCACTCCTTCTTTGGTTCTTTCGGTAAAGTCACGTAGAATGAGAATAAAATAATAAATTGATAAAATAAAATAACACAATATTCTCACGACGTTTCGGCCACAACACAAGCGGCCTTAAGCTTAAAGGTCGTGATCTGAGCGTGGCTTTTTCACCCCAGCGCTGTCCTACCAGACAGTCTCGTCCCTTCACCTGATGAAGGCCGCTTGTGTTGTGGCCGAAACGTCGCGAGAATATTATTGTGTTATTTTATTTTATCAATTTATTATTTTATTCTCATTCTACGTGACTTTACCGAAAGAACCAAAGAAGATGAATCCTTGCAGTCACGAAAGCTTTAAATCGAAGCACTCCACTCCCTTCCACACTCTTCTGCTACTCCCTTATCATCTCACTCCACTTGCCTTCCAAGCATCCCCCCCCCCCGCACGAGCAATCACGGCTTTCTACCAAAGCCCTAATCAACCTTCGCTTCGTGGGGGGGGGGGGTCGCTCGTTCTCCTCTGCTGCGCTCACTGTCTGGAACTCACTTTCCCCAGCCACCACGAGGGTCTTGATTTCCTGCCCCTGTTCAAGTCCTGGCTCAAGGCACCGACTGCTCCTTTTTCCTCAATGAAATAAACAAGCCTCGTGTTTCTCTACAGTGTCCTAAAATAAACACGCCTCGTGTTTCTCTACAGTGTCCTAAATGCAGGATTTGGGCGGGATATAAATCAAAATTGTATTGAAAGTAAAAGTAATATTCCATGGCAAAATTGGAAAATGTTGATACTGGTGCGCTACAGTGGCAAGATGTGTTAACTACCTCGCCTGGTATGTATGAGGTTGTGGGTTAGATTTTGACCTTGACGCCTGTATATTTGGAGTATGCATGTTCTCCTCGTGGTCGCGTGGATATTTCTCCGGGTCCTCCGGTTTTTCCCTCCACATATAGATCAACGCGCGTTTCAGTGTATTTGGCTGCTATAAATATCCACGTGACAAGCCACTGCATTGAGATATAATTTGTGATAGCCAGGTCGCTTTTGAAAAAGAGCTACATAGCTCAGTGGGCTTTACCTGTTTAAATAAAAAGTAAAGCATACTCGGTTAACGCTATCTGACATAACGTTAGAGGTTAATACTTCTTCTAGGGGCTCTACAGAGCTCCTTCAAGTGGAGGCCCTTCTGCCAGCAGTGGTGTGAGCAAGAGGGCTTCCTCCACGACTTTGTCTTCACCATCTGGATCAAAGGCTAGTTGGCCAAAATGTTGATATTTTACATTGGCTGTAGCGCCCTTTTCTTCAGGAAAATATTTGGCTGGATGTCAAGCCCTGCCATTCGTCTCCGTGACAGTGTAAGGAATACGTATTTTATTACAGATTCATTCACCTCCAGTTTTCGATACAAGTTTTATGAAAGCAGATACTTGACACACCATCTTTTGCCCTCCATCGCGTTAATGGATTAACAATTTAAGATTGCAGAATTGAAGATTGCAAGAATAGAAATATCGTCTTTAGACTGTGGTTGTGGTTGCTTCTCTCATGTTTTTTTTATATATATAGTGAAATGTCATATCTTAGGAATTCCTCCAGGAACATTAAAATAAGCCAGCATCACTGTGGGAGGTGACCAGTGGTTGTTCTGTCCAATTTTTTTTCTTAACACTGACTTACAGCCAAAAGAAAAAATTAGCCTGGCTTGTTTATTACTTTGGTTAAGCAGAGGGGTTTTTTTTTGTTTTGAGGTGCAGATAGTGTCCAGGTGCTGATTATGTGTGCGAAAATAGCACCTGTATCGCCTGTTTGTAAATCCGCTGCTGGATGAGGGTCTTCCACGCGGCATGTGGATTGTGGGGGTTACTTGACTACTTTACCACACTGGTCAGGGTTGGTGAAGGTAGGGAGCATAGACGTTGGAGCATAGTACACTACATCAAAAGCAGTGTTAATGTTTAACATTACCAGTTAACCCGTGCCACATTGTATCGAGCACGTTACGCAATTATTATTTGTCTTCGGTTATAACTTCCTAGAATATCAATTCCATCTGTGGAATTGAATGCAACAGACCGTTGGCTAGTACAGCGCACACATGGAAATGCTGACAGCTTTGCCAAACCAGTATTATTGGGGTTTCACTGACCTCGGTGAAGACATTTTGACCGAGAATCTGGCAGCGAATAGCACCGAATTGGCATCCCTTGCGCAGCCCTTCGTAGAAACAATGCTTTCTCAACATTTCAACGGATCCTCATAACTGGTTTCTCAGTCCTAATAAAACGACAAAAGACTTAACAATTATTATTTGTTGCGTGCTTTTGGCTTTTCTCTTTTCCCATCTTTACTCCAGCAGAGTGGAATCTTGGATCTGCTGCCGAACCAGCAGCTCAAGGGTGGCGGCAGCAGCGGCCTCCCCATGGAGATGGTGATGAGCCTGGACCAGAAGGCCAAGGCCATGTACGCGGCGGCCGCTGCTGCTGCGGCCGCCGGTCAGCCGTTCGGGGCCCAGCCAGCCGGCTACCCCCCGCAGAGCCCCCGCATGGCCGGTCCAGCCACCATGGCTGGCTACATAGGGGCCTCGTCGATGAGGGGCCCCCACCCGGGCGCCAACGCTGCCCAGCTGCGCATGGTGGGCAGCAGGGCGCCGTTACCGCCGGGGCAGCCCAACGCCAACGTGCAGCTCCGCATGCAGCTTCAGCAGAGGCTGCAGGCTCAGCAGCAGGTATGCGTGTGTGTGTGTGACGCTATGGTTAGCGCGCTGCGCTATGAACCCAGGGACCCGAGTTCGATTCTCGCTCCCGATCACGATCAGTAACAGTGGTGAATATTTGAACTGGTCCTGGGCCTCCCCTAGGTCGACTCAGCCTTAAATGCGTACCTAGTCCGATGTGTAAACATCGCCACTAGGGAGACAAAGGCGGCCGGGCGTGGTGTCGGCCACCCACCCCCTCATGTGCCGTCCCCCGGTCTTCATAAGTGCTCACTTAACACCACTTGCCCCAACAGTTTGTTCAGGCTATAGGGGTGATCTTTGTTGTCTTTGTGTACGGGCTAAAGCAGTAGCATAGTGTTGAGCACTGCTCTGTTCGAAACCTGGGCTTCTCTTATGTGACTCGACATATATGGAGTACCGACCGTGATGTGTTCATATCGGCACTGGATAGACAAAAGTGGTTGACCTTGATGACAGCCATACACAAGAAAAAAATTCGCACCGTGCTCCGTAGTGTGGCAGTGTCAGAGTGGAGTATTGCATGCAAATGCAGGAAGTGTCATTGCGTGCACCACATTGCGTGCAGTCGTTACTACTTTGGGGTAATGAGGCCCTAAGGGCAATAGTGCAATAGCGGTGTCAAGTGTTCCGAAAGACCCGCGGACTGAAGAAGCATTCTTGCACTAAATTGGAGCCATGCGTCACTCCCCCAGTACATACGTGCGTTCTACTTGCCACACAGTCTGAATGGTCATGCAAGTAACCCTGTGGGCCATTGGCAGGCCGAGAGCTCTGTGTGGCGCACAGGAAAAATACTTGACATCCATGGTGTCAGCGCAAATGTATTCTTGGTCGTTTACATGCCTTTGCTCCCTTGTACCACCTCCCACGTGTCTCGTGTTTGAACCCATCGTGACTGTGGGATATTTTAGACTGATGAAGACTGCGACACCCTTTTCTGTCGTTGAGACGTCTCGTTTATCATAAAATATAGGCTGGTGTGCCCCAACTTTGCGTTGTGAGTCTTCAGATTCACAGCCTCCTCACTTCTATTTGGCAATGAATTATATTGATAATAAAATAATAATAATAAATTATACATACACATATATCCGTCTTGCACAATTCACATCTATAATAACATTAGCTTTTGTCACTTTTCCATTTTTAAATGTTTTGGCCAATTTATGACGTTTATATATATTTTTTAATGATTGCCAATGCCATACAGTTAACATCTTCCCGCGGTGGAAGTTGTCGTCTGCACAGAGGATGTAGAGAAATGCGACTCCTCTACCAGCAGAGGGGTGCCCTGTCCACGAGGCCTCGCCACCGCGATCACCTATTCACTTTGCCAACGAGGAAGAGGGGGGTCACTCTCTTGTGACGAAAGTTCATTTTCCAAAGTTTCTATTTCTTATTTGGAATGCTATAGCTGCTCACAGTTTGGCGTTGAGGTCAGGAATTCCTACCAACGATCGTTACGGATTTTACTTCGGTATTTTTACATTCCCCTTGACCTTCATTGCCCGTTATTGGCTCCCAACGAAGAGGTATCTGAACCTCAGCTGGTGGATTCTAACCGACCGTGCGTCGTCCCTTCCGCCATAGATGATGAACCAGAACCGGCAGGCGATGATGGGGCCGTACGGCGCGGTGCCCAATCCCCAGTTACGTGCCAGCGTCACTCCTCAGATGACGGGCCAGGTACGTGCCACTCTGCCACCTCCGCCCGTGCACTCACTCACGGTGGGGGAGGGTGGGGGGGTTCACACCAGATCGAAGCGTGTGGATAGCGCGGTTGCAGGGTAATATTCCGAAGCCATTTAAATCTAAATTGAAAAGTAATTTCTTGAACTGCTTTTCGTGTTTAGTTTGTTGTCCCCCCCCCCGCCGCAGCCTCCAATTAGCACAGTTGGCTATGTACAGTGCAAAATAAGTTCAACATATATACGTTCACGTTGCTATGTGAACGGCCATATGTTGTGGCACCCACACGCCTGCAATCCAGCGTTTCGGAGACGAGTTAGTGAAGTCAGTCTAAGGAGTCACTATGAAACATGCTGGGTAGCGGTATAGCAAGTGGGTTTGTGACATGCCTGGTATATCCCTTCTTATGCGTGGATTTTATTCAGGTTTCCTATTGCACACGAAACGCTCATTAACTAAAAGGAACTGGATAAAACATCCCACGTGGTGTGGTCGGATACTCCTTCAACTCGGTGATTCCTAGAAAAAAAAGGGCATTGTTAAATTATGAAATTCGGTAGCTTTATTCGAGTAACCTTACTGGGGAGCAGTTAGTGCTGTGGTTAGGACACAGCTTCATGAATATGGAAACCTGAGATTGATTCCCAACATCATTGGCAAATGATATCCGAATCAGTTCTGCTTGCTCGCCCCCTTGACAAACCCGCAGTGACCACCATGGTGAAATATGGTCAAACAACCCCCATGACTAACACAGCGTAGGGGAAGCCTTCACCAAGCATTGGATTGACAAATGGCTATGAAATATTACTTTTATGTAATTTGTTATTTTAATATATTGCAAAATGCATCCTTCACGTACAATATTAGCACATCCAAAATTTTAAAACATGAATGACAATTTGATATTTGATGTGTATATTACAAACATTTGTAGACATTAAACCCGGCTTTTTTGTCGGTTACATTTTAACCAGAGGGCTCGCCTCTGTATTTGACTTCAGTTCCTAATTAATGTTGTCGCAAAACCCATTTCCACCAATAAGTTGGTGGAAGATTCTTTGAATCACTATTCTTATACAAATTTTGCCCTCTACCGAAAAGTGGTGCAAACCTTTTTTCTCACAAATAAATCCAGCTACCTGGTGGCCAGAGCCGTAAATACCAAGCATTTGTTGTTTAATTCATTGCAAACCAAAGGCAAGGTGCTGCCATCTCGTTTTTTTCCGAGTGCCTTCTGGGTCCTAAAACTGGGAAGTGTTTATGAACGTGCACTTTCACAGCAGTTTCCTTTGTTTCCATGTCCACAATTAGCGCAGTCATCAAATGCGTGGCTTTCATCTTCTTATTGTAGCACTCGGTTCCATTTGCACATGACATAATTGCATTATCGCCACAGTCCTTTCATTTGTATGAATGTATACGCATGTATGTTGAACTTCTTTCGCACCGTACGCAGCCAACCGTGTTATCATATTCATAAAATTTGGTTAGGAGAAAATAATTGTTCTGTATTAATGCTTTAAATTCTACGCAGGCTTTCGCGTGGAGAGCGGGAGGCTGTGTGCGCAATGGGGATATTTAACCGTTTTTATTTCTCTCTACCGTCTTTAGCAGCAGCCTCCGTTAAACGCGCAGATGCTGGCCCAACGGCAGAGAGAGCTCATCAGTCGGCACCGGCAGATGATGCAACACCAGCAGCGCGCCATGATGATACGGCAGCAGCAGCAAGGATATCCTCCGGGCCCTGGGGGCATGATGGGCATGCCCCGGATGCCTCCCCAGGGGCAGCAGCAGCAACAACCGCAGACGCAGACTCAGCAACAGCCTCAACCCCAGACCCAGCCCCAGCCTCAACAACAACCACAGCCCCAGCTGCAACAGCAACAGCAGCAGCAACAACAGCAGCAGCAACAACAGCAGCAGCAACAACAGCAGCAGCAACAACAGCAGCAACAACAGCAGCAACAACAGCAGCAGCAACAACAGCAACAACAGCAGCAGCAACAACAGCAGCAGCAGTATCTACCCTACCCAACATCTCCCAGGGCATCCAGTGCCACCATGTTTCCTGGGGGCATGGGAAGAGGGGCGGCCGCTGTGAACAGAGGCATGATGGGAATCCCGGCGGGCAGCCCCACGGGACGAGAGTTTGGGCAGCAGATGCAGCAGAATGTGTTCCAGTTCCCGCGATCAGGTGCGTGCACGGCAGGGCTATCAATATGCGTCCAAGCTTGCGGTCGAGTATTGAATTTTGGAAGCATCCTTATTATTATTATTGTGTGTTTTATAGGTCCTGTTCATGATATTGAACTGAAACGTGTATGGTTTATCTGACTTCTATTTTAAGTACGTTAACTAAGAGTAAAATGTATATTCGATGACAAACTATGGTAACAATTTATATTTAAAGCTTTCGTGACTGCAGGGATTCATATTCTTGGTTCTTTCGGTAAAGTCACGTAGAAGGGAAATAATACCGAAAGAACCAAGAATACGGTAACAACGTTGACAAAACTGTGCTCCAACCTTGTGAGTGGACGTGTGCTGGCGCACGTTGATGCGCCATTGCAACAGCCACACGGCTGTGTAAATACCGTACGACATTCTCAGCAAAACGTCACAAGCTTCGCTTTAATTTTCGATCCGTAAAACATGCAAACCAACACACCTGAAGATGACCGTTTGAGTTATGGTCGAAACGTCGTGAGAATTTGTTATTGTTTTATATATATTTTATTATTTTGTTGTTTCTCTTCAACGTGACTTTACCGAAAAAACTAAGAATATGAATTACTGCAGTCACGAAAGCTTTAAATCAAAATTTAAATGCGATCGTCTGTTAAATTTGACTTAATTTTTTAAAACTTTGTGTCGCCACAATATCCCCCGCCCTGATCTCCACCTCCCCCCCCCCCACCGTGGACATCGCAAGCAGCCATGAGCCAGACGTGCGAGCCCGGGTTCAGCTCCCAAACCGCACCCGGGGGTCGCATGAGGGCACGGATGCCGCAGTCTCCGAGCCTGCCCACCACCCCGGAGCTGGGGCCCTGGCAGCAGGGTGGCCTCACCAACAACAACAACAACAGGTGAATGGCGACGTCTGGATAATTAATATAAAAAAATATGATACCGAATTTCCAACAAGCCTTTGTCCTCAAAAGTGTTGAATTAGGGGTAATAACGTTATACCGCCTGCAACTCCCCCCGCCTCCAGTCGCACGACGTGATGATGCCACGTGGAAATTGTCTTGGTCGACTATGGATTATCCTTCAAGCGCAGTTTTAATACACCCTTAGGCCAAATGCCTCAGTCCCGAACAGCGACAGAACTTGATCCTAAAGTTTTGTGTGCATTGGATGGATATATGAATACTGGCTCTTCTCTACGGGGATGATGGCGCGACCTCACTACAGACGGAGAGAGCGAATGCATTAACGCTTTCACCCTTAGTTGGAAGGCATAGCAAAAAAAAAATGGGTATTTTGGCGGCCAATTTTAGTTGTAAAACTTTTAAGCTGATATTGTGTTTATGTACATTTTTCAGCCCTTTTGTCAGTTTACTGCTGGATGAGGGCCTCCCCACGGCGTGCGGGTCATGGGGGTTATTTGACCACACTTCACCATGCTGGTCAGTGAGGGTTGGTGAGGTGGGCAGCATAGACATGGCAGCATAGAAGTGCAGTGCAGCGATGTATTTCCTCCACTGCCTCTACTGCCGACCACAAAGCCTCGCAAGCCATGTAACAATCCGAGCAAGGTGGTGGTGGCCCATCAAAGCTCTTATCAAGACTCTGCCCTGCTTAGTGTCCCAAGATTTGATGAGAGCGCGGGTGCTTTCCCAGACAATTTGGTCATCAGCCTATCCTAATTATATTATTTAAAATTATATTTCTTTGAAAACACCAAATACGAGATGATGTTACATTCCTTCTGAAATCTCTAGCAATGAGAAATCGGAACAAAGTAATTTTTTGTTAAAAAGACACCCAGCGCTGCTGCTGCTGGTGGTGGTTGCAGGTTACATTGTGAGCACAGGATGTTGAGGCCTCTGTTGTGTTGCCCCCCACCACTGCCCTGACCGCCGCCTCTGCAGCGGGGTGTTCCCGCCTACGCAGCAGCCCTTTGGGCAGGAGGGCGACTCCAGCCTCTACAACAACATGAGCATCTCTGTCTCCATGACGACCGGCTCTGCCAGCACCACCTGTGGCAACGGACAAATGAGCATGGGCCCCGGACCTATGCCCATGCCCACTGAGCAGGTACGGCTGACAAACCCCGGGTAGCCTTCTTTTTACAAACACAGTCTTCTTGGAGCAGTTCGTCGGAGGCCTAGCAATCGAGTGTGCAGGCGGTGCAACTGCACTGGGGGCCCACAAGCTGTAGGGGCCCAGGCGCTGGGCTGCATTGAGGTCGGGTGGGGAGTGAAATTTGGACCAGGGGGGGCTCCGTTTCATTCCTTGAACCAAGGCCGATGCCAACCATGCTAAGCTGACGATATAAGTAATCGTTAGTGTCGTGATGAAAAAGCATTTAACTTGCGCGTGGTTTTGTCAATGCATTCGGGCTACAATTCAGATGGAAATAATTTGCTCATAAAATAGCTGCAGTGTTGGACGTACTCAGATTGTCTGACTTATTCACCCGCATTTGGATGGTGATTGTGCATTAAGTTTCGTGTGATTGTGAAACTGTTGACAGACCAGCGTGTGGTGAGGTATGGTTTAATAACACCCATCAGCAAGCAGTAGATCGACAGGGCTGTAATTTATTATTAGTATGTTTTGGGCAGTGACCGCTCTTTGAATCCCAACAGGTTTGCGCGATATGTAGTTTTGTATTATAATACATATGTAATTAACAGCCCTTTAGCAATCCAACAAATTTCACCACGCTGGGCAGAGCAGGCTAGTGAAGACAGGGAGGATAGACACGGGAGTATAGATGTATCGGAGAACAACGATTTTTTTTCTGCACTCTTATAAGGTATTGTTAATTATGAAAGTGGTGAGGTGTTTTTTACCCTGTTAAATGCGTACGACTTTGTTTGTGAAGGGTTGACACGAGATTTACTTTGTCTCTTCAAACAGGGAGGTATAATGAGGCAGAGCATGAGCCAAGATGGTCACACGCGCTACGACCAGTTTGCTGCCATGTCTGAAGCTGAAAAGGTAATATTTCCATTACCGTTCATTGCGAGAGTGTTTCACAAAGAACAGCAGCAGTGAAGTTGAAATGCACCGTGAACTGCTCTCCTCGTCGTCATGACGATTAGCAACCAGAGACGAGAACTGGCACAGAGGCTGGGGTTGACGAGTTCCTTGTGGGTAGAAATAGCGAACGTCGATGCTGCATGTTCACGGTTTATGGGTGTAATAATTGAAAAATGCCAGGTGTGGCTGCATTCAAACGAGCAGTGGGCAATGTTCCTATTGGTGGCACTGGGCTATTGGTGCGTAGTGAACAGAGGGCAGCATGGCTAAAGCCATTATTGTACTGTACTTCTATGCACCCACGTTTATGCTCCCCTGTTCAATCCACACTGACCAGTGCGGTGTGGTTTGATAACCCCCACGGAAACGTGGGGAGACCTTCATCCAGCAGTGGATTGACATTAGGGGTGTACATGTACATGATGAGGGTGGGGTTAGTACCACTCAACATTTACACCAACTCCTCAGAAATGTAAAGCTAAGGTAAAGGTGCAGCCCTGCAAGTGCTCGCTCACGCCAATGCTGGCAGAAGGTCCTTCAATAAAGGGAGCTCTAGAGCCTTTTTTGACCTATTTTTCAATGCTGGTCAGACATCGGAAGGGATGGGAGTACACACTATAGCTTGCTCTAACCCCCACACGACCTGCCGATCGGCAAACTGGTGTAACTATTATACTGCTAAAGCGGATTTTTTAAAAGTTTATTTGAAAAGCCACGGGGGGGGGGGGGGGGGGGGGGAAACCGTTGGAGAATAATCGAGACTGGCCAGCACCAACCCCCTGCCTTGGGGCCTGCCTGTGGCGTGCGCGCGATCAAAACAGGTGCAGCAGGTGCAAGTGTTTGCGGACGTGCAGTGCACCGTGAACGTGCTCGGCAGCAACTCCTACCTGAACCAGGGCAACCAGACGGCCGGAGCCGCGCCGGCCAAGGAGGGGGCAGCGGAGGACGCGAACAACGCGCAGACGCAGCGCAACTCCCTGCTGCAGCAGCTGCTCATGGAGTGACTTCTTCCCCTGCTCCTACCTCGTCCTCTGTTCCGCGCGTGGACGCCGAAGGAGCCGCGCAATTCTTCCGGCCGCAGTCGTCGCGGGGATCTAAATCCGCTGCGCCGGTCTAGATCCGCTGCGCCGAGCGAGTTGCGTCCCGCTCCTCTGCCGTGTACTGCGCCTACAGCCTCGCCCGCAACCACCTCTCCTCTCAAAACCCAAGGAAGCAAAGTTGCATAGTTGCCGTGTTTTTTTTTTGCATCGTGCTCTTTTTCTCATCGTATCCAAGAATGCTTCCAGCTACGCGGTACAGAGATGTTACTTCGACGCAAAAAAAACCAACCCCCCCAACGGAGTGATTTGTGCTCACGTGCTGCACTACATGGCCTATTACGGTGTTTGCTCATTTGCAAAAAGAAAAGTAGCATCTCCATTTCTTGATGCGTACTATTTTCATAAGTTTCAAACTGCAAGCTGCGGACTGTTAAATCATGAAAAGCCATACTTGTCTGCCAGCTTGGGATGGAGATCCGACTTGAGACGTCGTTGTGAAGTGTGAACGAATGGCGCAGCGTCGCCCGTACTGCGGCATGTCCCATGAAATGGGACACAAACGTTTTATTGACGGCACAGAGAAGCCGAGCAAAAGGACGAACTCAGGACATGCAGGGAAGGCTTTATTACGGCCTGCAAAAAAAATTGGAACAATTTTTAACCCCGGAGCATACCCTCGCAAAAAAATAATTTTATCTCGACGGGTGCTCGCCTGGTTATAAAAAGGACTCGAACGGTCGATGCAGAGAGTGGTCATTTGCTGGCAGGGTGACCTCGTGAGGTGGAATAGAAAGCTTGAAAAGAAGCCATGGGATTACCGCACTGCTCCCCCTTCCTAGGGGCAGTCCGCAGACGTAGACGATGGTGTGAATGTAGTTGCGACGCTGGATGAGATTCGGCCAAGATGCATCACTCCCAGTGGCAGCCCAATCCCCGACTAGCAACACCACCACCACCACCAACCCCTCCCTCACCTTCCAGCGAATGCACTAAATCCTGTTCCGTCTCTGAATGCTTCATGCTTTCCCGCATTGCTTACGTTTCTATGACTTCCTGTAATTTGTTCCTTAGTTTTTTTTGTGCGTGTCCAGTCTGCTAAATGTGCTGTAAATAAAAATCGCCCAAAACAGATATATTGCTATATTTTTACACTCTTAGACCAAATAAGGATGCTTGCTGTAGGACAACGGAGAGAAATTACAAAGCGTGCGACTCGTTAGGGGAAACATTTTCATTGGATTGTGATTAGCGGGATAGTGAGAAGACGCGAGTAAACCTTTAGCTTATGCCAGCTTTGTGTGAGCGCAATGTCTGAATCGTAAGAGAAGCAATAATTTTAATGGATTGTTAAAATGTCAGTTGAACCGAATAGCCATATTAAAACAGGGTAAATAACGATGCAAACGTATCTGTTCATGCAAGTATGTACATGTTGTAGTTTATTTTGTATCGTACACTGGAGGTTGGTTGATTGCATCACACAATCCTCAGTCTCGTACAATAGGAGTTTTAACTGACAAATGGGCGAGCATTACTTAATATCCAAGCCCGGCCGCTGGGGGTGTTTTCTTTAACTGGAAGACAGTTATGAAAACCACACTACACAATACCACAAAAAATGGTCTTTGGGAAAGTACACCTGAGTGTACAAAATGCATGTATTTTAATCGTCAGCATAGTGGATCCTATTGGTCTAAAAAAAAAGCTACCCATGCCCTCGACTCTTGCATTTATTGGCCTCAATTGTGTAATATGGCTTCGTAATGGACCACCTCTCCTGTAATTAAAGTCTGAATTTTGATTTTTGAAGGCAGCTTTCCTGCAATTTCAGCATACACAGTATTGTTGTCAGTTGAAAGTGTTAAGACTGCACACAAGGCATTTGTTGAATACAATAACAATGAACGACTTCGCAGATATGCCGTTTTTAAATAACCTCCCAACTTGCCTTGAAATTGCAGTTTTAAGCATCTTTTCAGTGTACTACTGCATAAGTTTTCGCAGTTATACTGTACGGCTCTGTTTTCAGGTCATACCTTATGGTCCGACGTTTCGCTCCACGTGCTGGGAGCTTCGTTAGCATTTGGGAGCAAAATGACGAACATCAATCTGAACGACACGCCGGTAACAACCCGAGAACACGTCGGAGAGCTATATTTTCAGTGTGCCCAATGATATAGCAATAATGAAGTTTTCCGATGTAACTAAACCATCATTACCCCAAGTTTTGTGAACATCGGTAATCGCTATCCCCGTTGTAACACGAGAGTTTATGAATGTTTGGCACATCCCGCTCTGCAGCGCACACGACGCACGTAACAGCGGCGGTTCACCGTTTGCAAGGGCAAAATGGAAGCGTCTTGCGAATTTAGACAATTTGTTGAGCAAGCATACGAGGTCGATTGTGTATATAACTTTAATGTATTAATCAGGAGGCGAGAATAGGTACCGTGGGAATTTTATTTCACATGGATTTACACAATGATTAATGGTCAACCAAATTCATAGCGCGCAATGGCACCACCATCGATACTTGCTGTTTTTTGGCTTTCCCCCTGCGTACTTTGCAGCAATGTGTCATGGCAAAATGCTTGCTTCACCTGTGCTCTTCCGGCCACATATATACAAGCAGGCGTATTAATAAACTCATGCCGAAGCCGTGTATCGTCAATGTTGTGGTTAGAAAGGAGAGAGCAAAAAGTTTCATCATGGGCATTGGACTTGTTTTTGCTAAGAAGTGAATGAAACCGGGGTGATTGTTGGAAGAGCAATGCTAGCGCCATCGATTGCAGATGTTTTCATTAATATATGAAATATATATTTTAAACGAAATGGACATTTTCTGAAAGTGTGTAAAGTTCGTAACAGCTGAAGCCTTTTTTATTCTTACTGTAGGTCTATTAGATTATGAAGTGTTTTACATGTCCCCCTTGATGAGAATATTTTGTACAGGAATGCTTGTATAGTTAAATAATGTGTATAATGCTTTACTGCTTTGCCTAAAAGAATACAAACTGTTTTCAATGTATGTGCATATTATTATGAATAGAAATCTTCAACTAAAACAAATCTTACTTTCCCCATTTTTTTACATTTGTAAGATATCCGATGTGTTCATGTCTTGTTGGGAGATGCTTACGAGATGAGATTTGTGAAAAAAACTTCACGATTATCTTTCTCTGGCTTTCCACCACAGGTGTGCATGAGTCCATGTACCATTTAAATTGCATTGAGTCCATCTTTGCGTGCATTTCTGTTCGTATTGCATATAGACACTTAAAAGTATGAGGGGTCTTATGTAACGACTTATCATTATTTTGTCTTTTTACAAGCCCTGCCCTTAATGACTGTTATTATTAATATATCTCAAAAGCTCCTGCAGCTTTTACAGATAGAAGCCATTCAAATGTATCTACATTTGCTGTTTTTGTTAGCTTTATTAATACAATGTAAATAAATCTAACAATGAACAAGTGCTCTTTATTTGCTCGACTTTGTAATGTTTCCCCTTTCGGATCTTTTAACAAAGTGAATCCATAGTGCACTGTGAGTAATCAACACATGTGAGAGGGAAACGTTGCAGCACATGACCAGGGCCTATTTTAAATCTAAACAGTAAAACAAATTTTCCAATACTATAAAGTGTCCATGTGTTTATGCTATAACACAGTTTGCCCCTCTAATAACTCGGTGTTGGAATTAACACTATCAGTCAGTCGGAAGACATGTTTCCCATGACAGCAATATTTATCTGGAACTGCATTTTTCACACTTATGAAGTTTATACATCGGATGAGTATGCAAATTACTAATTCGCTGTGATGTACAAAGTGTTACAGCTGATACTCTTAAGTGAGTCCTGACAGCTACAATGACGTCGCAGCACTGTGCATTGGCTGATGCAGGTCACCAAACACATTTGAATTGGTTAAAGATATCAGTTGGGCTCAGATTTATTGCCAGAATTAGTATTAGCACATGCATATGAACTGCTGTGACACTAGCCATCTGAATTGGACTTGAAAAAAGTAGTTGAGTGATTTAAAATGGCTAAATATTGGACATACCCCTTCATAATCTCTCAGGGTCTATTTGTAAGTTTCTTAAGTGTAGATATTTACCACCACAGTAGCTATCCCAACAGTTTCCACGAAACCATACACAATGTTTTGCAAACGCATCAAGAGGCCGTTGTCCATTAATCGATGTTGATCACAAAACTGGAGTCACTTGAGCAGTTTGAACTTCTTGAGCAAGTGGTGCACTTGCTCCTTGGGGTACGGTCGGAGGGCCAGGCACGTGGGGATGTTCTCGGGCTGCTCCACCCACAGTTTGTGTTGGATATTCTCCACCGTGAGCTTCTCTGACAACTGGGTCAAGGCGTCCTTGTCATCTGCCTGCAAGCCAAATAGCATCGCTGGCAGCGTCAAGAGGCCACACTCCAGAGCAATTGTTTTTTTAAATTCATTTTCAGAATTCTAATAAAAAAAACTTACCACGTGGAATAAATTATCGGCCAGTTTCCCAGGTGCAATGCAGCTGAATGTGACATGCTATGATTTTCAAGACCTAAGTTTACATGAAACCTAGTCATAATGAACGTTTGGGGCGACTTATTATTCATTGTGCATTGTGAAACATGAAATTGCACATTTATTTTTCCACTAAAACAGTCAAAGTAAATGAAAGTAATTATTAGGAGTGGCAAAGACATTAAGTAATTTCCATGAATTTAACAAACTTATTGATAAATGCAGGTAAATTCCCCCGTATGTGCACGTGATGCAAATCATGTGTATTTGTGGGAAGTAAATTAATGGATAAAGTACTTGATTTTAAAGGCCCATAATCTCTTTCCATCTGAGCAGAAATTAGCTGAACCTACTGCTAACATGGGAGGGAGTATTTCTCTAACACGGGAGTTTGAAAATCAAGAGGTGCAATGATGCGAAAATTAAACCAATTACAATTCCATATACAAGACTTGCGACGCAACATTCAGCACACTTTTCAAATCCACTGCTGGCTGAGGGCCTACCCACAACGTGGGCGATTATTTGACCTAGGTTTACCACGTTGGTTCGTGTGGGTTGGTGAAGGTGGAGACCACAGGCATGGCAACAGAGAAGTAACAGTACTGTACAATGCAATTCAGCTGCACTGACTTACGCTGTCCACAATTACACGGAATGTCCCCAAACTTGGAAGCTAATCAAGTTTGAGCCGAGAGTGTGTGGATGGGCTACCACCGCGTATTTTGTTTTGTATTATGGCCCACTGAGCTATATAACTCTTTCAGAAGCGACCTGGCCGCAAATGATAGTCCAACTAAGTGGCTTATCATGTTTCCGTTTAAAGCGGCCAAATACTCTAAACGCGTGACGTTGATTCTGCATGTGAGAAAACCCGGAGGACGTGGAGAATAAAATCCACGTGACCACAAGAAGAGTGACACGCAAACTCCAAATATACAGCCGGCGTCAGGGTCTGGATCTATATCCATAACCGTTTTCAGAATAGATTGCAGGAAAACCGAATGTCTCGGGGCCCGGTTGGTAACAGACTCCAATGGAATTATCGTAACGAACGATGCATCAACATTTTAAATTGCCGCGCCGGGAGATGGTACAGCACCGGCGACCGCTGCATTATAAATTCAGTGAACTGCTAACCATTATTATACTCACGGTAGTACCATTACGTGTTAAATGGGTAAACGTGTTCTGTGTATTGCTCTTGACATGTTATCACGTGCAGCAAGCCGGTAAAGTTGTTGTTTTTTACCGGTTTATTATTGCCGGGAAGGCAAGTCAACACATCCCACGCCCGACTCGTGCAGTTGCTTCATGTTACTGGAATAAACCAGATCCACGAGAATGTAAAGATTTCTATCACTCCACGTGCTGCATGAAAGCCTCCCCACGCCGTGGAGGTTATTTGTCCATACTTCACCACGTTGGTCCGAGCGGGCTTGGCGTGAGCGGTGGGGGAAGCAGAAACGGTTTCAGATATCGCGCATCGAATTCAGGTCGAATTCAGGTTGTTGATACGTTACATTTATTTTGGTTAAGGTGAGATAACGAACGCCCTTATCTGTCTCTTCTTTAACATTACCCGACTACCAATATTCCGTAGCTTTATATCCTTCAACGCTTGGACAAGAGCAGGATGGGGCACTGACACGAGTTGGAATCCAGGCGTCGGTTTTTGGGTAGTGGGTTCACATGCGGTCAGGTTTAGGGGTCATGTGCAGTCGCGTTAAGAGAGGTAACATCGGATGTGATCATGTGGGGGTCGGGTAATGTTTCGTCAAATGGACCGCGGGTGGGTGTCAGATCAGGCGGGGGGTTGGGTCACATGGAATTGGGTCAGCTGAGGTCAAGATACCATAAACTTTTTTGGGACCACACGGGGTGTGTGTGTGTATGGGCCCGATGTGAGAGACCTCGCAGTGCATTTAACGCCGCACCTGCAGCACCACCTTGTGCATGCTGTCCAGGTCGCCCAGGTAGCGCTGCGTGTCCGCCTCGGCGTAGTACAGATGCAGGGCGGCGGTGCACGCGTGGCACGCCTGCGCCACCAGCGCGCCCAGCGGCCAGCCCAGTCCGCTCTGCAGATCTCCCAGCACCACCACGTACTGCACCAGGCGGCCCGACATCACCACGCAGGGTGGAGGGGATCTACCCCACACCCTGGTTCCTGTCCTTGGCTTCTCCGCCCCCCTCGGTTTTCCTCTTCTTTCGTACGGCTGATGACGATGCAGAGCAATATCAAGCCAGAACAACCGCGTGACGGGAGTAAAAGCGGAGTTGTATATCGCTCCTTCGTAATTTGTGGGAAGAATCACTAATAGAGATCTTACCGCGTTGCTGGCTCTCTCTCAACCGCCACCGACTCTTTTGTTTTTCCCCGCGCCCGTCCGCCGCCGCCGCCGCCACCGCCTCTCCGAGCCACTGCTGTACCAGAAGTAGGTGCCGGGCGTGTGTGGTGGAGCGTGGTGTGCGAGTGGCGTGGTGGCTGAGTTGTGGGCGTGCGAGCGAGACACGTGGAGGAGCGACCGCCGAGACAAAGTTGGAAGAGGCCGAGAACGTTCCGGGTGGCCATCTTGGGTAGGGGGACCTTGCCCCGTGCGGCTCGGTGAACAAGGGGGGGCGCGACGTTGAAGAAGCGGCGACAGCTGCCGTGGGGCGCCCCCCGCCCACAACTTTCCCTTAGCAATATGGCGGCGAGGTTTACGTCGCCTAGATTTTGACGTCACCGCGAACGGAGTCTTTGAATGTTTATTTGCTGAAGGAATCCGAGGAGCTTTAAAGCGTTTCTACTTATTCTCGCGGATGGACAGGGCGGCTCGGAACGTTAACAACAAGAACACACGATACAAAAAAAACGCGATAGGAGCGCAAATTATAGGAAAGGTAAACAAATCACTTACAAAATATCTCACAAGCTAAGGCGCACTATTAATTTATTTTGAAGAAGCGATCTGGCTATCACAAATGATTGCCCGACGAAGTGGCTTATCATCATCACCACCACGTGGAAATGTATCGCAGCAAAAAAATACCAATATAAACGGAGTGTGGAGGGGGGGATCGATACAAGAATGTCAATGTCGTTTTGTGAAACCGATTTGATCGAAGCGATTCCATAGGATTTGCTACCCTCTTAATTCGATTCCAAAAAATGATGGATTCGTTAGGAACGGGGAGGGGGTCACCGTAACCTGGCGTGTGATTGGCCGCTGCGGGACCACGTGTGCCGTGCCGACCAATAGGAGCCGCGGAATCGAGTTTCCCGCGCGTTGCGCCTCGCGCCTCACTTTGAAAGTGAGGGCGGAAGTCGGCGTTGACTACAGCCTCGCTCATACACACACAGCCTCTCTCATACACACACAGCCTCGCTCATACACACACAGCCTCGCTCATCCACACACAGCCTCGCTCATCCACACACAGCCTCGCTCATCCACACACAGCCTCGCTCATCCACACACAGCCTCGCTCATCCACACACAGCCTCGCTCATCCACACACAGCCTCTCATACACACACAGCCTCGCTTATACACACACAGCCTCGCTCATACACACACACAGCCTCTCTCATACACATACACACACAGCCTCTCTCATACACATACACACAGCCTCGCTCATACACACAGCCTCTCTCATACACACACAGCCTCGCTCATACACACACAGCCTCTCTCTTACACACACACACAGCCTCGCGCACACACACAGCCTCACCTCCACACAGCCTCACACAACCTCACCTACATAGCCTCAACAATACACATACAGCCTTACCTACACCCATACAGCGTCAGAGTCTTATCATTTACAACACCAACCATCCAGACAGCCTCGTCCTCCTAAAACCGCAGCTTTGCACATCCACAACCTCGCGTGCAGCCTCAAAGCGCGTAAAGAATCACACTTCATCTTTACGGCCCAACACGGCAGCCTAAATCCCCATACATATTCATTCGCCCTCGTATACATCGTCACCTCCAGCTTCACCCATCTACAGCCTCCCCGTGTGTGTGTCAACACAACCCACTCGCCTCGTCCCCACTTTACAAAGGAATAGAGCTCCCCGAGAGAAGCCGTGGCTTGCGATGGAAGAGGCGAATTCGATTCTCACTCGAGGTAAGAATTAGATCACTCTCTCACTCGTACAATAATCAATGCACTTTAAAATGTTTTTATTGATTTATTGCGCATCTCCGCACCGTGTGTCCCCGACATAACGTAGGCGGATAATGAAACAGGCCCCGCATATAACCATGGTAAGATCACTAATGTCGTGTTGTTTTGTAACGTTATATAACCTGCCCGGACTGAACTTATGTGAAAAAATAGCTTTTGGGGCTCATCATATTCCTCCAGTATAAATAAATATTCTGATTGTGAATTAGGAAGGCGACTTGCCGCCGATAAGCGACGAGAGTGATAATTCTGGATCATCGGCCAAACATCCCCCCCGACTGTCGCTTTACAGTGAATTTTATCAAGTAACAAAATAAAAAGTATGAAAACAATAATAGGTTTTTACCCCTTTTCTGGCAATAAAACAGGAGGTGCTAAGATGTTCAAACACCAAATAGAAACATTTTGCAAGGAATCAAGTTCTGCATTAACCACACGCGGTACTTATGAACATGCAAACAAACATGCTCTTATAATATCGTGACATGCTCTTGTGATATCGTGACATGCATTGGCTTTGGAACTGATGAATCTACACCAGAGGCAGCAGCCATCCGTAGGGCCCAGTCTCAACCACCGATGTCAGACCAGAGAACGCTAAAAGGCGAACAGTACAAGGAAAATGCACTATCAAGGAATTTATAGCTCGGGTGAGCAGCTACAAAATAAAACCTTTTTGTCACAATAGACGTGGGAAGACTTCTTGCAGTTGAAGTTTCTTTTAATCTGGGACCCCAACACGACCCTCCTCAGCTCCTGGTACGCAAAAAAGTAACACCTTTATTTTAGCTCGTTTCTCACTGCCTCGCGGGTTGGCACCTTCACCGCTGTGAATATGATTGCTGGTTTCCCTATCTGCCCCATGTATATATATATTTTGAATGTAAATAACAACAATATCATTCCAACCTGGTGCGTAAACCTTAAAGGCACCATGCAGCAGCTGGACTCGCTGGAGGCTCGGGCCGTTGAGCTGGCACGGCTGCAGCTGTCAGCGCAGAGGAAGGATGACGATCTGCGGGACGCGTACGCCGAAGTCCTTCGCCTCCGTCGGCGCAGAGATGCCCTGCGCCAGCAGCTCGCCCACAGACCCCGCAAGGTGTAACGTCGTTCATTTTGCCTGTTGACTCCATACGCGTTGACTCCGTCTAATCTTGTACGGGGAAAATTGCGTTTTTCAGGTCCGTGCGGCGTTACAGCCGATTAAATGCGGGCACTTTTTGTTTTGTCGATTTGTGTGTTTCCCCCCCTGTGATGGGGATTTTTGTAGGATGAACATTGAGATTTATAAGGGCACCGGGAAGACCAATAAGGTCTGAATTGGTCTGTAATAAGATAGGCACTGAAAAGGGTTTGACAGGTATGTAACGTCCACACCGGGCAGTGGCAGCAGGGTGGAAGCCGACTCGAATCAGAATGTATTCATACTGGAGGAATCAGAAGAGCTATAAAGCTCTTATGTCACAGATGTCCAGTAATATTGAAACTAAGTATATTTATTTATTTTACCAGGTAAGGCCCACTGAACAATATACTGTAGCTCATTTTCAGAAGCGACCTGGCCACAAATGATAGCTCAACGAAGTGGCTTGCCATGTGGAAATTTCTAGCCGTCAAAAATTCCAAACGCATGTTTATAAATGTGGAGGGAAAAACCACGCGTCATAGTAGTTTAAACCAATGGTCATAGTTTTATTGATGTCCAGTAGATGTATATGTACGTTTGTTTAACGACTGATTTATATTTACGCGATCTCACCCCAACAAAATCCTTTATTATTGTATTATGATGAACTTATTTCGCACTGCACGTAGCCAACCACACTCATTGGAGGTACGGCGGAACGACAACAAACTAAACACGAAAAGCAGTTCTAAAGAAAACATTTTCCAGCGAAATGACTTCATTCATCCCCAGGAGCATAATGACAACATATGAGTGAAATGGGTGTTCTCATGCTGAGTGTGCTGATATATATAAAGTGGCCTTTTGCAGTGGCGGAAATTCTTAGATGTATTCACGTAGGAGGTCGATTAGCATGGTTGGCTACATACAGAAGTTCATCATAATATCAGGAAATTAAAAAGAACCCTCAGTGTCAAACTTTAGCTGCCTTATAATTGTACAGCCGTTTCCATTGCTCTCAATGGGTTGTATGTACTTGTGCATTTCTTCCCCCGAACCCCCAGCAGCATCAACCATTGGAAAGGTGTTATAAACCAAGTCAAACTTTAGCTGCCTTATAATTGTACAGCCATTTCCATTGCTTTCAGTGGGTTGTGTGTACTTGTGCATCTCTTCCCCCGAACCCCCTGCAGCATAACAAAAGGCGGCTTAGCTCAGCCCTCCCCCCCACCCACGTCCCTTTCTGGCTCCTCCCCCCCCCTTAACCTGTATATAATATCGGTTGTCTCAGAGCTCCACTTGATACAGCTATTCTGCTGTGACTGTTCCACCTGAAGACGGAAGCTTTTTGTGTTGCCTCCGAAACGTCGTGATTTAATTTAGATGTTTTATTTTATTTTTATTTTACCTACGTGACTTTACCGAAAAAATCAAAGAGTATAGGTCGGAAAGATAAAAAATAAGAATAGGTTTTACCCTTTCTGGCAATGAAACAGGTCCGATTCAGTACAGTACACAAAATCCGTGATCTAATCCCATCCGTGAAGGATGTCATTCCTGACATGCAATACCCTGGAGTCTACAAACTAAGTTGCACTTGTGATGATTGTTACATTGGGGAAACGAAACGACATATATCGGACCGTATTCGCGAGCACAAGGCAGATCTGAAACATAGACATAACTTCAACCGGGAAGATGGATACAAACTGAGCAATCATTGAAAGGACGTTATTAACCAAGTAAAGTCTTAACTGACTGTGATGTTTCCATGCTACCTGCTTGTTACAGCTGTTATTTCCGACTCTCCGAGTACATCACCAGGCTTAAATATCTGTGTGGCAGCCAAGGCACAGGATTCCCACCACCTCCGGTGGCTGGGGACCCTCTCACATTGACATGCTAATCTCTCACATTTACATTTACGTACAAATTCCTTTTCTAGCTCCTCCCACTTACCATTGGGTTGAGCCCACCAAAAATCCGATATAAACTCTTGTTGCAGCAGCTCTTTCACCTATGTCAGCAGTTCTCCTGCTGCATCTGTTCCACTTGATTACGGTCCCTTGTGTTGCGATCGAAACGTCGTGATTTAATTTATTTTATTTTATACCTACGTGACTTTACCGAGAGAACCAAAGAGTAATAAAACAGGTGTTAAGATGTTTGAAAACCAAATAAATACATTTTGAAAGGAATCAAGTCTGCATTAACCACACGTACTTGTGGTGAACATGCAAACAAACATGCTCTGATTGTCTTTGAAACTGCTTGGCCTACTCCAGAGACAGCCTTCTTCATGGCCGAGTCTCAGCAGTGGCAGACCAGAGAACGCCAAAAAGTCAGAGGAAGTTTGAGCCAAATATCTTATCACTGGGGAGAAGACTAAAGGGAGGAAATTCCACAATCCAATGGTCGTGGAGGAAACGGTCTTTTCGAGTTCCCACAGAGCAGTATTAATTTATTGATGGACAAAGTTAATCTCCAACCAGGATTTTAATTCATAGTTTAATTTGAAATGGTAAGATGAGTCCTCTGCTACTGATATCGTGTTATCTGGACCAGATTCAGATACTATTTATGGGAAATTGCTAATGCCAATAGAACCGACTTTTGACATTATATGGACTCTCGGTAAAAATGTGTGAAGCACATACAGAATATATTGACATGGAAACCTTCATGTCACTGAATTTGTTACATTTCCGAAGTAATGTATTGTCGTCTACAACCATAAAATATATCCGTATTCACAAATCTCGTGCTTTTTAAATGTTTTGGTTAGTGTAAAATTTGTATGAAACATGGTTTAGCCACAAATTGTACTGACATCTTGTGTGTATGTGAAGATTTTGGCAGATGTGGTAAAGTCACCCACAACGAGAATACCACGGGATTCCACCACCGAGCAGAAGCAAGCCGTCCTGAGGGCTAAAACCATCAAACTACAATCCATGATGCATCTCTACAGTCTGGCAGGTGGGCAGAGGGGCCATAATACTGACCAGCCCATCGACCACATGGCAAACACCTGTGAACTCCAAAAAAAATCAATGGAAGCATTAAAGGATACCACTACACATTAACTCAAACAATTTCCGGGCTCCCTGATTTTGATATAAACTTAGTTTGCTTTTCATCTTGTCATCTTCAAGAAGAATTTCCGCTTCACCATATGGTTTGGTGTTGTCACCAAATCCATTAGGATTTAACTACTTAAAGTAACTAAACCATGACAAATGTCCATGTTAATCAACACTGTAAATACTCTACTATATGGTTGGTTAGTATACCCTTTAAATGTGTTTATGAGCTTTTAATGAGTACAAAGTAATGTGGTCATTCAGTGTCTGTCATGGTGAGTCCCACGGCAATTTGAACAGTGCATTCTGAGCTCCATAAACCACATGCTGACAGTTGGTTTTGTTGTTGTTGGTACAGCATTTGTCCTCACAAGTTTGAATGTATTTCATGCCTCGTCTGCCAGGCATTACTGCACAGCCGATATGGGAAAAGGGTACGGTGATTTTCACGCTGGGAACGGCATTTGGGGACGAGTACTACGAGAGCTACATTGTGGAGGTGAAAAAGCAAGATCCTCCGCTTCTGCTCCGACACTCCTTCCCGCAGTTTGTGCCGCTCAAGGAGCTGACAGAGAAGCACCTGGCCAAGAACCTACAGCATTTCATTTGGGTCCTCGGCGATTACCTCAATGCTTTTGTTGCGCGCAGAGAGCAAGTCGAACGCACCAAGGTGATGCGCATGTCACACACGAGACAATGAACGAAGAGGATTGAAATTGCAATGGATTTATTTTATTTCATACTAATTTGGTATAGATAGCCTGGCTTTGTAACTTGACTACTGACTGGATGCATATTGATACTGCTGCATGCTCATTTAAAGACGAGACGGGACTTTTTATTTGATAAAAGCTGATGTGTCAAATCCCAGTTGGGTGGGCTCAACCTGCCATCCCTCTGGTTGAAATGTTTACGACTTAATTTTTATTTGATCATTGCTGTTGTAGTTTATTGGGCACATGGCCTTATGACTTAATTTTGCAATTTTGTATTTACATCGGTAATATATTGGTCATTTTTATATTACCAATTGAAATATTAATTTTCATATACAGAAATCCGCGGTATTTATGTATCCACAGGTTTATTTTGGCATACCAATTTTTTAACCGTAGTATGGAGTTTCGTGTATTCGCAGTTTAGCGGATACACATCTCCAGCTCCCACCACTGCTCTCTAACCACCAATATGGTTATGTGCGTCCACATATGCTACGCATTATTCCATGTTTATTTACATTTAATTATTGTTTATTTGCAATAATTTTGCCCTTAATTATGGCCTCTAATTGTGCAACCAATTAGGCGAGTCTCAGAGTTCATTGGAGCGGCCAAAGGAGGTTCGGTATCCATCAGATATTGTTTATTTAAAATAACATAAAAAGTAATCATAAAAACAGATTTAATATAGTAGAGCTACCCAGCCACGGCCAAGGCACCTGCTCACCCATCCTCCAAGAGCTCCCCCCCATTATGTAGGTGGAGCGCTCTCCCTTCATTATACCATTATTAAATACAGCTGTTCCCCAATTTCCTCACTCCATGGGGAGTTGCCACACCGCCCAAGCAATCATCCCGAGTGTGTGTCCACACACCAACAAACCGACTTGCCCCTCCAGTCCCACACAAAGTACCCAAGCCCCAACCATCTCCATAAGGCATCGCCGCTGATCACTACACTTCTAACAACCACCTCCCCATCATCCTTATCAACGTTCATTATTACCATGAACTTCAAGCCTCAGTATTAACGTTAAATAACATTACTTAATTTTTTTGTATTTTGTTATTTGAACATTTATTGCTTTTTTTTATTATGGTGTGTATTTATTTTTTGTTTATTGAAGAAACGGGCAACTTTGTTCGGCTTTGACGAGTGTAACCACGGCCACGGTTGCCCTAACCCCCTATTTCCCATAAGGCTGAACGCGGTTTTGCAAAACCAACGGCGGTTTTCAGGAATGTAAACCCCCCTCGGTTGGCGAGGAATTGCCATAGTGTGCAGTTTGATCGTCGTTTTCTTTTGTTTAGAGCAAGTTCTCGGATATGCTGGTGGGCAGCTTTTCCCGCAACGCTGCAATCACCACCATGCACTTTAAGTATCGGCTCACATTTGAAGAGCAAAACTGTGTGGTAGCAGCCCGTCTGGAGTACTCCAGCTTGTTGAGAGTGCTACCTGGCACCGTCACTCTCTCATTGAAAGGTACAGTTGGAGATTTTTCAATCAAACATTACATCTTTATTCAACACATGGGTTGCAAGGATTTAAAAAATATAATTGGTTCTGTCATGTTTTCATCGGGCAGCATTTACAGCTCAGTTGCGCACACACAAGTAAGCAGACAAGTAAATGTTGCTAATTTAATTTGAATGAATTATGGATTTATTTAGATGTTTCATTTACTGTCTATTCACTTGTAAAAAAAAATCCTGTATTATAGTTTTGAAAATGTTTAAATTTTGAATCGTACAAATATTGTATTGAATGAACTATAACAGAAGTCATGATGTACACTAATACTATATTGGAGTTTGGTTTAAAAGGTGATCTTTTTTATATTTCCAGGGGTGCAAGATATCTCCTCAAACCTTGAAATGATTCTGGAGAAACAAGAGCAAGAGTTTAAGTCAAAACTTCTTTTTGAGGCTTTTGACAATATATAGGTATGACACTTGAGTGTGCTTAAAATATTTTGAAACTCAATATATTAAATAAAGTGGAGATTTGAAAAGTCCTTGTTGTTGCAGCCACCATCCATGATCTATCCACTACTTGGTGAAGACCTTCCCAAGTCTCAATTTTTCATGGTTTTTCAATAAAAGTTCATTTAGCAGATTTCATTACTCTATCTTCGCAGTGAACATCCTTTTCAACGTGCTTCCTCCTTTGGTTGCCACTGTGATTCAGCTCGGCGTCCGGTAATTTTTCATTACCGAGTTAAATTTTTCAAAACCACTCTCACCTGTTTGTTTTCATCATTTTCATCCCAGTCCACCTTCAATAACTGCCCTCTGTATGCACACACTGCTGTGTTTCACAGTTATATATCTCTTGATTTGAAGCTTTTGTGACTGCAGGAATCCATACTCTTTGGCTCTTTTGGTAAAGTCCCACCTGATGATGGATGCTTGTGTTGTGCCCGAAACGTCGTGATTTATTTGATTTGATTTTATACCTACGTGACTTTACCGAAAGAACCAAAGAGTATAGTTATATCTCTCCAACGATATATTTATCAACTGGTATATGTCTTGTTTTGTTAATCTTACAGACGCCTTTATTAATTTCTCTGTCAACTACCCTTATACTTTATATGTTGGATATTTCTTCATGCGGCTTCAGTGTAGCTGTTTTATTTTTGTAAATGCATTTAAAAAAATTATTTTAACCTTGGATTATTCGAGCTTAGATGACTCCCTGTTCATGTTCTACAAAACCAAGGCATAATGGCATTTGATATTAATTCGTCTTTTCCAGAATCCTCTTAATAGTTTGTATGTGGTCAGTGTTAGATAACTTTTTTAAACCGTGCTTGCTCAGGTGGTTTGTTGGCTACTAAATATTCTTGGCTCTTTCGGTAAAGTCACGTAGATAGAAAATAAACATTTAAAGCAAAAAACCCACGACGTTTCAATCGCAACACAAGCAGTCTTCATCCACCTGATGAAGACCTTTTAATTTAGTTTTTTGTTTTCTATCTATGTGACTTTACCGAAAGAACCAAGAATAGGAATTCCTGCAGTCACGAATGTTATAAGTACAAATTTGGCTACTAAATGTTCCATTATGTTTCCAATGATCGTTATAAAAAATGTTAATACGTTTAATAATCGTCTAACAATGTAATTCAAGCATTTTTTCTTTTAGTTACTTTTGAATATAAGAATGATATATAATTCCATGATTGAGACATGTCCACTCTCATATATTTTTTCCTTTTGTTTTGCAGATTTCTTGCAAAAAGTCATCCTGGGACTCAAATAATTCTAGTTACGTTTAAAGAAGTAACCATTGCCCTTTGCAGTATTTAACAAAGAGCTGGACCAGATGGTATTATGCAATTCAGAGAATCAGGACCATTTGGATTAAAATTAGCAGTCCTCTTCACGAAATGTTTAGCTGCAGTCGTACACTAATTGATAGTTATGAGAGTTGGCAACATTGGTAAAGAAAAGTCATTTTTAATAAATTCCTTGTATATATGCAATTTTATTCTCTAGTTTTTAGTTAAATCACGTGTAGGAAAATGTTCCTAGCATCTACCTTGAGACTGCCAATCTAATATGTCTTTGGCAATCCTGAAAGAAAGCTCCTTTCCATTCCAAACTCAAGAATAGCTGTACATTTTTTTGCAGCCAAGAGCACATGGCCTTCTACACCCATCAGGGACACCCTGGCATCCAGAATCGGGAACAACATGATCAAGTACAGAGAACCTAGCCACATGCCCAAAATGGTATTGGTTGAGTGCTTGTCATACAGGTAGAAAACGTTGTCTTTGGTTATATGAAGTCATCCCACCAAGACTCCCCCCCCAAGAGTTTGTGAAGAGATTTGGTGACGAAGAAATTAAGCTGCCCTCAGATGCCGTCGGCGTTGAAGTTGCTGATCCATAGAGGACAAGGAAGCACGCAAAACTTGATGACGTGTATATTTAACAATGCCGCTTTCCACGTTATCCTTTTAATGTATTTAATGTCAAGCATTAATGTCAAGCATGACATTAAATACAGTAGTTGATAAATACAAAAAAATACAATATTTCGAACTCGAAAAATAGCTTCTTGCCTATGTAACGGGCAAGAATGAAATATTACGAATTGAGTTACAAGATACGGTCTGCTACTTGGAAGTGTTGAGGATGTTGACTGCAGCAGCTGAGCCATGCAGCAGAAGGAAGGACAGTGGCACGGTATGGCAGCACCAATGGCTGTCGTGACCTCGATCTTGGAGAAATTCATAAAATAGTTTTATATGACTTCCGTAAAGATATATCAGCTGTTTATTGACTATACATGGCTTTGTATATATGCTAGATTAAAAATTTGTTTTATATTTACGCTTTCAAATATTTTAGCATGTACGCTAGTCCTGTTTTGTCAAGAAATAAACTGGCAAACATAACTTTATTCTGTGTTTTCATTTTTAAATTACCAGTAGCCTTAGTATATTATTTATTATCCAAAGTCAACCAAGGTTAGCCTGTTGGGCTTTTAAATATCCCAATATTAAAATGTTATTTGTAATCTATAGGTAATACTTGTTAGTAATACTCTGAACATCTGACCTGACCCTGCGGGACATCTTTGAAAAAAAGACCTTCATAGCTAATCGGATTTCCTCCAGTAGAAAAATATTCTGATTCTGTGAAAAATCTTTATCGCTCATTGGATTTCTTCCGGGATAAATACATTTTCTGATTCTCTGAAAACGAGCTTTATCGTGCGTCATATTCTCCGATATATACATTTTCCGATTCTGTGAAAAAGCTTTATAGCTCATTGGATTTCCGCCGATATATTTTTTTGGCAAAAAAGAGCTTTTCAGCTCATCGGATTTCCCCTCCGGTATAACAATATTCTGATTGTAAAAAAAGAGCTTTACAGCTCATCGGATTTCCCTCCGGTATAAATATTTTGATTCTGTGAAAAAGAGCTTTATAGCTAATTGAATTTCCTCCGATATAAATAGGTTTAAATTTCGATTTAAAGCTTTCGTGACTGCAAGGATTCATCTTGGGTTCTTTTGGTAAAGTCACGTAGAATGAGAATAAAATAATACATTGATAAAATAAAATAACAATAATATTCTCACGACGTTTCGGCCGCTTGTGTTGTGGCCGAAACGTGAGAATATTATTGTGTTATTTTTTTTTATAAATTTATTATTTTATTCTCATTCTACGTGACTTTACCGAAAGAACCAAAGAAGATAAATAGGTTTTCTGTGAAAAAGAGCTTCATAGCTAATTCAATTTCCTCCGATATAAATAGGTTTTCTGTGAAAAAGAGCTTTTTATCTAATTGAATTCCCTCCGATATAAATAGATTTTATGTGAAAAAGAGCTTTTTATCTAATTGAATTTCCTCCGATATAAATAGGTTTTCTGTGAAAAAGAGCTTTATAGCGCATCGGATTTCCCCTCCGGTTTAAATATTCGGGAGTCTGCGCAAGGGTGACCCTTGACTCCCCCCGCCTCCCTCCCCGCGGGGGGACGCGGTCTCCATGGCAACGCGACCATGGCGGAGGTTGCCGACAGCCGACGCGACGAGGCCGACTACAAGCGCCTGCACAGCTTCCCTCTGCTCAGGGTAGACCACCTCATCGACGCGCGACCTCCGTGAAGGAGGAGGAGGGCGGGGGGGGGATTGAAGTTGCAGCCCAGCGATTGTAATGGAAGAGAGAAGCAGCGACGCCCGCGCCATGCGGAGGTGATCGCGGCCTTCGCGGCGGGCGAGGAGCCTCCTTGTTTCCTGAGCTGGCGAGCCGAGAGGAAGAGGGGTGGGGTGGGGGGCGCCACTCTCCCCCTCACCCCCTCCGCGCCCGCGGGGCAAGAGACCGGGAGGGAGATTTACTTAATTTGAGTAATGAATTAGCGACAAATAAACTAACTGCCGATAATAATGGAGCTGAATGATGAATAAACAAGCCGCTGCTAAATGATACGTTCAATGAACGCTGCGACTGAACAGCTGCTGAATAAACGAATTGCTGCTAAACACTTCTAAATTGCCCGTATAGATTACTGATAAGTAACGCGCGACTGATAAATAAGCAAGAGACACTTTTCTATTAAATGATTAACTGCTAAATAATGCACGCCTAAACACTGAAATTACTGAACAAATAAACATGACTGGACTGCCAAACACTCTACGATTAAATAAATACATCCCAAGGAAATTAGAAATGTTCCAACTAAATAGGTTGTCATAGCGTATTGTGCTTTACATTAACAGGGTTGATAAGAATACAGAGTGCTGCCACCAGTAACATTGTAAACAGTGTTTGTGTAGCCTACGCCAGGTCAATGATGAGACCCAGAAGTTTGAAAGCCATCCACAGTTAGATTAAACACAAAATGCTGGCTAACAAACAGCTAAGGCCAGAAGTGGGTTATTTTACAATTGAATCACCGGCGTCGTAACAATTGACTACTCGGTATGCAAGAACTCTTTACTACTATTACTTACACTTAATAATTATTGTCTTAACTGTTTACTAAATGAACACGAAACAAGTTGCACACGTCATGAATAAATTACTACTAAATAAACGCTCAATATAAAATGTAATTCCTAACATTTCACGCGTGTTGTACAAAATATTACTTATACTTCACCAATTTACAAAAGACAACTATCAAATACCTTAACAGTTTTATTACAAGTTCTTCCGTGGTACGATATCTAATTAATAAATAAATTTATCTCATAAACACCCCCTCCCGCTTAAGGGCGCTGTGATGAAAAGTCATTCGGAAGGTTCAGGAATATCGTCCGTCCCGACTCGATGAAAACGAGTAATCACTTGGTGTTGAGTTTAACAGTCGTTCCATTAGAAATACTCACTTAGCCCGGCCATGCTAATGTGGATATTTTGTTAGTTTTTTACCCCTGACTCAAAGTTGCTGACGGAGATGGGAGCCGCCCGTTTACAGAGGGATGACGCTGGACTTAAAACGTTGGAAAATGTGTGATGTACACGTAGTCACGGGGCACAGTAAATGTCGTGTGAATGCAGTATACATTATATACAGTATGCAATGTATTACAGTACATGTATTAAACCATTCCTGCGTATGCACATCCACGAGGATATGTTGTCAGCAGGGGGCATTGCTGTTAAATAAAGTGTACTATGTTCCAACATTTACGCCCCGGCCCTTTACAAACCCGCACTGAACAGGGTGGTGAAGTATGGGTAAACAACCCACATGACTGGCACAGTGTGGGGGAGGCCTTCACCCAGTAATTCAATGACAAAGGAATTGAATCATTTGTGATACGAAACCACTTTATTATTCAGCATCGAATTTTGATCTGGCCTGATACCTAATTAGGTATTCAGTATTTCAGTATGAATGCCGGTACTTTTTCTCTTGTGTGCATGTGCCCCAGCACACAGACATGCCAGAAGAAATGAGGACAGAGACAATGGAACTGTGTGTCACAGCATGTGAGAAATATGGCACCAACAATGAGGTACGTGCTTTTCATGTATGTTGAAGATGCTAGGCAAGCAATTTTTAAGTTTTTGAAGGACGTGGTCAGAAAGTGTTGTCGACAGCCATGAAAAGAAAATTTGTAATTTTTAGGATGTCGATGAAAATGTAGCGACAGACATTGGAGTAGCACCCAGAAGTTGGCAACTTGATGGGTAAAACCTAAAGCCAGATAGTTAGATATCATAAGCATATACCTTTGTGGATGGGTTTTTATTTTGCAACAGCTGCAAGATATAGGAGAAAAGGCATCAGTTCGGTGTAGTGGCATCTAGGCGTTGACTAGTCAACATCAAACATCTAATTGATGTGTGCTTGAATTGGAGTTTTCAGTTTTGTAAACGTTTAGCTGAAAAATGTTTGAACCAATCCAAGATGGAACTTGTAAGGCAAGCATACTTGGAGTGGCGGGAAACATCGTTTGTATGTGTGGAGTCGACGGATGTCCAACCTGTGTGACAGCTTGCAGCCAAGATGATCAAGGAGTCAATGGACAAGAAGTTTGGATCCTCCTGGCATGCCGTGGTGGGCGAGGGGTTCGGCTTTGAGATCACTCACGAGACCAAGAACATTTTGTATATGTTCTTCGGAGGCAGTATGGCAGTTTGTGTCTGGAAGTGTTCCTAAGCTACTCCTCACTTCGCGTCATCCTTGGCACGACTTTCTTACACACAGATGCACACTGATTTGCACTCAGCTCTGGTAGTCGTAACCAACTGGCATACCGAGAGTGTTTTTTTTTAAAACTTGCATATAAAATGTAGGCTGATGTGTATGTGTGTTTTTTTAATTCTATTTCATATGTGAATCATGAAGATTTTTTTACGTTAAACTATTTGAGGTTCTGTATATTACATTCCTTCATACTTGGGACCCTGTATCTTCCAACTTAATTGCACCATGGTGTTAATGCTCATTGAAATATTCCAATACATTGTACAGTGCCATTTGCAGATTCACCGATGTTATTTCAGAATACTTAAACTATTTACATTGGATTTTAAAGTGTGATTTAACGACACGTCCCAAATGTTGTTAAACAGCAAAACTGTTGAAATGTTCTCGAGCGTTTCCCCTTCCTACGTCTCAGGTTATGTTCTCACCCAAACTGGGAAGTCAGGTGACTTCTTCATCTCATCAACCACTTCTCTATTCCCGTAGTGACCCCCCCCCTCTCACCCACTTGCTCCCCCAGCCTTCACTGGCACTCCCCTGTCTCTACCCTGGCTGCCCCATCTCCTTCCTTAACTCTGCCACTCGCCTCATTTTTCCACTTACCCTCATAGCCTGTTCCACCAGATTCACTTGGCTGCTGACCTTATATATCCCACCTCGGCTTCTCCAACCCATGCACGTTTTACAACAGTGAAGTGTGTTTTTGCGCTGCACGTGTCAAAGTGGAAGTAGGCTTGAGATTGTTTTTTATTCCCATAACTATATTTTCAGTTATATATTTACTTGGTATGCTTCCCATAAAAGGCAAAGGAAGTGATCTTAAACAACCCAGCAACCAAGCGTAAACTTGTGAAAATTTACTTTGTTGTACTAAAATCCAGTAGAGTATGAGTTGCACTACCCCAGTCAATAATCACAAGAGAGTGCTTGAGATGTATTACATGCACCTGCCATGAAACAGATTGCATCAGAATATTATTAACTGTTTTAACACCAACTTGGGTATTGTATTTAATAACTGCAATTTTAAAGCAAGTACTTTGAATACTTGTTGGATATTAACTAATCATCGGTTGTCTGTAATTCCACGACATGTGAGCCGACCTGCATCTAACGGATCATGCTCAAGTGCTATAAAATAGTTGTCTCTTATAGGCGGTAGGAAATGAGGATATGATGATCGTTTAAAACAGATTCTCACGCTCACTATGTGTATGGAATTGCACGTGTAAGAATCGACTTTTTCCCTATCATGAATATCGCTTTTATACCACTGTTTAATGCATTCGTACCACTAAAGATTATGCGTGCATGCCAAGGATAAAAGAATGGAGTTTATAGTTACGAATCTTAACAATTCCTAGAATCATGGAGAGATTGAATCCCTGTCAGAAGCACTAATTAACTTCTGTGGGTTTGAAACGTGTGGTCAAAAACATCACGTGATGTCTGAATTCATATGAAGTGGCCCTAAAACGTGTTTAACTACATTCTTGAAAACATTGTAATTTACTGCGTTTGAAACTTTAAAATAAGCACACTTTATTGTAAATGTAATAGCTGTTGTGATTTGAGTGGTAAAATGTCAAGTAATCTACACTAATGTGATCAAATTTTTGTTCAAAATGCAATACAATTGATGGATTAATCATGTTCAAACTACCTGATATCGCATTCATCGTGTGACAATGCCTCGTGTTTACGCTTGAAATGACTTTTCGTTCCTTTATATACATTTACCATGAATAAATAGTTTGGAAAAAAATGCGGGAATAGTGTTGCTTGTAAATATAGTCATTACATCAGTTAATTTAGAACATTTTCCAGATGAACTGTTAAGGTCTGCAAGTTATTATTAAATACACATTATCTTCCAGAGATCAACTCTTAATTGTTTCCATATGGGAAGTGGTGGTTCTTTGTGGCTTCCTCTCACAATATTAAATGGAATAACCTTTGCGGCAGGTGTGACCTTACCCAAGTATCAGGGTTGTAGGAATTTTATACTCTCGGAAGCATAAAATACACCATGGCATGCCTGTTATGCTCCCTTGATTGTGTAGGTGGTGGGCAATAGAAGACAATGCAGCAAAATGAATTTTCTCCCTGTACCGTACTTCTTTGTTCCCGCGTCGATCTACGCTCTCAAAGCGAATGGATACTCTGACTACGCAATCCACAAAGCCATCACCCCAACCGTGAGAAAGGAGCCATCTGAGGGTCCAATCAAAACCATCACCTTGCTATACATAGCAGGGGTAACCACAAATATTTCCAAAATCATGAACAAACACAAGATCCAGGTCCGATTTAACACAGTACATAAAATTCGTGATCTGATCCCATTTCGTGAAGGACAAGATTCCTGACATACAATATCCCGGCATCTACAAAACACATTCCTGCGGAGGGAGCTGGTAGGAACGTTGGGTTGCTCGGTCAATGGCCAGGGTCAACGACGGCACCACGTGGTGTATTCCGCACAATATGCCCGACTGTGAGGGCGGGCACAAGCCGGCGTGAGTAGGTGAAACGTTGAGTTTTATAAGGGCACCACGGGGTGACCAGCCCCTCCCCACCCAGCCCCATCCCTCCCACCCCCCACCCAGCCCCACCCTCCCCACCCAGCCCCTCCCCACCCTTCCCTCCCCACCCAGCCCCTACCTCCCCACCCTCCCCTCTCCACCCAGCCCCTACCTCCCCACCCTCCCCTCTCCACCCAGCCCCACCCCTCCCATTTTTGGATGCACGACAGACGCACAATAATCCCCTGTGGGCTGATGTAACCAGAGGTTCCTACCAGTACTAAGCTGTATCTGTGGCAGCAGTTACATTGGGGAAACTAAGTGACATGTCTCGGACAGTGTTCGTAAGCATAAGGCAGATTTGAAACACGGTAGGATCAATACCTCTGCCGTGGCTGATCATTATTTTAATGCAGCTGGCTCACACGAAATTGATTTCTCTAAGACGATGGTACTTTGCAAGTCTATTGGCTATCAACGAAGATTCGTTCTTGAAGCCATCCATATTTACAGACAGACAATTTCAACCGAGATGATGGTTATAAGCTCAGCAATCATTGGAAAGATGTCATCAACCACTTTTGGTCATGACTTGATTTGTGTTTTCTTATAATAATAATAATAGGGTTTTCCTCTTTTTTCTGGCAACAAAACTGAAACCTTTTTACAAAGATGCATGACTGCATTAACCACAATACCTGCAGTCAAAATGCAAAAAAAAACGCACTATGATAATATATGCATTGTCCTTGAAACTGATTTGTCCACACCAAGGGACGGCTTTCTTTTGAGCCTCGACCCAATTGGTGCTCACCCCGAGCCCTCATTACTTTGATAGTGCATTGTCTTTGAGCTGTGTGACGCCTCTTGGCGTCATCTGGTCGAGCACCAATTGGGTCGAGGCTCAAAAGAAAGCCGTCCCTTGGTGTGGACCAATCAGTTTCTAGGACAATGCATATATTATCATAGTATGTTTTTTGTTTGCATTTTGACTGCAGGTATTGTGGTTAATGCAGACATGAATCCTCGTAAAAAGGTTTTAGTTTTGTTGCCAGAAAAAAGGGGAAAAACCCTATTATTATATTTTGGTACTGGCAAAGGAGGTCAAATGTTGTGTTTTCTTGTCAACCTCCACTGTCAGCAGTGTGGAGCGAGGTGCAATGCTTTGATTGGTGTAGACCTACTGCTGGTGTCGGAGCCCTCTCCTACGTTAACATTAGCTGCCCCGGCCATCTCTAAACCTTTATAAACAGCTCTCTGATTGGTGTAGACCTACTGCCGGTGTCGGAGCCCTCTCCTACATTAACATTAGCTGCCCCGCCCATCTCTAAACCTTTATAAACAGCTCTCTGATTGGCGTAGACCTACTGCCGGTGTCGGAGCCCTCTCCTACATTAACATTAGCTGCCCCGCCCATCTCTAAACCTTTATAAACAGCTTGCCCTTAGAGGATAACCTCCCTGTTCCTGATGACGCCCGCTTGTGTTGCGATTGAAAAGTCACGATATTTTGAATCACTTTTTATTACTATTTATTTTTTTCTATCTACGTGACTTTACCAAAAAAAACATAGAATATGAATTCCTGCAGTCACGATAGTTTTAAGTAAACATTCTTCCTATTGTTTTCGCCACAGGACACCAATGTTATTGTCCCTAAATAAACCTTTATTAGAATGCAGTGTCTGAATTAGTGTTGGTGCCGCACACTCGAGAGTGAAAATGTGCACACGTTACGTGTCCATTATTTACCCGGGAAAAGCCTCACTTAGAATCAAGGTTCGTTTTCAAGAGGGCCCTGCAAATGGGATGTTTGGCCAATACCATGCATGATCATTTGGGATGTAGAAATACTCTGGAGTATCAAGAGAAACAACATCTGCTGTCAGACAAGGGTGGCTGCGCTGGCTTTACAATCATCTTTATGTCGAGTTATTTATTGTTAATTATAATATTACGCCTAAATTAGAAATTAACAGTACAGTAAATATTCTTAGCTCTTTCGGTAAAGTCACGTGAAAGGGAAACAATAAAATAATAAAATATATATAAAACAATAAAAAATTATCACGACGTTTCGACCATAACACAAACGGTCATCATCAGGTGTGAAAAGCAAAACACAATTGCGAGTGTTAAATATCAATGTTCAAATTGACGATTGCTTAAAAACCGGACGGTTACAATACAGCCGCATGCTTGTTCGATGCAGTGTTAGCGCTTGCTCGAGTCTTGGCTCTGGGCGTTCTGCATTCAAATCGCACTTGCGACGTTTTCACGTTCTTGCATGGATGGCGCCAGAGACCATCGAAACACTGCCACGGGGTGCTCCGGTGCGCGACGCATCCAGTGGTGGTGGTGGGGGTGGTGGGGGTGGTGGTGGTGGGGGTGGTGGGGGTGGTGGTGGTGGGGGTGGCTCAAAGCGCTGAGTGAAGAGTCCGGTGATTTTGGGATGCGCCGTGGGTTCGAATCCACACCACCCACACGCACGGGGGCGTGGTGACAGCGGTGGTGAGCGGCTCTGTGTACAGGGTGCTTCAAAAAATGTTAACGCGTATATGGGACTATCGTTTTTAATGGAAAAAAAGAATGGATAATAGATCAATACACTTAAGCTAGCTTCAAAAAGTCAAAGTCTCCACTTGTTCGCCATCATTGTCAACACGTGTCTGGAATCTTCTCTATGTCACAGTGGGGGGCACAGGTGGTGCATCGGCCAGTCCATCTCAGTCAACCCATGTCCCCGTGACCTGCCAGCGGGCGTTCGACACTTCACGTGGCCTCAACGTGCACATAGCCTGGTACAAGCACCCACGGTGGCGTCACCGGCACTTAGTGGCGAATGGCGGTTGTTGTTGTTGTTCTGGTGTAGGTAAAATTGGCGCAGACAAGGAGGTCACAATGGAGGGGAGACACCTGGAGGGCAACAAGGGCCGAGATGGGAGGAAAACAAATCCACAATATGGGTTTTTTTGGGTTAGATCACGTAAATATAAATGTGTGTCGTTAAACCCACCACCACCCGACAAAGCCAATTAGTAAGGTTCGTCACGTAAACAGAACGTGTCAATTCGTTACTAGTACAGCACACCGGTGTATTGGAGAGTAAGCACACAACATTTACAATTCGAGTACGACGTTTCGTCATTAATTACAACTAGCATCATCAGGCGACAGCCAGATTTTGCATGTTTTGTGCCAAAAAAAACCTCTTATGGATAATATTGGTCGCAAAAGCCAACGTGTTAAACCGGGAAAACTTATTTTAGATTTGTTGCAATTAAAATGTTATTTTTCCACTAGGGGGCGCTTGTATCGTTACATTTGCTTCTACAAACGCTCATTGCGATGCAAAAGTACCGATTAACGCTGTTTTACCAGCACATGTAAGCTATAAGACCATACTTTTACGCAAAACCCACTATAAAACTAAGCACGGAAACACAAAAAGCGCCATTGAAAAGTGAAATCGGTCACTTTCTGTTACGAGAGGCGCCTTGTCTGGGAATATCGCATCACAGCTACCGTTTCATTGCCAAAACGCGTGTTCAGAGCAATCATAACGATATAACCTAGTTTACGATTTAACACATGATCTCCGTGCTTATTTTTACAATGATTTTCACGAAACTGTGGATTACCTACCTACGTGACTTTACCGAAAGAACCAAAGAGTATGGATTCCTGCAGTCACGAAAGCTTCAAATCTAGATTGTGGATTACGGTTCAACAGCACCAACGAGTGGTATAATAGGGCCCTCTAGTGGTATAACAGGGCCCTCTAGTGGTATAATAGGGCCCTCTAGTGGTATAACAGGGCCCTCTAGTGGTATAATAGGGCCCTCTAGTGGTATAACAGGGCCCTCTAGTGGTATAACAGGGCCCTCTAGTGGTATAACAGGGCCCTCTAGTGGAATAACAGGGCCCTCTAGTGGTATAACAAGCCTCCATAGTGATATTACAGGGCCCACTCGTGGTATAATAGCCCCCCCCCCCCCTCCGTGGTATAACAGGGCCTCGAGTGGAATAACAGCACCCCCCCCCCCTCGTGCAACCAAAATAACGGGACATTTTTTTTTTCGAATTCGACAAAAAAAGGCCACTATTTCAAGAGCCGCAATGCACGTGAACACGAGACAGTGGCCCTTAATAAAACAAAAATAACGTGACGATGGGGTCTTTAAATTTAAAGAGTCGCATGCAGCTCCGAGCCGCAAGGTTGCCAACCCCCGGTTTAGAGTATTCGTTTTGGTGAATTGATTTTCCATGAAGGGTCGGCAAACAAAATGACAAAAGTCATTTTTTTTTCGAATTTCAAGAGCCGCGCTGCAGGCAGGGCTGTATTATTATCCAATTGGCACAAAATGTGGTCAAACTTTATTCGTAGGCCCTTTAAGTTAGATACAGTAGGCACAAACTAAAGGGCTTACAAAAAAATGTGACCATGTTCTTTTGTTTGCATGAAAAAAACCCAAATGCGGTCTTCCTGTCAGAACAACTGAATATGTTATCAATGAAAATGAATGGAATCCTTTTAAAGCTGCGTCATCCGATATGATCGCTGTAAAACAAACAATTGTTGAAGAAATGTTCAATCTGCGGCACACAGCACGCTCCCGTCGAATGGGGGGCACAGACTAAATGATGAACGTATCAGCAGTGATGACATCCGTCCAGCCGACTGGACGAAGTACCCCGTGAAACAAGCGGAGTGACAGCAGTGCTAGTAACATGTGGCAGCGGCAGTCCCAACGGTCGGGAGCTATCACTGAAGGCCGACGAAACACAAGTGCCGACACGAGCCCTAATCCGGCCCTGACCGAAGGCCCTAAAGAGCCGCAAGTTGCCGGCCCCAGTGGTATAACAGGGCCCCCTAGTGGTAAAATCGTGGTCCTCTAGACTCTAGACTCTAGAGCAGTGGTTCTTAACCTGGGTTCGATCGAACCCCAGGGGTTCGGTGAGTCGATCTCAGGGGTTCGGCAGAGCCCCCGCCACGGAGGTCCGGACACACTTGAATTATTGTGTAAATTTGTGATGACACACACGGCCCGCTTGGCCATCACTGGCTGCAGATGATCATGCTACACTGCTTGGCCAATCAGCGCTGCGGGGAATTTAGTGCGTACTCAGTAGTCAACGTGTGACTGTTGTTGTCGTACGTCGTGTGATTTCTTTAATATTTTATCCATACTAACTATGTCGGGCAAAAGAAGAAAGTGGTCGGACGAATATGTACAACATGGATTCTAATGTATCACGGAACGTGATGGGAGTGAGCGTCCTATCTGCATGATTTGCAACACCAAGTTGAGCAACTCTAGTCTTGCACCGGCAAAACTAAAGGAACACTTCTTGAAGCTGCATGGAGACAGGGAATACAAGAACACAACACTTGCTGAATTCAGGGTGAAGAGAGCCAGATTCTATGAAAGGGCCACTCTGCCTGCTCTTGGATTTGTACCTGTTAACAAACCGATCCTGACAGCATCGTACGAAGTTGCTTACCTGATCGCAAAGCAGGGCAAGCCACACACCATTGGTGAAACACTTGTGAAACCAGCTGCATTAAAGATGGCGAATCTGATACTCGGAACAGCGGCCGAAGGTAAATTATCCCAAATTCCCCTTTCAAATGACACCGTCAGTGACAGAATAGAAGACATGAGTAAAGACATCTTGGCTCAAGTAGTCGCGGATCTGATTTCAAGCCCGGCAAAATTCAGCCTTCAACTCGACGAAACCACAGACGTTTCTGATCTAAGCCAGCTTGCTGTTTTTGTACACTATGTGAAAGACGACATGATAAAAGAAGAGTTTTTATTTTGTAAGCCTCTTACAACAACAACGAAGGCTTGTGGATGACTTCTTCAGAGACAACAATCTTTCATGGGATATGGTTTCTGCAGTTTGTACGGACGGAGCTCCAGTCATGCTGGGAAGAAAGTCTGGTTTTGGTGCGCTAGTAAAGGCCGATGCACCACACATCATTGTGACGCATTGTATTCTGCACAGGCATGCGTTGGCAACAAAAACCTTACCTCCACAAATGGCAGAAGTATTAAAAACTGTGGTGGAATGTGTGAACTATGTGCGAAAAAGTGCTCTGAGGCACCGCATCTTCAGTGAGCTGTGTAAAGAAATGGGCTCTGAATTTGAGGTACTTCTGCTCCATTCTAATATTCGGTGGTTATCCCGGGGACAGGTGCTGAATCGTGTTTTTGCCATGCGTGTGGAATTAGCCCTGTTTTTGCAAGAGCACCAACACTGCCATGCAGATTGCTTCAAAAATCCTGAGTTCATTCTCATTTTAGCGTACATGGCTGATATATTCACAGCTCTCAATCATCTCAATCAGCAGATGCAGGGTGGTGGAGTCAATATCATGGAAGCGGAAGAACACCTGAAGGCTTTTCAAAAAAAGCTACCGTTATGGAAACGACGAACAGAGAACAATAACTTCGCAAACTTCCCGCTTCTGGACGACTGTGCAAGTAAGATCGAAGATGTGTCGGGAATCGGAGATATTTCTGTATCCACGGAACTGAAGCAAACAATTGCCACGCACTTAGATGAGCTTGCAAAGTCTCTCGACGGATATTTCCCTACAAGAGAGTCATATCCAGCATGGGTGAGACAGCCGTTCACGTTTGCTGTTGAAACAGCAGATGTCAATGATGAATTCCTCGACGAAATCATTGAAATTCAGCAGAGCCAGGTTCAACAGCAACTCTTCAGAACAACAACGCTCTCAACGTTTTGGTGTCGACAAATGAACAAGTATCCAGTTATTGCTAAGAAAGCCCTGGATTTTTTTATACCATTTGTTACAACATATCTTTGTGAGCAATCCTTTTCGAGGATGCTGGACATAAAAACGAAGAAAAGGAACAGACTTTGCTGTGAAAATGACATGAGAGTGGCACTTGCCAAGGTGAAGCCACGCATATCTGAACTGATCTCTCAAAGGCAACAGCAGAAGTCACATTGATTTCCAGGTATGTAATTTGTTGTGAGTTTATGCATTGTGTTGGTTTTATTCTTTGAACAAGGTAATGTTCATGCACGGCTCATTTTGTGTACCAGTAAAAAACATATCTATGTCTTGAATTTGAAAAAAATCACATTTTATTTTTCACTAAAGAGGGGTTCGGTGAATGCGCATATGAAACTGGTGGGGTTCGGTACCTCCAACAAGGTTAAGAACCACTGCTCTAGAGGACACAAAATCTTAAATTTTGACTTAAAGCTTTGTGACTGCAGGAATTCATTTTCTTTGAGTCTTTCGGTAAAGTCACGTAGATATTTCATTTGAACATATCTACGTGATTTTACCGAAAGACCCAAAGAATATGACACGCAATCTTGTTCATCGCAAGCTCCAAAACCTTAAAAGTAATAAAGTAACAGTTTAAAGCTTGCCCGTTGTGCTTTTAAAACGCGTTCTAAAAATGTGAACGCACGACAATGCAAACCCCCCCAGGATGAGCAAAACTACTGCGAATAAAATCAACTTGTCAAGCCATCACGAAGACGACGAATCATTCATTGCACACGAGACACCGCAATACTGGCGGCGGTCGACTGGCCCGCGCCAGGTTTGGACAATTGACGTCTCGATACCCCCAAGCCCTCGTGGCCCAGAGTGAGAAACACTGCAGCTCGGACACGGTGAGTTGTTCAGGCAATCGCTGGACCCTGAACTTTAACCCCATTTAGGTTCGGGGCCCACTAGGCGCGTTGGGGCGCCGCGATCCAAGCATCTGGAAATGAGAAATTATTTTTCTAATAAAACATAATTTTCCATAGTTTTGTTGTGTTTAAAAAAATGTAAATGATTATTTCAACGTGAATTGCATAATAATGATAACATTTTAAGTTGTTCACATGAGAAACCGCTGCACAGTCTGATTTGAGCCTCGAAGGAGTCACGAGTGAGAGATTTCCCTTCATTCGTTGCGATTTGCTTCGTTTTGTAGCCACGCCGTTTGAGACCCACTCAGGGGGGTGGTGAAAACGGCGCTCATAGCTGTAATGAGAGACGGTGTCACAACGCGAGGTGGGCACCGAGCAAATATAGCAGGTCACGGCTTTTGGCAGTGTTAAAGTGGTTGTGTAGTGTGCACTTGAGGGTCACGGGGACAGAATTTGAGTGCTTTATTGTTTAGTTTCGTATTATTTATGAATGCCCCACCGTTGGTAGAGTATATCACTTTCACGGGAAGGCCAATAACATGACGAGGTTTTACTTAATTAGAACACCAGATTTTCAGAGACCGCCGCTGTCTTTAACTCTGATCCTTGCCCCAAACTACATCCCTCTCCCCCGCACCATAAGCCAAGGCCTCCTGTAGAGAAACTCTTTGTCGCCCCCTCTGTCTGGAGTTGCCTCCCCTTGGCCGCAGGGCCGCGATTAAGGTTTTTGTAATGTCCTTGGCACTTCTGTTTGGTAGTCCTTCAGTGATAACTTCAGTGATAACTTCAGTGCTAGCGCCTTGTCTTCCCTCGCACTACCATTTCTTTGAGATTTTGCCAAAAAAACACCATTTGAAGATGTTATTGCCTAATTTTGCAATGAAAAAAAATCTCTAAAAGTTCATCTCCGGTTTGAATTTCTCTCACCGTATAAAAACCGATAGACATGACTCTGCCTCTTTGTATATACACTGTGCCCATCCTTGCTATATAAATATATTTATTTAAGAAGATACCTTGGTGACATTTTTTTCATCATATAGACAAAATAAACATGGTCAAATTCTTAGCTCTTTCGGTAAAGTCACGTTGAAGGGAAACAATAAAATAATAAAATATATACCGAAAGAGCTAAGAATATGAATTACTGCAGTCACGAAAGCTTTAAATCAAAATTAAACATGGTCAAGTTTGTTTTCTTAGGCCCTTTTAGTTGTCGTAGGCCCAAGACACAGTGCCTATTTTGCATCGCTGTCAACCCATACGGTTTACCCGTATTCTTGTACAGGGAAATTGAGTTTCAGGTCCATACGGCGTACAGCCGTTTCAATACGGACAAATATTTGTCCTGTCAATTTGTTTGTATTTCTCCCTTGTGATGGGACTTTGTCGGATGAACCTTGAGATTAATAAGGGGCACGGGGTGATCAATAAGAGTCTGAATTGGTCTGGGGTTGACAGGTTTGCCACAAAGACGACTCCCCCTCCGTATAGCCTCAGCAGACTGTTTGGGGCAAGTGCTGTTAGCCAGTAGCAGCAGCATATGAATGCCAGCACGGCATTCATATGCGCGAGATTAAGGTCAGGGGGGGAGTGCCATCGTCGCCAACGTTGTGGAACCGTTGGGCCAACGTTGGCTCAATGTCGGTCGACTCAGGCCTGCACACTTTGATCTTGAGCCACAGTGACATTTCAGCAGTGGACGTGCAAGCGTTCCAACGTCGCCCAAGGCTGCGGGTTGTTGGAACAGGCTGGACACACCGGATGGCGAGACGGTGCGGCCCTTGATATCACTCGGTGAATTTGACCTCCCAAGGGAATTATTGGGATTGTGGATGCGCCCGCCCAAGTCTCTTTCGCCAGTGGCTGACAACCACGGATGCCAACGTTCTCCAGGATCCCGTGCAGCAAACCACCACAACTTCCTCCAACGTCAGCCGCCTTACGGAGGTTTCCCGATCAATGCTACGCAGGCTGCCCTAAAGATTTACAACAGTCCCAGTGCTTCCCTTCACCTGCGCCCAATTCCAACCCGGCCGCTGATATCCTCTCCAGCGTCTACAAGACCCTCAACGCTGTAGCCATTGTCATCATTTCTGGAATAAGCACTGCGTGTGGTTGTTAACAGAGGCTCGGACAGTGTCATGAGCCAACAAACTGATTGAAGCAGTGGGAGAGGATTAGGCGGTGAGCTTTAGACAAGGACTTGATGAAACAAATGTGATTTTTCTTTCATGCATGCAATCTGTTATATTAAAAATAATTGGCGTCTACACATCCACTGTGAGGTGTTATCCCTGTGCACCGATACACTTAATTTCGTATATATTTAAATAAAAATATAGAGTATTCGTGTTGAGCATTCAAAGTCGTTTTGTCTGCTTACATTTATTTTGGCCAGTGCTTTCTCCACTGGAAACCAATCCGTCTATGGTGGAAAATTCCACGGTAGGAGCCAGTCTGGACATCGGGAATGATGGACTCAGTCGACGTCCAGCCAATATTTGAACTTTAAACCCGATTGAAACTTCAGTGCTGCAGCAAAATACCTCCATACCACCACCCCTCAACGACGACCAGCCATGCTAGGGAAATGTAATATTTGCACATTATAGTATATCGTCATTTTGTCAATCTACTGCTGGATTTTGGGCATCTGCACACTCTACGGGCTATTTGACCATACTTCACGCTAAGTGGGAGAATGCGGTTAACATAGACGTACAGTATTGCAAATGTTGCTGCATTGCCTTATACTTACCAACATATCCCACAAGCCAAATGCCAGCCAATTTATGAGTGCCTGTGACCCAACCAGGCTTCTGAGATCAGATGAGATTAGGTGCAGTCCTGGTGATTTAATCATCGTCTTGGGTTATTAAAAAATGTTATATATCACTAAAGGCAGCACCGAGTCACAACACAATGTATGGCCATGAATACATTTGCTTAAAGTGCATATTTAGGGTATCACATTTTTTCCGTCACATAAAGTATTTGATTTTTAACACGGGAATAAAGCTTCAGGACGAATTCCTTAGAGAAGTACACGTGACACATTGTTACGATGTATACTATGCAAAAATAAAATACATTTCACTCCACTGAAATAAAAGGCCAGGGGCCCAGGCCAAACATGACTGGTTCGTACCACCTGAGATGGCAAAGCACGAGTAGAACCAACATTTCGAAAATTGTAAATGAAAGTAAATTATGCAATAATACTTTTAAATATGTTTTTATTATCATATAATACACTTTTATTAGCCATATGCAGGGACTGGTAACCGCACACATTTTCCATTACCCTTGGCACGGATTTCAGCTCTGGCTCATGGATCTGGATGTTTTTGGCCAGTTGTCTGGAATTACACCACAGGTGGCACGCGCCTATATCCACCGAGGTGCACGGGAAAAACACTGAATCTTGACTTAAAGCTTTCGTGACTGCAGTAATACATATTCTATGGGTCTTTCGGTAAAGCCACGTAGATAGAAAACTAATAAAAAAATATCACGTTTCGATCGCAACACAAGCAATCGTCTTCAGATGAGAGAAAGCTCTTTCTCTATTTTAATTATTTTTCTATCTGCGTGGCTTTACCGAAAGACCCATAGAATAGGAACACACTGCTGTTGCCAATGTCACAGAGAGAAATGCCGTCTATTGAAAGGGAACAGATGGGATTTAGTAGGATTGAGGCACTGCCCTCTCATTTCGATGCTTCAAACATTGATTAGAAGGTGGGGCATAAAAAGGACGAGTCACTTCATCACTTTATTGGAGTCACGTGGTGCACTCGGCCGCACGTGGTGTCATGTAAGAAGGTAAAGGCGCAGCGCCGCGAATTGCTCGCTCACATCACTGCTGGCAGAAGGGCCAGCCACTAGAGGGCGATCTAGAGCCCCCTTCTCGGGGGGGGGGGGGGGGGTATTTTGGCTACACTCAATCTGGCCGGACCTTCTTGGAAGAGGTGAGAGTACCCACACTTTATCCCCACCAAACGAGCCCGATAGATCGATTGTGATGTACTCCTGTATACGGATGGGTGGACAGATACGAACGTGAGGGCAGTTAAGAAACTTTCCATTTTTGTTAAAAGCCGTTCTGGGAAATCGAATCGGCGACCACCAAGCTTGCAAATCTAAAGAATCCATCATAAGTTGTTGAAAAAAATCTCGATGGAAAATCTCATTTCTTTAGAACTAATTTTTGTTTTCCTTCCAAACGCACCTCCTATTAGCACGGTTGGCTAAATACGGTGCGAAAGAAGTTCAACATACACTTACAGAGTAGAGCTCGAACATGGATATCATGCGAATGCACGACGTAGTGCAGAATGGACTTGTTTGTTTCACCGGTCACCTGCTATCGCATGGTCACAAGATGTTGAATTGGAAAGTACGGATATAACACATTCCTGCGGAGGGAGCTGGTAGCAACGTTGGGTTGCTCGGTCAGTGGCCAGGGTCAACGGCACCACGTGGTGTATTCCGCAAATATGCCCGACTGTGAGGGCGGGCACCAGCCGGCGTGAGTAGGTTAAACGTTGAGTTTTATAAGGGCACCACGGGGTGACCAGCCCCTCCCCACCCAGCCCCACCCCTCCCACCCAACCCCACCCAGGCCCTCCCCACCCTCCCCACCCAGCCCCACCCAACCCCTCCCCACCCAGCCCCACCCAGCCCCTCCCCACCCTCCCCACCCAGCCCCTCCCCACCCAGCCCCACCCAGCCCCTCCCCACCCAGCCCCACCCAGCCCCTCCCCACCCTCCCCCCCCAGCCCCACCCTCCCCACCCAGCCCCACCCTCCCCACTTAGCCCCTCCCCACCCAGCCCCTCCCTCCCCACCCAGCCCCTCCCCACCCTCCCTACCCAGGGATGCACGACGGACGGACAGACACAATAATCCCGTGGGCTGGTGGAACCAGGAGGTTTCTACCAGTATAACAAGTTATACATCTTTATTGCGCCTTCAACAGAACCTTGATGGTAAAGAAATGTGGCAATTACCGTTATGATCAATGTGGCATCATACCACCGTCATGTGGATTAGTCCAGTGGAAAGTTGTATTAAGGTAAAATGGTGCTTTAACAAATGTTGCTATTCCTAGCAAAGGTCAACTAAGTCTCATTGACAAAAGAGCTTTGATGCGACTACATTCAAGCATTGGGTATGATTGGCAAGAGCATGTATACATATATAAGCAATAAATCTGTTATGGAACACGGAATCAAAACTATATTTTATTAAGGACAAACCTCAGATGCATCCACATGGAGTACTTTAGCGACAAAACGGACACTTGATGCTGTTAGCAGTGCTAATTTATTCCGCGTTTATCTTTTATTTTAGCCACAGTTTGTCTCGTTGCATTGTCGGCTCTACTTACGAACGAGTTATGTTCAAGAGGTCTGTTCGTAAGTAGATTTGTTCGTCCAACTTTACTCCTGTCGATTCCAAACATGTTGTACGGCATGTACACTAAACACGGGGAATGGCTTTACAAGTTGTATAATCTCCTGTAGATGTAGATGCCACTGGTTCTTCACGTTCTTCAGATGGAGGTGCCACCACCGCCATCTATTTTGCGGGGGTTGAACTTACGACTCTCGGTCTGAACAGGCAACTGGACATACGGACCAGGTTTTTTCGTATTTCAGAGTTCATGAGTCGAATGTTCTAAGTAGAGGGGTCCCTGTATAAGATAATTCATATGAACTCAGTAACTATTTTTCGACATAGTGTACAGCCAATTTCCATGCCCGGCCATCCTCAGTGCACGAGTCTCAAATAAAGTTACTCGATTATCTGAGTCTATATCTTAATTTAACCTCGTTAACCATCCGTTAAGCTTTTGCACTTTGGTCGGTAGCCGGGAGTCATCATGATTTATGCATTTCATCCATATAATAATCATGGAACCTCCTTTGCCAGTACCAAAATACGAGAATAGGGTTTCCCCTTTTTTACGCCTTTTGGCGTCCTCTGGTCTCACACCGTTTGAGACTAGGCTCGAAAGAAAGCCGTCTCTGGTGTGGACCAATCAGTTTCAAGGACAATGCCAATATATTATCAGAGTGTATTTTTGTTTGCATTCTGACCACAAGCATTGTGGTTAATGCAGACATGATTCCTTGTAAAATGCTTCAGTTTGGTGTTTAGAACATTTGCACACCTGTTTTGTTGCCAGAAAAAAGGGGGAAACCTATTCTCCTAATAATCGTTAACTAAAGCAAAAAATGCATCGACGAATACATTCGTCACTAATTTTGTGAACAAATGTAACGCTAACGCTAGCCACAACTCAAAAAGTTTTCGAGATGACAAAATCTGACATCGGAAAGCCGACGTAAAAAAACCCCACACATCAACGTTTAATTGTTAAACTTTTATTCCAGCACGCGTTCCAGAAGGGCCCTAACCACAGTGTGTAAACAAAACTGAAATTGTCGTGAAGCTGTCAGTCAAGGGACACCGTTGTGCACGCAGAGACTGCAATAAAGATCTGGAGATGGTCTCAATGGTATCGAGGTTAAGTTGTTGTGAACGATATTACACGATGCGGGTGCTTGCTGAAAGACAAATCACACTGATATATCAAGTAATGGCAAATGACAATTTATTACCAGACGGTTGCAATTCAACCGTTCGGTGGCATGAAAAAAAATAGTTGAGATGCTTCCTGGAAAAACACAACCCACAAAAAATCACATTGTCTAGAAAAGTGATGAGTGTGTGGGATCAAGCGGATGAAAATAATTTAACTTCATTGTGTGAACATCTGTGGGGAGCGATAATAAATCAATCTTTAAAAAAGTGTATGGGGGGGGATTTTAAAGTCTTCCAATGAAGCTAGCATGGGTTATATGAAATATAAAATATGGGTTATCAAGTTTTTCCAGGACACCCCCTGAGTTGCGAAGCCAAGGCCAATGAAGCAGACTAGGAAAATGCAGCTTCTTCTGCCTGTCAAACCCACACCGTTAAAGGTTATATGCAAGCAACGCTAAGCCTGAAGGAGAGGAAGATTCTACGCATCTCTGAAAAGGCCTTTTTTTGCCTTTGCACCAAGAGTCGCCGTCTTGTGACTTTGAGCAGAATTGCAGCAAATTTTAATCTGGACTACTTGGGGCTGAATTTAATCATACTTCGGTTCATGGCGTTGGTGCAAATGGCTTCAATTCTCAGAACCCAAAATACCAGCAATATATTCTATTGGTTTGCATCGTGGGCACACGTATTTACCGCTCTGGCCTGTGGCTACCTTATGCAGCCACAAACATGTGCACTGTGATAGACTCAACATCCAAAACCACTTTGGAAAGAACCGAAAGCGCTGCAAACAACAACATCGATGCGTTTTAGGGCCATCGGCAGAAAATGTATTGCTTAATTTCAAAGCACTCAGATTTGCATGTTCCTTTGCATTGTGAATTGTTTGGGTTGCTTGCCCATAAAATATGACCCGTCTATTTAATGTTTCTACCGTGGCTTCTGGAAAATGTGATACAGGGCATGCTTTAATATTGATAACTGGTTAAAACTACTTTGTAAGGGCATCCTTGCTTGCATTGGAGCTTAAATGGTAATCGCACTAATGTAAATTCACTTTGTGACACAGTTACGCCATATAAATCAAATTTCTCGACTCACGATTTCTAAAACAACTAGATGTATCACCTGGCCTCAATATCACACCTACAATAAACACAAATTGTACCCTGCCAATCCCAATCCAAGACTCCCGTGTTCTACTGATTAAATGTGAATATAGTTTCAAATACGATTTTCTAAATGCCTTCTGTTGACGGCCAAACTTAAGAAATGGAATCAATGAACCCAGAAGCCCCGAGTGGATATCACATCCACAGTGCGTGGCACACTGTTAAGGCAAAAACGTATTTACCATGAGCCGATGCTTAACGTGGACAAAACATCGAACCCTGAACCAACCATGCAATATGCACACGTAGAATACGTTGAAAGACGGTCACTGCTTCGCGCGCTTTCAGATGTGCTTCTGCGGCCATCTGGAATGCTCTCTTTCCGATATTTGGAAGCCACTGGAGCTATGCACTTGCAATCTAGATCGAAAACCAATTTTTTTAGAACTGCTTTTTGTGTTTAGTTTGTTGTCTTTCCCCCGCACCTCCGATGAGCACGGTTGGCTGCGTACGGTGAAAAAGGTCAACATACATACAATGGAGGATTGTAATTCTACACGCATGCTCGTTTGGACACGGCTGTTCATTGCTCTTACGATTTGTACCATTGCCAGTCGTTTCAACGTGTACCCTTTGCCCCTACTGTAACACGGTTTAAAGGGGAAAGAGTGAACGCACGTAAAGGTTAATTATATTATCTATCCGCGTTAAGCTGTATTCAACAAGAATACCTCTTTCTGAAAAAAAAATCATTTGGGATTTAGATTTGTGCAGGAAGACGGCATTTGCTATTAAAGAACAATAATACATACACAAAGCTAAGCATTTTATTAATTGCAGTCTTAAGCTCCAGCTCAATATTTCATACAAAGTTTGATCGCGCGAATCAGTGGGCAAACATTAACAGTGCTAACTCGGCTCAAGAGGTTTGGATAAACATGAATACAATTGCGTGAATAAATATAATACTTTTCCTTCATGTTCACATACCGTACACGCTGTGCTGCCAACATACAACGACACCCCCCCCCCCCCCTTGATGATTAGCGCGAGTAAACAATTTCCCTTGTGTGTCAGCGGACATAACGGGTCACACCATGCAAAGGTATTTCATCTCGCTATAGGTAACAAGCAACCCGCTCTATAGGTAATGTACATCATGATCGCCGTCAACAGTAAACAGTGCACCGTGGCTCTCGAGCGATGTGGACGCGACGTGCGGCAGTGGGACCGGGATAACGAGTGCCGACGACTGCACCACAACCAAAATTGGCGACCACCGTGGACCGGACGACAGTCCCCGTGCGCGAGGTGCCTTACAAGGCAAGGTTCCCTTAATAGGTCCGATGGGGTGGAGTGGTGGCGGAGCGGTGAGCGATTTTTTTTTTTCGCGAACCGGGCGACATGATTTGTATTTATTTTATACCCGGCCGCGGCTAAGATTCGTGGCACGCGACGTCCGAATCGTTCCTCGGCTACACCCCTCCTCCTCCCCCCACCCCACCAACTCGCGCTGCTCAGAGTGTGGTCAAACAACCCCGACGATTGACATGGTGGCATCGGGAGACTTTCATCCGGCAATTACCAGAATCGGTGTGGAAAGAAAAAAAAAACCCGAGGTTGGATGCCCACGTGCTGATGGGAACCGCGGGGATGAGATGTGGTTGATATGCGATCGCTCCCCCCCTGCCCCCCATGTGGATTGAGTAAGAGAGCTGCTGCTCACGCCACTCGGTTGTTGTTTTGACATCATTGCTGCCCCCTGGGGAGAAGTTAGAGTAATCATCGACAATGCCCACACTCCTCCATCCCCCCCACCCCCCCTTGTAGACAGCTCAGTGTCTCAGAGCTCAAACCTGGGTGGTCCCTCTGCCTCTCGAAGAAATTCCAACATTGCTATGGGCAGAGATTAGTTTCTTCATAAGGCAACCACTGTTGAATGGCCACACATTGATTCGCACAAATTGATTCAGATTTTAAATCGGCCCCACAGCGACGATGGGTCGAGTCAATCCTCCACCAATTAGGATTTGAACTCTCGACATTCCGTTTGGAAAGTCGTGCTCTCTTGCTCACAGCGCCGCCAGGGCCCAGACACAGAGAGAGCGACAAAGATTGTCTACCACAAAGCATTCGCTGCCCCTGCAGACAAGGTCTTCACACGTGCTCAACTACAAGGAACCCCCCTGCTCACACTTAACTGCACTGGTGCTCACTGTTCTTAACCCTTTCCCGTTCCGAGACGTCTGCAAGTTGCAGGTTGGGTTGTCCTGGTTACCTCTGAATCTCGGGAACGCGTAAGCGGTTCAGCATTAATTTTATTTAGAGAGGCATAGCACCGGTGTTGATTTTTAAAGATATTGTACTCACCGCAGAGAACCGTAGCAACATGACCGTACTCTACGGTAGCTGGCGCCAAAATGTGCCACATGCTCTCCCGCATGGCCTTGTGGGAGCCTCGGTACCACAGTTATTTTATTTTAGTTTTTCTTCCGGTTTTGTTTTGATGTACACGTACGTCATTGGAACGGAATCGAGAAAACTGATGACATACACGTACGTCAACAGAGCGGGAAAGGGCGAATGCACACAGCACTACAATGTCCATCGCATCACATTACGATGCTCACAAAAAACAAACCCCTATTGACCTGTAAACAAGTTGGCCTTGTATACCAATTTCTTTGTATAGCAATGTTTTGGTCCTGGCCAGAAATAATTGCAGTAATTATGACTTGCATCTTTTCCTTAATTGAAATATACTTTAACTTTTAAGGTCATACGTTACTTTATATATTTTTTTCTTCAAATATCATTTCGGAAATATTTTCCTTTTAAAAATTTGCCACAACAAGAAACACTCGTGTACAGGAGTTTAAAAAAAAATTAAAGCAAGATTTTATATCATATATATTCTAATAACGAGGATCTTTTAAATAAATTAATGCACATCTATATTCCTCTGATCTCTTATGAAATGCTGGCTAAAGCCAGCGAGTGTCCTCACACAGCTTAGGAAGCCAAATCTTAACTAGTGGAGGCCTGTGTGAATGACAACGGAATGCCTGACACTGGCCTTTGCAGCTCCATTATGGGGGGGGAACAAACAAAAATGACGAATGTATTAGAACCCAATGCATCTGACTCTCAGCGTCGGTAATGGCCATGTTCACATTTGATCAGGAGCCCCAGGGCCAGCGGCAAACAGACCAGATTGTTGCTTGCAACTTAAAATCACGATTCTAACCCCAATGATTGCACATAATGAAGGTTTTTGGGTTAGATCGCGTTATTTATAAATGTGTCGTAACCCTCCACCACCCGACACGGCCAATCAGCAAAAAAAGTGTCACGTTGACAAAAGACAAATAATTCACTACTTTAGCCCACCGGTGTGTTGAAGAGTGAATCCACAACATTTACAGTTTGAGTACGACGTTTCGCTGGTAAATACATCCAGCATCATCGGGCAAATTGCCCGATCGGACAAGTTGTGCGCCCGATCGGGCAATTTGCCCGATGATGCTGGATGTATTTACCAGCGAAACGTCGTACTCAAACTGTAAATGTTGTGGATTCACTCTTCAACACACCGGTGGGCTAAAGTAGTGCATTATTTGTCTTTTGTCAACGTGACACTTTTTTGCCGATTGGCCGTGTCGGGTGGTGGAGGGTTACGACACATTTATAAATAACGCGATCTAACACAAAAACCTTTATTATGAATAATATTGGTCGCGAAAGCCTACGTGTTAAACCCAATGATTGCAATTCGCGGTTGCGTTGCATTACCGGCCGCCACACACTCAAACCCCCGCCCCCCCCCCACTCCCCAATGCCAGGCCCTTTGCGAGTGGTGCGTGCGTGTGCTGCACACGTACAAGATTTACACGCGCGTTTGTACAAAATCCACCAGCGCGGACGCTGCACCTGCGAGCACACTGCGCGAAAACGCCGATGCGTAAACCGCCCCCCCCCCCCCCCCCACCACCGTCTTTCTCCGAGCGTGCAAGTGTCTTTCAATCTCTGAGGTCTCGTCCCAGATATCCGGCGGTCTCGCAGAAGTTTCCCGCAAGTTGTGCGCGCGTCACTGCCTGCTGATCGCACTTTCCTTGGTGCCTGCAGCGATCCTCTTGTGGTGAAGCGTCTCACAAGGTTTGCGCACAGCTGGTAAGCAGGCAGGCAGGCAGGCAGTCGTCCTCTTACTTGCATGTACATTCGTTGAGTACTCGCAACATACAGGTCCCCCATTATGTCTGCCTCTTCTTTATGGAAATCCTCTTTTTCCGTGTGGCCAGCATGTCATAGAAGGGGTCCTTGCTGATGCTTGCCCTGCAAAGCACGAAGACTGCCGTGACGTTCTGACCACAACGGCAACGCGGCGATATGCTCACACCTGTAAAAGTCGGTCTCCACCAAATCTCAAATGAGTGTGGGGGAGTGACCATCTTTGTTGGTGGCCCAGAACATTGCTAGCGTGTGGAAGAGTTGATCACCATAGGCCAACTCCCAGTTGGGAATTTAAGTTACGACCTCGATTGTGAGAATTCCTGGTTGCCTGGAGCGATAACCACCACTTCATTATTCATCACTGTTTGAAAATGTCTAAGGAGCTCACAGATACCTAAAATATCTGGACAAGGATACATTGGAAGTATTATAGTCTACATGCTCAGCTTCCACATGTCTAAACAGTCGGACAAAGGGGGCTGCACAGATATGGAATGGGCTACAGAAGAGACCGAGCTAAGTGCACTTGCTGATGGATAGCACTCTTGTTGCGAAAGATCGATGTTTGTGGTGGAGGCTTCGGAAAGATGCTACTTACTGGGTGGCTGATGGCAATATATTCACCACTTTACATGATCTCAAAGTGCCTCGGTGACATCACCACCACCTGGTGGCACACGGTGGCTATTGCTGTGAATGTGTGCAGGCATGTGCACGCGCGTAACTGCGAATACATGCATACACGTGTACATATCGGTGCATGCGATTGAATCGCCTGGAATGCACCTGATCCCATCAGATCTTGGAAACTAAGTAGGGTTGAGCCTGGATAGTGTTTGGATGGGTTACAGCCGTGCACAAAACAGGTTGTCATCATAGGGCTTGTGCGACTATGAGTAGAGGGGAGTGCAGCACAAATTCCATCGTCGCGCTGCACTTTGGTGACTCCACGTCAATGCTACCCACCACCTTCAACAGCCTGCACAGCGACCATCGTGGAAAAATATGGTAAAAAAAAACCTCTCATGACCCTCAAAAGCATGGAGAGGCCCTCATCCAGCAGGACGCTGACAAAAGGACTGCACAGGTACACAAGTGTGCGCATGTACGTACACTTTTCTTGGCATGAGCACTACGATGTCACCGCGATGCAATGGTGCACGCCGCCTGTTGTGGTTGTGGGCACGCCTAGCTCCTGCCCCAACGGTCTGTTAAGGCTATACGGGCGATCAGGCGATCATTTTGTGCACTCTCTATGTAGAACTTCTTTCGCAACCTACGTAAGCTAACCGTGCTCGTCAGAGGTGCTCTGCAGTGGTGTAGTGGTTAGCGCATTACACTTCGAAGCTGGCGACCCAAGTTCGATTCCCACTCATGGCCAAAACCGGTGATGATTATCTGAACCGGTCCAGGGCCTCCCCCCCCCTAAATGAGTGCCTAGTGTAGTGCGTAAACATCACCACTGGGGAGACAAAGGCGGCTGGGTGTGCCGGCCTTCATTAGGTGCTCGCTAACAGCACTTGCCCCAACAATCTGTAAAAGGCTATACGGGGGGTGGGGGGGTCATTGTCTTGTGTGTGCTCTGCTGTAAACGCACTTGATGCACTTGATCCACTCGTCCTTCTCCTCAGGCGAAGGTGCCGAGATGCGGTAGACCATGTGCTTCCCCTCCACCACGCGGCCGTCCGTGTCCGTCTTGCACGCCTTGATCACCCCACCCTTGTTGTTGGGGAGGAACAGCTCGAAGGAGTTCTGGCCACGGAAAGCGTGTGAAAACAGAGAAGTCAGCAGCAGCAGCATTAGCACGTCATAACGTGAAACCACGACGGTTCCCATTCGCTCTGCTTCACCAAACAAACACCTTGTGAAAGACTCAATGCAGAAGATCCCTGGTTTTGACCTTCCACGAAGCTCATGGTCCCACCATATAAAGTACATCCGTACAACCCATGGCAGATGCGAATACCTTCATGCACAAATGGGAAATGTAAAACTCTCCGATGTGCGATTGTGGTCATCCAAAAGGGCGTACAACATATGACGATGCAATGCCCCAACGACAAATACCAAGGAGACATCACAGAGATGCACAACTCCGCTGCTCCCGATGCGGTTATCTGGCTTGACCGCCTGAACGTGGAATTGTGGGTTGTTGCTCTGCATCTACAGTGAGGGAAAAAACTATTTGATCCCCTGCTGATTTTGTACGTTTGCCCACTGACAAAGAAATGATCAGTCTATAATTTTAATGGTAGGTTTATTTGAACAGTGAGAGACATAATAACAAAAAAATCCAGAAAAACCATGTCAAAAATGTTATAAATTGATTTGCATTTTAAATGAGGGAAATAAGTATTTGACCTCCTCTCAATCAGAAAGATTTCTGGCTCCCAGGTGTATTTTATACAGGTAACGAGCTGAGATTAGGAGCACTCTTAAAGGGAGTGCTCCTAATCTCAGCTTGTTTCCTGTATAAAAGACACCTGTCCACAGAAGCAATCTTATTTCCCTAATTAAAATGCAAATCAATTTATGAAATTTTTGACATGCGTTTTTCTGGATTTTGTTGTTGTTATTCTGTCTCTCACTGTTCAAATAAACCTCCCATTAAAATTATAGACTGATCATTTCTTTGTCAGTGGGCAAACGTAAAAATCAGCAGGGGATCAAATACTTTTTTCCCTCACTGTACATCAGCCATACGAAAGAAGAAGATCGATTATGTGGCTCCGTATCTATGTTTATTTGTAATACTTTCCACAAGGTTCAAAGTGCTTATCCATTATTGCGGTCTGTCTGTCCAACCAACTGTAATGGGGGGGGGGGGGGGGGGCCCACACCATAAATTTTGTAAACTAGGTCCAAAATGAGCCAAGCTTCAGTACAAGGTTGTTTTGTTGTAACGAGGTCTCATCCGATTGAAAATCGGCCAAATTGACCAAAAGGGTTGCCCAAACAAGAATAAAAATAACAATTTGCTAACATGCAAAAATAATTCTGCCCTGACAGGTATCTCTTCAGCTTCCACGCTGCTCATCACATACTCCAAGATCAATACGCGTTGTTGGAAAGGGTGACATAATCCAAATGTGTCTATATGTGTCTATATTGCAGAGAGCAAAAACAATGAGGAATGAAAAACAGAAGCGAACTCAAAACAAAATCAATGGTCTGCGATCACTCACGAATCTCGTGGAAAGCAGCTAGAGTACAAATGTCTGCGGCACACACACGAGACACCTTTCCAAATGTCCTTAAGCACCCTATCGATCCGTCCTAACACTTTAAAATGCGTAGCGATTTTAAGTCGCACTTTTACTCTTGGTTGAGAATATATATATATTTTTTAACGCACCAAAGCTGTTTAACGGTTGGACAGGTGGCCAATAATACTTTCGGGGTCAACACGAGTACCAATTCGTGCAACGTCAACAGCGATTGTCCCTCTTGATAAACTGGCCCCTGCCATGGGGAATACAAAATTTACATAACTGCCCAAGGACCACCAACAGCGGTGGTAGCCGCACTGCTCGTTGGATATTTTGTTTGTTTGTTCACAGTTAAGAGATGTTGCGGGGCCACGTTGGTCGGCAGGTGGCGGAGCGGAAGAATTAATTGTTATACTGCACCATGCTCTCTGCCTTCACGGACCTGCACTGATCAGCGGTGAAGTATGGCAAGATATTACCGACGACCTGCATAATGTGCGGGGGAGGTGCTGTAGGGGATGCACAAAAGAGCTGTACACATGTTCACAATACAAGTTTTTTTAGGATAGATCGCGTAAATATGTGTCGTTAAACCCGCCACAACCCGACAGCCAATGAGTAAGGTTTGTCATGTAAACAGAACATGCCAATTCGTTACTAGTACAGCAAACAAGTATGTTGGAGAGCGAAGCCACAACATCTACAACCCCAGTACGACGTTTCGCCAGTAATTACAACTAGCTTCATCAGGCAAGCTAGATTTGTGGAGAAATCCTCCTGTTTCGTTCCTTAAACGTCTGTTTACGTGACAAACCTTACTAATTGGCTGTTTTTGGTGGTGGCGGCTTTCACGACACATTTATATATTCATGCGATATAACCCCAAAAACTTGTATTCATGGATGATATTGGTTACAAAAGCCTACGTGTTAAACTGTACACATGTTGCTCGTAATATTTCCATCCCATCGGCATCTGTTCGTTCCAACACTTGCCGTTCGCATAAAAACCACAAGGTGGCGTGCAGTCTGCCTTTGCTGCACACACGAAAAAGGTGAAGGAGGAGCCCTGCAATTTCTTGCTCATGCCACTGCTGATGAAAGGGCTTCTCTGAGCGGCAGCTCGAGAGAGCGCCTCTCGAGGGTATTTTGGCCTCATCTTCGATGCTGGCCAGACATCTTGGAAGAGATGGCAGTATCCACAGCTGACCCACACCACAAGCGATTTGCCCATCGGCCAAAACTGTGCTCTCTTCCGGGCGGGGAGGCCGGGAGGATTTAAAAAAAAAAACGTGCACCATTCTTCCAAACGCCAAGTCGGGAGATCGACACGGCAACCTCTGGATTGCAAGTCGAATGTCCTCACCGTTACACCACAGCACCATCCAAAGCCCATGTGCCGTGTACAATAATTACAATCTTTGTGATCACATTCAGATGCAAAGGCCGTTGATGCCTGTGCCAAAGCACGCAGCGGCCTTTGTGTAAACACGTACAGGCTTCTTGGGGTCGTCCACCTCCCGTATGCTCAGATTCTCCAGGGGGATGATTCCCCGCGGTTCCTTGTCCTGCACGAGAGACAGGCACAGGTAGCGCCAGATGCAATAAACTCCTTCGTGTATCTGGAAAGTGTTTCCGAGTCTCGAGTCACTCCCACGTCTCCATTGACAACTATTGTCAAGGAGATTACGGCATTTAAGGCCGCTATAGTCACGATGGAAACCTGGCCCAAAGGTCAAACTTTTTCCAAAGAACAAACCACTCCTACTTAAATTTGTATAAACAGCAAGAATGCAAGGTCTTAAGTATGTCGTATTTAATCATTCATCGATTAATGTTGATTCTTACGGTTACGATAATATATACATCGAATTGCGCACGTGAGAATTACTTACAATTCATGAACTGTAAACTAATTTAACTTTTTTGCCGAATCGAATCGTAACATTTAATCGAATCACAGGTGGAGCGAATCGTTGCATGCCTCTGAGCCTCTTGTCAATGGTCTTGGCTGCGTCTTGGGATGTATTTATTATGTAACCCAGCGTGTGGGAAAGGCACAAACTAATGGCTTATGGAGCCACAGAGGGCTTATGACAGTATATGATGATGATGAGAATTACTAATGTTCTTACTGTTGTGTACTCAAAGTAGTAGAGGCAGTTATCCGTCAAGATGAACCACCGCCTCTTCCAGGTCTTCACCTTTCCTCCTAAAAAACAAAAGTGTGAGCTAGAAATGACAACAATGTGAAGTTGCTGCTGAAACAAACTACAATTTGTTGCTGTTGCACTGATATCATTGTGAGGTCCCTAATTCAGAGATGGAAAAACACATATCATCAAACATTAATTCGACATCACAAATACTTACAAGTTATAGCCACGCACCCCCTCCTCCACCACCACCACCACCAAAACAGCACCAACATGTGCACTCGGGCATCATGAACTACAGCAGGAAAAGCAGCTCTAATATTGAACATGTAACTAATTAATCGGCAATGTAGATAATCAACAAGGGCCCCAGAGTGCCCTGGCCAAGCCGGGGGTTGTGCGTCTACCTTTCTTTGGATAAAAAAACGCTACAATGAACATGGCTTGTGACTTTTGTGTAACGACAATGGTGTCGAAGGAAAGCCACGGCAGCAACCGTGCGCGCCACCAACGCTTGCCTAGTTTGAGTAGCCAGCCCTCCCGGTCAGGGTTGAAGAACGTGTGCGTGAGGTCATTGCCGTCGTCCTCGGGAATTTTGAACGGCTCGTTCTTTATGCTGTCGTACAGGTTCTGTAAAAAAAGAGGCGCGCAAACAAAGCCACTTACATTTTTCCATGTCTCGTCCGTTACACGATGCCGGCAATGCTGCACTATGGATGCAACGTGCCCAATTTCGCTCCATTGTGTAATTAACCCAAAGTATTTTGTGGTGTTTAAATAATGCATAAGCACAGTGCTCTTTGTGCATCAGTGGCAATCGCCACCAGCAGTTGCCAACAGCATGCTTTCTAAGCAAGCGGCAGATGGTTTCTCTGCTGCCAGGTTTAAACAGGGACAGATCCACTTTGGTGACATCTCATTGGCCACTGTAGCCAGATGTTCGCTACTGTGGTCATGAATTATGCATTCAGATCCTCCTTTAGGTACCTTGACATGTGAATGTCCCTATTGTGTTTTAGCCATTGTGCGAATTGACTTGTGTTACAACGATCATTATAAAATCCTGAAATGGGAAGGACATAAAATAATAGAAAACAAAAAATTGGCAGTTAATAAAGTTCTTTGTGTCTGCCAAGTTACATTCAGCCAACTCAGTGGATGGGTTGGTAGCAGGGTCTTATACTACCAGGCAAGGCAGTACAAACACCTCGAATCTAGCACACTGGAGGGGAATTGGCCAGACAGCATCATGCGAGTGAGAATCCCAAACTGCTGGGCTAAAAAAAATGGCCTGAATGGAGTATATGTACTCTGGACAGCCCTTTATCAATCCACTGCTAGATGAGGGCCTCATCACATTATACAAAATATTGAGGATTAATTGACCTCAATCCACCACAGTGATCATCTGCGGATCGGTTAAGGTGGGTTGGGGCCAGGAATTTTTTCAGAAATCAGTCGCCACTGATGTTAGCCGTGGCCAGGAATCAACCTCGGGTTGCCGGGTTCGAAGTGAAATGTGTTAACCACTGGTACCATTGTCCCATCTGAATAATGAATATCCATCGTAAATTTATGACTTATTCAACAATCACACATCACTAGCCGACACAGCCGGTCAGCGTGAAGTCGGTACGCAACCGGGCTTTGTGCCAGGCAAGGCGGCAACAGAGGTGGCAGCTCGTTGCAGCTCGTGGTATAGCGCGCGACGGTAGTGCGGTATGGTGAGGGGCGGGGGTTGCGGGGGGGATTACGAGGGCTGTCGCCTCCTACCCTGAGCAGCTCCTCCGGCAGGTCCCCGCCGTCGTTGATGCCGCGATTCATGAGGATGAAGCGCTCGGTGGTGGGCTTGTCGCGCACGTTGGGGTTGTGGAGGCTCGTGTTGAGCATGATGATTGCGAACGAGAGCACGTAGCAGGTGTCTGTCGCAACGCCGCCAGAAAAAAAAACGGCGAGCAGGGGTCAATGTGAGACCGAAGTTCCCCAATACCCTATTCCCCTCCACTTGCACCCAATGCAATCATGGATAAACTTCAAGATCGCACACTCAGAATATTCAAGATCCTTCGTGGACTCACTGCTGCCTACTTTTTCTCTCTTATCTTACTCTACTCCCCTCCACACTCCTACCTACCTTACCTCTTTCATCTCATCTTCGTCAACTTCAATGTACTCTAACCCATCTCCTCTGATCTCTACTAACTACACTCCCCATACTCCTCTACCTCATCTCAGTCTATTCCCCTCTGCACACCTGCTCCAACAACCATGGCTTTTTAAAGGAAACTTCCAGTAAAAGCTTAATTTTTAAAATAAAATTAAACTTACCAGACCACAGTGGCAGTGAGTATGCAAGCAAGGAGCAAATGCCTTAACCGCCGTTGCCATTACCACTGCCTCGTTGGCCACTGTCCAAAAATGTCACCGTTTTATACATTTTATTGTTATAAGGCAGCGGTATTGATGAGTCTCGATGTGTTTTAACCTCATTTGTATTGGAATTCCTGACCTGTGTAGATGTTAAAATTTGAATTTCATCTAATGCAAACCCTGACAAAACAACACGTTGCAAGGTTTTCCAGACTGCAGCCTCTCACCTCGGGAATCCCAGTGGCTAAGGCTGACTCGGCATTATGCTCGCACCATAAGTGACGTGGCATTTGCTGCGGAAATTAAAATTCACTATTTGGCTGGACACGATGATGCCCATAAGCCCTTTGTGTGTAATTATGCACTCCCAGAAGGCCGTGGGGCTGTGGGGTTGTGTTAAAGCTACTTTTAATTGCTATGTCGGGAAATGGATGTAGAAACAGATATATACAAAGGGGACCTATTGTTTGCTTAGCTATTTTGTTACTTGTATTCCCCGCAAAAGTGCTCAAGATTATCTTGCGAACAAGGCAATTGAGCAAAAATGCGGCAGTAACACCTGCTATCCAACGAGAACAAGTCAGACTTGCAATGCTTTGGTGTCTCTCATAGTTTTCAAGGTTAGCCTATGCCAAGGTACATTCTGAATGTTCTTGTTGGAGCACTATACCCGCTAAGCTAATTAAAACAACTCAATTCGTTGAGCGAGTGCAGTGAATTCACCTTGCTATGGGCAGAACCAATTTAAGCACTTTTCACGATTGCATCATTAATTACACAAAGGGGATTGTGGGTAGCAAACCAAAAAGTGTTAATTATGTTAACGAGAGGCTTTGAGGATGGGGCAGATTGCAGCGTGTTGTGACGTTCCCACCTACAGGGCTACAAGGTTGTCATTAGATGCCACTAGAGCCATAGGTTGCCGACCTGTCTTTGTGGATTTCCCCTGGATTCTCTAGTTTCCTATCACATGTCAGATATTCAGGGAGGATTTGCTGGATGAGAAAATGCATCATTATTACTCCAACTACGACGACTATTCAGAACAAAAAATCTAAAGGCTCTTAACGCGAGCTTCACTGACATAAAACACGTCTCATTGTTTTACTCTACGGCAGGCTTCTGCAGCCACACATCTGGCCTGCGAAGGCTCTCGAATTGGCCTAAAAGGCTTTGGCCTGCCGAGTGATATGCCAAGACATAACGAGATACAGATGACTCGAGTGAAAGAGAAAGAAACAGCGATTCTTGAAATGAGGGCACTTAAAATAAGACAGACCTGGAGACAACAGACACAGAGATTAGCAGCTACATACACGTGGGGTTAGGACACCACAAACCCGTGTGATGTCACAACGTCTGTTTACGTGACACCTTGACATCACGTGGGCCGCAGGCACATGGTATTGTGTGGCCCCCGCTGGAAACTAAAGTAAAAAAAAATATTGCTATGCAGGAGAGCAATCGTGTTGCTCGTAAGCGGTGCATGTGGGTGTGTATGCGGTAGTGTTGCGATTAGTGCGCTGCGCTAGGAACCTGGCGACTCGAGTTAGTCTCGCTTACAGCCAACAGTGACGACTATGTGAAATTGGTCCTGGACCTCCTCCTCCCTTCGGTCGACTCCGCTTCAAATGAGTACCTGGTGTGGTATGTAAACATCGCCACTGGGGAGACAAAGGCGGTCGGGCGTGGTGCTGGCCACCCACCTCCTCGTGTGCCGTGTTGGTCTTCATTAGGTGCTGTCTAATAGCACTTGCCCCAACAGTCTGTTAAGGCTACACGGGGGACCTATGTCTTTGTGCGTCACCTGGCCCTCACCGGTCGACTGGAACACGCCCGCGTTGCACTGGCAGTAGCGCGTGGCAAACGCCTCCATCATGCGGTCGATCTTCTGCGCCTCTCCGGGCAACCGGAAGCTCCACAGGAATTGCCTGCCAAGGGCACCCACATGGAGCTCTAAGGACGGACGCTGCTGACCGAGCTGGATTTTTTATTATTATTATTATTGACAAGGCAAAATTACACGGTTTAAACGGAACACTGCTCATCTGCATTAGGTTTGTGACAAAGTTCACCCCCGACCAACAGCGGCGAGCGAAACGAAAGGTAGTGTGGAAAACAAACTAAGAATTAATTAATGAACGTGCAGTGGGATGCCTTTACCTTAGCGCCTGCACCAGGTTGAGGTTGGCGAACTCGTGTAGCTCCACGAAGGCATGCAGTACCTGGATGTTGAAGTCATCCCTGTGGGAGAGGGCGAAGGTCAAACGCGAGCCGTCCAACGTGCGAACACGGAGGCCCCTTTACTGTGAGAGCCAATCTGTAATTCAGCGGGGAAGTTCAGGGTCAAGAGGTTATCTCATAGCCATTGTCATTGGTGGCACAGCACTTCAGAATTGCTTCCGTCCTTCTGCCTTATCCTGCCTGTCAGCACCTGACATTCAAGATCTCACCACCACTACGACTACCAGGGCTTCAGGTCTTGCTTTGTTTGTTGACCTCTGGGGTACCTGTTGTAAATTGTCTCGGTAATATTCTGCAAATGTGCCCCACCCATCATAACTGCCTCTTCCTCCTGATTACATCTACAATTCCTTATTCCTCAAAATGGTCTATTACTGGTCTGCGACAGCTCCTCAATGTCACCAGATAACCTGACCCAAGTTTGCGTCATGACATAATGGGGCCAGAAATAATTCCATAAATGCCAATTTGTAATCCTATAAGATCCATTTCAAGAGGTCACTGTGGGGGGGGAGGAGGGGGGTAATGTTCCAACGATGTATCTAAAAATGTGCACGAATTATGTATATTCTTATTCATTTGAAAAAAACTAAACATTTACAAAATAACTGATAATTTAAATATACAGTAACTTCACGTATCATTGCGTTTCTAATTACAAAAAAAACGTTGGGTCAACATCTGAATTCTCTTTATTAAAATAGCTTTTAATGAGCACTACATTACTAAGTAGACTGGAAATGATGAGTTTAATATTTAATGCTCGTTATTAAACTGCTAGTATTAACGGTGTATTTACCATACATTATAACAGGATGGGACGAAGTGGTGTTGCTGTGGTTCGCGCACTGCGCTACGAACCCATTAACCCGAGTTTGATTCTCTGTCACTGCTAACATCAGCGGCATGATATCTAAACCAGCCACCAACCCACATTAACTAGTGTGGTAAAGTCCGCTCAAATAACCCTCACGACCGACACGGCCTGGTGATATGAAACGATATACAGCTTCACGTGTGATTTGAACAACATGCATTCTCAAACATGCGCTCAATGAATCCGACCAATTTAAGTCAACTACGCTGTACTGTATACGTATATAACCAACCCCCACGCCGGATGAGGAACCAACCGGCCACAACACGAGCGAGAGTGGTGAATGTAAAACGGAGTGTGCCGGGAGTTACGTCATTTTAAGACCGCATCGTGGATTGTCAAGTGAACAATGTGCGCCTATTATTGATCGTTTAGCCAAACCAGAGACACAGGAACGCAGAATAGGGAATACAATTCCGGTCTTGTGCCCAAGAGGAAGCGTAAGTGTAAATATCATAATTTTACCATTAGCAAACTGCACGCAGCCTTCTTTCCAATCTCCGAAAAATTCTCAAAACCAGGATGTCCACTCAGCTGCTGGCTAATGACAAAGGATTAATGTGGTTTTCTCTAGCTTTAGATGCGTGTATGTGTGTGTACATTATGCGTGCATGTATGAATTATGATACTTTGAGCAGAGGCCTGGATTTGCAGTGACCGATCAATCAATGTCAGTGTTTGTAAATGGCAGACTCTCCGGAAATTACAACGACAAAAAATCCACGGTCATACTTACGATAAGTGCATACACATTATATATGTGCATTGTGCACGATGGCATATGTAGGTAAATCGCACACATAAGTTCAGCATGTTTTGTTTAGCATTGTTATGGTGTATGGGCATTTGATATGTTTGGGAACGACACGTATTCACGATGTTGTGCATGTGCTGTGATTCGCATTATTTATATAAGCAGACAGAAGCATTGATGCAAGGATATAAGCAAATATGCATTGCAAATGCTTGGCCACATAATACAGTTCACATCGACATCAATGTTCAACTAGGGAGAAAAAATATGCACCATTTTTTAAAAGTCAATAATTAAACTGGACATTTATTTTAAATCAAGTTAATTTTAATATGGTTTTATTATTAACAACGGCATATCCAAAGGTTTTTTTTGGAATCAATGACACATCAATGGTGTCGAACACAATTCTTTAAACATCGGCATGTACTGTAGTTGTTTTTTTAGGCTTACAGGAAATAATTTTGAACACATGACTCATTGCATTTTTCCATTTGAGCAGCAGAGTTGATTTGTGTCTTTATTTTGCAACAAGCAACAAGCGGAACTGGCTCGAGGAAAATAAACTTGGCTAAAACAAATCAGAAATGTTCCAAACATGAAACCTAACCGAGGCTTGCACCCCCCCCCCCACCCCCCCCCGTTAATATATTACATATCTTCAGAGCTCTGCAGCTCACTCGACCTTTCTGGCCTCTCTGTGCTGTGAATGGCCATTGCCCGAAACGTCACCTATTATAGAACTTTGGTTATTTGTGTCTCTAGATCACTGTAGAGATAATTTACCACTTTTTTTTAATAAAGCAACGAAATATCAAGATATCTTATATTTGTTAAGTATGTAGGATGTGTATCGCAGGCTGTGTCGGATACGAGTTTTAAGTTTTACGTTCTGGGGGAAAAAAAAAGGACTGAAAATCACAGTTTGACATGCCGCTGTTGCTTAGTCACTTCACTGCGGTGGCAGTAAAACATAGGAGTGACGTTGATGTGATGCAGTTGAAGCTATCACGTGGAATGAGCTAAAGATTCCAAGACACAAGGGGTCTATATACTCTAACGAGGATTGTATTTACCAGGCGCTTATCACCAAATCACCCGGAATTCATCCTATCTCAACAAATCTCACAAGTTAAACAGGAATGAGCCTGAATAGTGGTAGGTTGAGCAACCACCACCATGCATAAAATGTATTACAGGCTACGGGGCTATGTTTTGGGCTGCAGAGGCACCAATTTTCAGTTGTTCTATACAACAGTAGTATTTACTGTACATGAAAATTACGTCCAAATCATACTAACAGTCATTGTAAATCTTTCTTATTTTTGTCTCGACTTATTCTAGTCACACCGAGAAATTCGTAGTGTGGGTCACGTCCATGCAATGAACACGACCAATTCAAATCCCACGTGAAGCAAAGTGGCCAGGGTGGCTCTGGGGTAAGAGCACTGATCCAGCACCGCCAAGTTCCCAGTGTTGAACCTGGGTTTTCCAAATCACGTGCACGTGCTTAAACCGGGTTCTGAAGTGCATTAAGTTGACAGTCTCAGCCCAATCGCCAATGACTGCACACTAATAAATGCTAAATTAGATTTGTTATACATTATTTGGGAAAAATTCCAGCTCCAAGACTTAAACCAAAAAGTCATAATTGTGTATTAATAATTTTTCCTCGTACTAGGACCCATATCGTACAGGCAAGGACCTGTAAGATCAGTCGCTCGCCAGCATGCATTTAAGCAAGCCTGCCTCTGCTGCATCTACTCTTTCGAAACTAGTCTAGAACATACTTCAAATAACTATTGTAATCTTTTAGCTGATTTGGTTGGTTTTTTGCCTGGGTATGTTGGAGACCCCGAGGCCTGTGTCAACCACAAACCAGCCTCACCTTTCTCCAAGGTATTCCCCAATGGCCGTCTTGTTGAGGCCTTCCCCCTTGTAGAGGAACTGAGCGATATCCTCAGGCGTGTTCTTCAGAAGCTCGTTTTCTGTCAGGAACCGAATTCCCTGTGGTGTAAAAAAAAACAACAATAACAGTTTGCCAAAGCATTTTGTTCCATAGATCATCTTTCCAGGCATTAATCGTGAACAACTTCAATCATCCTGCGTAGGTTATCTGTTGTTGTACTGTACAGGTTGCACTGCACGTTGTGCCAGATGTATCACTCCACATACTTGGAGCTTCTTCAGGCACTGCAATAATCAGTTCCTGAAAGGAGCTTCCAACCACATGGGAGAGTGAAACATCAGACATCGTAACCAACAAAATGCATCGGAGAACTACAACAACTCAAATATCAGTAAACAATGGAAATAAAAAGCAACTGCTAATTATATCCCTTCATTTGCATGAACGTGTCTTGTCGCAGGGCAGACAGCACGATTTTAAGAGATGATCATTTTCGGCGTTTCCAAACACTGTATAAAATCGACCCACCACGTCGGACAGCCAAATGGAAAAAAAACAACCAAGCAGCCATCATCCATCAGCACAGCGAGCCGCCTCCAGGAGGGACACCCCGACCGGTCTTGGAACCCTTAAGACATTCACGCCGCAGTGAATAATACAGCTGCGCAGACGACACAGCGTCCGAATCGATGAGAGTCCCGATTTATTTATTTATTTAAAATAACGGGGGAAAGCGGACGAGCAGCGTGCATGCCAAAGGGCCGATTTAATTGCGCTCGGCAGGTTGTCTGAAATCTGACGAGTCCTCCCTCATTTGTGCGCGAGCTGCTGGGCGCTTTAGAAGGGTTTTTCCGGCATTCAATAGAGGCCAGGCGGCTTCCACACACTCAGATAATTGGTCGTATCGATGTTAAAATGTGCCAGGGCTTTTATCAAGCCACAGCAGTCCTGATAGCAAACCCATTCGTCATTTGGCTAATGCAGAAAATCAGGCAGTGCCAATTCTCCCGAGGACCACGGCTGACGCCGATAAAGAAAAAGGAGAGTTCACTTGCAAACAGCAGACCCGCATCATTTAACACGAGGGAAGACACACTAAGCAAGTGGAAATATGTAACATGTACATTGCATATGCGAGGGCCACGTGGTGGGCAGAAGAGGGCAATGCATCACATTTCATTGACTGCGTTCAACCTACCCACACTGACCAGCGTGGTGTTTGACATAACACTGTCGTTCCCGAACATCCTGCAAGGCTCCACGAAATTAATAAACACCGCTTTGTGGGAATTCAAAAGTAATCGTCTAATGTAAACTGCCAGAGCATCGCACAAGTTCTGCCACAGGCTTTAGGGATGGAGATCGGAGGCACCCAAAACTCCTTCTTTTTGAGCCAGGGGAGGGGCACCGTCTTAAATAAATATAAAATATCGGCACAGTGCAACAGAACGTGCACCCACAGCCGCCCACAAGTCACATCCCCCTTTTCTACTGGCTAACTCAATGCCGAGCTAGAACCAAAACCAGGAAAATCTGGCCTCACAAGACATAAAAATCTGGCTTGGGGCCAAATAGGGCCAGGGGCCTTGGTCATTGGAGTATCAGAATATTTATTGCTACTGGAAGAATCCGATGAGCTATAAAAGCTCTCTTTTACAGATGTCCAGTAGGGACAGGTATGAACATTACAACAAACAAAACAAAAACATAAACAGAATTGCAAAGTGCAAGAAAGGTAAAACAAATCATCCAAACATTCTAATAAAAAAACTAAACCATCCCCCATCTTATCAGGCAAAGCTCACGGAGGTATGAACTTATTTTTCAAAAGCGACCTGGCCACAAATAATAGCTCAACAAAGTGGCTCCAAATTTGGACATTTATAGCAGCAAATTAATTTAAATAATTCCAAGGCATGTTTCTAAATGTGGAGTGGGGAGAAAACACGTGCCTGCGGCGGCGGCACACCGGGCAGGCTCGCCACAGCCCTGGCCCAGCTCAGTTGCATGGAGGGAAAAGTGGGAAAATAAATAGAACAATGGTGGTTCTGTGCCACTTAAAAATCCACACTCCCATGAGCGATGTCTGCAGCTGAAAGCTCCTCATTGCCAGAATATTAAGAGCTTTTGGAGAATATTTCTTCATTGGAACATAATCCTCCTCCAACTTAAGGCTACATTTCTATTGCTTGTGTCATATTTAGGGCTTTTTGGATAAAGAAAAAAAGTAATCTCCATACATAATCCTCCCTCAAGTATGAAGACTGACCGAGGTCAAGAATGTATTTGAAAGCCACACAGAAGAGCAAATCATTGTCGATGACGATAGCACGACAGCAAGGACGATGGCAGTCTTCCTCATGCAGCCTTGAGAACAGATGCTTGTTGAGCTTGCGAATGTTACATATCAAAAGAGGGAAATGTAGTTCATCATTCCACACTGGTGTGTCACAGTGATAACAATACTTTAAAGGGATTTAAGGGCAGCACATTTCGCACCCCATCCCCCCCCCCCGTTGAGATGAGACGAGGAGTCCTATTAAGGTCACTGCTTATCAAAGTCCTGGAGGCTCAACACAGGAGGATGAGGCTGTCTGGAAGGGAATAAATAAATAACTCCCTTTCCCATCTCGACACCGCCACGGGAATAAGCAAACGGCTTCCATCTCAAAGACCGCAACGGCATTCATGAGCGTAAAGGGTCCGTGTGTTAACGGGACCTTGGCGCATCAGAGCTATCGCACAGCTGCTGCCGATTACAGACGGAGGAAACGGCGCACAACACGCGCGCGGTTTTCCGGTGAGAAACCATATAGGCGCAACCCCGACCCGTCTCCCCCGACGCTCCTGTGCGTGCAAAATTATCTGTTTGCACGGGAAAGCCATTCTCCTCCTCGCCTCTCCGGGGGACTGGCTCCACCACGCACTGGCGTAGCCGCAACTGTCCCACAGCGTGGGGCTCGTGGAAGAGAAAGGAACAAAAATAAAGACCGACCGCTACTCACGACGACCCCAGAAGCGGTAACGCTGCGGCAATAGATGGCGTGTGCCTGAAAGAGCGCCCTGGAAAAACTGGCAATCGGCACGATGCGCATCAAGATTCCCAATACGTTGCGACAGCAAAAATTTCCAACAGCAGGCAGGTTTGCTGACATCTTGTAGAGATTTTTTTATCATAGGTTCTTTTTTTTTTTTCTCCCAGGCACTGCGTGACACCCCAAAATGCAAACCACTCGCTCGCTCTGCTTTGCACATTTTTATATCGATGTGTCCATTAGCAGCTTCGGTGATTAGTCATAAATGGACTTCTGAACTGCGTGTGAAAGTATAAGTTACGTACAGTTTACACACGTTGCATCGCAAACGCTCATTAAAAACAGAACTGGACAAGCAGCTGAAGCAGGATCGCTGCACACAAGAGAGCCTCAAGGGTGTATTACTATTGCACCAATGCTCGCAAAAAGGGTCCAATGAAACCGAGAGACAGGCCCGCGGGATTTTTCATAGTAGCGGTGGACCTGTGCAAGGAGTGCACGTGCTGTTTACAGGATTACGCGGGACCCGGCATGCGACCGACTGATATATCCAAAGCAGACAAGTCTTGGGGCAATGTCCTTTGCCCTCGGCATTCATGCATGCTCACGCGCACCGACATAAAACACCATCAAAACACAATCGAAATCGGACAATGCATGCCGAAATGTACCTTTTTAGGGTCCATGTTAAATTTCTTTCTCCCCATGGACATTTGTTTATTCCTCTGCACGATTTTGCTGTACAAAGTTGGAGGGAGGGGGTTGGGTGGATGCAGAGGCAGATGGTCAGAACAAAACATGTTTTGTATCACCGCTTTAAATTCATAACATCATTGCAGCACATCGATTTCAGACCAACCTCCAATAAGGTTTTCTGACAGGCCATCTGTAGCATGGCCTTTGAGCAAATCACCCGGAATGCACCAAATCTTTGTCAGATCTCAGTAGCTACGCTCGTCTGAGCCCGAATAAGTGGTCGGAGGGCGATCGCCACGCACAGCAGGATGTTATAGGCTGCTTTGTGGCTCTGGTGGGTTGCGGAAGGTAGTGCAACAAAAAAATCCATTGTTGGACCGTAATCTACGCTTCCACGTTTATGCTCGCTACCTTAAACAACAACCCGCACTAACCAGTGTGGTGAAATATGATCAAATAACCTTCACACGACACGTACAGCGTGAGGAGGCCCTCATCCAGCAGTAGATTGATGAAAGGGCTGTACAGTTACATTCTGCAGCGGTCTCAAGGACAACTAAATAAGAGCAATAAGACCATTACGTGTTCACATGTTCACATCAGTGTCAGTTTAAAATATGCAAGCTCCACATTACACGACTGTGCTTAAGAAAAATCGGATATACAATCACTCAAAATGCCCATCATCATAATCCCGAGGACATTAAAAACAATCGTGACCATGCGGCATTACCACACAACCACTGCTATGAACGTGGAAGTCTGTTAGCGAGCGACGCGTGCATAGAGGTACCTCTCCTCGGCATTGTCCAGGCTCGCGATCTCGGTCATCACGTCCGAGATTTCGTCTTTGAGCCTCTGAAACGGGCGCACGTCACGCGACGTCAACAGCTTCGCCGCACGACGACACGAGAGCACGCGTCCATTTCACGCTTTACGTCTCCGACACGGTAGAACGGGCACCGGAGTTGGGAGGCGGCGGGGGATGGAAGAGAGGATGTTACCCGGACTGGGGCTGACCCAATGACGCCTTAGCCGTGAGATTGCGAGCCGCCGCCGCCGATGTGCCGTGACGCGGCCACCCACGCCGTGTGCCCCCCGGTGTCAACAAACTCATTATGCGGCCGCGACTCCGGATAACGGGGAGGTGCGACGTGCTATTCCGCGGTCCACTCCTCGAGCTCTCCAGCCACGAGAGCACTCCGAATTTACCCATGTATGTGCCGAAGGTGGGGTGGAGCAAATGGCACCAGTGGTTCTCGCACTGCGCCGTCAACCTAGTGGTCCGAGTTCGACTCCGGGTCACCAAAAGAATGGGTGTTGCACGAATAATTCGATTCACGTGTCGCGAGCGCGGGCATCGATTAAAATTGATTAACTGACGCATTGTTACAAACGTGCATTCTTTAATTTACTTCTTCCATATAATACGATGCTTGTTGAGTCAGATTATAGCATTTTTTCCGCCAATTCACGTTACATTTCTTCATAAGGTGGGCGATGGCAGTGCACAGTAGTTTGTGCAACCTAGTGATCCCAGTTCACCGACCAGTGTTGTGAAGAATGACATTGGGGGGGAAAAACCAACAAGGAAACATTCACCGTTACAACTGACTATCCATTGCAACGGTTACGTAACATCCGATTACAACTGCAAACCTGTGATAAGGCCCATTCCAGCTCCGATAACATTTCGACCGTGATGGTTGAAGTAGTAGCGGTTGTGAAGCAGCTCCGTCCAATATTTAAATGGAAGAACAACAAAGAAGCCAACCGTTTTCTCCGAATTGTAATGTTTTCAATGAAACTCAGCACCATATGCCTCTTTAACAGATGTCAAAACTAAGCAGGGTTGTAAATTTTTTTGTTTCTGTGAGCAATGATTGCATGCACTTCTTTTTTTTTAACAACATATGGTTTATATTATTGGTTCTTTCGGTCAAGTCACGTAGAAGGGAAACAATAAAATAATAAAAATATAAAACAATAAAATTATCACGACGTTTCGACTGCAACACAAGCAATCATCTACGTGACTTTACCGAAAGAACCAATAATATGAATCCCTGCAGTCACGAAAGCTTTAAATCAAAATTTAACATATGGTTTGTTGCACACATTGTGAAATTTAACAATATAAAAATATAAAGTCTGTGTGTGTTCTTTTGTCTGTACTGTGCGCTGACTGATGAGCCCTGTCACTGGTGTCTGATGATTGATGCTGCTCGACAAATCACATTCGAACGCGTCGTGCGGGATTGAACACGTCGGCACACGTGCCAAATCGGTTCAGTCTCTACTAAAAAATGCAACTGGATTCAATTGTCAATTGGGAGCTTTATAATATCGATTGGACCTCAAAATGTGATTTTTTTTGGGCGACCTAAAACGGAACATGTGGAGGAATTTCCCCGAATTACCGCACCTGAATGTCGACCACTAGCTCTTGCTTGCGTCGGCGAATGCTGGCCAACTCCTCCTGCTCCTCCTCCGTCAGGTCAGGTGGCACTACAGAGGAGGGCGGCGACACAAATGACGTGTGGACAATCAGCCGACGGAGTTGACAAACGATACAAATAGCAACACAGGGCGATCCATTTACAGACACCACACTAAAATATTAGGGAGAACTCGAGGAAAAAAAACATTTTATTTCAAAAACCCTCTACATGTCTCCCACCACTCAATAAACGTGTTAAATCCTTCACTACTCTTCTGTTAAGTAAGAGAGTTAATACAAACCAGTGGAGTATCTATAAATGGATTGCCCTGTAAATTGTTCGCAGAGCCAGAAGACAAAAAGGTGTTAGAGTGCTAATTTATTTGCAGCCATTTTGTCTCTCCACTGCTAGATGAAGACCTCCCCCACACTATCAGGTATGGGTTGTTTGACCATTCTTAACCACGTTGGTTAACGGTAAAAGAGGTTGGGTCCAAGGACCGGTTGAGATGTCGCTTGCCACCGATGTTATATCCGAGGCAAGGAGTTGAACTCAGGTGTGGCCTAGTTTGTCGTGCAGTGCATGAACCACTGCACCACTACCTGCTCCATCTGTGAGTGTCAGTTTGTGTAGGGCACTAAAGGCACGTCTTGTGACTAGCGATGGCACACGTCTGCAGCCAGGGGCACTGCACTCCGTGTCAGCGTGACATGATACAGAAACGGTTCTGCAGACTTCTTAAGTCTGGCAAGTGAGCAACGGCATCCTATAAATACCCGAAATTGCCTTTTAGCTGCCGTTTTATTGCATGTGAAATGTACAATTCCACTTGCCTATCCACTGCTGGATGAGCACCTCCACCAATGTCGTGCATGTAAATCTGATTGTACTTCACCACAATGGTCAGTCCGGGTTTGCTTAGGCTGGGAGCACAGACGTGCGAGCATAGAAGTACAGTACAACAATTGCTTTTGCTGCACTGCCCTTTCCTGCCCACTCCGTAGCTCATGCGACAAGCCTGTGTATGCACTGTGGGTCATCCATTGCAAGCAATCTCGAGGCTCAACGCTGCCGAGCTTCCTCCTGCCAAATTGTCAGACGCAGGCGCTCCGTACACAGATGCGGCTATCGTACAATCCACCTCCCTAGCCAAGGGTTTGCAAAGCCAGACGTCTGTCACAGTCGTGACCGCACGCTTTTTTTTCCAGGCTTTATTTCCGACACACCTGCTTGTCCGTGCACCTTCTGCCACGATCGATCGACAGACGAGTAAACAAACCATTGTTGGGGTAAGAAAAACACCAAATTGGTGGCAGACAAAGCAATTTGCAACAACAAAATAAAAAAACAGATATCGCTCATGTGGAATACACGGAAACAGTTCCTTTCGAACTGCTGTGCGTTCAGTTTGTTGTGCTTTCCCCCGCACCTCCAATTAAGCGCGGTTTGGCCACGTACGGTACGAAAGAAGTTCAACGCACATACATACGGTGGTTGCGCATTAAGGCCACCCGTCACAGACAGCTGAATGCCACGTGAATGCTGATCTCATTCATTAAGAAAAGAATCGAAGGCAGCGAGTGTAACGCAGTCAGAAGTGAACGCTTGGCGGTTGATGCCCCCAACGGGTGGCAGGCGCAGTACGGCACCATGTGTGGCGGAGGGTACAGAGCGACCGCAAGGTGCCATTTCACCGGGGGGGGGGACACAAGAACCACCTTTCGCTCTCCCCTTTTGCTTGTGAACACCAAACGGAACTACGACACCCACGAAGAAGCGCTGGTTCGCACGCACGGCAACATTCGCAACCTCGCAAAATCCGTGAGCGTCATGTTGCCGACGACCGGACCGTGAAGCCGGCGCCGCCGCCGCCGCCGCCGCCGCTCGGGTCCAAAACCAGAAATTCAACACGAGAGTAGGCATTCTGATTACTGGCACAAGGGCCCTCTCCTTTCACGAGGATTGCCATCGAGGGAACACACTCCCGCGTGATGATGCCGCTTTCTGCATCTGTAATGCGCTGTGTCATAGCCCGCGGAGGTAAATTGGCATGCAAACACCGGCGCTCTTTCACTCGTAGCAGTGACGCAGCAACCCAGTTCAAATGTTGTTAAAAATAGAGACCTTTGTTAATCCGCTGCTGGATGAAGGCGTCTCCACCACATGTCCATGATGGGGGTTTGCTTGACAGCAACCATTAGCAACCCGCCGTGACCAGTTGTGCTGAAGTGTGGTTAAACAACCCACACAACCGACACTGTGTGGGGGAAGATTTACAAATCGGGCAGTGAATTGACAAAGCGCCCTAAATTATTATGAAAATTACGTTTAGATAATGTTTACACACAGTGGTGGACATTCCACTTTCACACAGCTAGGTCAAGTCTACCTAAGTACAAAGAGTGACTGGCCACAAAGGAGGTAGTAAAATTGTATTCACCCCAGAGTGATGATTGATCAAGGTGACCCACACCTTCCTCCGGACTTGGAACTGAATGCAAGACACTTCCGATCGAGAATTGAACGCTCTGCCAACAACGGCGAGCACAGTTTCCTGTTAATCTGCGATAATTCCGGATTCAGCAAATAAAATAACGAGTGCGCGCGCGACAGCTCATTAGGCAGTCACGGGGCTCACAATCTGCTGTGCACACCGTGTCCGCAGCCCACACAAAAGGCGCTCTGTGCAAAGTGATGCAGATCTGCAAGGCCTTTGGATTTAAAATCTTGCAGAGTCGGCTTGTTTTCAAACCCAAGAAGTATCCTTTTTCGATACCAGCGAATAACGAGTGGGAAACATTTACCTAGTCTTGTGTGTGCGCGTGTGTGCCTGCTCACAGCACTTGCCCCAACTGTTTATGTAGGATACATGGGAGATCTGTGTATTTGTACGCTGGGATATGTGGGAGGCAGTGGTACAGTGGTTAGCTTACAGTGCTACGAATCTTGCAGAGTTAAATTCCTGGCCAAGGCTAACCATCAGAGGAGCGATATATGAACCTGAACCTTCCCCAATTCATTCCACCCAAGCTCCCTACCCTGCCCGATTTCCCACCGATTTGAACTCTTGCTCTCGGCGAGTAAAAATAAATACAATGTAAAGTGTGCAGTTTTGGTTCCATAAAGGCCAAATTTTGCTTTCAGAATTATGCATTTCAAGTAAAATTCTAGGTGTACATATATTTATACATATATTTATATATATACACACACAAGCATTCCAAGAATGTATATATTAACGCCAGTGTGTATATATATACGCACACACACACAAACTGGCATTAATATTTTTGGTAGCTGCAACAACAATGCATCTAAATTTGCTGCAGCCTCCCTTCGTCGGGCTCCAAACAGGCGACTACTGTTCAAAGGATAATTGGCACAGAAATATAAATACTGTACCCACGTAAGTGAACTAAAGTGCAATTTCACTGCACATTGAGTTAATACTTACATTGACCAGCGAGTCGTAATCTACATGAGCAGCGATCCGCAACGTTCCAGCGGCATTTGTGTCAAGGCACTCGCATTCAGGAGATGCACAATGTAGAAAATCCCTGTTCACTGGGAGGATGATACAGCACCCGAGATGGCGATGGAACACCGGGGGGTTGTGATCAAACGGCCAGAGCCTCCGATTGCATTCCAACTACCACCACGAGTTCAGAGATGGTCCTCGCCACGATCACGCCGGCACGGCTCCTGTGGCTTAAACTGCACGATGACGAGCGTTGTTCTGGTAATCCCCGTGGATGGAGGATTACCGTTATCACGACGGCACATTAGCCGATGGAGTGCGAGGGAGGGCAAGACCGAGCGGTGTCGGCTCAAATTCTTTCGCACTGCTGTCTTACCGCGCGTCGCATCGTTTTCACGCATCGCACGATGAAGCATCCCGCCCCGTCGCTAATGTTGCGGGATAAAATGGTGATTTAAATCGCATGACAACTCGCGTATTACAGCGACTATAAAAAATATTAAGACCACATTCATACCAGCGTAGTTAATCGAATATCGATATATATAAAATGTTGTCTCACAATCGATTCATTCCAAAAGCAATGGAATCAATAATCAAATCCAGTTCCATTTTAGTCACGATGAAACCGATTGGCACGTGCGAACGATCTCCCCAAACAATGTCAGTCATGGGGGAGGGGGTTGTTTGACCATACTTCACCATGCTAGTCCAGGGGGGTTTATGTCCACCCCCATACTTAAAGGTCACGAGTGGCACAACGATGGATCGACGCTTACACTCACCGTGATCGAATGGCCCAGTGATGGAAAGGTGCGTGGGAGAAATCGGATAATTTTTTAAGTTGTTGCAAGCAATTTGCTAATGGGAACCTTGCAGCCACTGAAAGGAACTACAGTGCACCACGATGTAGAGTATATTTTTTAAAAATAATCTTGATATAAATCGCAACCCCCCCCCCCCCCCAATTCAAGATCATCACGGTTGCTTATCAATATGTCCAGGGAGCGGGGTGAAGATTGCACAATCAGATGACATTATCAACCGCAGCCAAGAACCTCAGAGTGCATTCCTTTCATTCCAATGTTTTATCAGTATTTTAATTACCTTTCAGGCCCCCGTTCGAACATCGCAAGAGACTTGGAATGCGGCAGCATACACAGACCAGTGATACCAGAAATAATTAAACAGGGAAGAAACAAACACAAACACACCAAAGGGCTCTCCCAAAAAAGCCAGTTTACACCTCTTTGGAGCACTGAACTGAACGAGCAAGGTTTCCCCCCCAAAGCTAATGAGATATGACAGCCACACTGGAATGCATGAAATGCAACTCCATTTAACCACAGGCATTTAAAAATCCAATTGTACGATGCGTGCATGCGTGAAGGAATGTGCGGCTGCCACAGCCCTGCCCGCGTCATGCAGACTGGAGCTGTGGCCCGCTGAGAGGTAGTCGGGGCAGGCAGCCAGCTCCGTGGCCGGGCGAACGTAGCACATGGCAACGACGGCAGCTCATTCCGCAGCCCTGGCATTAAATGAAGCAAGACGGCTGCAGTGTGCGTCATCCACGGTCGGAAGTGATCTCATCCACTGCTGGGCGAAGGCCTCCTAAAGCCCGTCCCGCCATCTCTCACAGTCCCGCGATGCAACAACCCCGTCAAGGTCCGCTTTCAAAAATTGCTCCATCCCCACGGTGGATATCCTCTTGGGCGTGTTCCTTCCTTTGGCTGCCACTCTGTCATTAGTCTTCGCCAATGGCCATCGTTCCTTCGAGCCATGGATGTGCTCTGCCCAAGCCCTTTTTTTCTTTCCTTTGCAGTCAATATCATTTTATAAACTTGTGTACTTTCTCGAATATAATCTGGAGTTCCACTTTTGGTCTCTCAGTGTAGAACAATTCCAAGTATGCGACTCTATGCTGGTTTGGGCACTTTTTAGCTTTTGTTCCATTTTCTTTGTCCATGACAATTATCCCCGAAACTACTTTAGCCACAAGCCATCAATGTGAACTTTTAACATTGAAGCATTTTGTTCGGGCGGCTAGACTACTACGGTCGGCTCTGCCCGAACATCATCGGGAATACAGTAACAACCGAATATCCAACAACCACATATCTCAACCCTGACCAATTAATCGCTCCACACCCAGTGCGTGGGTGTACCTGTCATAACACAAATGTTGAGGTATCCAACCTTTTCACACATTGGCCGAGAACTCCGTCCCCAGCAAGTGTGATATATATACACGCAACACTGTTACCGTACCAAAGTATTGAACGGCATTACAATTTGATAAGCATTTACACCATTTACCCCGAGCTCTCGTAATCTGATGGTGCATTGTCTTTGAATTGTGCGCCTTTTGGCGTCATCTGGTCCAACACCAACGTGAGACGAGGCTCTAAGGAAAGCTGTCTCGGGTGTGGACCAATCAATTTCAAGGACAATGCCAATACATTATCAGAGTTATGTTTTTTTGTTTGCATTCCGACCGCAGGTATTGTGGTCAATGCAAACATGACTCCTTGTAAAAAAAAAGTGTCAGTTTTGTTGCCAGGTAAAAGGGTAAAAAAAACAATTGTCATATTTTGCTACTGCCAAAGGAGGTTCCAATGGGGCATTACAATTGTCACCAGAAAGATTGACTTCAGCTGCAGTTAAAAGTACGGCGCGCGTGCGCACACACATATCTAGAACGGCTGGCACAATAGCTCATTACGGGAACCAACGTCATTCCTGGCCAAACTAGGGGAACCTGATTTTTTTTTTTTGGATTAACCGTACCGCCAGCATGGTGACTGAAAACCGGTAGAGGAAGTCCGATGCGCAGTGTGCAGACTATGATTTAATTCAGCCTTCCCCTCATGTTTGCCAACAGTTAACCTCATATGTACCTTTTATTTTGCCCCCGACAGGAATTGCAGTTGGTTAAGATTAACTTGCGATCAGTGGAGGGCGCCTTCGACGAAGAAAAAAAGCCCTTTTGTCAATATACTGCTGGATGAAGGTCGCCCCCACCCCCCACCCCCCATGCCGTGTTGGTCAATGAGGGGTTATTACTCCAGGCCGGTCAGTAGTGGGTTGCTGCAGAGGGGACGGCGGGGCACATGGCTGGTTTGGATATCACTCCCTACTGATGATATCAGTCACTAGCCATTTGCCGGGAATCGAACCGAGGTCGTCTCTGGATTAATCGTGTAATGTGCTAACCATTGCAGTAGCAGTGCTCCCCCCCCCCACCCAATCCCACTGGTCCACCCATGACGCAAATCAATAAGATCGATCAAGAAACTGACCAAGAGGAAGACAAATTGTGTGCCTGGGAACAGCAGCAGCAACGACTGACTACATATCTTTGGACTGAATAAAAGTTCCTAGAGCTCGCAACATGTCTTCTTGGAAGACAAATTACAAGTGCAATTTAGCGGTCGTGGGAGTTAGGTTAATAACACTACTCGGCTAAAACGATCAAGCGAGGCTGGCTGCCAACAAACATAGGCGATCACAAAAACAAAACACACAAAGCCGCAGAAGTCTTGAAAATCATAAGTTTGCAACAACACTGCACTCTCAATGACTATCATGGAGCGGGCATGTTCGTTAACAAAAAAATGCCAATTTTTCACAATACACGTGGACAAGCTTGAGTAAATTAATTGTTGCTGCCAGTAAAAAAAACCCCCATTTTTGATGGAAAGTCACGTGAAAAAATTATTAGTCAGTAAAATTCAATATTCAAATCTGTAAATAGTGAAAAATACCCATCCTAACAGAAAAAAAAATCCAGTGCAGGCCGGAAAACCACAATGCACTTTTTTATGGAACTGCCCATTGTTTTTGCATAAGTTGCGCAAATGGTCAGTGCTCTCAGACACATTTGCGTGTGCTGTTTGAAATAGGATTCATGTAAACCTTCATGCACTCAATAATGTTATGGGTACTTTTCAGTCACATACCCAATAACATTTGGATTTATTAACATTAGGATCTAGTGCTCTATGTTCAGCCACAAATAAACTCACTTCACTGGATCTTAAAAGGATGAGATGTTTTGCGATGAAATGAGTAGTCACAAGTGAGAGGGGCACGATTAGATATGTATTTTGTGATGAATGTAGTGGCCTCCCTATATTGGTAACAGGGGTCATGTGAACCCAAAATATACAAGGTATACAAATCTAAAATACTTGATTCCGTATCATCACCCCGAAGTACAATTTAGCTTTCCATTCTTAAATTCAGCTAGGTATTGAACTTGCAATAAATAAACGCAGCAAACAGAAGTACAACGATCCAGAATTTACTGATCATATCAGCTGCCACACATTTACACTAATTCGATAAACTTGGCACGAAATAAATGAAATGAATGTACCAAGATTCTGTAAATCCCACGTGGTCTCCATTGCCAAGTTTTTACAAGCGTATTAGCTTATGAACGTAATTACACGATACTTTACTATATTCTTGGTTCTTTATTATTTTATTGTTTCCCATCTATGTGCCTTTACTGAAAGAACCAAGAATATGAATCCCTGCAGTCACGAAAGCTTTAAATCAAAAGATACAGTACTACTTCGATATTCCCGCCAAGACGATTGGGAACTTTAATTTTCTCTATGTAGCTCCAGAACGGAGCACGACATACAGCATTAGCCGAGTTTTCAGAATGTATTCGCAATTGCTGTTGGCAGTGTTTGCACCAAAACGTTAAACAAGAAAACTCAAAAGACTTCAAGGAAAATTACATTACCCCACAATTAAATGAAAATGCTTTCTATCCCATGTATAAGCACACCACTGTACCATTGAAGACATAAGTGTTTGATACCAAGTGTCTCTCTGTTTAAACGAATGTTGGCTGCTGCTCACCCGCAGCGGTGTTCTAAGCCGGTCGTGGAAATTCCACATTCCTATGGCAAGGGATGGTCTATCATTTGAACAACTAAATTTTGACTTCTCATAAAGTGGTACTCATTGCAACAGACTTCTATGTAACATGAACAGAGAACATCCCCGCCAGCCAAAACAATACAATTTTCGCGCACACACGCACAGCAGAGTAAACATGCCGTAAGCATAGAACAGAGGGTTGGTCTACACCAATTACTTAAATTAATGACACAGCCATTACACAATGCGACCGAGTGCTTACCATTCTCCTCCATCACTGGACACAAGAACGACTGAAAGCTCATCTCGCACAGCCTGGACACAGCCCTGGACGGGGTCTTGGCCGCTTTCTTGTACATCGCTGTGAGAAGCAGGTTCTATCGCAAGCACCCCGGGGGGTGTTCAATGTGCAGGCACGCTCTCTGCTAGCTTTGCAGAGGGGGAAGACGAAAACAATCTACTGGCCGCCGAGTGACAATCCTTTCCGTCCCAACCACAAGCGACTGCCGTCGAAGGTCTTCTCTGGCTGGCAAGACTGCCGAGCGGTGTTTCCCCGATGACAGCTCCCTACTTCTTATTCTTAAAAAAAAAATTTTACTCGGCACACGGCTCACCTGACGAACGCGCAACGCTACACGCCGCTCCGTGCGCTGTTTATTTTGACTTGAACGCTCAAAATCAGCAACGGTCTCGCCGAGGTCGGACAGCTCCTAGCCGGGAAGTGCGGCGAACGCAGAAGGAAGCTCACGCGCACTCGCTTGCTAATCGTGAAACTGCTGTAATGAGAAAGCCTGAAACCCTCCAAGCTGTCGAGCGAGGTCCAGCGGTTGGTTCTCTCTCTCTCAAATGCATAGCGGCAATGTCATAAACAACTAAATTAAGCAGAAAGCAGATGGGACGCAGCAACTGTGACACCAACCTAAATGGAAATGATGACGCCATTCATAAGCTGCTTTGCGGCGAGCAGACTGGAGAAGAGGTGGCAATTGACAGGGTCTTTTTTTTATCCTTCCCCCCCTGCAGCTGGTGATGCGCTGTGTAAACATCTCACGGATCAAATCTGGAGTGCCTCATATATAAAAACCGTGTGCATCATTGGGCTGGAAACACAGCTTATGATTAGGTGAAACATTAAGAAGGCGTGCACTGCTTTGGACAGTCACGATTACAACGTGTCTCTTTCTGTCAGCAGCACTACCGTACCGTAGACGTTCAGTCAACCAAGCATTGCTGTGAGGCATTCGCCTTTTTTTTCCCTTCTCCAACGTGCTTGGGAGCTTCTTTCGTCGGACATCGTTTCGAACAACACTAAATAAAAAAACACACATTTCTTTAAAACTGCTTTTTGTGTTTAGTTTGTTGCCCTCCTTTTTTGGTTCTTTCAGTAAAGTCACGTAGAACGAGAATAAAATAATAAATTGATAAAATAAAATAACACAATAATATTCTCACGACGTTTCGGCCACAACACAAGCGGCCTTCATCAGGTGAAGGGACGAGACAGTCTGGTAGGACAGCGCTGGAGTGAAATTTGCCCTTCGTCGCCCACCGTGGCACCTCCGATTGGCACGGCTGGCTATATAGGGTGGGAGAGTAATTCGACATACACACAACCTGAAAAGCACAAAAATAACGCTTCGCCAAACCCAAAATTACCTTCTGTTTTACTGTACTGTTTTAGTTCTAAGTGGTGCTTTGTATGCCGTATTAAAAAAACACGGTAAAAACACATTTTTTAAATCACTGATAGGTCATTGTTGATCTATCATTCCCTTTAATGGAGAAGTGAAATAGCCAGTTAGCTATGACGAGTTTCAAATGCTCAATCTACCCACACACCACTGTACAGAGGCAGTGTAAACATGAAACGCCAGAAGGTGCAATACAGTGCGTGCGCATTTACATTAAAACGAAGCCTTCACGCATGCTTTCAGTTTATATAATTTGTTATGCGGACTACAAGCCAGGAAAGGACTGAAGAGGACTGTTGATGTTCTTTGAAAATCCTCACCTACAAATTCCCCAGTAACCACATTTGCGGAAGTCTGTTCGCGAAAACACGCAGGTTTTCAATTCTCCACAGATGCGGGACAGCATTGTTCCTCATTGTAAATCGGCCTGTACATTCCATTCCCATTACGCGACCACTGGGTGAGTCCATGACTACCTGCATACCAGGCAAGGTAGTTAACATCCCGCCACATTGGCGCCCTCGCACGCTCATATTTCATTTCTTCGGGTTGCACCGCGCGTTCTAAGCGATGTTCACGGGAAGTGGTAGCTCCCAGGATGTGGAGCGAAACGTCGGACATTGCGCAGAACGACGACTCGCGAAAACGACCCCGAAAACGCACCGCCAGAGCCATGCTGCGGCACAATCGTGAAAACCCCAAAGTGCAAGGCTTTTTACTCCTGGCTATCCCCCTCGGAATGATCGCCGTCTCCTCTTGAGAGATGCGGCAGAAAATGTGCACAATACGCGTCCTGTTGGGTTTTGCTACACAATAGAATGCACAGTAAGCACACATGACACGGACCAACAAAAACCCTGAAGAAAGCGTGCACCCTACATTTAGAAATACGTACAGTGGCCGTGTCTGTACATCTGCATTAAGGCTAGAAAGCTCCGGTTTCAGACAGGCATGGTAATCAACTTTAATTGGAATACATTTTTTGGCTCGTTAAGTTAGCTCCATGTCAGGCTTGTTAGTAAGTTGGCCAATTGAGATTAACTGGGTCAAGGAAGCACATCCGTTTACATCAGCTGTAATGCGAGGTGGGAAGAACTGCTGACTTGGACGGTTGTAAAAACTTGGTATGGATTCCCACACACATGCCACATTTGACAACGAATCGATTACAATCCACCAGGATATCCCTGGATTGGGAGCATCAGGGTGATGTTCTTTCGTTCAAGGAGGGGGGGGGGGCAGGTGAGAAATTTGACGGCAGCATTTTGGAATATATGGAGTTTGGAGATGAGGAATTTTAGAAGGCAGTAGGAGAGAGCTGAAATAGTAGAGTTTGAAAGTGATGAAGGCATGGATGAAAGTCTTAGCTGTGGCTGGAGCAGTGTTCTTCACTCATTTTCAGAGGGGGGGGGCACTTTTGCCAATAAGACATCAGTGTGTGGGCTGCCACACATTTGAAACCATTGGGGTTTGACAGCAGCGTGATGATGATGGGGGGGTGTTTTCACATTTGCGTATTGTGGGGGGCCGTACTAAAGGCCACCAGGGGCTGCCAGTGGCCCACGGGCCTTGCAATGAAGAACATTGGGCTAGAGTGAGGAAGTAGCAGACGCCGGAAGATGTTGCACAGACACAGATATGAGGACCCTTAGAGTTGGTATCCATGACAACGCCGATGGCTTTCACACATTCTTTGCCAGCGTGATGTCTGTTTGGGAGGTTCAGGCTCAAAACGAGGCTTTTTGCTTAGAGTGGATATTTGGAATACTTGTGGTTTGTGGCAACAAGTAGCTGGAGGAAGTTCCGGGTTATCATGCTGAAAGTGACCAAATCCACAAAAATGCCGACGGAACACTTTTTTTTCTGAAGTGCCATTATTTTCTTTCAGCACCATCTCACTTATTTACGCAAATGCTTCACCGATGTTTCTCACTCGGGCCGCGCTCTCCCACGCTGCTCTCTCACCACGCAGCTTGCCGTCTTCAAAATTGTTTGCTTTTAAAAACTCACGCCCGTTTCCGATGCACTTCCGCAGATCGAGACAGCCATCTGTAGGTCTGCGTAGCTGCGCACCCCAAACTCGCCACTGGGAGAATCGGCTAGCAGCAGAATTCTATTCTTGCGAATGATGGCAGCTAAATGTCAATGTCGAGATCCGGTGACGGAGCGCAGACTTAGTGGTTTACTATATGGTCCATCGGTTGCGTTGCTTGGCCACAATTGCACTATGACTTAATTTTTTACCAACCATGCGATGATGATGATTATGGAGCGCGTTGCCATCTCCGTGGTGGTGGCGCTGGTGGCAGACGGCAGGGCTCTGCCCCGCCAGTCCTGAGCCGTGGCATGCTGCGCCAAACATCACCAATCATCGCCACCTTCCTTAGCATTCACACACACGCTACTATATGGAACTGTCACGGATCTTATACCGCCGCTGCACAATTCTGGGTACGACTTCCAATTACCAAGCTTTAATGTTGCAATGATACTGCAACGCCGTAGCTATGTGCGCTGAGCAACAAGTTTTATTTAGGCAGTCTTCAAGATGCACATTTAGGCTCCTTATAAATTCAAATGATATTTTACTGTTTAAGCAATTTAATTATGTACGTATCCGTCCTCTGCCTTGTGACAAAGTACACGTGAGTAGCCCTTGTGTATGTATTGTATGTATGCACGTTTAGCTTTTCACACCGTACGTAGCCAACCGTGCTAATCGGGGGTGGGTAAAGTACTGAAATGGGAACTTAACGACAGTGTTGGTAGACGATCTTATTTCGAATGTACTGTACAGAGCACTTAAGCAGACCTCTACGAAGAGCATGTTAGTGCTATGCTACATTATTATTTAAACAAGGTTAAAGTGTCCACGTGCTCCAGTGAGCAATGGGAAGTGCTCATCTCCACTGACGGCTTTAGGCCAGTGGTTGAAATTCCACATGCCCATCATACGACAACATCCGTTGACGTCCCAACAAAGCGGTGCTCATTTTACCGGGCTTAGTCCGAATTATAATTTGAAAGCTTTCGGAGTGCGAGTCGGACACTTGCCACATTGTTACCCATTTAGAACATTGCTGTATTGTGTCCCTGTGTTACGAGATTGTTACTTATTCATAGGGGTGGAACGATTCGCGCCCAAGTGGCGATTCGAGGTCGCGGTTCGATTCACGAATCCACATTGTTTTGTACCCATTGTGGGTGAATTGTACCACCTCCATTGGATGCAACGATCACTCTTAACAATTATATACAGCATATAAAACAATGAAGTCGACTATCAATCAAGGAACTACGACTATATACACATGTTGTATGCTTAAGAATAAATTTGAAACGGATTACTCGATGCATCATTAAACCCCTATTTCCAATAGTGCTGTCCACAGCGCATTGCTATTACGGGACTGTATTACTTTATTGGACCATAGCTGGTCAGTGTTGATTTGTTGAATGTGGGGAGTCCAGATGTGAGATGTGGGTACGTAGAAGTACACCACCACAACGGATTTTTGCTGCACTGCCCCTCTTGATGTCCACCCCGGATCCGATCAAGCCCCATGACAACCTGTCCCGTGCATGGTAGTGGGTCATCCATACAAACAATATCCAGGCTCCAATCTGCTCAGCTTCTGAGATCTGATAAGATCGGGGTGCATTCTGGGCGATTTACCCCGGATGCACTGCGACGGTGCAATATTATTTAAAAGTCCGCCAATCAAATGCTATTTTTTTATGCCAATTCCTTTGTCAAGGCGCTCTGCTTCCTCGCACACAGCTTAAAGGTCGCGGTCTGAGAGCTTGGCTGTGTTCACTCCAGCGCTGTCCTCGAGACAGTCTGGTCCCTTCACCTGATGAAGGCCACTTGTGTTGTGGCCGAAACGTCGTGATTTTTTTTGTTGTTTTATACTTTTACGTGACTTTACCGAATAGAACCAAAGAGTATTATTTAAAACGTCGAAGCAAGGAAATTTCACGAGTAAATACGCACAGTGAACCTTCGCACGGGCACAGCAGCTTCTCGTGCTCATCATTACTATTTTAAAAAGGTCCACATGTCTTCTTTGCTTCTTTCGGTAAAGTCACGTAGAATGAGAATAAAATAATAAATTGATAAAATAAAATAACAATAAAATTCTCACGACGTTTCGGCCACAACACAAGCGGCCTTCATCAGGTGTCGAAATCGAAATTTAAGGTCCACATGCTCCAACAAAAAAATACCCGACGACGTGAACGGGTTCGACAAAGTTGCCATCACTACAAACACTGCCGTTCCGTCGCCTACCCTCGGCACCTCCTTAATACGTAGATCTCACCTTTTCCGATATTGTGTAATGAATGTCGTCGTCCTTCCCAGGGATATGCCCCCAATGCTTTTGCACCACACACGAGAGAGAGAGAGTCGTCCCGGACTCACCATCGCCAACTCCGACCTCTTCCTCGTCGCCACAAGCGTCGTCGTAGAATCCCGACCTCCTCTTCTCCTCCTTGATGAAGGTGCGCACGGACAGCCGGTTGAGGCAGCCGCTCAGCCGCGGGTTTATCGACTCGTCCCAGGAGGGGGACACGAGCAGGCTGGAGCTCGGGTCGCCGATCCCGGAGGAAACGGAGCTCACGTCGGACCCCTCCATGTCCCAGTAGCCGTCGTCCGCGGCGGCGGAGACGCTCATCGCGATCGGCACGGCCAACAACGGGCGTCGGGACGCCTCGAATCAAGCGCGCGGTGGCGGCGAGCGGCAGCGACGACGGCTGGGTCAGAGCCAGACTGCCACAAAAGTTGGGCGAATATACATTCCAATTCCAAACGGCTGGAGGACGTGTGGCCCAAGACACGAGTTAACGATTAACCGTGTCTCGCGTAAGTTAGATCCAAGTTCACGGACACCTTTGCGGTTGTGCGTTTCAAGATTCCAATTACAAATTTAATGACATGGGGTATTTAAATGTTCACGCGTTTCAGACGTGCCCCATCTCTGACCGTGTCGTCCAAGACGCCAGTGCGGAGCGCGTCGCTCAGAGGACACATCTGCGAAGGTGCTGACGCACATGGGGGGGGGGGGGGAATAATGTCTCGGGCCACGCCTCGGCGTTCCTTGCCTACGGTGGCTGTCCAGTAAAACTTTTTGTTATTGCCAACGCACATGCGAGAGAGGCGTGGTGTGGAGTTAATGATGATCACCATGTGGTTGGTCCGGTTCAACCTGTACCCCCCCCCCGCCCACTAATTCCCCCTCCCAACTCGCAGTTGCAATGCGGCCGCAGGGTTGCGCGTGGCAGCACGAGTTACACGAGTTACAGCTCTCCAGGAAGGGACCCCCCCCCACCACTCCCCTAAGCTGTTATTGTTGTGCCTTTCATCACAAGGCAGCAATAATGATACCAGAGCCCATTGATCCTGATGTGTGGCAGAGACATAGCGTAAATGCCCAGATGTTCCAGAGTTATGGGTTTCTGCCCACTCCCTACCCGGGAAAGCGAGGACTTTAAACTTCAACACAACGGCATGACTGACTGTTCCGTATATAATGTACTTTGTTGGCCCAATCAGTGACTAGTTTGAATATACATTCTGAATAGAGGACTATGTTCAGGCTTTCATCAAATATGCAACTTTCTCTGGAATACTACATTTAAGAATGTTATCAACACAAATTCATCCATAACGTACCTGCCATGAAGGTAAAATGAGTGGCACTTTGACGGATTGGTATTTATCCCTTAGAACGTTCACATTTCACGCAACTATGAATTTCTCACCCGATATTGAACCATACCGATTGTCCTTCTGATATATAAAATACTGCACACAATTACAAGAGTTTATATACTGCAGTACCAGGCAGAAGAGTTACACAGCTCACATGTCATTCCGCTTACCCGTAGCGTGGAACCAAGCCACGATTCGGCCCATCAGCGGCAGTGACTGCGTCAACCTCTTACCCTTCGTGTTCGACCGAGGACACAAATAGCCGACGATCGTCGTTGCCGCCATCAGGAAAAATAATGGTGCCGGTTATGAATTACGACGACGATGATGGCGATGACAATCATTGAACCGATGATGATAAATCAACGATTAGAACTACAAATCGTGATCGACGATCTTCCCTGTTGCCTCTGCCTCCGTTACTAGTCAATGCCACGTGTGGTGTCAATAGCAACGGCGTCGCGATGACAGATCATGATAATGATGATAACTTGATCGCAATTGACGCCATCACACCGCCATCGTCTGCCAATCGCTGACATTGCCATCGCACCTCCAAAGGATACACGGTGACACTTTAGCCTTCGGGCACCGGGTCATGAGTTCATGAGACGAGATGAAACCTGCTTTCCCACCCGCATTATCCATTGCATCCGATTCCAGAAAAGTGTGTTATAAATAGTGTGTATTATTATTACCGCGCAATAACGTCACTGTTTTTATCTGCAATCTCTGAACAGAGAAGGCAAAGGCAAAAAAAAAAGAGTTGAGTTTCTTTATTGTCAGATATTCAGATGAAAACTTATCTTAGCAACGCATTTACTTATCTAGGGGACACAGTTCCACCCCATTGTCATCGGTAATAGGAGTTCCAGTATACCCTGAACATAACATTATGCAGCTTTTGGTAAGATAAAAAGGGGTATTGCAGAATTATGAAATCCATTATCGTACAAGTAATATAACTGTGATGGCAAGTGTAGAGTACTACCACCATAAGCTCTCCTCGACTACACATTTTATTAAATTAAAATTTGCTGTGCGTTTTATTTTATAATTATTATTTTAATTCAGAGATACCTTACAGTATACGAAAATTGTTCATAAATCTTCTGCATAAAACTCAAACTGCCAGTGCTGCATTAAACCACCAAACCACACACACTGCTCATACACCATATTCTAAAATGGAAAATTATTTACGGAAAAGCCACATCTTGAAGCCTGGATTAAAACCAGACTCACGGAAGATTGGTGTGACAGAAATATTAATGGTGGAAGGAACCACAAACTTCACAATGGATAGTCAGAGCACTTATCAGATTGGTTGATGGACCTGTCAGAAGTACAACCGCTACGTGCAGAGTTGCCCTTGCTTTCGTCCAATTTTGGGCTGGGAGTGGTGGTGCATGCCTGTAATCCAGCACTCCGGAGACAAGGACCTGTAGCCCACGTAAAGAGATGATCAACTTTAGACCCCAGACGTGCGGAGCTGCTACATGACCAGGAACAAGCTAAGAAGAGTCCAAGGGACCTGCCGTCTCCATGACGACACTTATATTTGTGATGGGTTTCACAAGCCATGCACGCGCAAGCACGTAAGCATTGGTTCACCGGGCAAAACGGAAAGTGCTGGTTTTACGCTGTACCTACAAATGCCCACGTCTTCTACACCAGAAGGTGCTACACACACCCTTGGGACAACGGATTTCATAACTGCTACCCCAGCCAATTTTGTTTTGTTAAATGCCTGATTAATTCCTAGGCGTTCTATGGGGTGTGGGGATAAAGGTTTATAAATAAGCACTTTAAGGGAAGGGGTTGGTAGATCAAGATGTATATCTTGACGCTCATTCATCATTGTGGAGAATTATCCCATTGTATCTGTGGGTTTCCTGAAATAACTCTGGTTTCCTCCCACAGGCATAAGACTCACAAAGGATATGACCAAACATTCCAATGTGAAAAAGAGCAAGGCTTTCCAGAAAGATAATATGTGTAAAGATGCATGGATTCATCAATTAATATTGATCCTCATGGTCATGATAGATGCATCGAATCGTGCATGCGAAAATCCATCATTAACAGTGTATGCCAATGACATGTAAATTTAATGCCGTTATATTCTAAGCTAATAAGCAGAGAAACGTGAACGGACAAAGTTGTATTTAAAATGATTTGTTTATTTTCACGAGTCAAGTTGCTATCATGGAAGAATAATGAAAATCTACTGTGACCCACCGTTATAGTTCAGTCGTGAATGCAATGCTCTTTTGAAGAAATATAGATAAGACTCTTGGCACGTAAAATTCCAAGATTAACAAAGAGGGAATTTAGGACATTTAGAGAGAGGTCGGACACTATTGAAGGCTGCATTACACTCGTATGGAACTCATATAGGCTCCAAACTCAAAGGATTTCAAGACTTCCCATCTTCCTTTAGCCATTATCCATTGTCGCGTATTTTACTTTCATATCCTCCCCAGTCCCTCGCGGTCCATACCCATGTGCTTCCTTGTGTGATGCTCTCCACAATCTGCCCTTGTCTCCTTCCTTTCTTCCCATCCACATTCTGAGCCCAAGGAACTCAAGTGGCCAGTGAGAACAAAGCTGGCATTTGTGTGCATTGCTGCAAAGGGCCCTTTATTAGCAAGCCGATCCCCCTGGATGTGACGGCAATTGACTAAGGCCACGCATGATAATTACGATTACAGCGGATTGTTGGACCCTATCTTACATTTCTGTTTTTCTCAACTGCGCTTTACCACTTCACTGCAGACAGAGATTCCGTTCCAAGCAAAGGCATAACTGTCCGAACAAATAATGGATTCTTTATAATATATTAATGTATTTCAGTACTCCAATAGTTCCCCCTGACCTATTGTGATGTGATTAATCATCACAATTCTAGGTCATATTTTGGGTCAGGAGTCTATTCTTGTTTTTCGGTTGTGAATGTCGCAGTCCCCAGTGGCGTCAGAGGTCAGGTGAACGTGTCACATGGACACTACACAAATGGAAAATACGGGAATCCATTTTCACATGCACGGCTCAATGCACGAATTGTGAAAGCAAAATATTTTTGATACGAGTGATAAAACAACGCACCATCACAACCCAAATGTCTCGCAAATATACATTATATATTACAGGCAAAAGATATCCTGTATGTCGTCATAATCAGACATGCTTATTTCACTGCTGGATGAAGGTCGCCACCACCTATTATGATCATGTGATGTAACAATCCACCTTGCACCTGCACAAACAAATTTCATCGCTCCATCTCCTCGGTGGACATCCTTCAGAAACAGTTCCATTCCTTGGTTGTACGTATTACAATACAGCACCGAATCTAAAGCATCATAGAGCGATGCAATGTTTATATATATATTTAAACAAGGAATTATATTTCACATTTATTACTAAACACTGGGCAGAAATCATTACTGCCGCATGGCATCAGGTAGACATTGCAGTTTAAATAACCTTCAGTGAAAGTGTAAAATAAACCGAGGTGTCCAATTACACACTTGCTGTCACTACCGGTACAGTATTGCATGGTACAGTATTCATCAAGGACTGCAGTGCCGATGACAGCGTTGTGCGCGCATGTATGAAAACAAGGTGAATTACTCACACAACACTGCATGGTAAAGAAAGGCATATGTTTATTGAGGGATCTCATGGTGCAAAGCGGTAAATAAAATCCTAGATGAGATAAAACATAGAGTGTTTGGAACACGTTGTATAATTAATGGGATATTAAATATAATATGAAAATAAGCTGGGAAACGTTTTCCAAAAAATGTATTGCTTTTCCGTTTCGTGGCCACTTCTGGCACTGTTGGCTGTGTTTATTGCGTTTTTCTTTTAGAGTAGCCTCCCAATTATAACTCTGTAATTGGATATAATTTGTCATATTTGTCACGTGTAGCTTATGCATTTATTTGGGGGAAAAGGAGATTATTTTTTACAATCCAAAGTGTCAATTTCCTAAATAACGATTTATTAATATTTGGCACTTAACGGTATTTGAATGAAATTTGTTTATATTTTTAAACCTGGAACTGCAAATGTGAATCCTAAACAAGAACGTACACTATTACAACAGTTATAAAATAGCAGTATACGTTTTATCCACGCTCGCACGAATATGGTCAGTGACCCCTTAGTCAGTGGTGTAAATTCCACATTGCTACGGCGGGGATCAATATTCCCAAACCCAACAACAGCCACTGCGATCATATTTGCCACTGAAAAAACAGTTACTGCAATTCTCTACATTCGGGTCACAATCAACAAGAACAAAAACTTATTTCGTAGTACTTTACTTCCTTTCACCCCCCCCCCACCGCCACATTTGTACATATTCAAATTCCATGCCACTGTCGTAATTACTAACTCTCTGCTGCCAACTGCTGTACGACCGCGCGATGTTTTCACACGAGCAGCGCAAGCGAAGTTCAACAGCTGCAAATTAGAGCTTGAGACCAAAAAAAACAACAACAGCAGTGCGTGCGCGGGGGGGAAACACACCGAGGTCTGGGCAACGAGTCCGCTGGCGCTACACAACACGCCAACCCGGAGGTCTGCGGCGCTTTCCCGTCACCGCTGACGCGCGCACGCACGCACACAGATCCCCCGTGTAGCCTGTAACAGATTGTTGGAGGCAAGTGCCGCTGGCGAGCACCTACGAAGGCCGGCACGGCGCACGAGTGGGTGGGTGGCCAACACCACGCCCGGCCGCCTTTGTCTCCCTCGTCGCGATGTTTACACGCGGCACCAGCTACTCATTTGAGGCAGAGTCGACCTAGGGGAGGCCCAGGACCTGTTCAGATAATCATCACTGGGTGGTGAGCGGGAATCGATCCCGGGTGACCGGGTTCGTAGCGCAGCGCGCTAACCGCTACACTGCCGCTCCCCACACACACACGGAACCCAAGCAGCCAGAAGCATAAGAAATTTTAAACTTGCAAATAAATCTCAAGAGCCTCGCACACACGCGTTCTCGACTGCATGTTCAACACGAATCTTGCTTTAATGTAAACACAATTCATGTACATTAATCATAACTACAACCATCTCCATCGCATCATTATAACATTATCCAACCACTTCAACTTCAAAAGGGCCTCCTAAAGATATATATCCCTCCAATTGGTTTTCGGGTTGTACTGTTGTGTTGTTCGGCATAATTGTTGCGACGTTTTCGCTCCACATGTTGGGAGCCATCTTCAGTGGCTCACAAAACATTAAATTGATCATGTTCTTGGTTCTTTCGGTAAAGTCACGTAGAAAAGAAACGATAAAATAATTTTTAAAATCCCTTCTACGTGACTTTACCGAAAGAACCAAGAATATGAATCCCTGCAGTCACGAAAGCTTTAAATCAAAAATTAAATGTATCGGTCACTGCAAGCGTCTTCGCCACGCATCAACTTCAGAAGCTGCGACCCGTTCGTGAGAGGAAGGCAGCCCCGCAGGCATCGGAGGAGTGTAAAGGGTGCAGTGCTGCAATTGAAGCAATTGGCGGGACCCCGGGGTCTCATCACTGCCCTGGGGTGGGAAAAACCGCGTAGCGACACGAGTCTTGCCTTACCGACAACAAAACTAGTGGTCAATCGATTGGCCTCGTCGAGAGCTACTCGGGGCACTAAGTTTCGTAAAAAGTTGAAAAATTACATAAACACGTTAAATTCACTGCCTGGGGGGCGGGCTCGCCTTGGCAAAGAAGCTGAGGATCGACGGCTGACCGGAGGGCGTCGTCGCCGCGCGCGACCGCGGCGGACGCCCCCCGGGGCTTGCGTTTGGCCGGTGGGGTGGCGCCCATCGTGTTGATCGCCGCCTGCTGCTGGCGCTTGTTGGCGCGAGTCTGGGCGGGCGGCGCGTTGCTGTCGGGATCACGAGTGGGCGGACTGAAACAATAATAATTATTGACCTGATTTTTGCGGGCCCCCGGGGTCCCGCAAAATGATTCAATTATCTGCTCATGCCACTACTGCCAGACGAAGGGTCTCCACTGGAGTTAGCTCACGGGCCATACCGGTCCGTGGCCTGTTGGAACTGGGCCGCAAAGCAGGAGGTGAGCGGTGGGCGAGCGAGCGAAGCTTCATCATCTGTATTGACGGATGAAGCTTCATCATCTGTATTGACAGCCGCTCCCCATCGCTCGCATTTCCGTCTGAGCTACGCCTCCTGTCAGATCTGCGGCGGCATTAGAGTCTCATAGGAACGCGAACCCTCCTGTAAACTGCGCATGCGAGGGATCTAGGTTGCGCGCTCCGTATGAGAAGTCAGAATTAGACACTTATTTTAGTCCGCGCGTGGCTCGCGCATTGTTTTATTTACCACTTCCGTCCGCGCCTCTTTCCCACACTGCGCACTTGTCTCAGTCATAGTTTTGGTAAGCCCACAAGCTAACCTCTAAGTAGCCAAAATGAGTCAAAAACAAACGTCGCTGGAGAGCTTCTTTGAAAAGGGGGAAAGACCCAATGATGAACCCCCCCCCCCCGGTCCTATTCGGCCCTCCGTAAGGAAAAGACTCCCCCCCCCCGACCCCCTCTGCTGTAATCCAACATCCCGTTCTAGTCATTTCCCCTCGACTCCCCTAGCGTCCTGAGAAATGCGCTCTCAGCTAATGCGAGTTAAAAAAAAAAAGTCAACGTTGTGCTTCCCATGCTCGAACCAACTTTGGTCGGCGCTCATCTCAATTCCATTGCCCGTGTCTGCGCTGTTGCTCATGACGACATGTGTACCCAACGAGCCCACGTGTAAAATATTGCACTGCAAGTGCATGGTAAAATTGTGTAAAATAAATTAAATGAACACTTCACACCAAGTACCGTACAACACATGAGTATATTAGTGCTACACACATTCCAATAATTCTATTTTTTTTTTACAAAGGTTAAAGTGAACCCCCCCTATTCTATTGGCTGAAATGAACCAGCGTTAGGAATTGCACGTTACCAAGGCGAGTACAAGTTTGTCTATCCACAAGATGACCACTGGAGGACATGACTGCACACACACTGAGGTGGTTCTCATTTTATTACCCTGGACAAGACGAATGATCGCGGGCCAAGTTGACCGGTGACTGATGTCAACGAAGATATTTTTGACTTGCACGTCTGGCTGGCCGGCTGCAGCGCCGCCCTACACGAGGTTTAGCAGATGCCGTACACATTTTTAGCATTTCAGTCCTCGGACATCCATGGCTTACGATTTACAACGGAGCAAAAATAACCACGCTCATAGTCTGCTTAGCTCATAACTTCCAGAAACAATAAACCCTGTAAACAAATAACGGAATACCTCGGACACGATTCTTCTATTGTCAGCAATGCCAAATTAGGTAAACGGGTGAACGGACATGGAAAGTTTTCAACTTTGGCGATACTTTTTCTTTTACACGTCTATTAACGCAAAAAATTCAGTACTGTCCAGCTGTAAACACCGCAGTGTCCTTAATGGAACTCGGACAATATCAGTGAACTGCAAGTCAATTTATTCGTACAATGGTGTGCATGCAACACATTCCAGTTGCGTTCTCTAACGGGATGTTGGTTTCATTAATAACAAGAAACCACCATCAAATGCCTCGTGATAACCACAACAGTTGGAAAATAGAGTGCAGGCCAAGCTGCAATATACATGGCTTATGCATTATATACATTAGCGGTTGAGAGCATGCAGGAGAGCAAGGCAAAGTGATGCAAGGGCAAGAGGTGAAGAGGGGCTCATGGGGTTTGGAAAAGAGGCCGAAATTAAGGGGGGAATGATGGAGGGGCGTTGCAGGACGCAAAAGCCATGGGGGGCACTTGGGAGCATTAAGGGAGAGCGAGCACCGTGAGGGTGACAAAGGACGGCGATAACACGAGCGGATGCATTTATAAAATAATACAAAGATTGGGGGGCTTGTTTGGCTTGGACGTGTAAAAATAACGGAGGCCGACAGATTACCATCAGTGGGCTTGCACGGCCATGTTGGAACAAGCGGGGAGTGGTGGTGTCCATGCAAGAGCCACATTGACGGCAATAAAGTGCGACTTTACAGAGGAAAAAAACATTGGCCTACAGGAAGGGACCGTCGAGACCAGAGAAAGGAAGAAGTTCGTCCAGACTCAATGTCTGCCATCCCGTGACAACCGATGGAAAAGGATAGAGAGGGATTTATTATCATGGTGTCCTTTATCGAGAAGAGCTTCACAATGTCTCAGAAATATTTTTTCAGGAAGGTCTTGTCTTGCAAAGTTTAACCAATTACATACAAATCTGAGTGCTTAGCATGTAAAAAGGCAATCACAGGGAGAAGACATCGTAGTGAACGAACACAAATCCATCAATGTGGGTAGTATTTTTTCTAGAGTCACAAATCGGTGAACATTCTACTTGGTGTACTGCCACCTGTTGATCACCACCTATCCTCGCAGGTTCTCTCATGAACGTTATGATCTTCGAGCAGTCCACAGACCCCTGTCCAAAAGTGATGGATTACAGGCACGAGCCACTTCGAATATACACCGTGTGCATGCCCAAGGTTTGGGTATGCTGAACAACCACGTACGCGTGGGTTGTGCGATACGTTTTACATTCTTTGTCAATTAATTGAAAATAGTAATGCGACATGCCAATGTAAGTGGAACATTAGTGGGATGGGTGTTTTTTTTGTAAAGCCAAGTACCGTATAGTTGCAAAAAATGAGCGTTTTCACGATGTTAAAGAGATTGCAATAACGCAGTTGTTGCGTCACAGATAATCTCCACTTTTCTCGAATTCAATGCAAATTGAATTTGGATGCACTTTGAATGATCACATCAGTCACAGAGTGTAATTGAACTGCTATTGCTATCAGTTCATATTACAGTAACGCCATGTAGGTTTAATGATAGAGAGGGGGGGGGGGGGGATTGCTTAGCGTTCACAGTACACACGTTTATAACCAAACGACGCATTTGCTTTAAAGCAACGCGACAATACGATGGTTGTGCAATTTTAAGTTGCAGAAAGCTCTCTGCGGACATCACAAGGGTATTTTCATCGCCGCACATTGGCCGAGCGGGAGCTCGCTAAGGAAATCGTTTGTTATCTTAAACTCCCAGTGACCACCGGTTGCCGGCCATTGCTTTCACAGCCGATACGCTCCTGCCGTACTACAGTGTGTGTGTGTGGGGGGGGGCCTTACGTTTGCCAAGAAGACCTGGCGGCCTGCATGCACACAGCCCCAGCACACTATCGTGCTTAGGTTTTCCGCAACACCCACAAACCAAACCTTTCCGTGGGGGGGGGGGGGGGGGGGTTGGGTTGTTATTTTAAAAAAGAAAAACACGATATATTTGATATTGAAGAATAAACGTTTTAGTTTTTTTTTTGCCAGCATTCAGCCACTGCGAGGCTTGATGCGTGACTGTCGATCTTTTACGTTAACCTGTCTTACTGATTTTATGCGCTGCTGGTAACATTCCGCAAATTGAGGGCATTTGTCAAACCCGAAATGATTAAAGGCATGCCAAATCGTAAAGTGGAAACAATGGCATAGCCCACACGGAACAATGTATTTGTAGTGACTAATTTACTCCTGCTGCATGACGTACTTGAAAAAGTGTCATTGAAATGTTAACGTTTATCACAAGCGGAAGTAACGGTTTAATTAGATACTATGTTGTAAGATTCTGCTGGATTTAAATATTTACTAACAAATATTCACGTTTCAATTTTGTAAAACACATTTTAGTCGAGTTCCTATTCTGGGCTACACTTTAGCAGTGTGCTACTATATTAATTTGAAACAATTATCACGGGAGCATTTCTGAAAAAAAGCACACATGGTTTCACAGCGCATAGTGATGCAGTGTGTCTGAATACAACTTTAAATATGTAATTTTTATTTTAATACGTACAGTGCTGTATTACACACTACTTATAGAGCACTCAAATACAATATTCGACCAGGACATTGCAGTGATGGTTTAATGAATTTAAATGAAATTACATGTATGGCACTCCAATCAGCGTTGTTCAAAAATTATTTCTCGTATGAACAGTGCATGACATTCAACTCCTCACAATTCCCAAGACCCACAAATATCTCAAAGTCCAATGGCTTAAAATCAAATTGCCATACTATAAAGCACCACACCAGAGCCAAAGATCAACACATTAGTGGGCGCTGCACAATTTAAGTAATTAACGGAAAAGCATTAAAAACGCTGCGCTGGTGAAAGGTGTACATTAACAGCAGTGGCATTAACGCATTTTATCCGAACGCACAAATGATCGCATTAAATATGAACGCACGCGTGTGTGTGTGTGTGCTCTGCTCCCTTTATGTTTAGGACCTTGAAAATTCTCTATATTCTTAGACATAAATATTTACTCATCCGGTAAATAAGTGCCATTAGGCGACCGTTTAGTGACAAACCGAGGCGGCTCTTCATATATCCGTGCTTCGGAGGAAGAAAAAAAACGATTTAAAAAATGAGAATAGATTTTCCCTTTTTTTCTGGCAACAAAACAGGTGTTAAGATGCTAAAACACCAAACTGAAACCTTTTAAAAGGAATCATGTCTGCATTAACCACAATACATGTGGTCAGAATGCAAACAAAAAACACTGATAATATATGCATTGTCTTTTACACCAGAGACAGCTTTCTTTTGAGCCTAGTCTTGAAATGGTATTAGACCAGTGGATGGCAAAAGGACGCCTTTTGGCGTCCTTTTGGCCTTCCTCTGGTCTAATACCGTTTTATTATCATATTTTGGTACTGGCAAAGGAGGTCCCATAATCGTCATATATATACACACTATACTTACAGTACACAGAAACCCAGTACACACCCTAAAACATACTACACAGACGGTACATGCGCACACCTCCAACCTTTTTGTCATGCCATTGCTGACCATACTCTTTGGTTCTTTCGGTAAAATCACGTAGATAGAAAATATGACCATAATTCACGATTCTGATACTTAAACCACGCTAGTCAGTACGGCCCGGTGGATTCAGGCAACAAACGCGACACATTTCTAATGCACTGCCCTCTGCTGCCCCACGTGTAGCCACAATCGCGCACCAGCCTATAGCACCTGTTATGCCGGCGCGGTCACTCGTCCATGGAGGTATGCAGCGGCCTCAATCCTGCCTGCTTAGATTTCGAGACGCAACGAGAATGAGCGCATTCCGGGTAATTTGGTCATAGTTACGCATGTAAAAAAAGAATACGGCGACGATGCTATAGGAAGTGCACGACCGTATGTTATCAAAACGTATACCTGATTTTGTTTTTTCAATGCAGAATTATGCGTGGCGTTTGCAAGATGGTACTTGTGTGACACTCATACCAACTAGCCCTGCCCTGTCTCTCAACATCACAGCATGCACATAGATCCATGTGACAGGCTTGCTATTCATTGTTTTGACTCTAAAAGTTCCTGATGGTGTTGCGACGATACGCCGAATGTGTGGGCATGGAACGGCACTGGCTCCTTATCTGTCCCGCGCGGAACTCTGTATTTGATATCAGATTGCATCCAACTTAATCGCTGATGTCAGACCTATAAACGGCACACCCATATCTTGACCTCAATCATCACTAAAAGGTCGCACAGCACGACGTGGTCAATTAATAATAATTCCAATTTCTCAAGGGCCCTTAAACAATTGTTCTCAGGGCGCTTTGCATGAAAAGGCGGCCATAGTTTGACATCAACCAAGGATTGAAGAGGTGAGAAAGACGTTTGGAGGATCTTAATGATCTTGATGGAATATTTGGCTGAAGTTCATTAATGTAGGGAGGAGTGAGTCCATTTAAGGCCCCTCACACGCAACGAAACAAAGGTCTAGTAGGTTCAGATTCAATCCGTTTTCTTAAACATAAAAAAAACTAACTCTTGGACCAGTTTAGTTACCAAGTAACTTGGTTCCCTACCAGTTGTATGCTCAATTACAGTTCATGCACGCACACTGCTGTTTTGTCAATCCACTGCTGCACGAAAGTCAACCGCGCCGTGCCAGGTCATGAGGGTTATTTGATCAAAACTTCGCCACGCCCCGTCAGTGCAGGTCGGGGACAGCGTGGAGCATATAAGTTGGAACATAGTGCAGTAAAAGTAAGTTTTTTTGTGCACTGCCCTTTGCCGAGAGGCGACAACATCCGCTGTGCAATGCATGGTGGTCGCCCATTTGAGCACCATCCAGGCTCAGCTGTATTTGGCGAGATTGGGAACAATTGTGTGCAATTTTGGTCAGAGGCCAATTGCAGTAGTATCCTCCAAAATAAAATAAAAACTCACGTTCAGATAGAGCGCAACACCAAGTCTGGAGAAATATGTAGTTGCTTGCACAAACACATCAATGTTTTGGAATGCTCAACATTTAAAAAAAAAATCATAACACTATCTGAAACGTTTATCATCAAAACAATGAATAGCAGCCTAGCACGTTTAAGCATTAGCTTGGCAGATCGAACTAAGCTCAGCGTGTATCACTGCCGCAAATATGTATGGAACGGAGCTCATCTCAGCAAGTAATCCTCAAGTCTGAGAGAAAAATACACATTCCTGTAGCGGGAACCAACACTAACCCACAGAGACAACCAACCACCGTCGACTTCCCATGGATTGAATCTCATTTCGACGACCACAGAGAGCCGATGCGATGAGTCAACCTTCAACGTTGGCCAAATAAAATAATGGCTCAGAAATTAATCATTGTATCACTTTCCTTCAACAGACATAAAACAGTACACAGCAGAGTAACTTTTTACACATACATACACGATCTGACCAAAAAGATAATAATTATGAATGAATAATTATGAATGACCTAAAGTAGAGTGTGAATATTTCCGACAACATTTGACTTCGACTTTGTTAAAATACTGTACAGCGAAAAGCAGGGCAATGATATACAGTAACATCATTTGATCATGTTTAGGTTAACTAAAATAATTGTTCCACTCCATTAAAAATAAAGAACCCATCGCAAAATACGTCGGGAAATGGGTAAGAGAAACTGTAGGTACAGGATAATTGTGTCCTTAAAATGCCAACTGTAAAGTACAGCTCTTTTCAGTACACTTCAGGATGAAGGCCTCCCCATGCCATTCAATCACGCGAGTTGTTTGACTATACTTAACCACGCTGGTAAATATGGGTTGGTGAATGGAAATGTCAAATAACCAGCTGTAAGTCTGGTTGATGTTAATCAATGCTACCATGGCATATTCTCACCCATGTTCTTCACTTGTTAAAATGGTATTTGATGACACACACCCTCAATATTTTAAAACTTTTATTTCTACAAGCGAAAATTACCACTTGGCACCTACTACGCTCTGTTTCAAATTGCCCCTTCATGGAAAGCGCTACATTTGATCAATAGAAGGAACTCAACAGTGGATCTCACAATAAATGTTTTAACATCACACGAATAATTATCAGTGTAAAAATTATACAATGCAGTGTTGAAATCACACATCATTAAACATTTCACCAATGTGAAGTCTAACATCACCCAGATGTAACATTACATTCTATAAACTACTGCACAGTATTTAGATAAAGCATGTATGTACTAGATAATGTGTTGCATTTGTAAGTTATGTTATCACACAACAATGAATAAATGCTGGATCTATATATAAAAACGGAAATGTGGCATTCAAATCACTGTTATTGATCATATCCATATTCTCCACACTTAATAAAATTTGAAAATGCCATTCATCGATTGAAAACGTTTATCTACAACAGGTTAAGAGCTAATGCGGTGGAGCAATGGTGCAGTCATTGGTGCGCCACTATGCTATTATACCAGTCTCCCGAGTTCGATTCCCTGCCACAACTAATAGCAGTGGCGACTGATATACGAACCGATCCTGTCACTACCATGGTGTGTGGAGGCCTCCATCCAGCAGTGGATTGGCGGAGGGTTGTACATCATTCTTATTTATATTAAGAGCTCATTGTGACCCAGAAAGAAAATACAAGGTCCACGGATCAATATAAGGTTACAACACGAGTAAATAAACATTTATTATGGGAAATGAATCTCGAGAACTAGTCAAAAATGGCAGCACTTTGCAATAAGATTGAGGGTATGTGCAAGTCCACCTTGGCACAGCGGCTATGGCAATTCAATCGTGTGTCATTAGCAGAAATGGCAATGCTGAAGCCCATTCGCATTGCACTATCTTACGGTGCCCGTTAAGGACTTTATAGTTACCTGGAATGCCAAAGACCACCCGTCATATTGTGAATTGCACGTGGACGATAGAAATTCACCTATTTAGTGCTCACTCACTGTCAGAGAAAACTGGAATCCAAAATTGGTCACAGGTGAAAAGGCATGGCACAGAAGTTTCACCCAGCGCTGCAGAACAAGAATTATCAAAGCCAAGGTCTGTAATACAATCTCAGAAATGAATGGGTCCTATGTGGCTGTTAGCGCTGTAATTTGAAAAGTGAGGGCAAATGTCTGGACTTTGATAAACAGTATAACATGCACTCCAGTACACCAGACCTTACATTCAGCTCCTTTATAAAAGCCATGTGAAAAAACACACTAAAACAAGAAGCCTCCAGGTAGAGTTGAGTTAATGTTGGAGAAGAGCAAGTGATGTGTATAAAGGACAAAGCATATAATAGGAGGGATTTTTGTCATTATAAACATATATTACACAAATCTAATAACGTGATTTATAAAATACTGCAGTATTTTTTGTCCATTGCACAGCACCCTGTCTTGTAGATAGACACGGGTAATCTTGCCAATAACAGTGCAACCCAGCAGTATTCGATTTAACAAGCCTTACTTGCCGATAAGACCATGGAGATTTAAACTGGTCCAGTGTTCTCGTCGAAACCAAAGCTGATCGGTAATATTCGTTTACGGAGCCCATGAGCTGAAGGAAAACGTACTTTTTTATGATGATCTGGAAATACCAACGGATGTTGGTTAACTGTATTGCCGCGGTGATAAATCGCCCAAAAACTACAACTTCTACCCACATTGGGCGGTGCCCGTTTTTGCGGTTAAGAGCCTTAAATACCGCGTACCACCTTCAACATGGCAGGGCCCAAACACCATCCTCAATTCAACAGCCATTTAAGTATTCCCTTCAAGACAATTTAGCCTGACCGAAGTGGTGCTCAATTTACAGACCGCAGTGCGATGGTGATAATGAATTGACAAGGACAAAGTTACTCGCATTGACAATATTGGTGACAACAGTAAAACGGCTACCGTACAATTTGTCCCATTTACATATATACACCCCACTGATTTATAACGATCCCCTTTAACTTTAATCTCAACAGGTGATTAAATATGTGAAAGGCGATGGCCCCATATTTAATAGTGCAAAGTGTTCAAAAATGTAGCAAGCGAGATTGGTGGGAGACATGGAAAAATAAAAGCTATGAAGTTAGACGTAGCCTTCTTGAGCATTTCTCGCTTTCATTTTATTGTGGGGGTTATATACGACTGTGTCACAACGTGTATATTCGGCTAATTCAACAGCGCTGACAGCACACACACCTATCGGATTAGGATGCACCAGCACCAACTTATTCTCTAAAAACGTGGAGGGGAAAAGCCTCTCTTTTATAATCCAGAGAATATGGTAATTATGGCAACACCAGAAGCAAAATCCTAAATCCAATCAGGAACATCACACATCGGATGGTTTCTAGGTGGCGACGAGCCGGCACCGTAGCACAGCAAGTCATTGTTGAATCCATCTGTACGTCGATTTTAGTTGTCACCCCCTTCTTCGTACGCGTGGTGGGTTATCCGGTACTTTAGATTCCCTCCCACACGAAGTCAAACACCCACGGATTTAATTGGGGGAAGAGAAAAAAAATCCCAATTACGAGCAGGATTCTCTTGCAAAGGAGTGATTGTGAGCGTTTGCTATAAATAATGGGAATTGTTATCACAATACTTGGACTATTCAGAAGCCAAGCAGAGCTGTCGCCTGGATAGTGCTTGAATGGGCGACCACCACGCATAAAATAAAAGAATAAACTCGAACACATTCGTCAAGAACAATGCGGCCTTAAAATAAAACACGCATGATAGGCAACGTTTCAGTCAACGACCCTTCATCACAGCAACATTTTCAAGTGGTTTGTTGTGCGCGCGCACACGCGCGCCACTGCCAACGCAGCATCAACCAAATATGCACAAAACAGATTGCCGCAGGCCCGATGCCAAGTAGCAGAGGGGAGTGGGAAGCCAAGAAGCAACGGTACATTGTTGTACCGTACTTCTAGGCGCCTATATTTTCACTGCATCCATCTCCGCCTTCGCCGGCTTGCGGGCGTTCTCCGCCTTCACCAGCGTGACGATGAGCACCGCTGCCTGCCGATAACATAACCCAGCCGCAACGGCGTGGGGAGGCCTTCGTCCAGCAGTGGATTAACGATACGTGGCGATGGATCGATAATGCGTGCAACGCGTCTAGTTTATGCGGTACCGTGTAATTCAATAGCCCCGTAGCTGACAACGGATATAACGGTGACCGTCACACACACAACACACACCCCCAAAAGCCGCATGTCACACCGGCTCCATCCGCCCTCACAATCCATCCCCGCGTGAGAGCTCCATCACCACCAACCCGACCACCCACGGGGCTCCACCATCCTCTTGCTGCCAACGCCACTGTGGAAGAAGTGAACGAACGAAGATCGACAAGAGCGGCCCCGCGCACCCACACACACACACCCTTACCGAAGCCGTCAGCCTCCTCCATGCTTCTTGGAGAGACAGCGTCCCGTGTCCTCACCCAACCACCACCACCACCAACAACCGCGGCGCCTACCGCCGCCGCCGCCTTATCCGTCTGTCGGCGTCACCCTTACACAGCCCTCGTCCAACGCAGCCGCCGCTGATGATGATGGATCAAGTGAGAGCGCCCAGGGAACAAGACACGCGCGGAGCTCAAGAAGAGACGACGGGGATTGGGGTGGGGAGGGAGAGACAGACACAGCCGGCGATCGTGGGTCTCACGCCGCGACCGCTTCGCCTCCTACTGGCGGTGTGGGACGGCAGCCAGAGAGCCGTCAAGCGGCTCGTGGGTTAGATAATAAGAGAGGGTGGAGGTGGTAGCCAGGGGAGGGGGCGGGGTTCATTTATGTTGATTAGCCAATGAAGGCGTGGCTAATTATCAACGTTGACCAATAGGAGGTTGAGGGGTGGGGGGGGAATGTGACGTAGAGCCTCGTGTTTATTTTAATGAGGGTTCGAGCCGGGTCATGTTTATATCCATACTAAGAGGTTTTTTTTTTGTGTGGGGTTAGATCGCGTAAAATATAAATGTTGTGTCGACACGACCAATTTAATTAAGGCTTGCCACGTAAAACAAAACGTGCCCACGATTCGTTACCAGTTGAGCAGGTTCGCGTGTTGGGAGTAGTAAAGCTCACTTACAGCGACGACCAGCATTCTCAGGCGACAGCCACGGCGTTGGGGAGAAATCCCGCGACGTGCTGGACGGGGTTAACGCTCATTACTCGGGTTCGTCGGGCAGGACGAGGCTCGCTTAGCGGCCACCTATCGACACGTTCAAAGTGCACGTGGACTGTGGCACGTGCATGTTTGGCAGGGCAAGGAGGCAGTGCCGGATTAAGCTTGTGCGAGGCCTGTTGCATATGTTGTAAAGATGCCCTAAATAAATAAATAAAACACATTCATATTAAAGCAGGAATAGTAAAGTAATTGTATTTTTTCATTTGCTATACAGCCAGATAATACGACAAATCGCTAACCTTAAACACACAGTCGTTCATAAAAGTTGAAGGCGGTATAGTACTATAGTAATAGAGCAAGTGCAGAATCACTGAAACGGAACTGATAGATTGAAAGCATTTCGCCCGTAGCATATGGTACTTTTGCTACTAGGATAATCCGGCACTGCAAGGAGGCCAGAATCAGAATATTTATTTATCCTGGAGGAATCCGATGAGCTATAAAGCTCTTTAAAAAACACATGTCCAGTCGAGGCGGGTAAGAACGTTACGACACCAAACAGTACAAAAACACTACAGCAGTGCAAAGTGCAAGAAAGGTAAACATCATCTTCTTGGTTCTTTCGGTGAAGTCACGTAGAAGGGAAACAATAAAATAAAAAAATATATAAAATATATTTTATTGTTTCCCTTCTACGTGACTTTACCGAAAGAACCAAGAATATGAATCCCTGCAGTCACGAAAGCTTTAAATCAAAATGTAAATAAATCAGTCAAACTCGTACAAATAAAACTAAACCATCCCCATCCTACCAGACCAAGCGATGTGTAATGTGTATTTAATGAGAGGTGGCGGTGACTCGAGTTTGTTAATTGGGGGGGGGGGGCGGGGGGGGAGGTCGCGATTGTATGTTTATTATCAGAATCAGAATATTTATTTTGACTGGAGGAATCCAATGAGCTATAAAGCTCTTTTTTTTAAGTAAGAGAGGTCGAGGCGGGGTGATGTTGATACGTTGAGGGATCGTGCTTGCATCAGGGTTCTTGTGAGCGACAATCGTTGATCAATAATGATGGGGGCCAGATGATGAAAGTCTGTCTCAGCAAGTTCCCATTTGCGAATGACGAAGGGGGTGGGGGAGGGTGCAGCCACCCCTGTTAATTAAATCTCAATTAACATGCTCCGTTGCTGTACGTTGTGGGTGACTGCACGTGGATAAAGAGACAATGTCGCCGTCTTAAATACTGTACAGCGTGGTCCAAATGTCTTGTGATTCCCCCCCTTCCCCCATTGAATTATCAAAAACGTAATGATTTTTTTAAATTTAAGTTTATTTAAAACAGAAATTAATATGCAAAGGAACAAACATGTTAGGGGTCAATTAATTGGGGGGGGGGGTCACAATCCATCTGGACCACCCTGCACACTCTATCAGCCCACGGGAAAATATTATTCATATGATTAATTATCATGATTAATTTTACGAGACAGGAACCTCATGTTTACAAATACGATTCGGGATAAGTGTCCCTTGGTTATGGATAACGGGGACCGGAGGAGACATTCTAGCCAATTCTCTTCCTATCTTAAACCTTCCGTGCAAAATTCATGGGAACTGATCACCTTATACAGACTTTCCGATTGCTAAATGTGCGTGAAGGAGACAGCACTGAGGAATGTTTCGTGTTTCTCAACGCGTTAATGGCATCTCATGGTCCAATAAAGGGAAGTGAGGGGAAAAGGCTTCCCAAATGTAGGGGGAAAGGACTGTTTGCTGTGTGAGGGAGCTTTGGCTGATGGGACGGATAGGAAACCAAACATTTGAAGTGTACATTTTAAGTGTACGTTGCAAGTGTTGATTCAAATCTCAGAATCACATCTTTTAAAACACGTTTACACTCATTGGAGTACATTTTTAGTACATCTCCAGTGTACTGATTGTACTGTACTGTTTATATGAACACTATTAATACGGTTGGCTACGTACGGTGGGAAAGAAGTTCAATGTACATATTACATTTGTGTGTGTACACTTTCATTAAAGTTTTCCATCGAAAAAAAACAAATTTTCTTTATAAACTGCTCCGGGTTTAGGTGTGCTTCTGCGGCCGTCTGGAACGCTCTTCCTTCGGATATTAGGAAGCTACTGGAGCTAGGCACTTTTTAGTGTTGTTGTTCTTCCCCCGCACCTCCGATTAGGACGGTCGGCTACGTACGGTGTGAAAGAAGTTCAATATATATCAATCCATAAAATGTTAGATTTTTACAGGTAAAATAGAGTGGGCTTCTACCACACGTGCCCACGGGCAATTTAGTTGAGCACTCAGGTCTATCGTTTTGCGTCCTCCGTCTGCCAACTTGAGGGGCGACACCAACCTCACCTGGCAAATATCCATACCCCTCCTGCATATATTTTCGTTGGTTCCTATACCATCTTTGCTCAGCATCTTTATAGACATACGACGCAAATTCAAGTTGTATTGGGATTAATGCTTCGCCCAAAGCAGGACTTTTAAGTGATTTCATTTGCGCAGAGGTTGTGTGCTTTTTACAAATGTTTGCGTATTGCCTTAAACTCGTGGTTTGCCGGCCCGCACTATTATTCTGTTTTTACCACGGGGGTTTTATCATCATTTACAGATATGTAAAAAAACAGGACGATTAGATTAGTTGGCTGCTGCTATAAATTCCCACATATGATAAGCCACTTCGATGAGCCATCATGTCTGGACAGGTCACCTTTGAAAAACAGCTCACATCACAGTGGGCTTTAACTGGTACTGTAAAATACAATTGTTCGTGATCTGATCCCATCTGTGAAGGATAAGATCCCTGACATGCAATACCCTGGCGTCTATAAACTAAGCTGTGTCTGCGGCAATAGTTACATTGGGGAAACTAAGCGACATGTCTCGGACCGCGTTCGTGAGCATAAGGCAGATTTGAAACACGGGAGGACCGACACTGCAGCCGTGGCTGATCATTGTTTAAATGCTATTGGCTCACACGAAATTGATTTCTCTAAGACGAAGGTACTTTGCAAGCCCACTGGCTATCAACAAAGATTCGTTCATGAAGCCACCCATATATACAGACACAATTTCAACCGAGAGCATGGGTACAAACTCAGCAATCATTGCCACCTCCCGATGTTAGTTTTATTTGACTAAATATGGGACAAGCAATTCTAGTTCCTGCGGTGTCGCCCCTGCATTTGGGCATACCACAAGTGGTTTTCGTCTACCTTTTTCTTGACTCTCCGATTTCACAATAACATAACCATCTCCGCTTGTGCTGGCCCCAGGCCACTTGTGCCTAGCCAACTTCGTTCTGATACGCTTGGGCTAAGCCCATTTTAAACCTTTAAAACAGCTTGCCTTTTGTGGTTTCAACCCACCTTTTTCCACCTGATGACGGTCGCTTGTGTTACGATCGAAACGCCGTACATTTTTTTTTACCTATCGACGTGACTTTACCGAAAGACCCAAAGAATATGAAATCGTTGCCGTTGTGTTTTGTCAACGTGAAAGACCTGGGCTACTCTCGAGCGCCCCTGGTGGTGTTAGCAGGTAGGTGTCCCACACATTACAGCGACAGCTTGTCGATGTGTCTGACAAAAGAAGCGTTCGAAGAATCTGGAGGATGGCTGCATGCGTTAGAGTTTGAGGTCTTGGATGCGTGAGGGCACGTGAGAGTGGGGACCCAAGCAATATCCAGTTCGATTCCCGCTTACGACCAACAACAGCGGTGAATGAATATCTGATTCGGATCTGGGCTTCCTTAGGTCGACTCATACGCAAGCGTACGCATTTGGGTTAACCCCCCTTCCCCCATCCATGCGTACGTACTAAATGGATGGCCCCTAAAGCGCACAGGAGCTTTTTTTTTTAAATCACGAACCCTTTCGGAGCCTTCTTCCCCTGGCTGCTTCCATGAATAGATCACTTTGGAGGCATAACATTCATTTGATTAATGTATGCCTTCAATGGCACGCCGCTCTATGACGTTAATACGAGACAGAAATACATTCACAGTTAATTTGGTATGTTCAGCGACTGTAAAAGAACACTTTAGTGACCATTAAATAAATCAATCCAGCTATTCTCAATCTACCAACGAATGAAGAGTCACGACGGACATTCTTTCCCCATACTTCACTACGCAGGCCAGTGCTCCTCATAAAACGATATTGTTCATCTACTGATGGATGATGGCCTCTTGTTATCGGTCACACGACCGACTGCGATGTTAGTCGTGGACGGGACTAAGACGATGATCCGTGGGTGCCTAGCGCAGCGTGTTAACCAATGTGCCACCGCTTCACCAAGCGTTGCCACCTTTTCAAAACCCGGACATGTGACATATGTCTTCACCTCAAACTTGTGCAAAAACACTGCAGAACATTTCAAGACAACACGAGCAGATCTTGGTTTAAAACGAATATAATCCCCGAATACAGGTGCCAGTTCCTGGGCCAAAAACAAATTCTTGGACTATCCGGATCAAACCGGGGCAGGTGGCAACCACAGCTTCACCAATGAGTGAACAACTTATCATATTGATCACAAAAGCCAGCGAGGATTGCATCAGATGCATGCGAGAGACCTCGTGGCGCAACGGTAGCGCGTCTGACTCCAGATCAGAAGGTTGCGTGTTCAAATCACGTCGAGGTCACGTATTTTTTGTTGAATTTTTTTTAATCAAATATTTTCTGCAGCTGCTTATTCCGTGACTATTTAATGAAGCAGTATATTTTATTCACCGTAATATACTCTTGGCTCCTTTGGCTGCTCTTCTATGACTCTTACGGTATTGTCCATTTGTGAAAGTATCATTGTACGTCGATGTGTCCTGTCCAAGACCAAATGTCTTAGGGGCCGTCCATAAATGACGTCACGCACCGAAGGGGGGAGGGGGTCAGACATTTGTGACGATGTGTGACGAGGGGGGGGGGGTGAGAAATGTGACGTCATGTAAAAATGCGCAACTTTAAATAAATATAGACAGCACGTTCTACTTAATTAAATAAACTTTTTAATAAATGTTTTCTCCTACAACATCAGAGTGCAGCGCCACATTAAATACGCACTACAATGACAATAGTTTAAAGAGATTTGAAGCATGTTTTATATTTTTTGGGGGGGGAGGGGGGGGCAGAGCTTTGTGGCGTCATATTTGAGGGGGGGTCTGACTTTTTGTGACGCTGTGTGACGAGGGGGGGGGGGGGTCAAAAATAATCTAAAATTGCGTGACGTCATTTATGGACGGCCCCTTAATCAGCATCATCATTATCATCATCCACAAGCCGTCGCCCCATCTCTCGCGATCCTGCGAGCTTGCCATCCATCGCTCCATCTCCCCAGTGGACTTGTTCATGCGTGTTCCATGCCTTGGCTGCTATTCTGTCACGAGTCTTGACCGACGATCATTATCAAATCCCTTTTAACAACGCCTCTTAACCCACGTCGTTAGAATTGCTTTGTACCTGCATAGTTCTCCAATCCATGCACAAGATGGTTCAGATTCCTTGTGACCCCCAATTAATTGACCACAAAAAAATAATTTGCATATTCATTTGGTTTAGATAAACGTTTTTGTTGTTGTTTAGATAACTAAATGGGGATCACAAGGCAACAGGACGACCATTTTTCGCTAAGACAGTTAAAAAGACCCCGTTTTTTACACGAGCGAAATACAAAAATGTGGTCCACTCTCAGTCGAAATGCGAGACCTTCCAGTGAATACAGAACACATTCCCGCGGAGAGAGCTGGTAGGAACGTTGGGTTGCTCGGTCAATGGCCAGGGTCAACGGCGGCGTGGTGCATTCCCGACTGTGAGGGCGGGCACAAGCCGGCATGAGTAGGTTAAACGTTGAGTTTTATAAGAGCACCACCGGGTGACCAGCCCCTCCCCACCCAGCCCCACCCCTCCCTCCCACCCCCCACCCAGCCCCACCCTCCCCACCCAGCCCCTCCCCACCCTTCCTACCCAGCCCCTCCCCACCACCCTCCCCTCCCCACCCAGCCCCACCCTTCCCACCCAGCCCCTCCCCACCCTCCCCTCCCCGCCCAGCCCCTCCCTCCCCACCCTCCCCTCCCCACCCAGCCCCACCCTCCCCACCCAGCCCCTCCCCACCCTCCCCACCCAGCCCCACCCCTCCCATTTTTGGATGCACGACGGACGGACACAATAATCCCCTGTGGGCTGGTGTAACCAGGAGGTTCTTACCAGTATAACACAAGTTACTCCAGTCCCACGCGGTTAGAACGATACAGGACAGAGTGGTCCAGATGTCTTGTGACCCTCAAATTAATCGACCCCCCCCAGATTATTTCCCCCACATTGCATATTCATTCATGTTTTAAATACATCTCACTTACAAATATAAAGTTTTAGAGAATGAAATGGGGGTCACAAGACATTTTGTCCACTCCGCAGCGTACACGTGCAGTAGCATCTAATCATCCACTTACTCAATTAAACTGTTTCACGATCGTAGTTTTTTTATTGTTAATTTGATTTTTTGCTTAATTAGGTTTTTATTTATTTTGCTGTGTGTAAATATTGTAATTATTTACTACATTCTGTCCATTATGTTCAGTGTTTATAATGTATTCCATGACGAATATTTAGCATTTTTTGTACGCTATGTATTAGACAGCGTGCATTATTGCGTGTATTCTATGTCATAACACAGTGTTACACAATAATACATAAATAGACAAACATCCCATTTCTCAATGCAAAAATAAAATGACATTTAAACCATCAGTCTCGCGGCACTTCGGGTCAATGTTTGATAGCAGCAACAGCACTGAAACAGACAAACCATGGACTTGTTTAAACTTTGAGAATCGCATAATCAAAGTCAGCCCTTGGGGATAAAATTACGTAAGGTAACCAGATGGTATACGTTGGGGCACTCCACCAACAATGCAATCATTTTTACAGAAACTCACCGCTTCGCAGCTGTACAATATTATACAGAATTTTACATATAAGAATAGGTTTTACCCTTTCTGGAAATAACACAGGTATTAAGATGTTAAAACACCAAACTAAAACCTTTTGCAAGGAATCATGTCTGCATTAACCACATATACTTGTGGTGAACATGCATAAAAAAAACATGCTCTGATATTATATGCATTGTCTTAGAACTTAGTTTCAAAGCGCGTTAGACCAGAGGACACCAAAAGGCGAACAGCACAAAGACAATGCACTATCAGGACATTGAGAGCTCCGCGTGAGCAGCTGCATATAATATGCTCTGATATTATATGGTGTAGACCAATCAGTTTAAAAGACAATGCATATATTAGAGCATGTTTTTTTTGTTTGTTTGCATGTTCACAAGTATATGTGGTTAATGCAGACATGATTCCTTGTGAAAGGTTTCAGTTTGGCGTGTTAACATCTTAACACCTGTGTTATTGTCAGAAAGGGTAAAACCTATTCTCATATTTTGATAACGGCAAGGGAAATCCCAAGAATTATACATATCATTCCAAGCAATATCCAGGCCCAAACCTACTGGGCTTGAGATCCGTCACATCCCCGAGTGATTTGGTGATAGCCTTCGGAAGATTATGGGTTGAGATGATAGGCTGCAGATGATTATGGGTTGAGATGAAAAAAAAAACTGTAATAATTAACAAGTCGATCTCTCCACATTACAAAATAACATTCGCGTTCTACACAAGCAAGCTTTCACATTCCCATAGTTAACAGAGGCAGCTGTGCTATGATTAGCTGAAAGGCCGGCCGTGATAAGGTAACGCAATATTGTAAAACAAAAGCCAGGATTCCTCAACTCGAGTATAAATTCTAAAACGTATGACACCCGACACGTGTGGTCGCTCGTGAGCTGCACACTGAAGATGCCGCTGTGTATATATGTTGCACTTCCTTGGCACCGTACGTAGCCAACCGTGCAAATCGAAAGTGCAAAGCCCTGGCCTGTGTGTATCAGTGTAGATTCGTCAATTTTTATAGGGCGAAGTTACTTCTGGTTATGAACATCAAGACCCCCCCCCCACCCACACATCGCCCTCGACCAGAGCCAGTCGAATATGACACTCATTTGAGTGCGTTGCTTCAATGTAACCCGGGAGGATGTTCACGGCTGAGATGAAGCGATGGGATTCCTGCACGCCAGGTGATAGTTGGGATGGTTGGTCGCAATGTTGTGAGGCTTTCAATCTGGTGGGCGATGTATAACGGCGATTACTTTTTGAATAGTTCAAAAAAATACTTGCGAATTCAACCAATTTTTAAACGCTTTCAACACATACTGTACTGAATTTTGAAAGTAAAAAAAAATCTCAATCTCTCTCCACCTCTCCAAACATTTTATGAAGCAGTACTATTAGCTTTGAAAATCGATATGCATTAACAATATATTTTTTTATTGGCTGCCACCCACTTATATTCGTACAGTTGGCAAGTATTTATAATACAGCTCATCAAAAGACCGAGCAAGTGGTCAAATTCAATAAGCCCGCCAATGGCAGGGCCATAGACCCATTGATCCCAATTCCCGATGATCTTGTTAGAAAACTGCAAAGGCAGATAAAAAAAAACGTGGAACTGGATTCCGACTTAGAGGAACCAGAAAGGCAATAAAGCAACTTATGCCACATTCCCACGGTCACTTTTGAGCACAGAAAGTTGCATACCCCGCCACGATTGGCACATGGCAAACGTCATAAAACCTTTATGTTGTTCATTGATTGTCTAATTTAGCGACCACGTTAATCACACAACCCACGAGAGATAACAGCAGCTGTATGAGAGGCCTCGTGGCGCAACGGTAGCGCGTCTGACTCCAGATCAGAAGGTTGCGTGTTCAAATCACGTCGGGGTCATGTCATTTTATTATTATTATATTTGGGTCACTTGTTTTCTTAAATAAATTACTGCCTGAGCCATGCTTTCCTCACTGCAATGATGATTACGAACACACTGGGATATTTTTAATTTTTAAAAGGTACCTACCCTCCTCTTGATACGTTGATGGCATGTTTCACATGTCAAAAAAATAGATGTTGAATTCATGAAGACATGATCCGCGATTATATTTAACGGTAGCGCGTCTGATTTAAGAGCAGCAGAGTTGCGTGTGCAATTCAAGTCGGGATTACTTGTGTGTCCAGGAAATTACCACTTAAGGTATATTTATTTCACTGTACTGATGATTGCAAACAGGTATGATATGAAAACTAGAACGTTCTCTTGACACGGTCTGTCAATATATTAAACTATTTTATGTTATCGTGATTTAAATACAACAAGCCACAGCTTTTATACAAGATTAATGGTGAATTATTAAAAACACTTCACAGCGACGACCTTGTGGCGCGTCTGACTCCACATCAGAAGGTTGCGTGTTCAAATCACGCGTCGAGGTCACGGGCTTTTAGAAACATAAAATTAAGATTTCTGGAGGCGTAATGAGAACAAAAACAGTTTAACACACAGGTTCATGATTTGATAAAAAAAAACCTGAAATGTATCTTGTTTGGCAACAACTGAAAAAAGTTTCATATTTTCGTCAAATCGAGGTTAGTTGTTATCTAAAATGTATGATCAACCATGTCCCTTAAATGACAAATATAAGGTGTGTAAAACCCACACACCTCATTCGGGACCTCGTGGCGCAACGGTAGCGCGTCTGACTCCAGATCAGAAGGTTGCGTGTTCAAATCACGTCGAGGTCATATGAATTAAAATCCACCCGTGTTTTTTTCTCTCACGCTGTTATGTTGAATCAATAAATGCACTGTACCACCAGTGTACTATGAAATGACGAATGTTGTCTTGGCACAATGGCAGTGTGTCTGAAAAGAAATCTAAACAGTTTGTGTTCAAGTCGATTGAGTGCCAATCTTTATGGGTTTGGCTCCGTTTTTACACATCTATATCGTAGATTTAGTAAATATGAAATGATGAGGCCAAGTGGTATCGTTAAAGGTATGGAATTGTGTTTTTTTTCAAAAACATAGAATAATTCATGAAATCAATTCTCGCTTGCATTCATCAAGTGAGATTTAAAGCCGCAGTTGCACGATAATGTGCGGGGAGCTGTGGCGGGTGGTTTGCGCACTCTGCAATGTGAACCTGGAGACCTGAGTTGGATCCCAGCCACAGCTAACATCAGTGGTGATATCTGAACCAGTTCTGCCCCCCCCCACCACCACCACCTTCACCTATCGCCACTGACCAGCTTGAAGTATACTAAAAGTACCCATATTGACAGGCACGGTGTGGGCCCTTTGACAAATGGCTGTAAATCATAATAATAGTGGTGAAACTCTATTACACGCTTTTATTTAACTCACTCCGTTGTCCGTTGTAGTATCCTCAAATCTTGCAACTCAATTTTAACCCACTTCTCAATGTGGTATCGACTGCAAACTTGGTATACTTATGTCCTACTGATGGAAATACTATATTCTATCATAAAAAATACATATTTTAAAACATTATTATTTATATGTTATGTTTCGGCTTGGCTCCAATTGTCCACGGTCAACTGACGTTGGCTGTAAATCACCATGGTCCCTTAAGTTGTGGCAAGCTTCGGGGCCCCTTCCTGGAGTTGTGGACTTCTTCCATTTCTAGTACGGTACATTTCATTAAAGCGTGTCTTAAAAAAAAGTTAAATAGTACTTATTTACTTATCTGTGACCTGGTCGATTTGTAACTTTTCCTCTATGTGGCTTGGATATTCATATTAACCGATAATTTGGTTAATAATCGGACGGGCACAGACGGAGCGACGACGGATGGGCTCTCAGACAAATTGTCCACAGCATCGGCCGAAAAGAGAAAGGTTGTGGCCAGTCCGGATAGGAGACTGTGTCTGGCCCTCTATTCGGTGGACATTCAAATAAAGGGCACCAAACTTTGATCGCACTTGCATTTTATATGCCATGCAAAGAGAGTAAATTTAATGTCAAATTTGAATCGTCAAAATTGGAATAAGTCGAATGAAGTAAAAAAAAGTTAATTTAAACAACTTTTTGCATTCATTAGTGACTTTGCTGAGATCAACGCACTATAATTGAGAAATCACTTTTAATTATGGTGGGTGACTGCCCAGATTCTAACTCAATAAGCAGACATTTTGCAGAAAATAATTGTAAGTGATGAAAACAATGGATGATGATGGCGATAATGACGTTTTTTGTTACTTCTGAAGCCATCGCCAATTGCTGCTATCAAGGCAGCTTCATCATCAGCAGCAATGATCAATCCACTGCTGGATGAAGGCCTCCCTCAAGCCATCCCCATCTCTCACTAAGACAGGAACCCAGAGCTCGGCAAGAATGGGTGTCATGATTCATAAAGATAATACATTGCTGATATATGACGGCATCAACGGCATGGTTCTGATGACCTCTTGACCTTGACCTGTTAATGAAATTCACCTTCACTGCACCTGCCACGTGTGTGGCATCGTCAGTCGCCACTATAAACAAGGACATGTCAAGCAAACGAGGCGCTTTTTTCTCCACAACGTTTTTAATTTACAAAATCTTTCGTGTATATAAAAAAAGCCCAAGACATTTCATAATACTGTACAGACGAGCCTGCTCTTGCTATGGTTAACATTACAAAATGTACACGTAGAATAATGTGTTTTTTTAATATATAGCATATTATAAAAAAGAAAAAAGGAAAACTTTAGTTCAATGTTACCAAGAGCAATTTAGTGTTGTTTTTACAATATACAGTATTTTAAATTTATCATGTATGCACACTATAGCATGCACTGTGGTATGTGTACAAAGCGTAGCTCAACATGGTTCAAAACAATGTTTATAGTTTATATGATCTCCTCTGTAATTTATGATCTCTTCTGAGAACGACTTGCAAGTTGCAAATACATTTCTGAGAAGACTGAGATAAAGCGTAAGAAAAAATAATTTATCTTGTTACATTGAGAAAATGTTGGAGGAAGATGACAAAATATGCAGTTCATAAAACATAAATTATTTATCAGCTGACTGAACTCGCCAATACACTGGCAATGTTTTCGAGTGAAATGCCAGATTATATGGCTCAAGTTATGGCTACTTAATGCTTTTATACTTGATGTGATTAACACACGACACGTTTTATTGTAATTGACGGTAATACAAAAAAATTGAATTAAATTACCGTAATTTTACATTATGTTAACCAACCCTGACATCTTTCAATTGAACCCCACATTTTTCTTAGTTTTCCTTTACAACATTTTAAATAACTAAACATAAGTGACTTTTCTTGGTTTAAGGGATGCATTCGCCATCGATTGTTACGTACAATGCATGCATTTATCACACACTTCATGTGTTTTGGTCTCTTCCCCCCGCTCCCACACATCAAATTCACAAACACAGCAATTGAAATTTCCTCTTTCTTCTTGCCGTATTGAAATTATTATAATACAATTTTAAGATGAGCATGTAGGTAAAAAAAAGCTTTACGTAAAGAAAAATCAAGTCCGGTGTGGCATTGCCGTGTCTGTGAACGTCGGGAACAGGTATTAAGGGAGGAGATATCGTAGATTTCTTCTTGCCAAAATAAAACATCCGCTAATCGGTTCTGCAATGCAGTGCAATACATGTGTGAGGAAGCATGCGTCAAGAGCATAATGTCACTGTGGCGTTCAGGCATCTGCTTACTGAACAGTTAGCAAGGCTACCAGAGTGATTATGGTTTGCGGAGATCCAAACCATATGAACGCGACCTTGATAATGGTTAACAGCATAAGCTAGGCACTTTGCACAACACCAAAGAGCTTTTTTTAAATTCATCGTGTTGTTCTATGAAATATAATGGAAGGACAACATGGCTGCATGTTCAACTATTACAATAATTTACAAATGACATTGGGATTGCAGACTGAACAAAAAAAAACCGATGCTATATACAGTAAACTTTTTATGTCCCAAAAATGAACGATTTTGTTGAGAAGATATGTACAAATTTTTTTTGCAGGCATTGTATTGCTTTAGCTCCAGAATACAGTAACAGCATTTTTGCATTTTACAAATATTTTGTCATTCAATCACCACCAGGTGGAAACACGAGCTGCACAGTGATCATCTTTCGCACGCTTTACCAAAGATGCTCTTCTCTTCACAACCTACGGAACTGCTGGTGGAAGCGATTTCCGCACATGCGGAAGGCATCGATTAACCCAGTCTCTTCTTGGCACACTCTAAGAAGCGGCCGCAATTCAATACAAAAAAAAATCATTCGAGTTCCTCCACAGTGCTTCCCGTGCTGTTACACACCAGTCCCACCTAAGGGCCACAGTTCAGGGTTCGCACAGAAGTTGGCGGAGAAAGGCGCGCAGTTGAAGTACTCGCACCAGCGGCAATGCACGGGATATAAGTAGAAGAGAGCGGCCAGCCCAGCGGGCAGTGCCAGCGCGGCGGTCAGTGCTAGTGCCACTTTCCAGGGGCGGCGGCGGTTGTGGAAGTGGGTGTAGCGGAGCGCCGGGCTCATGCTCCAGCCCACGTACGGCAGCACCGCGTACGCCAGCGGCAGCGCCGACACGAAGCCGAGCACGTGCGCCACGTTGTCCACCCAGGGCAGCAGGCCGAGGAGCAGCAGTAGCGCGGCGAGCGCCGCTATCTTGGCGAGGGCGACGCACGGCCGCGCCATCAGGCGCCAGCTCTGCAGCAGCTCCACGAGGTAGCAGGCGAGGATGCCTCCCAGAGAGCCCGCTGGCCCCACCTGGGGGGAATGGCAACGAGTGTGGACGCAGCGTTAGCCGGACGCGCCGGGGGAACGCTTGGTCATGCCACGCCACGTGCCGCTGCACCGGTGGTGTGGCTATCGAGTGTGCAGGTGGTGCAATTGCACCTGGGTAGATGGGCCAGAGGGGCCATGGTGGGTGGGGACAATTGGATAGGACTCATGGCAACCTCATGGCAACCACGATATGCCACTGCTGCGATACAGCACACTGAATGTGGGGCTACTGACCGAACAGAGATCAGTGTGTGCCTGTGTAATAACGATGAATTATTTAATTAGTTGCAGGGTGTTAGACATCCTCCATAACCGGAAAGGCTCTTCTCCGAATTAGTCTTTATTCCGAGAGGTTTTACTGCGACTGTTATAGCCAACAACTACGCGGTGTCTGCGATGTCCTGTTACCCACAACTTACTACCTTAGCACGTGTTTGCTTTACCTATTTTATAATATGACAATACATTTTTTTAATATGTTGCGAAAAAATGTCAGGGAGAATGTGGAATAGCCTTCATCATGAGAGTGAAGGTCCAAATCATCTTAACAAGCAGCTATCACCAATTCATACTGTGCAAGGCGGTACCAACGGAATCTCAACCTGGCGGCCAGCAACGCCGCCGAAAGTGCCTCTGTTCACTCCGCGTGAACACTCTCATTATGAACTCAGCCGGTCGCCTTTAAAACGCCACGCGGGCGAAATATGGGCGAGAAACATCGCGTTTTACCTCCGCATTGTGGGGCAGGAGGACGGCCGAGGCGATGCTGCCCGTCACTCCGCTCGTGACGTAGACGACGAGCACGCGCAGCGAGCCCGCCAGCTTCTCGAGGTCCCGCAGCAGCGTCAGGTGCAGCGCGCTGCTCACGAGGCAGTGCAGGATCCTGAGTGGGGGACACCGAGAGAGGTCTCTTACAAACGCCGTTGCGATTCGCATTTAGAGAGCGTCTTGCACGCGGAGGCCGTCCGCGCTGCGCCTGTCGACCTGGGCGGACATTGCCCGGATGGGCGACCACTGAGCACCAAAAGGAGGCGTTCTGGCTCCTGCAGAGCGATGTGGTCAGCAGAGGTCAGTGCAGCAAAATGCACTGTTGTGCTGCATTACGTTACAACGACTACGCTCGCCGCCGTTCCCAACCCGCACGAATTGTGGTCAAAAAGTCCCCTCAAGCAGTCCGGCTTGTGGAGGGCCTCATCCAGCAGTAGACTGACAACAAAAGGGCTGTGCATGTCACATGTTGCATATATGCCGACATCTCAAGACATAGTAATGAAAGAAACATTAGTTTATAACAAAATTACAGGTGAATCATTCGGGTTGTGGATTAACGTTATTGTAAAACATTATTTTAGATTGGCATGGATTGGTTCAATTATGAGCTGCTCCTCACTCGTTGAGGGTCAGTGACTCAGTGTCCACATACCCGCAAATAGGTCAGCAACGAAACCTATTCCTTCAAGATAAAACCAAGACGACACATTATTCGTCTTAAGTCTAATTCTATGGCGATAGACAATACATTGTTATCCTAATTTCCGTGCTTTGCATTATCCGCGTTTTACGTTTTTATATAGGTCACCCCAACCCTCTCGTGCCTCTGGATAATTGAGAGTTTACTGTAAATGGGCGACTCCAAAGTAATGGCGTTCCAAAGTAATGGAGATTGCTGGCGTTATAGATATGGCGATGGAATGGGTTCTTTGAAGTATTGCTGCAAAATACTGTGAATGGGCATTTTGGGGAGAAAAAAAAAACCCTTTTGTATTCTTGCGTTTGATGGAAATATGTTGAGGAGATAAATGCCAACGTCGAGGGCTTCGGGACAGGGTGTAGTTCTTTCTATTCCTCTTCCGTTGAAGGAGCGCAGACCACAGTGGTTTGCTCTGTCGTGCGTAGTTTGGGTTGCATTGCCACAGTCGCAACCCCTGTGGCTGCTTGTGTCTTTACTTTCCCATTTATGAAGGAGACGTGCGTGCGTCAGAGATATAGAAAATGAAAACCCAAATGATGCTTGTGGCAAATATTTTTGTTTAAGTTCGTCAGATCCCGTGTCCCATGCTTTAATTCCAATGACCGTGTCATTGATCAAATACATTACATTGGTCAAACGATACTCGACAAAGCAGTGTTGGTAACATTTGTTCCCTGCAAGGACGATGGGTTGGGTCCATGGTCTCACCCCGACCCCCCCCCCCCCCACCACTTACCCGCCCACGGCGGGATTTGACCTTGCAGCCTTTTGATTCGCAATCTCAGAGGTGACCGCGTCGTGTCGATTTGAATTTAATATGGCACGCATTACATTAACGGCTGTAAAATATTATTAATTAATAGGTGGAACATGTGCAGCGAATTATGCTGCCGTGGTTTAATGGGTGATGACATTTGGACTTTTCTTATGACCAGAGGTTGTCGATTCAATTCGATTTCATGGCGCGGCAGTTTAGACAATGGGGCGAGCGTCTTTAACGTCCTCAGCCTCTGTCTGCTGAGCAGTATAAATAGGTACACCAGTTGATAATCAGGTCACGTCTGGCGGGGTCTAGTGTGGGTACTCAGACCTCTTTGAAGGCTTCAGGCCAGCATTGACGAGCAGGCCTCTTGAGAGGCTATCTCTAGCGGAGGCCCTTCTGCCATCAGCGGCGTGAACAAGAAATTTCAGGACTGCACCTTGAAGATCGTCTCCTGGTGCTGATGATGATGTGTGGGTGGAAATACAAGTGGGCTGAGAGAGACGAAGAGAAACCGAAAGGGGGGCTCGTAGCCGTTTCTGCCACGTACCCCGCGTGCAGGAAGAGAGACAGCCACAGACGGTAGATCTGGTCAGGTGCCTCTGGACTCAGGAAAGGAAGAAGCCCACACGCATCCTGCATGCAGGTCACCTGATCAGGGCAGAATGCACGCACACACGAACGCACAAGCGTGCGCACACACGCGCGCACAAACGCACACGCACAAACGCACGCATGCACGCATTGGACAGACGAGTTCAGCATTGTCTCATATACTGCGATATAATTTTTCACTAAATAAAACGATACAAAATACATTTTAACGATATAACAATTATCAGCTTACAATTTAATTTCGTATTGTTTCTGTGCTTTGTTATACTTTCAGTGCAAACAAATATGATTTTATAAGTGCTTTAACTAAGCCTGCCAGAAGTGTTTTAATGATTGACACTTTATAATCTCAACCAATATAATGCTTGCTCTGTCAATTACACAAGAAATAACCAATTGAATATGGGTAACGTTTAATGGGTAATGTAGCTGTAGCAAATTCTGTATATCTTGTCAGGAAATAAAACATAAGTAATGATACTCTTTGGTTCTTTCGGTAAAGTCACGTAGAAATAAAATAAATCACGACGTTTCGGGCGCAACACAAGCGTCCATCATCAGGTGGGAAAGCATGGTCTGCTGCTGAGGCAGACTGTTTTAAAAATCAAGATTGAACCGCCTCTTCGGGGTGGGGTTTCACACATCTGTTAGAGCTCTTAACAGACTTCGAGACAAGAAGGCTCACCTGAACGAGTCGCTAACCTTTCTCAAGAGATGCCGCGACACCAAGGTAATACCGATCGCATTTACACACATCTGCTGCTGTCACTTCTCCTAATGCTGAACGGATCTTATTCAAAGCTAGCCTATCGTTAATCTCAGAGAGAATAAGATTGCTCCGATTTGAACTTGAAAGTTTAGACAAGACTCTCTTACAATCACACTTAAAATGAACAGATAAAATGTCCACTTCTGATTGGGACCATGTAGATAACATAACAGTCTCTTCTGCTACTTCAATGTCAACAAAATGTAAAGTTAACTTGATCGCTAAATTCAACCTCCTGTCAAAAAAGAAGCCAGAGCCTCACGTTAAAAAGTTGGATGTTAACAAGATTGTCATCAATCAGAGTAACATCCCAATTTCCGACAACCTAAAATCGGCACTAGCTAAAGGGTTGAATTTCGCAGTAACCCCTAAACATATCCCAGTGGATGATATAATCGCCCAGGTTGACGTAGCCCTCAAAGGCTTGGGACACATCTCGGCAGACGTTGCTAAATCTGAAATCGCTGCTATCCTCAAAAACGCTAAGAAACCCATTAGCAACATCAGCAAGGACGAGCGTTTGAACTCCCTAAATTAAAAAACAGAGATGACATTGTCACCCTCTCAGCCGACAAGGGCAATGCCACTGTCATCATGGATAAAACTACTTACAACAACAAAATTCAGGACCTTCTTAATGATGGCAGCTATACCAAAATAAACAGAGATCCAACCAACTGCCTAGCTACTACAACCAACAATATAATCACTAAATCGACTTCTCTAATCGATCAGACCAAGCAGAGCTCCCTCAAACCTTCGGCTGCTAGACCACCCAGATTTTATGGCCTTCCAACAATCCACAAAGTAGTTACCCCGCTCCGTCCTATCGTCTCCATGATTAACTCACCCACCTACAAACTGGCCCGATTTCTGTCTGAGACTCTGCTTCCTTTCACTGGCAAGTACACCTCAGCTGTACTTAAATCCGCTCACTTGGTTTCTCTAATCAAGGACATCTCACTGTCTCCAGATGATGTGCTTGTTAGTTTCGATGTAGACTCTCTGTTCACCAATATACCTGTACTTGACACCATTGCAATCTTGATTTAAAGCTTTCGTGACTGCAGTAATTCATATTCTTAGTTTTTTCGGTAAAGTCACGTTGAAGAGAAACAACAGAATAACAAAATATATATAAAACAATAAAAAATTCTCACGACGTTTCGACCATAACTCAAACGGTCATCATCAGGTGTGTCGGTTTGCATAAATTTATTTTGAAAACGGCATATTTATTTATATATATATATATAAATAACGTTTGCGTCACGCGCAGCGATTGGCAGTTTGCCCAGGACTAGTCCGTTTGAGTTATGGTCGAAACGTCGTGAGAATTTTTTATTGTTTTATATATATTTTGTTATTCTGTTGTTTCTCTTCAACGTGACTTTACCGAAAAAACTAAGAATACCATTGCAATCATTAAAGACTTAGTCCAACAAGGACTTAATCCAGATGTACCAACTTTGGTAAGGCACTGTCTTACCAACACATACTTCACCTGGAATGGTACATTCTACAGACACAATGAGGGTACCCCAATGGGTTCTCCCTTATCGCCAGTGGAAAAATGTGAGACAGATGCCTTCCTTGTGGAAGATATACGTAGATGACACGTTTGTCATCTGGCCACATGGCCTGCCAGCACTGAACCAATTTCTCAACCACATCAATTCCATACACCCGTCTATCAAATTCACCATGGAAGTGGAAAAGGATGGCAAGCTACCATTCTTGGATGTTTTGATCGAGAATAGACCTGATGGCTCGTTGGGACATTCGGTCTACAGGAAAACCACTCACACGGATGCCTATCTAAAGCCTGACTCCCACCACCATCCAGCCCAGGAGAATTCCCTCATCAAAACACTACACCATAGGGCCCGTTGCATCTCCGACCAGCACCACCTAGCTAGTGAGTTGGAGCACGTACACCAAGCCCTCAGGATGAACAGATACTCGGACCATACAATCCGCAAAGCTGTCTCCCCAGCCATGCAGAGACAACCTTCTGAGAATCCAACCAAACCCATCACTTCACCGTACATAGCAGGGGTTACCAAAAATATTTCCAAATCTTAAACAAACACAAGATCCAGGTTCGTTTCAATACAGTACACAAAATCCGTGATTTAATCCCATCTGTAAAAGATGTGATTCCTGACCGGTAGAACCAATTCCTCTGTCGTTGCCGATCATTGTTTTAACGCTGTGGGCTCACACGAAATTGATTTTTCCAAGACGGAGGTACTCTGCAAACCTACTGGCTACCTTCAGAGATTTGTTGAAGCAATCTAGATATATAAACACAGACACAACTTCAACCAAGAGGATGGGTACAACTGAGCCATCATTGGAAGGACGTTATTAACCAGGTAAAGTCTTAACTGACTGTGATGTTTCCATCCAACCTGCATATGTCAGCTGTTATTTCGACTCTCTGTGTCTCTCTCTATGCCTCTCTCTTAGATCTCTCATGCTCTCATGCCTTTGCATTGCACTCTCATGCTCACATGTCCCTTGGATTGCACTCTCATACTCACAGGCCCTTTGGATTACACTCTCATGCTCTCATGCCTTTGCATTGCACTCTCATGCTCACATGTCCCTTGGATTGCACTCCCATGCTCACATGTCTTTTGGATTGCACTCCCATGCTCACATGTCTTTTAGATTGCACTCTCATGCTCACATGTCTTTTGGATTGCACTCTCATGCTCACATGTCTTTTGGATTACACTCACACTCACATGTCTTTTGGATTGCACTCTCATACTCACAGGCCCTTTGGATTGCACTCTCATGCTCACATGTCTTTTAGATTGCACTCTCATGCTCACATGTCTTTTGGATTGCACTCTCATACTCACATGTCTTTTGGATTACACTCACACTCACATGTCTTTTGGATTGCACTCTCATACTCACAGGCCCTTTGGATTGCACTCTCATGCTCACATGTCTTTTGGATTGCACTCCCATGCTCACATGTCTTTTGGATTGCACTCTCATGCTCACATGTCTTTTGGATTGCACTCCCATGCTCACATGTCTTTTGGATTGCACTCTCATACTCACATGTCTTTTGGATTGCACTCTCATACTCACATGTCTTTTGGATTACACTCACACTCACATGTCTTTTGGATTGCACTCTCATACTCACATGTCTTTTGGATTACACTCTCATACTCACATGTCTTTTGGATTGCACTCTCATACTCACATGTCTTTTGGATTACACTCTCATGCTCACATGTCCTTTGGATTACACTCTCATGCTCACATGTCCTTTGGATTACACTCTCATACTCACATGTCTTAGGATTACACTCTCATACTCACATGTCTTTTGGATTACACTCTCATACTCACATGTCTTAGGATTAGACTCTCATACTCACATGTCTTTTGGATTAGACTCTCATACTCACATGTCTTTTGGATTGCACTCTCATACTCACATGTCTTAGGATTAGACTCTCATACTCACATGTCTTAGGATTAGACTCTCATACTCACATGTCTTTTGGATTGCACTCTCATACTCACATGTCTTAGGATTAGACTCTCATGCTCACATGTCTTAGGATTAGACTCTCATACTCACAGGCTCTTTGGATTGCACCCGTTGGGTTGCACTCCCTCGTCGAGGAGGCCGCTCTTCTACTCCTTTTCTACAGTTACATGCTAATTTCTCACATTAACATCACCAGCCCCGGCCACTTCTTCAAAACCCTTGAGCTACACCCATTTCAAACCTTTTAAAACAGTCTGCCTCAGACGCAGACCATGCTTTCCCACCTGACGATGGACGCTTGTGTTGCGCCCGAAACGTCGTGATTTATTTTATTTTCTGCCTACGTGACTTTACCGAAAGAACCAAAGAGTATGGATTCCTGCAATCACGAAAGCTTCAAATCAAGATAAGTAATGATAAAACAATATTTAGCTAAACGGGTGATATTATTACCGTCGACCTTATTTTGCATGACATATCGTATCACATTCCAATTGCCACATTCCAGCAACCATAACGTGTAGCGGACACAAATTGCACTGCAAGCAGACACTCGTCATACAAATGACAAATACCGTGAACACGGTTGACCTGCTGAACGGAAAACTGTATTTGCAAGTCGCGCTAATGGAGCAAATCCACTTCAAGTACAGAGTCCGTGAGTGTGCAATTAATGAAGCAATCGGCTCAGCAGCAGGAGTGGTGGTAATCCCGAGGTTGAATTGCCTCGTTGCATTCAGGTGCCCATAGGGGTCAGAGCACTGGTACGATGCTCGTGTGCGTGACGTATTGTCGATAGCCGCTCATTTTTCCGCTATCAAAAGCCAAGGTGTCTCCCTTGCTCAACCAAGCAGGAGTCATTGGTTATCTGCACGAGCAGAGCTGAGTCAGTTTTAGAAGTTATACATTAATACGAGAGGGGGACAGGTCCCTCTGAAGTGCAAACACTGACGTGAGCCATTGGCCGAGAATCAAACTCAAGCCATCAGGTTCACAGCCCAATGTGCCAAACATTCAGCGACCGCTCCCCTAAAGGGCACACAATCCAACATAACCTGATAGGCATGCATCAGTATCAATGGGGGTTTGTTATAGTAAGTCTAAAGCATTTACACAGCGAGGACGGTGTGATACATGAGGGCCCATTTTCTACAAATGACTCAATTGGGATCATACGAAGCAATCATCGCCACCTACTGGTTGACCCTCACCTGGCTAAACAAAACACAACTCGAAACTGCAATATGTCTGACAAGCGCGCATTTTGCCTTGAAACCCGTTTCCACGCATTTCAACCGCGACCTTTTTTTCGTGACAAAACCCCGAGGTGCATGCTAGGGCGCGGAGCAGCGCTGGGGTGGGACGGTGCGTCGAGTCTCACCTGCGAGCACAAGCTGGCCTCGTCGTGGAAGTATCCGCGCATGAAGTCACAGTGCTCTCGTGTCGTTAGCTCGCACCTACGGGGAGCGCGGGAATACGACGCACACTCATCCAAACCATCACGTGAACTCCGGTCATCCTCGCGGCAGCCGGCCATCGAACAAAGACGGTCACCGCATCGAGCGCTTTCAGATGCGCTTCTGCGGCTGTCTGGAACGCTGTTCCTTCTGACACTAGGAATCCACTGGAGCTGTGCACTTTAAAATGTAGATTGAAAACTAATTTCTTTAGATCTGCTTTTTGTGTTTAATTTGTTGTCCTTCCACCGCACCTCCGATTAGCACGGTTGGCTACGTATGGTGCAAAAGAAGTTCAACAGAGATATATTCAGACACGGGGCTTTACAACACGAATGCACATCCCATACCAGTACCCTTGTAAAATTAAAAACAAACATTTTATTTACGCGGAGAGACGCATATATAATGTAATGATGATTAGTTTTTTATATAAGCGTCGTTTAATGCAAATTGCATCTCGCAATCGCTGAACAACTACAGGCTGGAAGGCTGCCAGGCGGTGAGCCGACACCAACAATTACTCTGGAGTTCTTTATATATTAAGATGTTTTCAGCCGATTAGTGAGTTGGGAGGAAAACCGGAGCACCCGGAGGCAAAACTCCATCCCATACAGAAGGAACAGATGAAGTCAGTCCACACTTTTCCGTACTGTATTCTGCTGCCAAGCCATTGCCCGAATCGTCGCCGATTATATATTTTTCATTCAAAGGCCAACGCTGTAATGACGAATGTGTGTGAGTTTTTGTTATGTTTGTATGTATGTATGCACACACGGATTAGCTTCGATCAAAAACCGGAGGCCTATTAGAGGCAGCTTCAATTGAAGCTTGGGGCCCGGAGTAAAGACGAGCGGCCACCGCGCTCACCTGCCCTGGGTGCCGAGGCAGCAGGGTCTGCCCGTCACCTCGCAGTCCATGTGCGGCAGCTGCGTGTGGTTCCCCGCACTCTTCTTCACGCAGATCTGAGGGTGCCCGGCAGAGCACAACCGAGACAGCACGGAGGTTGAGCTCCACGCTCGGACGAGCACGCGGGGTGGGGTGCTCATCTCTCTTTGGTGGTGCCTCAGCCCGTGGTGGAAATCACAAAATTTGTCTGATGGGCGCCAGTCTCTCCGTTTTCCACAAAGCGGTGCTAACTCTATCAATTCTTGAAGGAGGATGAGGTGATTGGACCCAGCACTCCCCCCCCACACCCTGCACTGGGAATTGAACTGATGAGCCTTCCAATTGTGAGTTACTTTTCGAATGTGGTCCCTTTGCACCATCAGACTGTCTATGTGCCTGTAAATATATACCAACATGTATCCACGCATGTGTATGTTCATTCGATTTGCGTAAATTCACTGTCTGCTCAAGAACTTGTTTTTTTCATATTGTCAATGTGGCGGCCACGAGTGGCTTCAGGGGTAATTCAAACCCATTACCTATGTGACTTACACACACACACACACACCGAAAAGAATCAGTTATTCCACGTGATATTCAATGCGAGCATCATGAGCTCGGGACTCGATGTTCGTCACTTCATTGATGCCGTCGTTGCTTCGATCGTTTGGCGTTGCGTCTCTCGGGCTGCGGACGGCCCCGGTGTTGAATCACTCACCGGCCACTCCGTGATGTTGTCCGGCCACTCGTGCGGCAGGGAAGACGCGGGCTCCTCACAAACCCTGCACGGCAACAGGGAAGTTGAGTAAAAGTCAAGTCAACGCATGTTGTTTCCTGTGTATGTGTGCTGAACTTCTTTAGCACCGTGTGTAGCCAACCGCGCTCATCGGACGTGCGGGGGAAGGACGACAAAACGAGCGTATCACGAGCATATCACCCAGAATGCACACAATCGCACACAATTTCAGAAGCTAAGCCGGCGTGAGCCTGGATAATGCATTGATAGGTGACCACCAAGCATGCCTTGGTTGTGATTGGCAAGCAGCGGGGCCTATGCTACACTGTGGGCAGCAGAGGGCGTTGCAGCAGAATGAATTATTGCACTGTAATTCTATGCTACGACGTCAACGTAATGCAGTCCCTCAGCTCTTTGTTTCATGTCAGAGTGATCCCTTTACCAGTCACAGAGGGACATTCCTTCGTCTCAGGACAAGACTGATAATACGACAATTGAGATATATTTGGTGATGAAGGATAAAAACAAATATACGGCATTCATAAACACTGGGTGAAGAAACTTGCCCCAAAGGTCGTCTACTGCGGTGATGGAGCTACATTAAATCTCCCCGTGTTTAGGCGTTCGATGGATTGCTACAACAAAGGACGGTGAGATATGGGGAGGCCTTAATGCAATAGTGGATGTGATGATCGCTGATGATGATGGTGGGGGAAGGTGTGAACCATACCTGGGATCCTGACCACACACAGCTCCTGATGTTCTGGGCCTCTTGTCCTCCATTAGCAGTAGGCTTGACTCTGGCCACTTAATCCAATTTTCCAATGTTTTCTGGAAAGAAAAGCCATAACGATGAATGTCATTTGCCCCCCCCCCCCCCCTCAAGAGTATTATAATTTACACAAATAAATATTTTCCAGGAGTGTTGAGTCTACAATGGTAAAATAATCCCCATGTAGGCAACGCAGCCTGTTGGGGTAAGTGCTGAGAGCGAGCATCTCTGAAGATCTGGCACGACGCGCAAGGTGGTGGTGTGTGGCCAGCACCATGCTCGGCCACCTTTGTTTCCCCAAGTGCTGATGTTTACACACCGCACCACGTGCTGATTTAAGACCGAGTTGAACTTTGGGAAAGCCTACGGCTGATTCAGATAATCGCCACTGATGTTAGCCCCAGCCGGGAATTAAACTCGGATGCGCCGGGTTCATTGCAACTTTCTTAATTGACCAATAAACATTTAGCGGTCGTAGATATAAGTAATTGGAACAGTAAAGTAATATATTCCTCAATATATGTTAAAAAAGCCATAATTAGTCGGCATTTGAGTCTATGGGGTCAGTTTAATGGGATGACCTACATTGCTGAAAGGCAACATTTTAACTCGCTCGCAATTTATATTCTCTGTCTCAGCATTCCGTGCGTCTGCGTTAAGCTTATGCGAGACAGTTTGATACATACACGCCACCAGCAGGGACGTACTCTGCGATAAATCACAACCACCGCTTTATGTAAATGCATCGGGTCATGTTGCAGCCTATAAATAAATACAACGCACAATGACATTTAGGGCACTGACACTTGAACTTGAACAAACGGGTGACTGACACCGTGACGGATGACAAGTGGAGGTGATGGTGCTCGCCTGTGCTCGCCTGTGTGTCACTCAACCCATGACACCTGGGTCTGTTCCATGACCTCCTGCCAGCGGGCCTACGACACTTCACGTGGCCTCAAAGAGCACCTAGCATGGCAAAAGTACCGTGGTGGCATCACCGCCAGTTAGTGGCGTATGGCGGTTGTTGTTGTTGTTGTGTACGTGTGTTGGATGATAGCGACAATATAGGAGAGGCTTTGTCGACGGTGACACTGAGGAGATGGCTGCAAAACCAAGAGGCGGAGGAGCGTCGGGTGGATCAAACACAGCAAATACGGATAGCATAGACACGGTAGAGCCCTTTGCTGGATTAATTCGTTAAGGCCCTGGTGCATGGTAGAGTTAAAGGAACTTCCTTAGAGAAGACTGACCAGCGCAATTGGGGGGGAATGGAGGAAATTGCTTTCAGTTGTCATGGGGTCTCTAGGTAATTAACCTAGCATTCAGGGGCTCCTGCAGAAAAGCTGCCTTTGCCTACATCTGTTGTCTGTTATAAAGTAAATTCACAAAGAAATTTGAATTAATAATTCACTCATGGATGCATGCCTCCCAATCTGTCAGTCATTAGGTTTGTTTGACCATATCTTTATCATGGGATCTCCTTTGCCAGTACCAAAATATGATCATAGGTTTTCCCCCTTTTTTCTGGCAAACAAAACGAAGAAAGCTGTCTCTGGTGTGGACCAATCAGTTTCAAGGACAATGCCAATATATTTTGGGAGTATGTTTTTTGTTTGCATTCTGACCACAAGCATTGTGGTTAATGCAGACACGATTCCTTGTAAAAGGTTTCAGTTTGGAGAAAAACCTATTATCATTGTTTGACCATGTTGATCGGTGGAGATTGATGAAAAGGGACTCTCAAGAATCGTTTGAGATGTCACTCACAAGTGACATTAGCCATGACCAGGAATCAAAACTCAGGCCGCTGGGACACGTGGTTAGCTGGCAGCTCTTCCAACCAACCGCCAGCCCCACCCACTTCTACATAGCCACGCCCACTCAACAGCTATCTCTGGCCACAGTGAGCACAGACGGTCCCCTCCTGAACGAGTGGGACGTCCAAAGCCCCACTGCATCGACCAAACCAGAATGTTTGTCAGTTTTTTTTGTTTCTGAGTGCGCGGATCTCACCGAGCACTCGTCGCCGGTCGTCTGCACGCAGCCCGAGCCGTCGTTGCGCACGCAGCAGCCCGTGAGCGCCTCCTGCGCCCGCTGACGCGCCAGCGTCTCGCCGAGCGCCGCGTCGGGGCGCATGCACGGCACGAACTTCGCCCCCAAGTGCGCGAGGGCCTCCTGCGGCGGAGCGGTGTGCGTGCAGCGGAGGATCAATCGCCGCGGGGCGCAGTCACGCGCGCACGCGCGCATGCATGCGCACAGCAAACAACAGCAACGACCGACATTCGTCACTTAAGTGGCGGGAGACGTCACCATAGAGCTTGTGCCAGGCTCAGTGCACTTTAAGGCCGCGGCAAGTGTCGAACGCCTGCTGGTTCACGGGACAGACCCAGGTGCCATGGGTTGAATGACTGACACGCTCGCACGCGCTGCATGTACACACGCGCGCACACACGCGCACACACAGACAAAACGCGGTCGTTGCCATGCATTCCATCATCAAGTGTACACGTACGCACGTACGGCCCTCTTGTAAATCCACTGCTAGATGAGGGCCTTCCCATGCTGTGTACAGCATGGGAAGGCCAGTGTGTTTTGGTGTAGGCGGTGAGCATGGATGCGGGAGTGTGGAAATGTCAACGTGTGTACATCAGTGGTGCCGTATAATAACGCGTTCAAAAGAAGTTCCCGCAAGAGCACGAATAAATAAATAAACTAATCCTGACATTCTCAATCCACCAATGACGAAGGCTCCCCCACGTCGTGTTGTTGGTCATGGGATTTGGTTGACCGTGCCCCCCCCCCCCCCCCCCCCAGTGTGGGTTGGCGAACGGGTGGGGAGGGTGCGTGACTGGCAGAGAGAATCACTCTTGGCCACGGGTGTTAGCCGTGGCTGGGTCGCAGTGCACTAACCATTGCGCCACCACTCCAAGAGGTAAAATGCGCCGTAATATTCACTTGTTCACGAGAGAAGCAACCGGTCGGTACCAATGGGCAAACTTTGCGCGTTGTAAACGCTGGAGCGGGAATGGAATTGGCCGAAAGTGCACACTTACCGAGCTGGGTCCGATCCAAAAGTTTTGCCTCTGGTCATATATCACATCTTCATAGGAGCCTTTGCTCCTGAGAATCTAAATCACACAGAATACAGCAGAATGCACGTTCTTAAAGGGCCACGTCAAGTGTCAGTGTTGGGCTGTCTAGACCTGTGTCTACATCAGCCATACGAAAGAAGCAGTAATACAATCGAGGGGTGACGTGGTCTCATTTATGCGAAAGAATAAGACCACATTGATGTGACGTGGTCAAGTAAATAATAACCACAGCATTGTTAAGAGCGCTCTGAGCATCGCACACCCAAGAGTTTGCGTGGTGGCGGCACTCACAGTGGCGCTGGTCTGCTGCTGCGTGAAGCCGATGGGAGCGAGGCCGTAGATGGTGACGGTGAGCACGGTAATGAGCACGTGCACAAACGTGACCCAGTAGGTGAAGTACGCCCTGCAAAGGACGCACGGCACGATGGTTAGCGGAGACGCGACGAACATGTGACCTTACTGCCAGCGGGACTAGCTGCAGACAGGTAAGGCCCACTTAGCTATATAGTTATTTTTCAGAAGAGACCTGCCCACAAATGTAACTTATCATGTGGTGATGTATAGCGGCCAAATACTCTCAATGCACGTTTCTAAATGTGGAGAGGAAAACCGGAGGACCCGGAGAAAAATCCACGTGATCACGAGGAGAACACGCAAACTCCAAATTTCTAGGTGTAAGGGTCAGGATCGAACCCATGATCTGCTGCATACCAGGCAAGGTAGTTAACATCTCGTTACCGTGGCACTCCACCACAGCTGCGGACACGAGCTCGCTGAGGACATAAAAAGATCTGTGACCCATGCAATGAGGGTGTCTTAATCTAGTGGCTTCACCAAACAGCTTTCACAAAAAAAATACTAAATTGATGAAACACACTCTTTAAATGGCAAACTCCATTCCAATTTCAATGAAGACATTTCCACCTTGGAAATTCCACTAATGATTGCCATCCGATTCTTAGGCTCACGATGCATGCATCAATTCACGTCACGTGGCCCCTGCAGGGACCCGTGGCAGCCACATTCGCCGCAACGCAAAAAAAAAACCCCGAAACGATTCTTGAAACGCACCGCGACCCGGATTCGTGAGAACTCAGCTTCATCAATCGATACATGTAACTTTTTTTAGGCTTCGTATTTATTTTGTCACTTCCATACACGATGGATGCACTATCCCCCTCTGTGGCTTCATACTGAACGGGTAAGCCGAAGTGGAGCAGCTGCTGCTGTTGTGCACGGCCTTTCCAGCAGATGGCAACAAAAACACAACAGACACAACGCACCCATTTGTCACGCGTCAATGCCTTGCACAGATTATTTATGTTCCCATGATGTACTACTCTGTCGTATGCGTGACCGCGATACTTTTGGAGAAAATCGGACCTCTCACTCCCATCAGGGGATGATCGAAGCTGCGCTGTTCAATAAAGTATTGTAAAACGATTACGGTACGTTGATTCATGAAGGCCTTGCACTTTAAAAAGAACCCCACGAGGATAAAAGCTCAGCGAGCTGTGAAGTCCTCGTACACAGTACAGCCACGAACAGACCAACGATATCTGTTGTATAAGGTTAAGTTCAAGAGGTCACTGCAGCCATTGCCGTCGATGTTACCACACTCCGCCAGTGCTTGCTTCATTCATTCTGCTAGATCCCTTGTCTGCTGCACAGCCGTGTGTATATGTATGTTGAACTTTTTTAGAACCGTACCTAGGCCCACCGCGCTAATCGGAGGTGCAGGGGAAGGACAGCAAGCCAAACACATTGAGCAGTTCTAAAGAAATGAGTTTTTCAATCTAGATTTAATAGTGCATTTCTCCAGTGTCTTCTCAATATCGGATGGAAGAGTGTTCCAGACGGCCGCAGAAACGCTTCTGAAAGCGCGCAATGTGGTGACCGTCTTTGTTCGATGTTCGAGCCAGTCAATGCCCTGATATATCAAAGTCTGCTCGAACAGGCTCCTACCGTAAGGCTTCAGGCCTACCCCACTGGCCCTCTGGGTGCCACTCCAATGGCTTTGTCGGTGACCTACCCTCCTCCATCCTGAAAACAAGCCCTATGTTTAACAACCTCCTTTTCTCGAATACACCCCACGCTCTCTTGCCACGTTCGTTTCTGAGCTTCCCGGTAACGTAAGCGCTCCTCCTGCCGTGAAATTCCAAGCGTCTTGCGTAAGATTTTTTTGTTCAAGTCGCTTTGTCAAAGTACAGCTCTCTGATCCGTGAAGGAGTGTGCACACATTACTCAGTCCCCAAACAAAACATTGATGTGTTTATATACGTGACAAAAACAAATGCAGTAGTATTACCTGCCAGGTAGATTGCGGTCTACCTATGTTGAATTAACATTTAATATATTTGTGGTGGAGTGGAGGCACGGCGGAGCGGTTGGCACAGCGAGTAGCGCCCTACATGATGAGTTTGATTCCCAGCAACAGTTTTTTGTCGCGATAATGATGATGGTCGTGATGGTGGTGGTGATGGTGGAGGCAGTGATTGCAGTTACGGCGATGACAGCGGAGTACATTGACGACGACGCTGATGCAGGCCGCTCCCCGCACCTGTGATCCTCAAAGTCCTCCATCTCGTGGTGCCGCTCCTCGTGCTCCCGGCTGGTGAAGCTGCCGCTGCGCCGCACGCTCGCGTGCCCGGCGATGCGGCCCAGCAGCCCCGTGCCGTAGCCGTGCCCGTGAGCGTCGCCGTGCCCGCTGGTCGGGCGCAGGTCCTGCAGCACCAGCGAGCGGACGACGGGAGTGATGCGCTGGCCACGCGGACGCCCCACGCTCACCACCTCCTGCCGCAGCGGCACCTTGGGCTGCACGGGGGTTCCGCCGCCGCCGCCGCCGCCGGTGCCGCCGCCGATGCCGCCGCTGCCGCCCCCCTCAAGGCTCTCGCGCTGCTTTCGCCAGCCCCGCTCCATGGGGCTGTCAGGAGCGAAGGGGAGAGTGACGAGAGGAGAGACGCGGGACGCGGGTCACAGGTTGCTTCCGGGTGGCTCAAGGGGTCGGAGACGCCGACATCCTAAGTTCGAATGCGGACACAACACCTCAGGTCACACTGGGCTCTTAGAGTGTAGCGAGTTGATGGGCTCTCAGCCTGGTCAACCGGCGACTGCACAAAAAAGTACACGACGCCAATTTTGCCTCACGTGGCTAAATTCCCGCTCTGAGATCAAACATTTCCATTTGATTGATTCGTGAGCAGCACGCTTTGGCCACAGGAGATAAAAGGTCTGCTCATAGTGTGGATACACGGAACTTTTGAAGTGACCTCATGTGACATCATCTTCCAGGGCCGTTCTCTTGCACAGGGTTGATGCACTGCTGGCTGCAGAGTTTGGAATGGAAACGAACTCGACTTTTAACCCCGAAACGATTGCTCAAGCACCATGGCGTGTGGAGTTGCGAGGTGAAGAGGGGGGGGGGGGTGGAACAGCATCGAACACGATGGATGGAGCTGGAGCCATGGACCTGCGGTTGGGCAGAGGGAACTCTAGAAGAAGATCATTTGCACAAAGCTACACTTACACAATGTGACTTCACATTCGGGCTCATACGATGAAACAGCGAAGCCAAAGTGATTCTACGAACAAGTGAGCGTTGAGTGGTCCTCATGGCCGTTGGTCGTAAGAAGCCCATGGCAGCAAATATTCCGTATGTCTATGGGGAGGATCAGTCTTGCCGCAGGACAGCCTCGATTCATTTTCCCAAATGCGATCCTCTTCTTTTAGCCACCAAGGATTGGCGACGGACTTGAGTCGCCTCCGGTCAGAATTTTCATTTTTCGATTCTCTCCAATCGTGAGCCAAGTGCTTCGTCAAGGTTCAAACTGGCTGCATATGCTGCATTTGCCCAACCAAGCTGAAAAAAAAATTCATCTCGAAATGACAACGCGACACTTTGTAGCACTCCCACCACAAACACAAAGAGCAACTGAGTGAAAAACTGCAATTAAAAAATATATATAATTTGGCCTCTAGGACCACAAAAAAATAAACAAAACAGACAAGTCTCTTGTATCATTGCCACAAAAAAAAAAGAACTGCCTTCTGGACAAATGTTTTCCATCAGTTTTAACTCTGATGCCAAAGTAACACAGCTCGCATTCATGTACCAAGTCACACCCTGCTGACGGGCCTCAGAAGAGGTTGAACCGATTCCAGGGTGTGCCTGCTTGAAAAATGCGACGCGAGTAAATGGTGTGACCTGAAGGCCTCACGACATGTATGCATGTACGTTGAACTTCTTACGCACCGTACGTAGTGCCAATCGGAGGTGCGGACACAAATAAATAAAAAAAATCCCCTCTAACGTGATCTCAATTGCGATATCCAGTGTCGCGTCATGAGACCGAACGTCCGTTTGGATGCCTTCTGCCCAAAAGTGCAACCCAACGAGTTAGAGAACAGCGGGTGGAAGCGGACATCACAGAGCTACCTCTGAAATTCCTTCAAGGGGGGGGGGGGTGGCGATTTTCTATCTGTCCTGTCACTGCGAGTAATGATTGTCACGTGACAATTTAACTGACGTTTATAATTCTCAAAGCTGGTCATTGAGCTAACACGTAGGCTTTCGCGACCCAATATCATCCATAATAGAGTTTTTTTGGGTTAGATCGTGTAAATATATAAATGTGTCGTTAAAACCCGCCACCACCCGACACAGCCAACTAGTAAGGGTTGTCACGTAAACGGAACATGGCAATTCGTCACTTGCACTCGCAGCCTTTATAAGGAATGAAACAGACTTTGACTCAACTTTTCCCTCCAAGTTAAATACACATTGACAACTCTCGCCAATTCCGTGATGACTATTTAAGGTGCCTTATGGTGCAAGCGAGGCTAGGTTGTGGCCGACAGAGTATGGTGCAGAAAATGCACCGCTGTGCTATGGTACTATGCTTCCACATTTACGCTTTCCGCCTTTTCCAACTCGCACGAACCAGCATGGTAGACTATTGTAAAATAACGCCCGGGACTCGCACGGAATGGGGAGGCCTTCATCCAGCGGTTAATTGACAAAGACGGCTGTACATACATGTGCCACCTCATGCTATATAAAGTGTACGTTCCGTGTATACATCTGCTGATTTCAATGTAAGATTTACATGTTGCGTTTGCAATGTGGCACATTAGTGGCACTCACTTCAGCCCCGTGTCCGGCTCATCGGCGCAGCACACGGCCACATTGATTTAAAAAAAAAGTGTGGTTCGTGTACTGTACACGGTATGAGCAGGTTCTGGGTAAGGGTAACCGGATACTCACAGCATCTGACGGGTGCTCTCCAGCTGAGCTGGGTCCAGGGCCGACCCCGTCAGTGCCGAACCGCGGTCCACTGAGTAGTCCGCCGTGTTCTGCGCGTCCTTGGGTTCCCCCGGGTACGGCCTGTCCTCCAGAAAACCCTGCGAGTGCTCCTGCACACGCACGGGCAGCGACATTCCACAATTAGTCACGTCGCACCGTCCAAGCAACCACGCCGCGGACTTGCCGAACAACAAACCATGCCACAGTCATTCGGTGCGACAATGCGTACCGTGCCACCTTATCCCGTTCCACCGATAAGAATGCTACACTACGCCATGGCACCCCGCATCATGCCACACCACCTTAACATACCACGGCCTTGCTGAACAACAAATCATGCCACAGCCATTCCGTGCAAGAATGCATACCATGCAACCTCACCCCATTCCACAGAAAACCAGATGACACTGCACGATGTCACCCCGCATCACACCACACCACCCCTAACCATACCACGGCCTAGCCATCCCAGATAGCACACCGTGTCAAATCGCCCACCACCCAGCAGTATAAAAGGGTACACCATAGTCATCTTCTTTGGTTCTACATGACTTTACCGAAAGAACCAAAGAAGATGAATCATTGCAGTCACGAAAGCTTTAAATCGAAATTTACACCATAGTCAGTCAATCGGCAGGTCATATGGGTTGGGGTAAAGTGCGCTCCAACCTCTTCCTAGACGTGGAAGAGTAGGCCAAAAAATACCCCCTAGAGGGGTCCTCAAGAGCTCCCTCTATTGAAGGCCCTTCGGCTACGCAGTGCCGTGAGCGAACATATTCCGGACTGCACCTTTATCTTTTACAACTATTATTGTAGGCCATCCGCACGGAGATCCTTACACCAGTATGAATCCATGGCTCACCATGTTGAAGAAGGCCGTGTCCAGGTCGTCGATACAGGTCAAGTACTCGTCCTCGTGCAGGATGGAGGGTGCGAAGCTCCTGCGGTTGGGGTTAGGCTTGGAGAGCTTGCCATCCCACTCCGTGTGGCCCTGCAGAACAGCGGGTCGTTTCAGAATAAAAAAACAAAAAGGTCCATTACCACTGTGAGCGAGACCACATGCGTCGATTATTATTAATCATGGGAATGACCACTGCTGCTTGTTAATCCACTGCTGGCTGGATGAAGGACTCATGTGCTGTATCTATCACGGAGGTTGTTTCGGCCGTACTTCTGCCGTTCGGGTTAGCGGAGGGAGAGGAGGCACAGGAACCGGTTCAGGCGTCACTCGCCATTCAACAACCCCTGTAGCGTCGGGGGCTGAGCACCCCCACCCCGCCCCTCCCCTGCTAAGGGCTCACCCCCCCCCACCCCACCCCTTCTAAATTCTTAAAGTAAAACATTTTTTGGTCCAGCCCTTTTCTCCTAAGAGCTACATCAGAATGCAATCATAGACATGCGTAGATCGTATCGTTACTCATGCCGTTTTAGCGTTTGACATTTGTTTAAAGTTTGTTAAAAACTGACCGTGTCGTGCCCCCCACCCTGAGTTTTTTTCTAGTCCCCCTTGTAACAAGGTCACACCACAGGTCTGTCGCCACTGACCTTGTCCTGTGGGTCAATTGACCTTTAGCCATGGGGCTGTGGAATTTTCACCACTTTTTCTGAATTGTCAGCACAGATAAGCACTGCCCAACCAAACGATACTGCATTATGGAAAAAAAAAACCTTTACTCAATATATCCTGCTACTCCAAACAATCGCAATGAGAAAATAAAAAATGGGATGCTCCAATGTGGCCAAAATTTAAAACATGTGTGCACAGCCTCGTAAGTGCTGATTAGAGAAAGTTTGCGTCTCCGGTGGGATTTGGAGGCCAACCTCAGTTTTGCCATTGGTTGAGGCATTCTATTAACCAAACGGGGGGTGGGGTAGTTTTAAACAAACAGATGTTTTGTAATTATGTCCCATGATGACCCAGAGATTTATTTTCAGACTGTATGGTAGGCAACATTTTTCCCATGTAATTTTCCACCCCCTCCATTTTTTTGGTGTGTCCGACAAAAAAATTATATTCCCAGAGTGGGTGGGGGGAATGTCCCTTCACAAGAAACAGATCCTGACCCCCTCAGGACCAAACTGGAGCCAAGCCAGCCGGGAACTCTAGCCAGTAGTTATCTGCTGCATTCGAACTGTTTGTGATCAGCCATAAATAGCCCACATTGCTACCCCCTCTTTTAACCGGGATAACCTCAGAGCCAGTCATGACATCATGGAATCACAGCGGCATAGGCTGGCATCCAGGCTTTCATCTCTCACTAAATATTATCCAGGTCTCTGGTAGACTGCATTAGGTGGCATGCGATGAGCAGCCGCAGCCATTCCATTTATTGACACGCAATGATTGGCTGAAAACATGTTGATATATAGAGGACCGCAGAGCTTGGCCAATTGCTGCTAATGGCTCACTACCTAGCTGCCTTCCTACATATATGTGGTTCCTCAGCGATTGTGAGATGAAATTTGCATGAACGACGCTATGAAAAAAGTATTTGATCCCCTGCTGATTTTGTACGTTTGCCCACTAACTAAGAAATGATCAGTCTATAATTTTAATGGTAGGTTTAATTGAACAGTGAGAGACAGAATAACAACAACAAAAATCCAGAAAACACATGTCAAAATTGTTATCAATTGATTTGCATTTTAATGAGGGAAATAAGTATTTGACCCCCTCTCAATCAGAAAGATTTCTGGCTCCCAGGTGTCTTTTATACAGGTAACGAGCTGAGATTAGGAGCACACTCTTAAAGGGAGTGCTCCTCATCTCAGCTTGTTACCTGTATAAAAGATACCTGTCCACAGAAGCAATCAATCAATCAGATTCCAAACTCTCCACCATGGCCAAGACCAAAGAGCTCTCCAAGGATGTCAGGGACAAGATTGTAGACCTACACAAGGCTGGAATGGGCTACAAGACCTTTGCCAAGCAGATTGGTGAGAAGGTGACAACAGCACTGTCCTACCAGACAGTCTCGTCCCTTCACCTGATGAAGGCCGCTTGTGTTGTGGCCGAAACGTCGTGAGAATATTATTGTGTTATTTTATTTTATTAATTTATTATTTTATTCTCATTCTACGTGACTTTACCGAAAGAACCAAAGAAGAAGGTGACAACAGTTGGTGCGACTATTCGCAAATGGAAGAAACACAAAAGAACTGTCAATCTCCCTCGGCCTGGGGCTCCATGCAAGATCTCACCTCGTGGAGTTGCAATGATCATGAGAACGGTGAGGAATCAGCCCAGAACTACACGGGGGGATCTTGTCAATGATCTCAAGGCAGCTGGGACCATAGTCACTAAGAAAACAATTGGTAACACGCTACGCCGTGAAGGACTGAAATCCTGCAGTGCCTGCCAGGTCCCCCTGCTCAAGAAAGCACATATACATGCCCGTCTGACGTTTGCCAATGAACATCTGAATGATTCAGAGGGCAACTGGGTGAAGGTGTTGTGGTCAGATGAGACCAAAATGGAGCTCTTTGGCATCAACTCCACTCGCCGTGTTTGGAGGAGGAGGAATGCTGCCTATGACCCCAAGAACACCATCCCCACCGTCAAACATGGAGGTGGAAACATTATGCTTTGGGGGTGTTTTTCTGCTAAGGGGACAGGACAACTTCACCGCATCAAAGGGACGATGGACAGGGCCATGTACCGTCAAATCTTGGGTGAGAACCTCCTTCCCTCAGCCAGGGCATTCAAAATGGGTCGTGGACGGGTATTCCAGCATGATAATGACCCAAAACACACGGCCAAGGCAACAAAGGAGTGGCTCAAGAAGAAGCACATTAAGGTCCTGGAGTTGCCTAGCCAGTCTCCAGACCTTAATCCCATAGAAAATATGTGGAGGGAGCTGAAGGTTCTAGTTACCAAACGTCAGCCTCGAAACCTTAATGATTTGGAGAAGATCTGCAAAGAGGAGTGGGACAAAATCCCTCCTGAGATGTGTGCAAACCTGGTGGCCAACTACAAGAAACGTTTGACCTCTGTGATTGCCAACAAGGGTTTTGCCACCAAGTACTAAGTCATGTTTTGCAGAGGGGTCAAATACTTATTTCCCTCATTAAAATGCAAATCAATTTATAACATTTTTGACATGCGTTTTTCTGGATTTTGTTGTTATTATTCTGTCTCTCACTGTTCAAATAAACCTACCATTAAAATTATAGACTAATCATTTCTTTGTCAGTGGGCAAACGTACAAAATCAGCAGGGAATCAAATACTTTTTTCCCTCACTGTAGACTGGACGTGATGCGCCGGTGTGTTAATATTTTCCCGGTCACTGGTCTGGATAAACCTGATTGAAATGAAGCCCTGTGGCATCAATCTGCAAAGTACCTTCGTCTTAGAGAAATCAATTTCGAGTGAGCCCACCGCATTAAAACAATGATCAGCCACGGCCGAGGTATTGGTCCTACCGTGTTTCAGATCTGCCTTATGTTCACGAACACGGTCCGAGACATGTCGCTTAATTTGCCCAATGTAACTACTGTCGCAGACGCAGCTTAGATTGTAGATGCCGGGGTATTGAATGTCAGAGATCACATCCTTCACAGATGGGATCAGATCACAAATTTTATGTACTGTGTTAAATCGAACCTGGATCTTGTGTTTGTTCATGATTTTGGAAATCTTTTTAGTGACCCCTGCTATGTATGGCAAGGTGATGGTTTTGATTGGGTCCTCAGATGGTTCTTTCTCAACGGTTGGGGATGTAGCTTTACGGATTGTGTAGTCTGAATATTCATTCATCTTGAGAGCTTGGTGTATGTTTTACAGTTCACTGGCTAGGTGATGACGGTCGGAAATACATCGAGCTCTATGGTGTAGAATTTTGATGAGGGAATTCTTCTGGGATGGATGGTGGTGGGAGTCAGGTTTTAGGTAGGCATGTGTTGCGACCGCTTGTGTTGCGATTGAAACGTCGTAGTTTTTTGTTATTTTTTGTTATTTTCTTTGAACCTATCTACGTGATTTTACTGAAAGACCCAAGAATATGAATTCATGCAGTCATGAAAGCTTTAAGTCATTGATTCTTCTGTTCACAATGCATGCATCTCATCATGTGTATACGATTTGACTATTTAAATCCATTTAATTTGCATCTAATTAGTTCGATTCAGCCACTAGAGGCCCTATCATTCAACAATGCATATAATTGCGGCTCATATTAAAATATATTTGTGATTTCCATGCAATTCATCAAGAAATTTGTAGAGACAAGGTGAATATTACGTACAATTTTATCAAATATTTTATTTAACACCAGATAACAGATTCTATGGATCAAGTGAGACCAGTACCGCCAAGTAAACTGCCCATGTGCTGATGGGTTTGCTTTTGTGATGCCCTCAATCTGGAGCTGCCTCAACCACACAGAATGTGCGGGAGCTCCCTGCTCTGCTCAAGGGAGAGAGGGACTCTTTTGATGATGATCTGCGATGAAGTTCAGAACTAAACACAGCTGCTCCACTGGTACAAGAATTCCAGAAATCCCGTGGGTGCATGTAAACAAACTTTTAAAACCTTTTCGCAAGCTCGGTTGATCTTCTTGCGTATGAGTATGATCGACAGTTGCCTGTAGTATTATTGCTACGATTGTCATTAACCGACACGGTTTAAACTCAGCGGTCCTGTTCAGCGGCCGCTGCGTTTTCTTTCTCGCCGTGGTGGGCCCGATTCCCAAAGACGCACCCGGAGGAGGGCGGCGGCCGCCTTGAGGCTGAGTTTCGGGCCGGAGTCGCGGGTCCTGCCCGGAGTGACTCCGCGCCCACTGTAGCCAGAGCGGTAGCTGCCCATCGATGCGAGCGAGATAGCGCCGGGGCTCACAGGCGTTGGCGGCACGCTCACGCTGTCCATGTCGTCAGCCACGCGGAAGGCTCGCCCCCGGGCCAGCGGGTCGTAAACCTGCAACACCGTCACCACCACCACCACAGAGAGGAGAGAGAGAAAAACCTACGTCGTAAAACAAACTCCGTTTCGTGCCTCCACGTGTAAATAAAATAGATTTTTAGTCGCCGGCTTTGCGGGCCAACATCCACGGGCTTCTACGTCGTAAAGTTCACTCAAGCACGAGGTGACGAAGTGGGGGGACGCGGAGGTCAGGAGGTCGTGGGTCGAATGGCCGGTAGCCGTGGGTGGTCTTGACCTCCCGTTACGCCCACGAGCAGGTTTAGGAAGGTCACTGATAGGACGGCATTGTAACGGAACAAGCGCGCCGGAGGTTACGACCTGATTAACGACACACAGGCACGCGTTATTGGCCCCCCCCAGGGGTCTCGTAGCCGGCACAATGTGAACGGGACCGACAGCAATGAGATAGGGTTCAGTTTGTTAGCGAGGACACACGCAGCTAAAAGGGTGTAAATTTCAAGCCGGTTGATCCACATATTGCTCAGCTGGCCCTCTTTCCAGAAGTAAAAAACTAAGTGTTATTTTTCTAATTTAATTTAATGTGTACAGGTCTGTTTTTCAGTAATTTGTTGGTTTAAAGGGTTTAACAAGATTGACTTCGAATATAAATGAAACACATTGGTGAGCTATTTATTTTCGTGTAAACCTTTATATTACCGTTAAATATAAAAGAGTAGAATGCGAAGAAATGTGGCTTATTATTGCTATTTGATGAAAGTTAATGAGTGCAGTCAATCACAGTGCGTTTAATGCATTTCTTTCAGTCGCATCAGCACGTCCTCACCCCACAGTTGACACTTCCAACAACACCGATCAACGTTCCCCCTTTTAATTTGCAGATCTTACTGCTGCTTACATTAATACGTGAGCGACATGTGTGTTCTCCATTACAGATGTATCTGATCGAACCGAAAAGCGCAAGGGCCTTCAACGGGGGAAGGGAAGTGTGAATGGGAACTGCAGGAAATACAACGGCACGGCTTCTCTGCAAAAGCTGTTGCCTTTTCTCGCCGATCCGATGATCACCGGTACATTCCACGGCCGGCGGCTCGTGGACGCTACGCGAATAACCGCAACCTAAACAATTTCTTTCCTTTCTAAATGTCAGCAAGATCAACAAAATATGTTTCTTTCTGTAGGCTGGTACAGCCGTTGTCTTAACACTTGTGCAGCCCGCCGTGACACAAACACCCTCACTGCAGGCAAAGACCAGTTGGGCATTCATCACCAAATGTCACCGGAGCTAAAATTAAGAACGCTTTGTTGATGAAAAGAACGCACAACAATGGTCGTTTGACAGTGTTTTATGCTGTAATAAAAACTAGCTTTTACGTCTCTTTTTCATCTGAAAGGGAGTCTGTTTGTGTGCATCTCACTGATCTCTGGAGGAAACCTGGACTTTGACCCAAGTGCTGAGTTGGCGTTGGGGGTAGTGTTTACAAGTATGATAACATTACGAAGGTTTGTTGGTTATGCACACGGTGGCAACTGACTCATTGTTTTGAAATTTCGTAAAGGTTTTTTGGGGTTCCCAAACTCCGCCCCCTGCAAACGCAGCAGCTGATGTTTTGTCCTAGCCGCTGCTTTGCCCGAGAACCAAGGCGAGAAGTGGCCACGGGCAGACAGGCCAGGCACGGCACACGTTACGCAATTATCAAAGCGACGCACGTCGTTCACGAATCGTGAACAAAAAAAAACCCCAGAGATCGGAGGAGCACGTAACACTTCTTGTGAAATCGCACAACATACTGAGGTCACACCGGCTCGTAATCACAGAATAGGGAGCGTGATTATTATAATGATGAAATCAAACTCTGGCCCTCGAGCTACGCGCATCACCCATATGGCCACCCTGATAAAGCGTAATGCGCCCCCAGGGCTAATCGTCGTCATCGGAGTAACGTGTGGCAAGTGATGAATTACTGTCATCACCTCCACAAAGCCAGGCACTGGTGGTAATACCCCCTATTTGCAGTAATAGTACTTCCTTTAATGATAATGTTCCGGTTGAATACGTTTATTTTCATTCTAATTTTTGGACGACATTTTTTTTTAATGATCGTGTGTAAAATCGTTACGTCAGTAAGCCTGTCTGGAAGAAGATGATTGCGCAAGAGTCTTCCCCTAAAATTGTCTTCTTTCTCCGGATGACTCCACAAGAATATACTTTTGGAGGCTATGGCTTGCCTCTGATATTTGTTGACATAAGGGCCATAAGATGCAGATACTGCACTGGACAGGCAGGGCTGCCACATCAATGCGTACTACATGTTTACAATGCAGAGCCTTCAATCGCTGTAGGGATTGCATTATGGAAGGGTAATTCAACAACATAAGAAACAATCACCGATTCAGATTTATTTTCATTCATGCAATTCGAAACACCAAATATACCAACGTGTTACATTATAGTACTTATAAAAGCTACGGTAATATGTACTCAAAGACTGATTACTTTTCAAAACTAATGCTTCCAAAACTGATGAGGGTATGGGATAGGATAGGGTTAATGTTCTCATTTTATAGGGCACAGTAGCAGCTAGATAGTATTGCTTTAATACTATAAAGTATTGTAATACATTAAGTTACAATGTCTAAAAAGGCCAAATTACTTTGACGCTACTCATGTTTGTTGAGTTTTCTTTAATTTCACATGAAACTAATGCAGATACGTTTAAAGTAGATTGAATTGTCCTGGTAAATGGCAATTAAATATCAAGCGGTTTTTAAAAAAAAATTCAGGACACATAAACCATTAACGTAATAAGGGGTCACAGTTCGTAGAAGCAGAGGGCATGACACAACGAAACCAACTCACTCTGTGGGCTCGACCAATTGCGAGCCTGAGTGGGCGTGGCCACGTACAAAGTAGGCGGGACCGACCGAGCGAGGGAGGGGTTCCGCCAGCTCACCACGTGTCTTCTTGGTTGACCCTCCCAGAAATGTGGCAGCTTTATCGACGTGGCATAGGCTACGAGCGGGTAGTAGAGAGGGGTGTGGGTGAGAGTGGGGGTGAGAGTGGGGGGGGGGGTGTGGGGGGCACCTTCTGCATGCCCACGAAGAACGGCGGCGGCGTCTCGGCGCTGGCGAGCGAGATGGAGTCGTGGTTGTGCAGGTCCATCTCCTTGCGGAACTGCGCCTTGAGTTTGCCCAGCCGCCGGTCGCAGTGGCGCAAGCCTCGGCGCTGCCACTGCTGCCAGGCCTCGCTCTCCTGCGCCAAGCCGAACCACTCCGCCAGGCCGCTACGCCGAGAAAAGACGGCGCATTGATGGCAGCGGGGCAGCGAGTGGGAAAATGGGCTCTCAAATATTCACTCTCCAAACTTGATTTGAATGGAACTTCACGATAAAATACTCCACGAGTTATTTGTTTTTCGTGTATTTTTTCCACCGTAAATTTAATCCGGCCTAATAATGTAGTCAGATATATCGCATCGTGCTGGTGGCAATTTCGTAACCAACTCGTAGTTGCCTCTATGCTCAAGCAAACGAGTGCCACACTAATTTGGCATCGGAGTGATTTTCATCTGGTTGGCACGTGAACATTTTATTCAAACACTTTTTTTTGCTTTCGACCAATTTTATTCCAGTTGTGCTATCGGCATCATGTCACCAGATGAAGGTTCCAGCCAGAACTTTCTCACCAAAGTGCATCACTTCATGAGATAGAGAGCAGCCTGTTGAAGGCGATATTACCAAACTGCTTCTAAGAACCCTCCAAGTGACCTCTTATATCCCCACACTCAGAACACTCAACCTTGCCATGCCATCCTGCTATATATCATGAAGTGTCTGTCACATTAAAGTCAAACCGAAATGTTTAATTCTCAGACCTGGACATCTGTGCCGAAGTATGTGAAAAGCCAAATATATTGATGTTTTGTGTGTAATTATTCGTGCCTGGGCTGAAACCCATTATCTCTCGACACTTGAGAAGTTGATTTAATCGCGGGAAGCTGAATCCTTGATTCGAACCCAGGCCCTCGGGAGAGACCAGCTCAGTGTTGTGACCCCTAGCCTATTAAAAACCTATTTTAACTGCGTGCTGAATAGCACCACCTGGACAGTCCTGGGCCGCTCCCTTCAACCTACACTGACGAGTGTGGGTGAAATATGGTCAAATAACCCCCAAGACCGCACTCGCGTGGGAAGGCCTTCATCCAACAGTGGATTGACACAGAGGGCGGTTCGTGCGCCAATAATCGTACAGCGATGGTGGCAGCTTCATTTTGGTGAAAGCAATGAGGCACACATCAAACCGTACGGCTTTAGATTTTTTGTGGCGATGTTTACGCCGCTTATATAAAATGTACACCGTGTGACGTGTACAATGTGAATATTCGCCGGGGCTTAAGCTAGGACCCCAGTTAATTTCAAGTTTCTGCAAAGGTTACAAGAGGAATGCACATAATTGCCAGTGTAATGCCAATTCCACAGTCAGCAAATGAATTAGTTTCATTTTACTGCGACCACATGCAGCCCGATCCCAGTACGTGCCGTTTCATGCTTGATTTTGTAGTAAAGTAAATACGGTACAGAGGTTTACATTCATGCCCAATCCAAAATACACAAGGCCTATTAGGAATCGAAGGAATTGAAATCCGATTACATATGGAAATACTTGATGATCCTCATAGCAATGTTCCTAAAGCTAGTGAAGAAAAGTCCGCATTCATATGACTGGACGATGTGGTCTTTCGGATGGCCACTGTTGACTTTTATTAGCCTCAGAGGGATGATAAGCTGAGTTGACCCGCACCGGGATTGAGATTTGAAACCTCCCGTTTATTTTTATTTACGTTTTATTTTTTCCACAACTATATTGGCATCATGTCATGCACATGGAAAAATAAAATTGGGAACTCTGCAGCTACCAATGCCATGTGTTACATGAGGGGCCCCCAGAGATACTACTAGAACCTAGCAAAACTACTTTAAAAGTATCTGTTACTATTCTTTTCGTATCCACACTCTAGGCATACATTGTAATATCCTACAAAGAGTGTTCATTGCACATCAATCAAAACCAATTCTCGATTTCAGAGCTGCAATGAGCCAAATTAAGTGAAAACACGATTCCACGTGACTATTTTCGTGCACTTACTGATGATCAGGCCGAGACCACAAACTCACTGAGCTTGAGAACCAGTATCATCGTGGGTGGCCACCCAGGACCCAGGATCCTCAGCGATGCCAGCTCAGGGCATTGACCCCTGAGCCATCCTGCCACATCGGCATCGTGAGCCGCATGCTCTGCCACAGGGTGAGATTACGAACATGGCGGAGTGTTTATTCAAGTGGGGGGTACCTTTGGATTCTTTGGCCGATGGAAGGGGGCCTCTGGTAGTACGGATGCGGGAACTCGTACAAGCCAGGGAAGATCTTGCTCGGTGCCAGGGGCAAGCCGGGGCTCTGCCCATACCCGAGCCGATTTAAGTGCTGCGAACGGAAGAACAAGAAGAAGAAGAAGAAGGCCAAACACACAACTTACTTAATCGTGCGTTTTTTTTAACTGACATTTTTTTCAGAAAAGTTGACGATCTGGCTGAGTTTGGGATGCATGCAGAAAAATATTGAAATGGCTGAGGTCAAGAAAATATTTTTTTGTAAGAGACGTTACAAACTGCCTGTACTCCCCCGCAGTGCTAAGGCCTGAAACGTCCCGAAACCACTCTCGAAAAATGCCCTTTTACAGCTAAAAGGCAAAAAATAGTTTTTAAATATTTACTTGAAAGGTTTCTAAAAGTAAATGTTTCGCAAGTATACTGTACATTTGGTGAATCTTATTGCGAGAGGACGATTATTTCCTTAAGATACTGCGTACAAAGACCATTGGCTCATTGCGCGGTAATACGGTAATGGATGGATGACGAACAGAAGATATACACAGATCACATTGTGATCTCATCATTATCTCTGATGTTACAATTGCTGCAGTGTATTATAGGTGATTAAAATACGTTGCTCGAGGCCATGCAAATGTTGGCTGCAATTGGTAGTGTTTCTCGTGATGGAATGCGAACATGTGGCACAAACATTGCCAAAAGGGCAGAGAAAAACTGCCTATTTGCGACGCCAAATGCATTATCAACAGCCTGGACCTCGCCACCGCTTCACAATAACGCACAAGGAGATCCTTGCAAGTTATTTTTTTGTCGTCGTGCGGCATTTACTCAATGTGCCTACACACACACACAAAACAACCCATTGCGAAGAGTGCCTGGAAGAGTTTAACTGAATCGAAAATATTGTTTCGGAAACGGAGTACGTGGGCTGACTGTGATTAACTCGAGAATAACGACTCTGAAATCCGGCACTTCGGTCGGGATCGAACCGGCATTGGGAAGTTCTTCGTTCAGTGATGGATTGATAATAAAAGCCTGGAAATGAATACACGTTTCATAAAGCGCCTTTCAAATTTGGTAATCTCAAAGCGACTATACAGAACATCGGAGGAAAAAAACCGTAATAAAAATAAAACACTGGAAAAAAATCTAGGTTATGTGCCACGGCCATTTCCATCTCTCAGTGGGTTGTATGCCAAACTTTAGCTGCTTTATAATTGTACAGCCATTTACATTGCTTTCTAACCAACAATGGGGCTGTACTCGCTTTCGTGCAGGGCGCCACCCCTCCCCCCGAACCCCCTGCAGCATAACAAAAGGCGGCTTAACTCAGCCCTCCCCCCCACCCACGTCCCTTTCTGGCTCCCCCCCCCCCTTAACCTGTATATAATCCCGGCTGTCTCGGAGCTGTCCACTTGACACATATTCTGCTGTGACTATTCCACCTGAAGACGGAAGCTTGTGTTGCCTCCGAATTGGAGGGACACGACTTGAAAGCACAGTGGGAATAATATGCAAAGGAGGCATGCTCACAAACAGCAGGAAGGCAAGACTCCACTCATGCCTTGCATGCATGTCACGTGATCACTACATCGCATGTCCTGTGCAATACTCTCAGCCTTGTCCAATCCACCAGCTCAAAATAACTGAACGTCTTGGCCACATCGTTTAGACTTTAGACCACCAAACTCGACGAGTTTAAAATGTGGTCATCCCATCAGCTCGCAGTATTTTCTTGAGTGACGTTATTCATCGTGACGATCATCATCATCATCAGCCATGGTTAATCCACTTCTGGATGAAGACCTCTCGAAGCCGCCACCGCTTCTCATGATCCTACAATGAAACAATCCAGCCAGCACCTGCGCACGAACTGATTTTCTCTGCTCCATCTCCTCGGCGCACGTTCGCTCTCTTGAACGCATTCCACTCCTTGGCTGCCACTGCGTTATCATTCTCGACCACCGGCAACCGTCCCTTCGAAGCGACGTGTCCTACCCGAGCCCACTTACTCTCCTTAGGTGGCATTGTATTGTTAGAAATACAATATATGCGTTGACATGTTTTTGTCAGTGCCAATTGGAACGAAAATTGTGCAAATGAGCCCGGAGGAATGTGTACCGCTGGCTGAGGTCACCACCTTTCATGCACCTCCCTCCCGAGGAGGGTGTTGTAACCCGCAATTGTGCGCAAACGGGTCGCGGCGAGGCGAAGGAGTATCGGGGAGACGGCAGCAGGGAGTGGAGAAAGTAAGACTGGGGCATTGTATTTGCGAGAAGCGGCGCAGACGCTGTCTCGCCCGTGAATGTCACTGCTGCCCACACCCTGTCTCGACCGCGGCTTTGTCACGACGCAATTAGGTAATTCACTGCCTGCTGAGGGGCAATCATCTGGCAGAAGGATCGCCCACGCTTTGCGAAGACGACGCGCTTGCCTGGTTTGACTCGCATAAACATTTCCACTCGCACCTTAAAATGCCGTTGGAAAGATAGGTCGAAGATACCAGAAGGTAATTTTCCTTCCTATTTTTTTCGTCGTTATTAGGTCCGTGGGCCCCCCATTGGCTGTTGAATGGGGACCTCCGGATTAGCACGGTTGGCTACGTCCGGTGCAAAAGAAGTTCAACATACATGCAGACTGGATAGCCACGACACCGTAAATAAGCTACGGAGAGTGGCTACCAGCTCTTTGCTAGCTCCTTAGGATCAACAAATCCATTGTCACACACCCATCAATGCAGAGAGAAGCTATCCCAAGAAAGGGTAATGACTGATGAACGTTTTAGTCTGAGCACTGGGCATTTTGCCTTTGGCTGTGCTTCTTTTGTAAGCATCATTAGCTACGTATCACTTAACAAAAAAAGCCTCTTTAATAAAAATAAAGGGTAAAAAAAACCCATAATAGATACAATCACAATTGTATAATGGATGAAAAAAAATGTGCAAATTCTTACGTGTGAACTTTACAATGATTTGAGATGCCAGGCTGTTACAATGTCTTCTGTTGATACTCAGTTTTGGCAACGTTCCGAGGCTTGTGAATAATAGAGCGGGGGTGTGTTTCATTTCCACGTGCTGTAATTGAGCGAGACCTATGAGCTGTCCCCTGTAAGTGGGAAATCACGCGATGGCATCATCCGGAGTGGCGGTGGTTTGTGTGGCGAGCGCGTGGGATCGCAGGTGTGGCGGCGATCGAGGTGTTCGTGCTCTCCCGCTAAGCAGCAGCAGCAGCAAAACGTCGTACTCAAATTGTAAATGTTGTGGGTTTACTCTCCAACACATTGGTTAGTGCTGAAGTAGTAAACTAATTAGCACGTTTTGTTTACGTGACAAACATGACTGATTGGCTGTGTCGGGTGGTGGTGGGTTAACGACAATTTTTGGTTTACGGATCATCAATGTAAACGTTGATAAAGAAAATGTAATAAAATCTGACAAGTATAAACTTTCATACAATGCGGTACATCATGGTACACATACAGTGACACTGATATCTGGCTCCATTGAGGATGGGAGCTAATTTCCTGTGTACAGCCCTGAGCCAGTGGCAGAAATTCCCCATTCACATGCCGGGCACTGTTAACACGTGCAGCAGTAGGGCTAGTGAAATGCTCGTAAGCTTGAAATTTCAAAATGAAACAACACCATCAAGTCTCGTCAATATAGATAGCACATCGTATTTCTCTTTCATATTTCCAGTGAGTTTGCACGGTGTTATGTATTATTATGTATCCCAATTACTTTATTATATCATAGGTTTATTCACTTACTTTAAGCAACTAATGTGTCGATACTGCGTTGGCAATGGTGCGCGATTCATCAACAACGCTGGCTTTAAAAGGAACAGTGAATAATCGGCAACGTTTAGGGAAATTATCCTTTTTCATGGCACACTAAGAGACCAGCCTTCTCTGGCCTCTCGAAACAAATATATTTTTTATTTGAAAGGCAGTGCTATCAACGGAAGTGTCGAAATATCTATTTATTGATTGGAATATGAAATTAACTTGCATTGCATATGTGTTGCTCTTACATTTGTACCTCTGGCATCTCTTATAAAAGTGGCTTTATTCTCTCTCTATATAAACTCTCTCACCTGTTTCTTAATTCAGCTCGATGACTGATTTTCACCGCTGTATGTACGTTCGGGAGACATGTTTCATCTTGAGTGCGACACTAAATTGCATCCGCGGATGGTGTCACCCAAAACACATCGCTGAGTAAGGCAAAGGGAAACCACAACTATTGTCGCGTAACAAAAACCAACAACGCCTTCGTCAATAACATCGTGGCCTTAAAGATGAAACAGTATACGGGAGGCGGCGTTTCGGGCAACGGTTCTTTTTCAGAGGAGACAGCCGGGCCAGAGAGAGGTCTGGTCCTCTCTTATGCGCTCTGAATAACGAATTATGCCTTTAAGGACACGCCGGCTATTAAACAAAGTAGCTTGCCGCAGTGGATGAGAGATGAGAGTTGATGGGTGAGGGAGAAAAAAGAGTGAGCGTGGGCGGGTGGATAGACGAGAGAATTGACGAGTGAGAGAATGAACGAACAGACGAGAAAGAGTCAGTGGGTGGGTGAGTGAGTGAGTTAGTGATTGAATGAACGCATGGGTAGGTACGTGAGGTCAGCAGCAGAGTCGCACCCCCAGTCGTGCTATCAGTTATAAAGGTCACCTCGTGACACGGTGAGGATCACGCATCAGCGGGCTGAGCACAGGGAGTTCCGTTGCACAGAGGAAGGAAGAGGAGCACATTAAACCAGGGATGCGACGGATGAGAAACAAAAGGGGCAGGGAGTTGTCAGCTGGAAGAATTAAGAGAGAGAGAGAGAGAGGGGAAAAGGATAAACAGGAAAACGACCGCCGAAAAACAAATCGAAAATAAACTCGGGAGGAAGTTTCTGGCTTCTGTGGAGGTTAGATAGCGAGCGGGTGGTTGCGCTGCCTGTGATCCTGGGAAACGTGAGAGTCAAAAACTATTTCGGGGACGATATTCCCTTTTAGCAAACGGTATCACGACTGTTTGGTTTTTTTTGTTTGCATTAATGCCCAGCAAATGGAACAGCAAAAAACATAGAAAGATTGGAGATGAAAGAGGTAAAAATAAATAGTTTCTGAAACAATAAAACGTAATAGTGCTAGTGGTATAAATGATGATATACAAATGCAATTTGTACTGTAGCGTGGAGATCTCTCAAGAAGTAAAGGTTTGTTTAATAATTTCCAGCGCAGTATCAATCTACCACTGGATGAGGGCCTCCCCATGCCGTTGTGGTAATGAGGGCTGTTTGCCGCGATTTGTGCCAATTATTTGTGCGCAACCTCTACGCGTTATTTCTCACACTGGAACACAATGCGATGTGCTGTCTAACTCTGTGCGGCGACAGTGCTGAGACCATGGTGAGGTCTCAGTCCACCAGGATCACCGATTCGTCCCATCCACACTGCGTTCATCTACCGCGCTGCGGGTCTCAACAACGCATTCACCCACTCACTCACCCACTCACTCACTCACCCACCCACTCACCCACCCACTCACCCACTCACTCACCCACTCACTCACCCACTCACTCACTCACCCACTCACTCACCCACTCACTCACCCACTCACTCACTCACTCACCCACCCACCCACTCACCCACTCACTCACTCACCCACTCACTCACCCACTCACCCACTCACTCACTCACCCACTCACTCACTCACTCACCCACCCACCCACTCACCCACTCACTCACCCACTCACTCACCCACTCACTCACCCACTCACTCACCCACCCACCCACTCACCCACTCACTCACCCACTCACTCACCCACTCACTCACCCACTCACTCACCCACTCACTCACTCATTCACTCACCCACCCACTCACCCACTCACCCACTCACTCACTCACCCACTCACCCACTCACTCACTCACTCACCCACTCACTCACTCACCCACTCACTCACTCACTCACCCACACACTCACTCACTCACCCACTCATTCACTCACCCACTCACTCACTCACTCACCCACTCACTCACTCACCCACTCACTCACTCACTCACCCACTCACTCACTCACTCACCCACTCACTCACCCACTCACCCACTCACTCGCTCACCCACTCACTCACCCACTCACTCACTCACTCACCCACCCACTCACCGACTCATTCACTCACCCACTCACTCACCCACTCACTCACTCACTCACCCACTCAATCACTCACTCACCCACTCAATCACTCACTCACTCACCCACACTCACCACACAGTGGTGAGGTCTCGGTCGACCAGGCTCACCGATTCGTCTCATTCACACAGCATTGATCGACCGCACTGCAGGTCTCAGCAATGCACTCACCCATTCACTCACTCACCCACTCACCCACACTCACCCATTCACTCACCCATTCAGTCATTCACCCACCCACCACACTCACCCATTCACTCACTCATTCAATCACCACACTCCGCCATTCATCACCCTTTCACCCACCCATTCACTCACTCACCCACTCACCACACTCACCCATTAACTCACCACACTCACCCATTCAATCACCACACTCAGACATTCATCACCCTTTCACCCACCCATTCACTCACTCACCACACTCACCCATTAACTCACCCATTCACTCACTTACCCACGTTACCACACTCACCCATTCACCCACTCACTCACCCACACTCACCACACTGCAGGTCACCTCACTTTTCTTTCCTTCTCTTCCCTCGCACTGCTCCACTTTGGAATTCCCTCCTGCCACCATATGTTTATGTTACCCAAATTCACATAACCTTACTCAATTCAGTAAAAAGTTAAATAATCGAGCACACTTTCAATGTTGCTGTTTGTGCCTGGCTGCTTGGCAGTTTGGGCCTTTGGGCAAGTGTTCAGCAACTGCGATGAAATTATAAACTATTTTTTATTTTACCAGGTAAGGCCCACTCGGCTATATAGCTCTTTAAATCAAAGACATAGGCCAAATGAGTGAGTCTCATTTAATGGACAGTATATTGTTTGACCAGAAACAGTGTTTTCCAACAAAACGTTTTCTTTTAAAGGCAATTGACTAAATTGTTTTGACAAGTCCCGTGGCTTAACTGGATGACTTGTGTCCGTTAACATCTCGCAAAATGTGTTTAACAGGTCAAGCTGCCCGACTCTGCTGATGAGATCTAGAAGGTCAAACCAGTGCCAAGGTGTGGCTATTTTAAACAAATACTGCCGTTAAACATTGATGCAGAAAGTCCACATGCTCACCCACTCAAAATTTTCTTTTTACCTTTGTTTGTATATTCATTTGTGAGATATGGTTAAACAACCCCCAAGACCGATACAGTGTGGGGAGGCCTTCAATCCGCAGTCGGTAGGGAGCTGTAAACAAAACTAATGAGTTTCTCTACAAATTGGAAGAAAACAAACACATTTGCCCAGTATTATATGGGCGAATAAGCAAGTTAAGCAACGCTTCACGTTGCACCCTTCCAACTCTAAGAAATATTCAAAAGCCCACTATACCCAAATTCACCGCGAACACACGCCCAATCCCATTGCACTTGAGAAGCTAAGCAGATTTGAGCCTGGCGAGTGCTTTGACGGGCTTCCTCTCCCCACCCACCACGTTCGCTAACCCGCGTGGTGAAGTATGGTTAAATTACCCTCAGGGTCCGCATGTCACGGGAGGGGGGGAGGATCTCATCCAGCAGTGGATTGACAAGCGAGATGACGGGCTGTGCATCTTCGTTGCTGCCAAGACGCGTCGTCGCTTGGTGCTGTCTTATTATCAGGGATATCATCATGATGATGATTACGATGATGATTACGATGATGCAAATGCTACGGAGGCAAGGGCAGCAGGAAGTGAGGACGTCTAAAAAAAGGAAACGCTGCTGAGCGGATGTTTTCTGGCTCTCGGACAACGCTGCTAAGTATAACGGGAGGAAGCCGCCACCGAGCGCTGTGTAAAGAAAAAAAAAAGACGATGAACGCCAGGGGACAGATTCACGTTTCTTGAAAAAATGGCCCGAAGCACGTCACTGTCGCCTTGCCGATTTTCTGCGCTACTACTACGACCGAGTAGACCGTCCACGGTTGTGCTGTCGAGTTCTCCGGTGTGTTTTGCGGGTTGTGTCGCGCGTCGGCTCGGCATGTTGGCCGACGTTTCGCTCCACGCGCTTGGGCGGGAGCTTCTTCAGTAACTGAATTGAACAGTCAAGGTGTGTGTGTGTGTGTGTCTGTGTGTGTCTGTGTGTGCTGGCCTAACTCCAGGAATGCCTAACGAGACACATGGCCGGGTATGGCCGCGCTCCAAAAGACAACCGCTGCCGACTTCCTACAGAGCGGTACTCGTTTCACCGCCCCTGTGAGGAACGATGACAAACAATGATGACCTACGACCGCAATGCGAAACGGTGACCTCCCGACTCAAGAGTTGGGCGCTCGCTGGCACATCGGCGCCGCACGGCTGGTTAACGACCTACAACGGAAGCTGTGAGCAGTCGACTCGCTTGGCCGATATGTCTGGCAAGCAAGACCCTCTGGTCGCCTCGGTAACTTCCCGCCCGTGTGTCCCCTCTTGCCCCCCAAAGCCACCACCCCCCTCGCCCCACCTGCCGCACGCGTGGCGGCGGTGTTGCCAACTCCTCCAGTGGCAAACCAAGCCGAAGTCGATGTCGATTCATTGGCTTTCTTAAAGCGATCAAAAATGTCACCACCGGTCAATGCATCGAGGAGTACACATTTTGATCCTTAATGTGTACACACTCACACACACCAGGGATCGTTCCAAAATCCACACAGTTTTATCTGCGGTGAGAGTCGCTACATTTGTCACTCGCCGCTTGGACACAATTTTGCTGCTACGGAGAAACCCCCCCCCCCCCCCAAAAAAAAAGGCTGTGACAAAAATCGCCAGTTTTGGCGGCGGCACCGGCCCCAGCATCCCTCCGGCCCCGCATCTCCGTGGCCGCTTACCGGGAGCACGGGAGAGTCCTGTGTTGGCGGCGGGATGTTGAGCGAGAGCCCAGGGGGCTTCTTCCTCTGCAGTCCGCTCATCTGCTGAGGGATCTCCATTGCCAGCTCCGACGGTGGTTCGTGCCTGGCCGGGAGTGAACCACAGCACGAGAGCAACACGTTCACAATTAGGGGTTTGCGCGCGATGGGACCACACACACGCACGCACATCTCAGAATCAGAATGTTTCATTAACACTGGAGGAATCCGATGAGCTATAAAGCTCTTTTTCACAAATGTCTAGCAGGGCCCCGTCAGAAAGTTACAACAACGAACAATACAAAAACACGATAGGAGTGCAAAGTACATGAAGGTAAGCAAATCATATTATTCCATTCTTTCGGTAAAGTCACGTAGATAGAATAAATAAAAGTAAATGAATTAAAAACTACGACGTTTCGATCACAACAACAAGCGATTGTTGTGTTGTGATCGAAACGTCGCAGATTTTATTGTTTTAAACTTCTATTTTTTTCTGTCTACGTGTTGACTTTACCGAAATAACCGAAGATTATGAATTCCTGCGGTCACGGAAGTTTTAAGTCAAAATGTAAGCGAATCACTTTTAAAAATATATGCAAATAAAACTAAATTAGTTTTTTGTTTAATCTTACCAAGGACAAGCCCAATGAGTTATTAACTTATTTTTCAGAAGCGACCTGGCCACAAATGACAGCTCAACAAAGTGGCTTATCATGTGTGGCCATTTGAACCTTATGGCGGGACCCCGGGGTCCCATAAGCCCCCGGCTCTCGCACAAACTGCGTTGCGATGCCATTTTATGTCTGTTGAAGGCGAACGACATGGCAATCTATTCCTCTCGACGAGCTCTACACGATGGACTCATCAAAGTTTCCAAGTTTTGTTTCTTCTGCGCATTCGTCCTCGCTGCTGCGCTTGGACACGACACGACAACAGGACGATCCGTGCCAAGCGGGTCGCGGCGTTTACGTGCGCGGTGGGGACGGAGTCGCCGAAAATAAATTCACTAGTTACGATTCTGACTTCCGTTTATTCGGGACACCTGGGTCCCGCCAAAAATAATACATACACATTTTATTTATGAGCACTTTTCTGAATACTCAAAGACACTTCACGTAAAATCATAAAAGCAGCAAAAACAGCATCAAATGGTAAAAACCATTAAAAGCAATTTTAAAAAGGTGACTTTTAAGGTTACATTTTATAGCAGCAAAATAATCCAAATAAGCTGCAAATAACCAAAGGCAAAGATCCCCCTGTGTAGCCGACATTGACTGCCGATGGGGAAGGTTGGCACAGCGCCGAGCGAGGTGGTGGCGTGGCTAACCCCACGCACAGCCGAGTTTGTTTCCCCAGTGCTGATGATTACACTCCAGACAAGGAAACCATTTGAGGCTAATTCGACCTAGGGGGAAGGCCCAGGGCAGATTCATTTTTCAAGATCACACTGGCCACCGATGTTAGCCGTGGCCAGGGTTCGAACTCGGGTTGACGGCTTTGAGGCACTGCACTAAGAACGGCGCCACTCCTTAACCCGCATGCCAGGGTAGAGGCATTGAAAATGATCACAACTTATTCGACGCATGCATTTTAGACACGCACTATTTTAATTGACGATCTAATTAATCATTACACCGATGACTTCACGGCACGACAACAACCTTTGGAACTGCATGTAATTTTGTAACCGTGATTTGTAAGATTTCGCACTTTTTAACATGTTTTTTATTATTATTATATAGACGTGCGCTGTAATGAGTTGTTGGTTCGTCATGCTTCGTGGGGCCATGACATCTGGGTTCTACCACGCACACCGTTGTCTCAGACACAAACTCTCTGCAAAAACGAAGAAACTTTCTGTTGACCTCTGGGACTTTAGGATAGGAAACCTGTGCCTCAAAAAAAAAATCTGTCGACTGATGACTTTACCACACGACTGACAAACCTATGCATGCCATCCTTGGCCAATAATCGTGTAAAACATTTCACGAGCTGCTTCACAGAAAACCTGGATGCTCAGCTGGGGAAATGTCGCTATCAACGCAGAACATAGCTCTCCACCGATGTGTTTTTGGATTGTACCGCAAGTCGTTCACCATGATTTGTGATGTTTTTGCTCCACATACTCAGAGCAGCTGATAATGATGATGATGATGTCGCCGATGATGATGACATTCAATTTAAAAAAAAACTGCCGAACAACATCATGCAGTAGAATCCGAAAAAAACACATCGGAGAGAGCTAGACAGCACAACGGCGAAAAACACAGGCTAGTCGTAAGACAGAGTGTTCACAAAACCATGGGTGTCGCCGTTACGCTGGAACGGTGCGATGGAAAAAAAATATAATTCCACATCAAGCGAGGAAAACAGAACGGTTGCCACCGTTAAGAGCCGTGCAACGTGAGCCGCTCCGATTTAAAGAGGGGAAAATACGGCAACATTTATTTTCGTGGGATCTTGACCCATCTGGGCTCTGGCGGCAAAAAGGATGGGCAGCGCTCGGGAAAATTTTGCTCCAATTAGGCGAGAGAGCGACGCGATCTGGGGTTTTCGTGCAACCTCAGCTAGGCAGCGAGAACACTCTCCAGATGTCACAGGGGCGGAAACGGGGCCACGCTTTGCACTCCAGGAACTTCCAAAACTACCACATGAATGATTTTACTCAGGGCTGACATGATATATTGTGATTTTTGTTTTTAACAAAAAAATATTGGGGGGGGGGGGGGGGGGGTGGCAGAGCTTTTGAGAAATGTTCTGTTTGTATGTACAAAAAGTCCACGTCTCTCTCTCTGCCCGATACAAGCATGGGCAAAGTGAGTATATATATTTTTTTCGTGGAGCTGAGCCAGTGGTGAAAAATTCCTTACGGCTATGGCGGGGGCCTGCCCCTCCATGGAATAACAAACAAGGGACTTCCAATGAAGTGTATATACCAACTGGAACTTGAACTTGTGACCTTTTATTGCTAGTCAAGCTATCTAACCACAGTGCCAATCAACACGATTCAATATCACACGGTACAGCGCTGGTGCAGTGGTTAGAGCACTGCACCATAAGAGTTTCATTTCCGTTCACAGCTAACATCAGTCACAATTCATACCTGAACTTGTTCTGGGCCCTCTCTTTACTACTCCGCATTGACCAGCACGCTGAAGTATGGTTAAACAACTGCCATTACTGTTACGGCATGGGGAGGCCTTCAGCCAGCAGTGGATTAACAAGGTTTAAAAAAAAAGTTAATCATTGAGTTAAAAATCAAGATTAATCAACAAACTCCACCTCATCGCTCAACCAAGTAGGTTACTGACCTGTCCGCGAGGAGTTTTAAACGTTTCCTTCGTATGTTTAAGGGCTTTCTACAGGCCCCTGGTTTCCTCCCACGTGAAAAAAATTACTCAGTAAGAAATTCGCCAAACAATACAGAGCAGGAGCCCCTTGAAAAAAAAGACCCCCTGACACTACGTGAGGGCCATCCAGGATAAATAATGGACATTATTATTGTAAGTGGACACAGTTTGGACTCGATGTAAGATCTGGCTAGCCACAATATTGCATACTTTTCACTCCCCGTTTGCTTTATATTTCTGAACATGTGCACCCTTTGTGTGTTTGTTGTACATGCACACAACAAAAACAGTGAATGACATACACGTGGTGTTCACTGCAGTAATGTTACAAAACAGTTGTGTACTGGATGTAGAAAATATACAATATAAAAAATTAGTAAAAAAGTTAAGTCTTAAAACAGGTCCAGGGTTTGAGTCAACTCCAGTAATTATATCTAAGCACTGATAAGCTTAAAACAAATTTGAAGATGAAGCCATTCAGGGCTCTCGTTGAGCACAATTAGATTCAATACGCGATTACAAATTTCCCATTGTGGAATCTCTAATGGCTGCAGCAGTCAGGTGACCTAAACATGCACAACATATACAGTGAGGGAAAAAAGTATTTGATCCCCTGCTGATTTTGTACGTTTGCCCACTGACAAAGAAATGATCAGTCTATAATTTTAATGGTGGGTTTATTTGAACCGTGAGAGACATAACAACAACAAAATAATCCAGAAAAACGCATGTCAAATATGTTATAAATTGATTTGCATTTTAATGAGGGAAATAAGTATTTGACCCCCTCTCAATCAGAAAGATTTCTGGCTCCCAGATGTCTATTATACAGGTAACGAGCTGAGAAGATCTGCAAAGAGGAGTTGGACCAAATTCCTCCTGAGATGTGTGCAAACTTGGTGGCCAACTACAAGAAACGTTTGACCCCTGTGATTGCCAACAAGGGTTTTGCCACCATGTACTAAGTCATGTTTTGCAGAGGGGTCAAATACTTATTCCCCTCATTAAAATGCAAATCAATTTATAACATTTTTGACATGCGTTTTTCTGGATTTTGTTGTTGTTATTCTGTCTCTCACTGTTCAAATAAACCTACCATTAATATTATAGACTGATCATTTCTTTGTCAGTGGGCAAACGTACAAAATCAGCAGGGGATCAAATACTTTTTTCCCTCACTGTACCAATAAAAAATCACAACCGAGTCCCCCATGCAAGATTGAATTAAATGCATTGCGCGTCTAACGAACCCGATTTTAATTCAATTCGTCGATACGCACCTGGCGTGCAGCGCGATACAAGTACTGTACACGTACCGTACAAAGGTGCACACTTTACAAAAATATAACTTTACAATCCCTTCGTCCAAGTCCGACGTTCGCAACAACACTGAGCCCCGCGCTCATGGGAAATCTTTTGCGACCTATAACAGGGCACCCATTCATCGCTCGCGCCCATTTTTCTTCTCCGGGGGGACATCTTAAGTGGGCCATTGCCCCCTCCGTGGGCTGTCACCCACCCCCTCCCTCCATCCTGGGAAATCACGCCGGTCCTCCTTTCTGGAATAGGGGGCAACCTCTCTCACAATGGCCGTGCCAATTCACCCACGTCTCATCCCAGCGACGGCATTTATTTTCGGCGGTGCGTCTCAATTAACGGCTGCTTCCAAAGGCCGCCACCGGCAAACGTTTCCAAAAAATGTGGAACTCCACAAGAAACGCGAAAAAAGCAACAAAAAAGCAACCCTCGCACACATGTATGTATGTTGAACTTCATTCGCACCGGCACGTAGCCAACCGGTGCTCATTGGAGGTGCAGGGGGATGGACAACAAAGCTAAACGCAAAAAGCAATTCTAAAGAAATGAGTTTTCCACGTAGCTTTTAAAGTGCATAGCTCCAGTGGCTTCCTAACATCCGAAGGAAGAGCGTTCCAGACGGCCGCAGAAGCGCACCTAAACCCGAGTGTAGTAGTAACCGTCTTTGTTCGATGGCTATCCAATTGCCGCTGCTGTGGGGATAACCAGAGTTCGCGTGATGGTTTGACGAGACCACAACACGCAGATCGCTTGCACGGGACTCGGGCCTCCGTCGACATTCTCTCCATTCCCCACTGGCGATTCGTCCACGGCGCGTTTGATGCCAACGTGGGGGGGGGGGGGGTTGAAGATGCATCACAGAATCATCAGAATCTTGATTGAGACTGGAGGAACCCGATGAGCTATGCCGCTCTTTTTCACAGGTGTCCAGTAGGGGCGGGTCAGCAAGTTACAACAACAAACAGTGCGACGACGAAAGGGAGTGCAAGAATAGAGAAGCGGCGTAGCATGGTTGCCTTCATTGATAGCTGTGCACCGTGAGCCGCTGCGATTTTAAAGAGATGAAAATACGGCAAATTTTATTTTTCGCGGGATCCTCACCGTCTGGGCTCTGGTGATGTTGGTCTTTAAAAGGGGGGGTGGGGGGGGGTTCATCGGCGATTTTCGCTGCATTGGCATTGCGAAGGGGGGTTTATTCGGATTGACAACGGCTGCGCGCGGAGGTTGCGAGGAAATCCGTGGAAGGAGAGAGGCTGAGACGCCTGCAAGTTCTCAGCCGGACGTCAATCGGGAGGACGAGGAGCCTGCGAGGAGGCCGGATACTCGGCGTGCAGCATTTGGAGGGGAGAGTTGTGGAGACAGGCGTCGGAGGTCAGCGATGGAGGGGAAGGACCCAAAGCCACATGCGATCCCACCATGTGGCTTTGGGCTTTCCTCTCGGCCATGACGACATTTTGACCCGGCAATGAAGTTTTGAACAATGTGATGACATTTTAGAGTGAACGTTGCTGCTTCTCAACAAAATAATGGCAGCCACTAACCATTCGTGAAGAAAGTCCAAAGACGTGTAATGTTTATACTGTTGCCGTGTACAGGTTTTGTGATTACCGTAGTTATCTCATGGATAGCCTTGTCTTCACCATTCGAACGTTGGATTTCCATCGCCAACAGAGATGTGCCCTACCCAAATACTTTGTCTAAGGATAACGTAACCCAACAGCGATAATCCCGGATAAGACGCAAGCGTGAGTGATGAAATTAACACTGCCGCTTTCATCAACGCTCTCGCGACGCAAGAGAAACGACACCGACAATGAAGCTTCTTGATTCAACGACACACCAAGGAAAAGGAAGCAATGGCACGTAATTATAAGGAATTATTTTGAAAAGCGGCGAGACATGTGTTTCTGTTGGTTGCGTGTTTTCGGCCAGCAAGGCCACCCTTTGCGATCCTTTGTATATTCACGCCAACTCGAGCACGGTCAAGACTGTTGATGCCGCCGGAGGCTCGCCAAAACCATACACTCGCGGGCCCACACGCACAGCCACTCTCACACCAACACCAACACACACACACACTGCGCATGTTCGCGTGTCCACACGCGAACACACACACACACACATTGCGTACAACTACCCATCCACGCACACGGACACACGGACGCATGGGCATAGACAAAGACATACGCACGGACACACATGCGTGCATACACATCTACAGAGACACGAGCACACACACGCGACTCAGATACGTGCACGCGCACTTAACACACACCCAGCCACGCGCACGCGAGCATGCACGTGCGCGTGAACACAAACGTATGCACACAGACAAAAAGGCAAAGGCGCAGACCACGTAGACACGGAGACAAAACGCACGCACAAATCCAGCCAAAACACGCAGACATACACGCGAACGGACACGTGCACGCGTGCACACCAGGTGCACCGCTTGCACGCTCAGACACTTCCACACGCGCCATCGCACGCGTGCTCGCACTAACACACACACACACATCGCAAAGTGTTTAGGAGGACGCAAATTGACACCATTGCTCGACTGTGAATTGTAAAATTGTAAAGCAATTACTCATTGCTCTACAGGTCACACACAAAAAACACGCAAAGATCCCCTGTATAGCCTGTAGCAGACTGTTGGGGCAAGTGCCCCACACGCAGCCACACATACACACACACGTCTGTCAGTCGCCACGATTAGATTCGTAATCACTCGCTGTTGAATTCACTTCTCAAGGTCACATTTCATTTACAAATGTGTAAAACTGGAAGTGAGAACGCATTTTACATCCGAAACAAACGCTCTGTCTGGGGTTTTTGTTGTCGGTGTTATTAGATAAATGTAAGTTGCAGATTGGAATAAATGTTGGCATGACAGGACTGAAGCGTTAGACTTGTAAAACGCTTCATTTAACTAATGTGAATTCTGATCAGAAAACAAAAAGTGTTCAGTTTTATCATTACTAAGGGGCGATTGTCTGTAGGACCCTAATACAGGACATGATACAAACTGTGAAACTTACAATGCAAAACGAATAAAAGAGGTTAGCCTTAACAAATTGCATTCAAAATAGCATTCTCTAACTTCTGTAAGAAGAAAAAAATAAATCCATCCACCTTGTTCACGTAAAAAAAGATTCATCTTGGGAACCTTCGTTTGAAAAAAAAATAATGTTCAGAAATCCCCAAAAATGTACAAGTGCCGTTTTAAACATCTCGCCGTAGTGTGGGCAATTGCTGCCCGGCCGTAACTCAGCCGTACAATGACCCAAACGCCCGTGTTTCATTCGCGGTGTGGACATTAGCTGGCAAGATCCAAATAGGACACAAGTGTGAAAAGATTTGCGAGATCAACAGCTCAACTGCAGTTAAACCAGAAAGGGATAAATGGGCTTCAGCTCAGTGAGTGAACAAATTAAAAAGGGGCGGCGGTGGGGGTGGGGGGGGGTGGCACGTTTAGAATGTTGTACCAAATGAGGCAAACCTAAAACGACGGTGCAGATGGCATTTTGCGCGAGAAAACATCAGTGGCAGCAGCTAGAGCGTCCCCTTGCCATGACCTTCGATTTCCTCCATTCGGTTCCCAAAGTTGTCTCGAAAAGCATCCACTGACAGATTTAGCGCAAACCTGGGGAGGGGCTTGGAGCCCGCAAAAAAAAAAGGCGCAGGTTTCCGCCATTTCACGAAGACCGCTGCGAATGGACCGCGATGTCTTCGAACCGCTTCGGGGCCAAAGCGTATACGGTTTCCGCACGCAAATTTTTTTTTTTTAGCAATCTCTTAGGAGGTATCCGACACGCGAATACGCCGAGGAGCGCGTTTCACTACATTTCAGCGGTGTGCGTAGGAATGTCCGTCTCTGATAACTCGGTGGGGAGTAGAAAAATAAAAATGTGATATCTGCTCGTACTAGAATGGAACCACTTTGTATTTTGACCTTATCGTTTCCGGAAGGGACTGCATGGGATCGGGTATGGCCCTGCGATGCGGCATCAAGGAGGCCCATTGTTTCCATTCGAGGGATTTCTGGCGAATGATGTCACCGGTTGCCTCTGGTGGCCGCTGATGGACGGGCATGCTGCGAATCCGGCCACGGTAGGCAACCATCGAGGCATTTTAACGTCGTGCAAGGGAACCGATTCTTGATTTCAATCCCAATGCTTTATTTTTCACGTATTTAAGTGGTGGGCGATTATCTTCGGCTACAGCCTCGCGAAATGAATTAAGCTGCGGTCTGCAGACACACATACATGGACTTAAGTGGATGTGGATGATCTGAATCGTTCCAAAATATATTGAGGCTTGGCTCTGCATTTATGACTGCGAGTTAGTAAAAGTATGCATATCGCGACGCATACAAAAATAAAATGCCCCCATTAAAGTAAATGAAAACATATAATTTTTCAAAGCTTTTTTGTGAAATACCATAGCTATCAGCCCCTAACCCATCAGGCGACACACACACCAACACACATATATGCAATTACAAAAAAACAAAGATTGCGTTTATGGTTGTTAGTGAGCACATTTGAATTCTGGCAAAGCGCACAATTAGATGGTGTCGCCAGCATCTAGTTTATACATAGAGCCGGGTACTGTACTCATTTAACACTGAGTCAACCTAGGAGAGGCCTAGGACCAGTGCAGATAACTCTCAGCACTGATTCTAGCAGTGCTGAGAGGAATTGAACTCAGATATCATGGTTCGTAGCACAGTGCGCTAATCGCTATTCCACCAGACGTGCAAAGACAAAGACACAAACAGAAGACGAGGATTTCCGTTTTGTCAATATGAAAAATGTTAGGTGGTTAGTGAAAAATCTACTAAAGTAAACTTGGCAAATAAAGAATTGGTAAAGCCAGTACTGATGCCTGCGCACCCACTGTTGATGTTCATGATCACACAATGACACCAATTGCGTACACGAGAACAAGCTAGCCCAGAAGAGGCCAGGAGGCGTGGTTCAGGCACAAATTTAGCATCGTGGGCAGCCTTGCAAACGAGACACTACATCTCAAGGGATTCTACAATCTGCTGTCTTGTAATCAATGAACAAATGAACACACCAATTGCCACTCTTGCTATGTTGTGCGCCCAAAGAACATGAACAACCTCTTCCCATGCGCACAGCCGCGCAACAAAAGCTGCTACTCCACAAACCGATGCAATTTTGCGTGACGTTGAGGCGCTAATGTGGCTCAGTGGTGGTGGTGGTGGGGGGGGGGGGAATTGCTAAGCTCATCCGTGTGAACGTGTATCGCTCTGCAGCTAATTCCCAACACCTGTTGCTGCGGCGCTTTCACACAGATGGCTGCTGCAATGTGCACTTGCGAGATGTACCTCGACCGAAAGAGTGGAACGGGGATTGCTGTCCTACGCGGTTTGCTTTCTCGCGTGACGCCGAGTATCGTTCGGCACGGTGTCCGACGTTTCACACCCGCGCGCTCGGAGAAGAGGTTCCCCGGGCAGGTGGAGTGGAACGTCTCGGTATCGCGGACACATTTGTTTTTTATTGCGGTTAACGGGCCACACGAATCAATTCGCGTTCAATGCGCATCGCTATTGGGCAGGTTAGTGCGACCGTTAGCAACCACTCAGAGTCGCCTCTTTCAATGATGCGTCTTGCTACTAAACAAACCCCTGACGCGAGAATATTCACGTCGGCGCGACGCAGCACGCAACTGGCAATGGGGCTCATCTGTGCCGCTCAACATCCCCAGCTTCCAGATAAACAAGCAGGTTCGCGACGAAAAATCGCCGCAGTCATTTTCTGGCGGCTGACAATGTACCCGCTTGGACTCGCTTCGCGGCTCAGCGTCTCACAAAGCACCCAAGAGTCGCCGACGTCGCTCGCCGGCACCCCGCAGCGCTCCGATCGCGGACGCACGGCGGCAGACCACCGAATCGTTGTGGAGCGGTGACTCTTCCCCCCCGCCCGCCTGGCGGCAAAGGGGTCCCCCCCCCCCTCACTTCGGTGGAGGCAGACGAACAATTTCATGGAGACACATAATGGCCTGGGTTTTGTGTGTGGCATTGTCACAGTCTTTTTTTTTCTCTCCGCCGCGGTCTTCTTGCCCCCGTCGGTTTGCTGTCTGGAGATAAAGCAAGCACGCACATGTTCCGCATTTGTCATGCGTTCTCGCAGTAAGCCGCAGATCTCTCCAGTGTGCCTTTGTGATGGCGTAGGGGGGGGGCATGAACGTCCTTTTAAACTGGATTAGGACAGCGGCAAAGAGCTTGACTGAGTACGTTTGACAACGGCGCTCTGTTAAAGCATTCAAGTCTATTTTAACATACAGAGAGGGAAACAAGTATTTGATCCCCTGCTGATTTTGTACGTTTGACCACTGACAAAAAAGTGATCAGGCTATAATTTTAATGGTAGGTTTATTTGAACAGTGAGAGACAGAATAACAACAAAAAAATACAGATAAACGCATGTCAAAAATGTTATCAATTGATTTGCATTTTAATGAGGGAAATAAGTATTTGACCCCTCTGCAAAACATGACTTAGTACTTGGTGGCAAAACCCTTGTTGGCAATCACAGAGGTCAGACGTTTCTTGTAGTTGGCCACCAGGTTTGCACACATCTCAGGAGGGATTTTGTCCCACTCCTCTTTGCAGATCTTCTCCAAATCATTAAGGTTTCGAGGCTGACGTTTGGCAACTCGAACCTTCAGCTCCCTCCACAGATTTTCCATGGGATTAAGGTCTGGAGACTGGCTAGGCCACTCCAGGACCTTAATGTGCTTCTTCTTGAGCCACTCCTTTGTTGCCTTAGCCGTGTGTTTTGGGTCATTGTCATGCTGGAATACCCATCCACGACCCATTTTCAATGCCCTGGCTGAGGGAAGGAGGTTCTCACCCAATATTTGACGGTACATGGCCCTGTCCATCATCCCTTTGATGCGGTTAAGTTGTCCTGTCCCCTTAGCAGAAAAACACCCCCAAAGCATAATGTTTCCACCTCCATGTTTGACGGTGGGGATGGTGTTCTTGGGGTCATAGGCAGCATTCCTCCTCCTCCAAACACGGCGACTTGAGTTGATGCCAAAGAGCTCCATTTTGGTCTCATCTGACCACAACACCTTCACCCAGTTGCCCTCTGAATCATTCAGATGTTCATTGGCAAACGTCAGACGGGCATGCATATGTGCTTTCTTGAGCAGGGGGACCTTGCGGGCGCTGCAGGATTTCAGTCCTTTACGGCGTAGTGTGTTACCAATTGTTTTCTTGGTGACTATGGTCCCAGCTGCCTTGAGATCATTGACAAGATCCTCCCGTGTAGTTATGGGCTGATTCCTCACCGTTCTCATGATCATTGCAACTCCACGAGGTGAGATCTTGCATGGAGCCCCAGGCCGAGGGAGATTGACAGTTCTTTTGTGTTTCTTTCATTTGCGAATAATCGCACCAACTGTTGTCACCTTCTCACCAAGCTGCTTGGAAATGGTCTTGTAGCCCATTCCAGCCTTGTGTAGGTCTACAATCTTGTCCCTGACATCCTTGGAGAGCTCTTTGGCCTTGGCCATGGTGGAGAGTTTGGAATATGATTTATTGTTTGCTTCTGTGGACAGGCATCTTTTATACAGGTAACAAGCTGAGATTAGGAGCATTCCCTTTAAGAGTGTGCTCCTAATCTCAGCTCGTTACCTATATAAAAGACACCTGGGAGCCAGAAATATTTCTGATTGAGAGGGGGTCAAATACTTATTTCGCTCATTAAAATGCAAATCAATTTATAACATTTTTGACATGCGTTTTTCTGGATTTTGTTGTTGTTATTCTGTCTCTCACTGTTCAAATAAACCTACCATTAAAATTATAGATTGATCATTTCTTTGTCAGTGGGCAAACGTACAAAATCAGCAGGGGATCAAATACTTTTTTCCCCGACCCTGTACGTGCAACGACCAAGGCGTGTTTAGAACACAAGTTGCACTAATGAGAAGGTGAGTACAAAATGAGCGCACTAAGTCACGACGAGAGCGGTGGTCTTGTGGAGAGAATAACCTCTGCCATGGAAATTTATACCACCACGGACTCTGGGCCAATGTCGGAGCCAGGATTTTCAGGTGGGGGGGGGGGGCAATCCCTCCAGCAATGAAAAATGATAGAGGAGTTGTTAGTAAGTAAGGGCTTGTTAGTCAGGAGTTGTTAGTAAGTAAGGACTTGTCCCATGCTTTTTATTCGACGCGTGTGCGGCGATGTCGCAGCCATCGATCGAGGGTCGGATTCGAACCGCGTTGTGTGATCGGCATCGCGCTCGCTGAAGGTGTTGATGCCTTTAGGGAAGTCGTGGACTCTGCATACGCAACTGCGGATAATTCTGTGGGTCACTTATAACTGCTCTGCTGTTACTTATTGCCAATTATGGACTCAGACTATTGTCCTATCATCTCATAGAGTCCCTAGCACGTATTAATATGCTGCACAGTGGCAGTGGGGGTCGCAAAATGCCGATTTATTACTAATAAACCCCAATGATCCGATCGAAATGAGAGATTTTGATCGGTCAGTGCTCTGGGCCACCAACAAAGCTGTATACCGCCAAACAACTCTTTAAGTGTGGAGGCTGACTTTGAATGAATAAGTAGACTTAATAAATTAGGATCCTCATACATTTTTCAATGTGGCATGGGTTATTGTAAGCGTGACGCGAGCGAGAAACCTGATCCCACCACAAAGGTTAATCCTGCCTCCGAAAGAACACACACGCACGAAAAAAAGTTGGCTCGATCATACTATGATTTAAAAAAAAAATCGTGAATGAAAAGCCTATCTGTTCGATTCCCACAGAAACCAGATGCAGTAGCTAAATGTTGACGAACATAAACAAACCCCACCTCCATACCCATAAACTACATAACATAAAGGCAGATAAGGTTTCCTACTTTGTACATTTCACGGCGAAGGATCAGATAGTGATCGGTGTAGTTCTGGGAAAGTTTGCTCATGCAGTACAAACATTAACGCCACATAAAAAAAAATTGGTTCCAACAAGAACGAGACAAGCAGGGCTTGTGGAGTCAAACTTCTTTTTTCCAACACGGCACTCGGAGACCATGCATCAAGTCCCACTCTCACAAAAGGCCGCGTGACAGGCCTCAAGTGTGCAAACAGTTCCAGGATGCTCACTCTTGAAGAGCAGCCACGCCGTTTTTCTATCCCTTCACAGCGAAACAAATTGAATAACCACGCGGTTTTAATTGTTCAGAAACGAGAGTCGGAGCAATGGAGGGGGGAGTCACAGGTTTTTTGTTGTTGTCGATAAGTTATTAGGCTCTGCGCAATCCGCTTTGCATCATATTAGGCGATGAGAGACGGTTGGTGTTTCAGCAGTGGCGATGGGCGGGGTGGGAGACGTGGGGATGTGGAGAGGCGCTCCGTGGCATCGAGGGTTTCACTGCTGCTTGCTGCTGCCCTGCAGCGAGACGCGAACCGAAGGGATGAGTGAAGTTGCTGTTTTTACAACAAACGATCGGCGAGTTTGGCGAGAGGCGTTATTAGCGAACCAGTGCGCCAGGCGAACGTGGCACTGCAACCTCTCTGCTCGATTAGCCGCACGTCAACCCTCGTTACGCTGGCCACTTGCTATAAGCGGCGGTGGGGAGGAATTCGGTTTGCTGAGCTAAAGTGTCTCCATGATCTACAAACCATTTGGCGGCGCTTCAAACCAGTGGTGACTTGCTAGATCGATAAGATGATATCTAGATATATATTTGACGCTATATGTGGTACTAACCGTATTTATTGTTCATCACATACAGGCTCCAGATCAAGGCGTGGGGGCTTTAGTGGCTGCAGCCCAGGGGCCTCCGTCAGCTGGAGGGCCTCTAGAGATTAAGTGAAAAGTTACTTCGTTTGTGAATGCCGAATTTAATTTGCTGTTAGCCTTGTAAAAATACTTTTTTTTCATTAACTTTGTTTTACTTTTGAACATACTACTGGGGGCCTCGCGGTAACTGTAATCCGGCCCTGATCACATGGCTGCCGCCATACGAATGTAAAATATCAACTTATTGCAATGGCTCAACAGCCATGAGCGCCGTCCGCTGCTGGTTTACAGCAGCGAGACATCTTTTGACTTTGACAAATGCCCCGGATGGAGAACCAAACTTTTTTTTTGGGCCACATTACGGCACAATACATACTTCAAGGCCAGGGTCAGTGGATGTGTTTTCTATCATGTACTCCGACACTGAAAGTGCACCTTGGCTCCATGTGCAATCTTGATTTAAGGGCTGGCCGCACTGACCCCGCCGTCTCAGGTCGAGGGGGGTCAGCGTTGTAAGTCCTGTGCTGCGGTGTCTGCGTTTATGACGGCACCTGATGTTTCCTCTCCCCCTCCTCTCTGATCTCTCTCCAGGGAAAATTACAGGAAAGCAGATACACACCTAACAGTGATCCATCTCTCCGTTGTTTTTGTGGAGTTGTGGGGCCCGTGGGCTAAAACGAATGACCCTCTCACTTGCTCCCCTAGCGTTGGAAGAGTGACGGACGATTGCCAGTCCCATCGTAGGCCTCCTATTCCTCCGCACGGTGCTTAATTCACAACCCGAAGCAAGCCGGACGGGCTGGTCAAGTAGTCTTAAAAACGGTGTGTGATTTCACACGGGGGGACGGGGTAGGGGGGATGGACGGACGGACATCAGAGAGCGATGTATCTGAATCGACGCTGAAAACCAAAAAAAACGTTGCCTTGAGGTGGGTTGTGGAAATCCAACGAGTTTGCAAGCGGCTTGCACGCCGTTAATCGATGACGGGATGGAATGGTCGGCGCAGTGGTTCGCTCGCTGAACTATGATTACGTTGAACCAACGAGGTCGATACACGCGGCAATGGACAGCATGAGCGGAGAGTCATATCCGAACCTTCCTTCGCTAAGCCACACTGACAAACACGATGAAGTACGGTCAAACAACCCCTACGACTGACTTGCCAAGGGGTGGCCTTTCGTGAATCAGTGGATTGACAAAGAAGCTGTAAATTATGAGCTGTTTTAATCGACGTCGGACCGCGGTACCACGTGTGTGAATGTGTCCCGAGGCATCTATTGCTTGAGACTCTTTGACACGTGTTTTTTTTAATGCGTAGCGACATCAGATTGTTGACTTTATAAACGACCCACAAAGTTCTATTTGCTCAAACACGGTTGGCACAGTTATCGACGTGACTGCGAAGCGTATATTTTTTTCTCTCTCCAAGATCTGTCATAACTGTGGAAAAGCGAAATAATAATAATAAAAGGGGCATAGTGATACCAATAACACGAGTGACTGTAATATACGCGTTGAGATTTCGCGGCTCAGTTTAGCTTTCACACAGATGTGCGCTTGTCCACATGAACCCGAGCCGACTGGCACCCTCTCAAAAAATGTTGGCCGGGGCCTCCAAATACGAGGCGGTCTGTCTACCGGCTGTGTCGTTGCTGCGTATCGAGACGCACATGTGCATCACAACTGTCTTTCGCTTTAGAAGCGTGCACGCGTGCATACGTACGTGTGTGTGTGCGTGCATACACGCACGTGTAGGCATGGTTACACGAGGAACATTGGTAAACAGGCATGCGACGTGTTGCATTTAACGGCGGCGTTAATGTTGATGAGGGAGGCGAGGTGTTTTTGGTTTTGTGTCATAAAGAAGGGTTCAATCGACCGGTAAATATTTTGCAGCGTTTAAATAACATCGTCGTCGTCGTCGTCATCAGCTATGATCAATCCACTGCTAGATGGAGGCCAACCCAAGCCGTCGCCCCCTTGTGATGCAAAAAAATAAAACCACCTAACACGTCCACGCGCACACAATCATCGCTCCACCTCCACGCCCGGCGTTCTATCAGACACATTCCGTTCCGTTGGCTGCCACTCCATCGTTATTCTTGACCATCGCTCATCATCCACTCTCGCTATGTGTCCTGCCCAAGCCCACACGAAAGAAATGAACTTAACAGTGTACCTTCGACATGAAACGAGTAAAGAGCTCTTGTGCAATGTTAGGTCCGCCATTCCCCTGCCATAGGAATGTTGAATTTCCACTCCTCGGCTCGGGGCTTAAACATTGACGAAGAAAAAAAAACACCCTCCGTGAACTGCACAGCTCAAGTGCTTGCTTGAGCACACGGCTTCCGACTATAACTTGACCGACTGGGCCCACAGATGTGTCACTCGGTCTCAAATTTTTCACGGGGAGCAAGGTGAGGTCACGCGCTGCCCACCCGGGTCAACCGAGGCCAGAGTTGCCGAGCCGTGGCAGGGAGGAGAACGTGAGGCTCTGAATCACAGCACTCCCCTCCCTCTCTCTCTATCTCTCTTACACCCACCCACCTCTTCGCTCGTTGGCGATGGTTTACAGGTGGCACGCTTAACAGCCAGAGGAGCTCGACTGCAGATGGGCAGGAGGAGGAAACGCTGATGTGGCACAGTGACTGACTCAAGCGAGGCGACTATGAACGTACGCCTGGCCCGTGAATGTTACCGGACAGTCGTGAATCGAGGCATGCACACAAGAACAAAAGACAAAGACCACCAATCACGTGTGGCCTGAGTAGACCGAAGCAGCGAGTGCTGTTAGCGAGAAGCGCATATGAAGTCCGGCACGGCACACGAGGGCGTGGGGTGGTCGTTAACACACCGCACCAGGTACTCGCTTGAGGCTGAGTCGACCTAGCGGAGGCCCAAGACCGGTTCATACGTGAGCGGCAATCGAACCCCGGATCGCCAGGTTCGTAGTGCAGCGCGCTAACCGCTAACACTACCGCTCCCCAAATGCATGCATGCATGCACAATACAAAGACATACACACACACACCTTCTCACATCCCACCGTCACACAAACACAATCACTGACTCAGCAACAACCGTCATTCGCCACTAAGTGCTGTCGTTTACACACTGCACCGGTGGCTTGTTTTAAGGCTGAGTCTACCTTTGGAGAGCCCAGGACCGGTTCAGACATCGCTCGCCAAAGATGTTCGCCATTCCTGGGAATTTAACTCAGGTGGCCGGGTTCGTGACCACTCACCACACACACAGAGTAAGCACACACACACACAGCGTCAGCTGTGTTACCGTGATCGTGCCAATGTTCCCTGCTGTAGCCTGGGTTATGAATTCACGGTGAAGAGAGACACACACTTGTCATCGCCTTACCCTCAGCAATGTTTTTTTGCATGTATTTAAACAAAAAAATAATATTGCATACACTCTGCTGTGTACTGCAAGTTCAAATGGCAGCACGTGGAACAACATTCATCGTTGCGATGCAGCAATCTGTCCAGCTGCAGCCAACGGGCCGATTATTGTTCACTCCACCTCAACGGTGGAAGTTCTCTCCGGGCAAGTTCCCTCCTTTGGCTGTCACTCCCATCATTAAGTCTCAACCGATGGGCCATCGTACCCTCTGGCCGCGTGTCCGGTCCAAGCCGACTTCCTCTGCTTCACATTCAACATGTTTCTAACTTGCATATGCTCACTAAACCCATTCGTTCACCCGTCCTGTCAGCGTAATTCCAAGCGCGCATCTCTCTACTCAGATGATCACGGCCCCTTCGCAGCAATCCTGCCGACGATTGCGTTGCGATTCCATCAACCTCACCGGAGCAGATCGCCGCTTGCACGAGCAATCTGATCCCGCGCGTTGACACTTGCGGCTTCGCGCCCTTGTGCGCTTATTCGTTCGGAAGTAGTGCGGCGAGCAAAAGGAGTTGACCTTTGGGCGACGGCAGACGGTCAGGAACGGTGACACGGAGCGGTAGCCGAGGAGAGGAAACGCCTCCGACAGGGAGCTGTCCCCCAACCACCACGTCCCCCACCGCAGATATCGAGCAGGAGAAATCTTGTCGTGCGTGGACGCGAAGCGGCGACAAGCGGGTGGAAATTCCATCGGTGGCTCAAGAAAGTGGTACTTGATTTGGGCAGACGACCAGCGGGGTGAGCCGCCGCTAATCGAGTGTTCGACACAAGGGGCGCGCGGTTTTGCGCTTGCGCGAGTTCGCACGGTGGCGCTAAAAAAGCAAAAAGCATTTGGAATGCCAGAAGTGAGCTACTCCCAGGGCACGGAAGAGCGGGAAAAAAGTTGATCTCTCCTCAGCAATGTTCGTCATATTGTCCTCGCATGCAAGGGAAGCGAGGACAATATGACGGTTATTCAACAGCAGTTGTAAATGTGTTCGTGCAGGTTAAGAAAGATTGGTGCAAGATATACCGATGCAAACTTGAGAATAGGGTTTTGCCCTTTTATCTGGCAACAAAACAGGTTTTAAGTTGTTAAAACACCAAACTGAAATCTTTTACAAGGAATCGTGTCTGCATTAACCACAATGCTCGTGGTCAAAATGCAAACAAAAAACATACTCTGATTATATATGCATTGTCCTTGAAACTGATTGGTCCACAGTTGTTAAAACACCAAACTGAAACCTTTTAGTCTTTGTGCTGTACGCCTTTTGGCGTCCTCTGGTCTAAAACCGTTTGAGATGAGGCTCAAAAGAAAGCTGTCTCTGGTGTGGACCAATCAGTTTCAAAGACAATGCATATATTATCAGAGTATGTTTTTTGTCTGAATTCTGACCACAAGCATTGTGGTTAATGCAGACATAATTCCTTGTAAAAGGTTTCAGTTTGGTGTTTTAACAACTCAACACAGCTGTTTTGTTGCCAGATAAAAGGGGAAAAACCTATTCTCATATTGTGGTACTGGCAAAGGAGGTCCCATAATGTAGCTGCAAACTTGTTTCCCGCATCAAACTCATGCAGCGGCCATGATAACTGACATCATCTCTCATTGTACGTTTTATTTTCTTCATCATCAGCCATGATTCATCCACTGCTAGATGAAAGTTTCCCCAAGCTGACCTGCGATGCAACAGACCACCCAGCACCCACGCACAACCTGATCACATCGCTCCATCTCCACGGTGGACGTGCTCTTAGATTATGATTATCAGAAAATTATTGCGTTAAAGGTATATGCTAGTTTTATGTGATCCATTTATAGGAATCCCAATGACTTCTAATAAGGCCCCGTGTTTCTTCTCAACAAGTGATTGAATATTGTGAAAGCGATTTCTCCGGGTCTTACAGAGGAGAGTGTGAAGAAATCTAATGAGTGTACAGAGATTGGCGGGATGCATGTAAGAGTTAAAAAAAAAATTGTTGCTATCTCTACATTCAGTTCTCATTTTAGTGGGGCGTCTACAAATGGATCACCCTCCGACATTGTCCGGGGCTATTTGGAGCCTGGCGGCCTCATCTCATCGCTGTGTATATTTGAAACGGCTGTAAACACGACCGCTTGATTCCCCCCCACCTCCACCCCTCCAACGCTGCCAGAGAACGCAGCTGTTTACGGCACACACGCGGACTCTACGCCGAGCAATCCACCATAACGGCACCGGCGTTACTAAAGTGTAAGGTGATGGCTATTAATTTTCAATAAACGTAACTCGTTTGCAAACGTCCGTGTTGCTTCGCAGTTCCGCGACGGGGCCAATTCCCACATCGCCGCTGGCAGCGGCACGAGATTGACGGACCGAGCCAGGGGCCACGTTGCTAAGGCGGCCGGCAAAACGAGCGCTTCTCACTCGGGGCCCAGCTTCGAACGCACCTGAAGCGTCACGCGTCAAGATATCCCATTGCAGAGCTAAGCCCGGTGCCGTGTGGTACACGGGAGACGCACGCACAGCTGTAACACGTGTACACCCACATCCCAAGTAAGCCCCCACCCACCCCCTTCAGATTAAATGTTACATCGGAGTTATTTTGCTTTCCTTACAGTCCAACAATTATTCACGTTTCCAGCCTTTTGCTTCATTTAACATTATAGGTATAGAGATTCCCCGCTCTCAGCTCACCTGCTTCCTCCACCACCTTACCTCCCGGCCTGCTGATGGGCCGGGTGCCAAACCCACGAGGGTATTATGGACGTTCGAGAAATGCCTCAATAAGTTACAGAGCGACTAATCATCAATTGTCAATTCACTGCTGGATGAATGTCCCCCCCCCCTCCCCACACCGTGTCGGTCACGGCGTTTGTTATGGCCATGCTTCACCACGCTGGTCATGGTGGGGAGGTGAAGGGGATGGACGCCCAGGACGGGTTCAGTTACCACGTGCCGCTGGCATTAGCCGAGGCCGGGAGTCGAACTTAGGTCGCCGAGTTTGTAGCACAGTGCGAGAACCACTGAGCCACCAATCCACATCACGAAATAATACGAATAAAATATGTTGTTCTAAACCAGGCTGGGTGGTGCCGTGGTAGGGTTGAGTTAAAAATTGCGGTCTGACGTCAACTTGACCTATCATCCCTCTGGGGGACTATAAAGGTATGTACAAATTTAGGGGTCGTCAGCAGTGGTTGTCATGGACAGACACTGCCTCCACAACAGAAAGGTTTATTTTTTCAGGACAGTCAATGGGAGTAGGACGAGACGCCATCCATTTGAGCACAACGACACCTCCACATTAAACTTTATTTGCTGCTTACACACCACACTCTGTGGCATTGTAACCAAACTGTAGTCGCATGCGCGCATGAATGCATGTATATACATCAGGGTCTTTATAAGTACTGTTTACATACACAGCGAAACTCTTCATGTGCGAGCTACTATTATCCGATACGGGGTGGCGTAGTCGTTAGCTCACCGTGATATTAACCTGGCAACCCGAGTTCGATTCTGGGCCATGGCCGACATAAGTGGCAAACGGTCCTTAGACACACCGCCACCCTTCACCCAACCTGCACTGACCCGGATGGTGAATATTAGTTGAGTTTATTACGTTTTTTAGCCCAGCTGGCCACGATTTGGCAGCAACATTATGGCCAAATAACCCTCGTGACCGACAATTCACGGGGAGGACTTATTCCAGGAGTTTACTGGCAAATATCAGTACAATACAATGATCAGATTTTCCTGTTGAAGCTGTAAATGGGATTCACGCCTATAGCCCCTGCCATCAAATCATATAACAGGATTCTTACCGTACTAAATACGAGCCTGAGAGATTTACGTCAGTTCTGACAGCTTCCCTTAGTACTTCCTTACGCATCAATCAAGCTTATGCCATTGAAAAAAATATTTACAAAATTTATATCACATCCACCAAAGGCACACAGGGGGTACACAATCTCGTGTGTGTATGCACTCAGACAATATTTAATCCGTTGACAGAGTCAGTGGGCAGTCTGTGACCGTAACATTCCACGTGTGTTTATTCTTTTAGGTGAGCAGGTCAAAGACCAAAGTCACAATTTTTTTTCCACAAGTCGAGCCGTCGCAGGATTAGCAGCTTCAGAAGCAAGTGGAGCATAATGTTGCCTGGTCTAACGTCCGGGTTGCCCCGTATCCTCACCCTGGGATATTATTAGGTAAGAGGATGATTTGGCAGCAACTCCAAGCAGAAGGACGATGCACGTTTGGAAAGGTTTGTTGTTTTCATTAGAATAGCATTACGTTCATACGAGCGCTGCTGTCCCCGCCATCGCAGCCAGGCAAGTTGATAAGCACTGTGTGTGGACCGTGCTTGACCTGTTCAGGGATGTAAATTTGGGCACATGCTTGCACGCTGCTCACATAACCAAGACGATATGAAAGAGGCAACTCTGTGCGCAGCCAACCGCGCGAATCCGAGGTGCGGGGGAAGGACAACAAACGAAATACCATGTGGGTTGTGGGGCCTATTTCCATCACACTTCACCATGTGGGTCAGTGTGGCTGGGTAAAAGCGAAGGTCATAGTCGATTGGAGCAAATATTTTGCAGCACTGCCCCTTGCTGACAATGTATACTGCAATTACAGAAATTCAATGTTTGTACTTACTGTACATAATTTACTTCGGCAAATTGGCAAATCGTGACATACGCTGTACTTAAGGTAGCATTTTGCGTCGAAAATACCTTTGGTTTAATATTGATATAAGGTTGCGAGGTGGTCAGCAGACGGTAGTACAGCAGGTGGAGTGAATCCATCCGTGTGGAGCTTTAAGTGTTTTACCCGCTTGTGTGTGTTGGGATTTATATGGGTATTGTGTCTTCCTCCCACGTGCCAAACACCCTTTATGGTAAATTGGCCAAACATCCCAATGAAGCAGCACCCACATGAAGGTGAGTCTTAAGGCTTGGCGAGGTTTTAATGGATACAAAAAAAACATTGAATTGTTATAATTATAAGGAGGTCGTTGGTTGCTGTTGAATATCAGTGAACAAAAAATCCTTCCCCCTATCTGGCTTCTCTCCACACCCTTGAAAATGACAACTGTTCCGTACTCAATGGGAGCGGTCGCCTGAACAGTAATTTTATTTTTTGCTCAACTTCTGATATCGTATCGAACGCACGGAATGAATGCTGGCTATGCGGGGGACTTTAATGGGCCGCAGCCCACACACAACACACACTCGCCATTCTAAGAGTTCTAAGAATAAAATTGTAAAATGCCTCCGGCTCAATTGACACCCAAATAATACGAACACGAAAGCAAGCCCCGCAGTGCGCGACTGGAGAATTTACAAACTGCTCACGAGACAAAAGACAGACCACTGCTTAAAGATTAATGCACGAATCCACTACCAACCATTAGCAAACTGCTTCTGCAAGAGCAGCAGCAGCATCATCATCATCGTATTTTGTATTCTTATTGCTATTGTGACTGATAACCGTTACTCGTTGTTGTTGTTGCTGTTAACACGAGCACCTTCGTAAAATGTTTACAATGGTTCTCCACATGCTGCACAAAAACGGGTCGTTTGAAATATAAATGAACAATTACTTCACTGCTGTTCGTGAGCATCTGTGAGGCGGACCGTGCTCTTGGCAGACCACCGGATACTGACAATCACAAGGGCATGCATTTAAATCCCTGCTGGGTGCTGAGTCACCTCTCCAAAGTTAATGAAATAACGACGACTTCACAAGAAGTCAACAGTTAATTAAAACCGTAAGAACGATGCCCTCTATCTATGAAAGCCTCACTGAGACTCATGACAAAACCTTCCTTGCATTGGATTCCTACCATGCACCACTGCGCGAAAACATTTACCCGTACAAGCTTCAATGCGATTCAAGACTCGTGCGTTTTATGGGACGTTTGGCCAATTCTGTAAATGAGCGTTTTCCAGGTGGAAGGAAACTGCAGAAGCCAGGGAAAACCCACCACACATATGAGGAGGTAGTGAATGCCCAATGCTCCACATAGATGCACATTGGAATCCTTTGCTGTAACATCATCTCCTGGCCACCTTGCGGCACAGTTTGGCCGCTGTGTGTAGATGCTGATCCTAGATTTAAAGCTTTCGTGACTGCTAGGATCCATACTCTTTGGTTCTATTGGGTAAAGTCACGTAGGTAAAAATAAAATAACAAAAAATCACGACGTTTCGGCCACAACACAAGCGGCCTTCATCAGGTGAAGTGACGAGACTGTCTGGAGGACAGCGCTGGAGTGGGAGAAGCCACGCTTAGATCACTCATCGAGACGCTGACCTTCCTCAAAAGATGCCGCGATCACAAGCTTAAAGGTCGTGATCTGAGCGTGGCTTCTCCCACTCCAGCGCTGTCCTCCAGACAGTCTCGTCCCTTCACCTGATGAAGGCCGCTTGTGTTGTGGCCGAAACGTCGTAATTTTTTGTTATTTTATTTTCACCTACGTGACTTTACCCAATAGAACCAAAGAGTATAGATGCTGATCCTCGCCATGTGAATGTGTAAATGACACCGCTGGCCGAATGGCACCAATATAAATATATAAATAAGCGGCGGCCGGCGGCGGCTCGTTTGTGCTGTCACTTGATGACTGCAGAGGCGACGGTGTTTGTCTTGTCGACGTTTCTGTTCATCCCTGTGTTTACCTCTAGTAGTTTTCATTTTTTTTCAGTTTCATTTATTTGGTATAGCCCTGTGAACCATTCGGCTCTTGAATCGGGTGCAACCGCAAAACAAACAAAAAACAAAAACATGAACAAGAAAAACATCTTAAAGTGACTCGTAATAGTTAATACAGCACTGGACATGAGTGATGCTTCACAGCACAAGGGGATTCGCCGATGAAAGTCGACAACCCCCCACGGATGCGTCTCGGCTACCAACGTTTTGGATCTTTCAAGTCGGACGTAATCTACCCGTACAAAATCAGACTCGAGGGATCCGAAAAGTATAGGTTTCATTGCTTCATTTGATACGCGAAGGAGGCGGTTGGGTGCACCGCACGAGAGCGGGTTAGTACTTGGCAACAAGGGCCTTTCAATTGAATAGTGGCAGCAAAGTTCAGTGTGTGTTTTAAGCAGGTTAGCAGGCGCAGCTATCGGAAGTAAAAAAAAACCCGGCAGATATTACTTTAAAGCTGCACTGAGTCGTTTATTAACAATGCAAAAAATGCAACAAAACTGTGCATTGCATCTCAGATAAAACAGGCGGGGTTTTTTTGGCGGGGGATGGGGGGGGGGTATGTTGCAAGGAGAGCTTAAAAGGCCACGATGACTGTACTTGCGGTTATTTTTTGCGTACATAATTTTAGTTGGTGGGATATGCTCGAATGTGTTGGACGACGCCGGCAAACAGTGGCAGAATTTCGCTAACGGGTAACATCTTGAGGGTCCATTTAACAGCAGGCATCGCAGTTTGGTGAGTGGAATTTAAAATGATAGGCTAGACTTTCGACGCCTTGGGCACGTGATAAAACATGCAACTAGAAGGGCTATTGTGGAGATGCTGCCTGGTTCGGAGCAAAAAGAGAGATCAGGTTGGTGAGATGTTAACTTCCTCGCCTGGTATACAGGATGAGGGTTCGATCCTGACCTTGACGTATTTTTATTTGGAGTTTGTGCATGTCTCTCTCTCCCAGTGGTCGTGTGGATTATTCTCCGGTTTCTCCGTTTTTTCCCTCCACATTTAGAAGCAACGTGCCTTGAGAGTATTTGGCTGCTATACATTTCCACATAAGTCACTTCGTTGCGCTATCATTTGCAATCAGGTTGCTTCTGAAAAAGAGCTATATGGTTCAGTGGGCCTTACCTGGTAATTTTTATTTATAGAGATGGAAGGATTGGTGGAGCGACATGTTGAAGGTAGTGGATTTGACTGGAGAAGAGGCACAGCATAGAAGCACATGGAGAAAAAAAATCCCGAGCAACCAGTCAACAACATGCAACGTTGGGCCAACATTAGCATGCGGTCGAAATTGTTGGACCAACGTTGGCCCAATCTTCCATGCTTACTGCGACAGCCAACCACGTGTAATAGTGGGACTACAGTACTGGCAGGGGTAAAGAATCAAACCGTCAGCAGCATGAAAACTGGCTCAGTGGCAAGCGCACTGACCATTCTGGTAACTGCTCAGCGGCATCGCCAATAATATAGGTTCAACACCAGCACGGCAAACCGCTTTATTGTGCGGGAGTCTGTTTATTTTGGATGGAAAGCGGTGAGCAGGATGACGCTTAGGGCAAATGGCACACATTGTGTGTCTCATGGATGTGTAGGAGAGATGGGACAATCGACCTGCTGTCCACTTTGGGCCTAAAACACTCTTGACTAATCTCTCACACAATAGGTGGGAAGGTCCCTAATCTGCAAACATGAAGCCACTGGCGAGCCAATTCCTTTTAAGCCCAGACGAGTGTGCAAAATTTATACTCTTTATCTCACTTGTTAAAGGTCAAAATTATACTAAGGTCGTGTGGATTTTTCTCCGAGTCCTCCGGTTTTTTTTCCATCCACATTTAGAAGCACACCTTTAGAGTATTTAGCTGCTATGAATTTCCACATGGTAAGCCACTTCGTTGATATGTAACTTGTGGCCAGGTCGCTTCTCAGAAAGGGCAAAAAGAGCTCAGTGGGCCTTACCTAGTAAAATAAAATAAAAAGTTAAGTAGTTAGTATAAACATCTTTACTTCTTATTCTTAGTTTTTTCGGTAAAGTCACGTTGAAGATATATTTTATTATTTTGTTGTTTCTCTTCAACGTGACTTTACCGAAAAAACTAAGAATATGAATTACTGCAGTCACGAAAGCTTTAAATCAAAATCTTTACTTCTGTTATTACCTTTCAAAAGATGCTGACGTGAGATGTGTTTTGTTCCATGAACCCATCCTCAAAATGATGAATTCTGATATATTTTTTTCTCTCCCCCCATCAAACCCTCAGGGCTGCCCCACCCAAAAACACAAAGGGTCCCTTTTAAGTACAGTATAAGAAAATAAATCGGCGCAGTGCAACTTTTTTTTGCTGGAAACTTTTGAACTATATTTTTTTGGTTGTGGAACTTTTTGACAGCTAAACCTTGTGTCTATCATTCTGTGCCCATGGTATCCAGCTGTAGAGGTGGGGGAGGGGTGGGTAACAGTGGCAGAGACCTTGACTCTCACAAGTGGAAGCCGTGAGTTCAAATTGCATTTGAGGGTCGACTCAGCCCATCATCCCTACGGGGGGTTGATAAATGGTGTGGGAAGTAAACAGTGGGCGTGGGGAAGTCAACAGTGATTGTCAAATGATGGAATGAGCTACACAACATGCATTTGAGCGGGTTACATTTAAAGTGTTGTGTTTAAACATAAACACTTTAATTATATATGGTAATAATGCCATCAACTCAAGCAATATTTATTGAGCCTCAAGACTCTTTTTCAGGAGGGTCCTGCATCTGGATGTTTAACCACTACCAAGTTCACAGAGAGGCAATAACACTCAGCACTGTCATCTCTTGGCCACATTGCAGCCCCATGCCAACAATGCCTGGCAAGCCGTGGTGGTCACGCATCAAAGTACTCATCAGATCCAAGCCTGCTAAGCTTCCAAAAATCCACAGAGGCCCAGACACATTCAAGAATGGTTTGGTCATTGGAAAAGCACCGACATATTTTTTTAAAAACAGAATCGTTTTGTGCAAACAGATTGCACTAATCTGTTTCACGAAGATCACATACAAAATAATGATCCACACGAGACACTCAAAAGTTGATAAATCTCTGCCCCTGACAAACAGAAGCGATTATGAGAGCTTCTGCCTCTCTAGGCCCACGCAGTGACAGGAGAGTTGACGGGAGGGGGGGAGGGGTCGTAAAGTCCGCGGCTTCACACACTAAGCAACAACTGAACGCACTGTAATATTTTCTGCATAGTAAATCTTAAAGTGAAACGCTCTTGGTTCATTATTTTTCCGAGGCTGCAAATTCACGTCTGTCTTTGCACCCCAATGCATGTTTACAGCACCTATCATTTAATTGCCACTCCAAGATGTAATTTTCCATAAACTAATAATTTACTGCGGAATGCATGGAAATCACTGAGAAAGGTATGGTGAGAATGGGTTTTTAGTTCCAAATTCTGGAATTTCTCTGATTTCGCTCCAGATTTCTGTTGACTTTTTAGATTTGTAAAATTTTAAGGTGACACACAAATAAGACGACTTCAAAGTTATGTAAAAAAAAAATGGCAGTTAAACTCCGGATGTGAAATGTGTTAATCCGTAAAAAAATAAACTGGAGTGCTTTAAACAGCACACTCCCCATACATTTGTATTTCTGTTCTTTGGGTCTTTCGGTAAAGTCACGTAGATAGGTTCAAAGAAAATAACAAAAAAACAAAGCCCTTATAACTAGTTTGCCTTTGGAAGCTAACCCCCCTTTTCCTGAAGACGACCGCTTGTGTTGCGATCGAAACGTCGTAGTTTTTTCTTTTTTTTCTTGTGACCTTACCGAAAGACCCCAAAAATATGAATTCCTGCAGTCACGAAAGCTTTCAGTCAATATTTTTTTTGTTATTTATGTTGTAAATAAACCTTACTTTTAAAAATATTTAATTAAAATTTCGAGAGTTGAATGGGGGGGGGGGAGGTCATAAGACATCTGGACCACCATGTCCAAAGCGCCAGGGTTACATCAGAGAAAAGTTTAGCTTTTTAATTACATCAGTCACACTGTGTTTAAATACGTACTGTGTGTGTGTGTGGTACTGTGTAAATACAGTCCTGGTATGTATACAGAGCATTGGATAATATTTACGGACATTTATAAAATGTCACATTTTGCTAAAGTGTCTTCACATTTGGCGCAGTGCTTGCGAAGCCCTTTTTGTAGGAATAACAGGCACACCTTACAACGTGCCTGAAGGTTTAACCAAACAATACATTTAACACGTCGCTTTTCCTATATATATAGCCAGGCTAGTACAGTCATTTGCGAAATGTGTGTCAAGAGCTGTTCACTAGCCTTTATTTTGAAGGCACAAGAACGCAGTAAAATTAGCAAATGGGCCCCGGGCACGCTTTGAAAAGGCATCTTCGGATGGTCTTAGGGCAATTCAGGGCATTTTTTTGTTAAACTTTTATTTCGCCTCGACTTTAGCCTTCGTGTACTTCGCACTCCTATGGGCTGTCCATAAATGACGTCACGCAATTTTGGACGATTTTTAACCCCCCCCCCGCTCGTCACACGGCGTCACAAAAAGTCAGACCCCCCTCAAATATGACGTCACAAAGCTCTGCCCCCCCCCCCAACCATATTTCCATTTTGAAAATAAACAATGCTTCAAATCGCTTTAAACTATTCTAATTGCAGTGCGTATTTAATTTGGCGCTGCACTCTGATGTTGTAGGAGTGTTGTTATAATAATTAATGTCGTTATAACAATTCCATATTTATTTAAAGTTGCGCATTTTGATGTGACGTCACATTTCTCAACCCCCCCCCCTAGTTGCGTGACGTCATTTATTGACGGCCCCTATCACGTTTTTTTGTATTGTTGTAACATTCTTACCTCGCCCTGCCCCCCAAACGGACACCTGTGACAAAGAGCTTTACAGCTCATTGCATTCCTCCAGTGTGAATGAAAATTCTGATTCCGATAGACGTTTCACCTGCGTTTTGCGGCGGAGGGCACACGCGCGACTCGACTCTGAAGGAGGGGGCGGCGTGGTTGCGTGTGGGGGGGGGGGGGGTCATTCACAGGAGGAATGTGGTTAATGTTACTGGGGTGACGGAACGCGCGGGTGTGTGCGACCTACAGGACTGGTCAGGCTGGAAGAGCAACCAACCAAAGGTTTTTGATAAAGATCAATGGCAGAGTTTCCCCCTCCCCCCCACCGCCCCTTACCATCAGCAGCTCAGCATGGGGCGAGCAATGAGGATATGACATTCTTTGCAAGACGAATAATATATATTTATTTTTAAATACCTGGCCCACGCGCTGTGCTCCGTATGAGTGAAATACCTCGAGCAAAATGAAGCGTGTGGGAGGGGGGGGGGGGGTGTTAAACTTTGATCACCCATCGTCAGATTAGGGATTTTCCAAACGACGACGCAGATATTAATCACAAGGCCCCATATCCTCTTAACATTCTAGAAAGCTGTCATCATCACCGACACTATCAGCATTGCGAAATGTGTTTTACCTGCCTAGGTAATTTACATTTTGGGAAACGTATTTCCCAGAATGTTTAAGGAACTGCAAAGTATCAGTTATGAAATCATCACTTTTATTCAACTGCATCGACTGTAAGTTCCTTCTGCTGGGCTCTCAGCGTGTAACTTTACACACGCCCAGGTGATGTCAACCTTAATGAATTTTCAAACAAGCATGATATCAGCATCTTGACCAAGTCTCAACGCGACTCCACCAATGCCGAAACGAACATTTAAACACGAAATCACATTAACTTGAGTACAATACTGGCATATACAGTACACAGTCGTATATCACATAACCGCCCGGATTAATATCAATAATCCCCTTTACTATGTTGAACCACACTCAAGGCACTGCTAATAATGCCCGTCAATCCACTGCTGGATGAAAGCCTCCGCACACTTGAGTCGGTTGTTAGGACACATACGAGCTTATAAAAGCACATACGAGCATCATAAGCTGTGTTCTAACAAACGACTCAAGTGTGCGGAGGCTTTCATCCAGCAGTGGATTGACGAGCTTTATTAGCTGGTCAGTGATGCGGTTTTGGTGAAGGGGATGAGGGCCCAGGACCGGTTCCAGATATCGCGCTCGTCACCAATGTTAGCCGTGGCCGGAAATCGAACTGAGGTCGATGGAGGTTCAGAGGAGAAGTGCGATTTTGGTTCGTCGACAAATAATTGATCAATGCTGCGTTGGCAGTGGCGCCCAATTAAAAACAACAAAACAACAAACTCCAACACACTCATTGGCCGAACATATAATCGGAGACGTTTTGGGCCAAGCGTTTTAACCTACTTGACAGCATGCACGCGTAGCACCAATTCGTCCGGAAAGGTAACACATACGCAGATATGTACATCAGATATGAAAACTATTGATAACAAAAACGGAAGCTAGGTTACAAGACACATTCTTCTGACAGGCGCGAACGCGAGGATGGATTGTCACTGCATTGCCCGTTTCCCTTCGTAAGCGTCACAATGAATCGACACTAAAGGGTCCCTCTCAGACGCGCTCTGCTGCTGTGTCACCGCAGATTCGTCGCTCTCTGTGCCTTGACGAACCGTTTTTTTGGCTGTCAAAACTACGGTTAGTAGCAATAATCATAATTTACACTCTTGATTTGAGGCTTTCGTGACTGGATGGATTCCATACTCTTTGGTTCTTTCGGTAAAGTCACGTGGGTAGAAAAATACAATGAAAATAAAGTTTTTTTATTTTAAAGTCACGTAGGTAGAAATAAAAAAATATATTTTTTCTTATATTTTATTTTATTTTTCTACCTACGTGACTTTACCGAAAAAAACAAAGAGTAATAATGAACACTCATAAAGCGCGTTTCACCCAGACACTGCAAGGCGCCGCACAGAGGCTTCGTTGACCAGAGTTCCTCTTAAAAAAAAAATGCATAGTTGCTCTCGTGACCTTCGGGCCACGATCGCCGATCTCTCCCCCCTTAAATCAGCGCAAAGCGTCCACATAAACGACGCCGACGCCGACGCAGCCGTAAAATGACGAACGCAACCTTCAAAGTAACACTCGGTACCACCTTGCCAATGACGACATCGCACTGAATGCACCGGATCTTGTGAGATCCCAGAAGCCAAGGAGGTTTGAGGTTTTTTTTTAATTGTTGTTGTTGTTGTGAACTTGGATTGGAGACTGCCTGTCTGGGCACAACCGGGTGTTGTAGGCTTTGGTCTGCACAAATAGCTAGGGGATGGCAGCACTCCCCTTTCGTGATTCGTGGCTTTTCTCTGGGCACTCCGGTTTCCTCAGAGATGATGATGATGATGATGCCAAACACTCGTGAGTGATATTGGTGAAACCATCCCCAATGCGGGACCCTACTTGAGAAGAAAACATCGTCTTGAGAATCAGTGGGGATGTCCGGAGTAAATAACCAAAAAGTTCACGAGTAAACTCTCCACGTTTAAAAATGTCGGTGACTTCCGTTCTCAAAATGCACGTTGGGCAGGTCATTCCCTCCCTTGACACCCACTGTTTACGTCCCATAACATTTATCAACTCCCCATAGGGATGATGGGCTGAGTCGAGCATCGCCTGCAATTCGAGACTTCCTTGGGTAAATAAATTGCATTATGGCCACGAAGGGATATCAACAGTGATTGTGAATAAAGAAAGCTGAATTTCCACTATTGACTCACTTTGTCGTTCAATGCTCAGTACGTACATGTACATATGTACGGCACTTGTATCTATCCCCTGCTGGATGGGGGTCACTGCACACCATCCACATCATGGAGATTATAACAACATATCGTACCCTTCTTCCAGCACAATCCGGCCTCAAGCCCGCTTAGCTTGTGAGATCCGTTCGAGACCGGGTGCGCATTCCGAGTCGATTTGGTCATCTGTGATGCCGAATGTGGGCGGTGGGCACTGCAAAGTAATATTCTGCATGATCCGCTGTGCACACACAGAGAGAACGGGCTTTCACACTCCTCCACAACCTTGGATTAGGACACACATGGCCGCACCTAAACACAGAGCCACGCTGCCAAGAGAACCACACCCTTGGCCCTGAGATTTAAGCGTGGCCCTCCCCCCTCACCACACCCGCCACAGCGTGGCCCTGAGTGAGGGGGTGGGGTTGGAGAGGCATGGCCTTGCAGGTGAACCTGCTGCTCCATCCTTAGCTGCGACGACCGCGGCATTCCTCGCGCGTTTGGGCCGTGGCAGGATAACTTCTGGTGCGCAGTCCGACTAACCGTCGTGTTTACCCTCGGGTTCAAAAGCAACGGAACCCAGCTCGCTCGCGTTGTCTGCTTACCACGTGCGACGACTACTGACTGCTACTGTACTACGCCGATTTGAACTCGGGGAAGCCTCGCTAAGTCTCGAGAATCGTTTGTGCAGGACGGCCCTGCTGCCAGATAGCAATCGCTGGTGATTTGCGGTGGCATCAACGACTTTGGGCAAGTGATGACATCTTGATCCTGCTGCTTTGGGTTGTGACATTTGGCGGTTGGCCAGCCTTGGTTCAAGCAAGCTTGACTGCTGATGGGATACATCTGGTCGAGTTTGCTTGCAGTGAATAAAATGCTGCTGAAATTATGCGATCCCAGAAGGCTGTGTGACTGAAGGGATGTGTAAAAAATAAAATGTATTCGGAGAGATGAATTACGGAAAGGAGGCGTTTTGCCTGCATGTGTATTTTGTTCACTGCGACGTTTGGCTAATTCCATAAATTAGGATTTTGCTTTTGGGAGTGAAATTATCACCTGGAGAAAACCGACCACGAATATAATGGGGGTAAGATGTAAAGGTGTGCACAGATGCATTTAACAATCCACAGCTGTCTTGTCATCAGTTACACTTAAAACAACTATAAACTGTTTTTATTTTAGCAGGTAAGGCCCACTGAGCTATATAGCTCTGTTCAGAAGCGACCTGGCCACAAATGATAGCTCAACGAAGCGGCTTATCATGTGTAAATGTATAGCAGCCAAATACTGCAAAGGCACATTGATTCTAAATGTGGAGGGAAAAACCGGAAAACCCGGAAAACATCCACACGACCACAGGGAGAGCGAGACACGCAATCTCCAAATATGCAGCAGGCGTCAGGGTCGGGATCGGGATCGAACTCACGACCTCCTGCACACCAGGCGACGTAGTTAACATCTCGCCACCGTGGCACCCCCATCTCTCGGGACACATCGCGGCACAAGTGCACAGCACCCGGTGGTGGGAGCTGGAGCGTGGATTGATGGGAGAGACGCGGAGTGGGTTCGGTGTGCATATGAGCAAAATTAAGCTGAACGTTAAAAGCACCGAGATAAGCCTTTGCTCATGAGCATTCAATCATCAAAGGGGGTTTGAGGGGGGGGGAGGCTTAACTTATCAGTACTGTTTGTGTTTAGGAATGCATTGTTTTAGTCCCTTTGTGATCATTATCACATTCATCGTTTTACTTGTTAGAAACGTTTAAGCCCAAAAGGTGCAGTTTTCGGAGGCAAAGTCAATCTTCATAAACCACTTCCAAAAAGTTAGTTTTTTTAAGTTCCCGAGACCCCTTTCGCTCATTGTCCCTGTTTCCTGGGCTCACATCCGGAAAAGCCTTAAAAATATTCTCAAAAATAGCACCGCCGCATTGTGAAATTCACACAAATGAGAAATACCACCCCCTCCTGCCTCCTTCCAGAAAAAAAAATGTACGTAAAGCATCGTGTATAAGATAAGTACACCAACAATATTCTTGGGTCTTTACCGAGAGACCCAAGAATATTAATTCCTGCAGTCACGAAAGCTTTAAGTCAAGATTTACACCAACATTATTTGTTTTGCAACACTCATCACATACTCGTACACACACTGGCAAATGCTGGATAGTAGACAGATTTATTCGTGCAATTCTTGCTCGTTTCTGCATCGGGTATTGTAGGCGCGAAATGTATCTGCACACATCGTAAATGCATTAATTAATTCTTTCATCAGGTGAGCGCCCAAGAAACCGGGCAACAGTCGTCTAAATTGACAAGAGTGGAACCCGGCTCACCGAAAACGACAAAAAAAGGCAAATCAAAATGTGGTAACGGCAAATGAAACAAATATAAATCAGCACAAAAACAACTGCGTCACGTGAGAGAATGTGTAGCGAAGTTTCAGTTTTATTCAATTCGGTATTGTAGCTTCTCGTTCTAAACCCGTCACGAACAGCGCGGTCAATGTCGTGAGAATTTTTATTGTTTTATTTTATTATTTTATTCTCATTCTACGTGACTTTACCGAAAGAACCAAAGAAGGTCAATGTTTAGTTTACCAAACTCTGAACAAGTAACTCTTGGACTCTTCTGATAAAAAGGTGGTAAACATACTTGTCCATGTTAATACAAGTTAGTTTAATTCCACATTAACATTCAATCGTTATTTTCCCTTCCAAGACTCATGCTCACCAGGCGGATTTCGTTTAAGCATTCAAGACCACTGGACTGGTGGCCACCTTCGTGGTTCTCATCAGCTGTCACGTCTGCGTGGCGTGAACATTCAGGTGAGGGAGTGCAACTGACTTTGCAACACGCATCGAGAAAGGCACATGGAGACGTCACAACAAACCCATGGCTGTGTTTGAACGAGATAGCTCCTCAAATAGATTGTGTACACAGCACTGCCGAAGTGCGAACGCAGTGGAATGGCATTCTGCCGTGGATTATTCACATTCTTCTCATGTACATGTAATATTTAAAACAATTCTCGTATGCATGCAGTGCCAAGCAATCACTATTTGGAAACTTAAAAAAAACTAAAAAATGTTATGGACCTATCATAAACACACGTCACTCGAGCGCATACTGATTTATGACACCGCTGCCAAGCAGACTACATGCAGCAACACCGTACACACAAACACACACACACGTAACATGCACACACACATGGAGAGTTGCTGCAGGTTACCGGCAGAGTTGAGCGAACTTTTATTCCAGGAGGAAGCCACAAGCACTGGTGTGAGTTGAAGCCTTGGCTTCCCAGCTGCCGTGACGAAAAGAAAATCTGGCTTCTGATGTAGTTCCTCACTCAGCTGCTTCCCGTGCGCTCTCCTCTCTCTCTGTGTCTCTCTTTCCCCTCCGCCACAGTCGTATGAAAACTCCCCGCAGAAACACACACAAGCGTGAGAGTTGCATAAGTCTCTGCTGACCCGCCCTGCTCCCCCCCCACCACCAAGCACACGCCCATCGAGGGCTGCACGTTGCGTCCCAGATTGGCCGAGAGGCAAAGCCGACGAAGTGAACCGAGCTTGAGTCTCTCCTCCCTCGGCACAGCTGTCAGTCCATCAGTCTCTGTGCGCGGGCGGGCGGGTGGGGGTTCGGGGCGGGGGGGGGCCCTGGGCTCGCCGATTGAGCCACGGCAGGGCCACGAGTTAAAAACGCCCCGACAGTAGCACAGCACGGACGGCGGTGGGGCACTTTGTAGCCTCAGCTCTTGGACGGTCACCTATTGAACCATTTAAATAATAAACATAATATCTCCTTACGTGGTGGAGGGGGGGGGCTTCCCCAATCATGCCCGGCCCCTGTTGTTTTTCTCGGCTTTAAATCAGTGACGGCAGTGGAGGTTATTGGGTTGCGATTGTTACTCATACGCACGCATGACTAAGAACTCCGGAATAACCGCGGTGGATGACTGCGTTGTGTTTTTTTTATTGCTTTGGCAGATTTACTGCGTCGCTCTCCGATGCGTTTTCGATTTGCGCCGCGCTTAGTTCAGCCCCGGGATGTCCGACGTTTTGGTCCGCGTGCTGGGAGCTTCTTCAGAAACAGAATGTTCCCGAACGTTTCCCGCACGTCCTGTGAGCTCTTTCGGACACAAAGTGTTCCTGAATGTTCCCGAAGAAACTCCCAGGACGTGGAGCGAAACGTCGGACATCATGCCGATGGACATGCGGTGCAATCCAAGAGCACGCGGGAGAGATGAACAGCAGTGCTCAGCACTTGCCTGTCTGTGTCTTTGCACACAGTCGAGGTGTCAAAAGAGACACGTCTCGCTCCTCTGATCCCCATGTCAACCTCCAAGTGAACTTAGTCGTCCAGGGCAAAACATTGGGAGGCACTCGGGAGGACACAACATTTGCCGCGTACTGTATTCCACAGCAAGGACAGCTGTCCTCGACAATCGTACACACGCTGCCAATTGGGCACCAAGTGAAGAAAAACCCCGCGCTGCAACGGCTCCTAACCGAGCAGTTTATGATACAGCTGAAACGTCAGACGTCAACGCGTCTCTCTGCTCGAACGAGTGCTCATCTCCGTGTGTTTCCGGGCCAGTGGTGGACGTTACTTACTCGTTCCATTCGGCGGCACAGGGATGGTGGCCTTCGTCGACGTAGCTCAGGAAATCATAAATCTGGCAAGTGGCAATAAAACACGAAATTAAATGTCAAGAGGCCACGTCCACCTTGGCCGGTGTTGCTGATGCCAGCGCATCTTGCCACTGCATCCTTCTGAGACATTCGCACGCGGTCGACCGCAGTGTCCAAGGTTTTTTTTTTCCCGCAGTCTCACGATCACCACGGTCTTATGGCTCGGGGCCATCCGCTTGGTCACCGACTTCTGGGTGCACTCCATTGCCTGTCTTGGTGACCTGTCCACCAACATCACTCGTGGACGAGAGCAGCAAATACGTCATTGAAGATGCTTCAACTCAAATAAAAGGGGGAGAGAATGTAAGGATGTGTGCAAGAAGTTAAACAAAACAGATCCAGTTGCATTTAGATGTTGTATACATTCAAATGTTATGTTGTTCTACGGACTAGAGCACTTATACCAATGACAGGGTTACCAATCAAGAGACACTTCCGATGTCATGATCATCACTCGCTATCATCTACCCGGCTGGGTCGGCACTGTCAAACAGAGCAATCGATCTGTGATCGTAAGCATGCAAGTTTGAATGATCAACCCACTCCATCATCCTCCTCCTCCCAGGGTCGATAAAATTGCTATCACTTTGCGGAACGTCCACCATGGCCATCGTGCAGGAGGAACTGACCTCCTGCTATGAAATGTGAAATTTCCACTGCCATCTTAGGGCCACCAATGGGAGACGCGCCACTCCTATGCTCGTTCGAGCACAGAGGAGGCTCTTTGGCTATCGAAGTGCGATGAGCTCATTTACATGCGAATTAAGAACATGTGCTGACTGGGTCAGAGGAGGAGATGTGGGGCCATAAAGATGGGGATCTGTCTCGCACTACACTAAACACTACAGAAGACGCATTTATTATTCTCAAGACGCAATAAATGAAAAGAAAGAAGTGCCCATTTATTTCACAGAGCTGGGCAGATGCAGTTCGTCACAGGGGAGGCGGAAAGAAGGAAGGTGACAAGCCTAGACTTTTATTTTGTGTGTTTAGTTTGTTCCCCTTTGGCCGCACCTCTGGTTAGCACGGTTGGCTATGTCGATTGGCTACGTAAGGTGCGAAAGAAGTTTAACATAAAATTAGCTTTTTTATTGCACCGAGTAAGACCCACTGAACAGTATATCCCGTTTTCGGTTAGCGAGCTGGCCACACAAATGACGTGGCGTACCATCTTGTGGAAATTTATAGCAGTCAAAAACTCTAAACGCATATCTAAATGTGGAGGGAAAACCCAACGTATATACAACATTCCTAGCACGGATGGGCTCAGGGAAAGGAATTCCTGATTATGGGGGTAGCAGACGAGAATGAGCGACCTCCCACTGAAACGACAGAAGGCCTTGGTAGCTATCTGGAGGGGAGAGTCGGTGGAGGGGAGTCGAGTGAGATGAGCAAGGAGAGAGGTACGGAAGGGCGAGCGCAGAGTGGATCTTAAAGACACAATTTCAGCCACTTTCTTGAGCTGAAACTGCAACTGAATAGACAGCAACAAGCCCGCTCAACTAAATCAGTCAGGCGCATATGCCAGCAGGCACAAATGGCAGGAGCAAGCATTCATTGCTATACTTTACCGATAAGCCCGAACACCAATGAAACCAGTAGGGTGTGTATATATATAGTTGCATTTCCGCTTCCTGAATAAAAAAAATACATCACAATCTCAGGTCTTCTGAGCTCAGCTGTGGCCATCGTTAAGCTGCGTGCATGAAATGTGCGCAAAAATTGTGATGTCAACTTAATCCGCGCAGCGCGCTGGGATTCCCTTTGACACCTTGCCGTTCATCGACACCGTGTCGCGTGTATTATATATCACCGTGATCGTCAACGTATCGTCTCCCCCGTGTGGATGAAGCGCCACCCGAAATGAAATGCCCTCCGTGGGTGGGCAGTAGCAGGTGATTGTGGGACAATTTACACATCTAATTAAAACGTCCACCAATTGCGGAGTTAATATTAACGGGGAGGGACAAACGGCCAGGCGTGCTGACTCAGGATTCCAAACACAGTGGACATTCATTTACATAAATATTTCTCCAGTTGAGTCACAACGACGGCTACAACCGCAGATGGGGTTTTTTTTTCTTTCTGGAATAAGAACAATCTGTTGGGGACTTACTTTTCCGGGAAATTAATCAACAGACGCAAATCACCACTGCCCCGCCCGCTGGGCAGTGAACAACGTCAGTTATAAAGACTGGATTTAGTAAAAAAAACAACAACTACGTAGCACCACAGAGCACTTGATTCAAATGCGCAAACTACTAAAATTAATCTCACCTGACCTTAGGCATGTTCTCACTCACACTGCAGCGCACCTCCGATATCTCACTGAAGGCAGCAACTTGGATTTTTCCATGAGCTCTTAAAGAGACCTGTCTTCGTACTACTTAGGGACACAATTTGTTTTATACAGTAGTACTTTACCGTAATTAATTATTTGCTTTCTAATATATACGTGTAGAGTCTAAGTTTCTCCCTGCTTAAGCGAGCAATGGGGTAGCACTCAACTCTGCTGCTGGCTCTGAATCAGGGGGAACGAATTCCACATTACTCTGGCAGAGACCAGTCTGTCCGTGCGATGACAACGTTTGGCTTCCCGCAAAGTGTTCCTGTACTCATTTTTATCGACCCCCAGAGGGATAAGAGCCAGAGAACCGACTCCCAACAGGAAGTCTAACTCATACACATCAGACCGACAGTCCAGCTCTCCCACCACATTGCCACCTAGTGGGATATTAAAAAGCATTATTTTATTTATTACATGACTGTATCGGGGGGAGCATTGGCACAGTTTGGTTAGCATGTCACTGTGTTCCCAGCCACCTGTGTTCAATCGCTGGAGCCTGCCTGACGTCAGTGTCAAGTTATATCTCAACTGAACGGGGAACATCCCCCTTTTAGGGGTGGCAAAGATATTCATTTTGCGATATGCGCAATCAATTTTGGAACGGCATCCTGCTCGTGGGCAAATGATTCATGACACAGCCCCCCGATGCGCCTCGTCCCTGCAAACCCTTTTTATTTGTGCTGGGCGCAACGCCGAAGCGCCTCCGATGGAATGCGGCGTCCAATGCGCGCGCGACGATGGGACGGCGGCGGCGCGCTTGATCGTCCCAAGGGTTTTAGCGCGGAGATAGAAGAATATATATTAAAAAAAAAAAACATTGCAGTGATTCACAACGCATCGACTCATCGTCTTGTCCGGTTAATAACAAACAAACAAAAAGCTGTGCCGTGTTTATTGAAATTCTTGCACGGTCAACGATCCTGCTGCATTACGTCTCCCCCCCCCCCGACTCCGCGTCCAGCGTTTCTCACCTCGGACGGACGCAGGAACTTTGTGTCGCTGTGATGCGTTCGGTTTTAATGCTCAATCGAAGCCGGGGCCCACCCAATTGTATGTTGTTGTTTTTTTTTAACAATGGAGCCATGCAGCATGGCTATGGATGTTTCTCCGGCTACTCTAAGGACGTTTTGATATGTTGCTTTTAAATTTTGATTTAAAGCTTTCGTGACTGCAGTAATTCATATTCTTAGTTTTTTCGGTAAAGTCACGTTGAAGAGAAACAACAAAATATATATAAAACAATAAAAAATTCTCACGACGTTTCGTCGACGTTTCGTCGTGAGAATTTTTTATTGTTTTATATATATTTTGTTATTTTGTTGTTTCTCTTCAACGTGACTTTACCGAAAAAACTAAGAATATGTTGCTTTTAGTTTGGCCGTTGGAGCAGTCGGTATTTACACTGAATTCTAAGATTCATCAGCATGGTCCGGTGTGACTTCAGCAATTTTCAGCGGCCAACAGTGCTTCAATACACTGCTTGTAAATATATTTCTCCATAAAAAAACGGTATTCGCGCATGCAGGCACCGTTTTTTTTGCTTAAATGTCTCTCACGTTAATCACGTCTTGCTGTACACGCTGTCGCCGGCGATTCTTCAAAGTAGGAATAGCAAGACGACACAGTGCAAACTCTCTCTTGAAGCACTTTCAAAGTAAGCAAGCCTCGAAATTGGCATTCAGCGAACTGAACATATTGCCATCATACGCAAGAAGGTGGCACTGTCTCCCCCTTTCGTCGCTATTGTGTAAACAAATGGGAATTTGTGAAGTCGCGACTTTGTAAAATAAAATAAAGAAAACACGTTCTGGCACTTTGAATTTCTGCACATCACAACTTGCGCTCAAGAGCTTCCGTTTCATATATTTCATTTGTAGATACTGTGTTTTACAAATAATATTTGGATACTGATATATGTGATGCCTCACTGGATATATAAACAACATGGATGTGGGAGAAAACTAAAGAAATGTCCTTCACGTGCAAAAATATCACGGAAACGTGTGCAACAGAAAATAAAGTCTTTGTTCACAAAACTTGTGACATTTCCGTCAATTTAGGCATGCACCATGAGCCGTTTGTTCACAATGTCGGAAACCCCACAATGATTGGGCAGGGGGAAGGGGGCAGCAAGGCACTCGCACGCCGTGCTGGTTACATCCCGTGACCGTGGAGTGACCGAATGGGCAGGATCGGGTTAAAACAACTCCCGCAGAGAACTCGCCATCTGTTCTGTCAAGGTTTACTGCTTTGAGCAACGTGGGACAGAAGAGTGAAAGTGTGTGACCTTTTCGCAACAGCAGGGGGAAAAAAAAGAAAAAAAATTATTTCAGTGAATCCGTGCCTTCGTATTTTCTCATTAAAAAAAAACTATGATGTTGTGACACTGTGGTCAGAGCATCTGACGACTTACAATCAGAGAGCTCTGGGATGTGGCGGGGGAGGAGAAGGGGAGGGGGGGGGGGTCGGCTCAGCCCATCATCACTCCACGGTCGATATATTAGAGCACCAATTTGTATTAGATCAGTGGCGTCTGCGCCGGACACTCCGCATCCACTTGAGCAAAGCTCGTCACCAACGGCGAGGTGCGTCGTCGAACAGCGACGGTCAGGGTCAGGGAGACTTCGCATCTTCGGACCACGTTGCCCCGGGTCGGACGAACCTCGGCCGGTCGCCCCAGAGCCCCTGGCACCACCATCCCCCCCCCCCCACTACCGCGCTGCTGGAGCCGACTCCGGGGGGAGGGGGGGTGCGGACCTCAATGACGTGGGTGCGCGCCGCTGTTGAGGGCCCACGTCAAACACCCGCGGTCCTGGACCTGTGCTCAGCGTGGATTGCTACTCTCCGGCCGACGATGGAGGGGAAAATTTGTTAGCAAAGCGAGCGGCTGTCGGGTCGCGCCGAGGCGCTGCTCGGCTCGATGTCCGCCGCTTCACTCCGCGCGCTGGGAGGCTCCTCGAGAGCCGAATTAATTCGCCCGATGTTCCGCAAAAACTCACGCAGTGGCGGTGGTCGTCCGCGACGAGAAACTTATCTCGGCTCGTGGCATGTGGGGCTTTTCGATCCATGGTTTTCGGGCGACCCGGGGAGAGAAGCGTCGGCTCTAGATTTGAAGCTTTCGTGACTGCAAGGATTCATACTCTTTGTTTTTTTTCGGTGAAGTCACGTAGATAAAACAAAATCAAAATAAAAGAAAACAACTGAATCAAATCACGACGTTTCGGAGGCAACACAACACATATACATAGACACTTGATGCAGCTATCTTGCTGTGACTGTTCCACCTGAAGACGGAAGCTTGTGTTGCCTCCGAAACGTCGTGATATGATTTAGTTGTTTTCTTTTATTTTGATTTTGTTTTATCTACGTGACTTTACCGAAAAAAACCAAACAGTATAAGCATCGGCCCCCCGTTGCCTGTTGCTCGTTCGGGCAGGGAAACTCTTTGGATTTGAATACGATTGGGGAATGCAAAATGTTCGTTGGCTCCATGACGGACAGGGCGCGGGCATTGGAACGGTTGACCGCTTGGTTTGATGTCGGGTGAACGAGATGCTCCGAGAGTGGCGGCACATGAAGTGGTGGGGACGCTGGTGTTTCCTGTGCATTTGTAGTTCCCAAGATCTGGAAAACAACACAAAAACGCATTTCCGAGTGTGTCAGCGGTCTATGTACACGTGTTATTATAGAGGATTATGGGGTGATGATGTTAAAGCTCAGTACAGTGGTCATCATTTAGTTGAGCTCACACTTCCCCGCCGTGTGAACTCTGGCGAACGTGCGATGTGATTATTATAATTAACATTTGAGCAAATACAGCCCTCGTAAATGGTACGTTTCACTTGGGCAAACAAAAAGGAGTTTTTTTTTTACATTTTGAGCTTTTTTACGGCAAACATTTAGTAACAGCATGACTCCTTGTCTGATTCGCTTTCTAAAATATATTGGTGATTTGGTAATGTAGGCTTGAAATTTCATTGAGCGATGATGTAAATACTGTTCTTTGTAGACCTCAAACAAGAGTGTGTGGTTAATTAAAACCACTAGGACCATCGCTAACCAACTTGATGAGAGTGTACAAAATATAGAATATTATGGGCTCCCCTCCACCCCAACATTAACTCTGTTCGGCTGTGGGCTGTTGCCACCGAAACTAACTGGGTAACTGGTTACACGGGATTTTCCATGTAACGAATAAGAATTGAATAAAATGTAAGCGGTGAAAGACGTTCGGAATAGCGATACAATAGATAGCGACACCGAAAATTTTGGTTTAACGGATACGGTTTATTTAAAATTGCTCCAACGTTGAAATTTGTGCTCCTATTAATGTAATTATTTTGGATAGTGAGAAGAGCATGAATGTGACAGCTGTATCTTACGTTCCGTTGCAGGGCAACGGGTTCTCTACGAGTGTGAGTTACCCCTGAAATATATAAAATAAATATTTAAATAACCAGACTACATTACTATGAAATTCATGTGCAAGCTTTATCGAAAGAAGGTGCCCTTGATTCATTTTGATCGCCCTTCACACTGTCTGGAGTTCAAACCAAATGCGGCCCCATTTGCATTGGAACCAACACATCATTGGTGCCTATTTATCCATGAAACCCTGCACACAATGACCAAACAATAGCTCCAGGATGTGGACAACTCTGAACAATATTCACTGAATGTCACTGGTGAAAATCCCACGTTGTTATGCTGTAACCACCATCACTGCGTACGTCCATACCGATACAATTAATTGATCGTCGATTAAATCAATTCTCGTGTACGTGATCCGTTGAATAGTGCATCACACGTAAAAGTAACAACTTGGCTATGATTCATGCAAATTACACGCGTTTGTAATTTTAGGCTTACACAATGAGTGAAATGGAACTAGACGAAATGTAATAAATGAGATAGTATGAATGAGACGCAAAACTAATTATCTCTTGAATGGAATCGTAAATTGCAGTGGGGGGGGGGGGGGAGCAGGGTGGGATATTCGTATCAAGTATTGAAAATCAGTGAAGTCATATCTGGTAAATTCAAGTAATTGCACCGATGTCACACTGCATCAAGCTGTAATTAAAACATAATTAAAGGATTGCAAATGTCTAAGAATTGGTGTTTTAAAATAGACACAGGGTAACAAAACTTTAATGCACCGGGAATGCCCTTCCAAAGGCAGCAGGACATTAAAATAAAAATTCTACACAAACATTTGAGCAAGTGGAAGGCGGCATTATGCACTGCTGGTAGTAAATCTAGCAAAGTGTTGTGCTTACTCAAAGCTTTAGTGGGTTTTCGGTGCACAAGTGTGCAGCGGTCAAGTAATTTCTAAACTAAAACGAGAAACTATTTCACCCGGTAAGGCCCACTGAGCTTTCATAGCCATTTTTTAGAACCGACCCCTTCTACAAATGATAGCTCAACAAAGTGACTTATCACGTGGAAATGTATCGCAGCCAAATACTACAAAACGCTTGATGTTTGTAAACGTGGAGAGAAAATCCAAGTGACAGCAGGGAGAGAGAAAACATTCAAACTCCAAATATACAGGTGTCTGGGTTGGGATTGAACCCACGACCTCCTATATACCAGGCGAGGTAGTTGACATCTCGCCACCACAGTGCTCATTTTTACATTTTGGCAAGCACGTCTGGCAGATTTAACAACAATAACACTAGTGACCGATGATAATAATTTACATTTTTGAGGGCCATTTCATCCGTAGATCTCAACGAGCCATGTACGGAAAGCAGAAAATAAACAGAACCAGGGTAAATGGCCAAATTTCGGTATTATTTTTATTTAAAGAGTTAGTTTCCAAAACAGACTTAAACAGCTCGAACGATTCCCGATCTTCTTATTACCAAATGCAAAGCGTGCCAACGCTTGGGAGCTTAACTGGCAAAATCCCGATCACCCCGAGGAACAGAGCCTTGACCTCCGAGTCCTTAGAAGAAGGCGATCCAAATTTCTCAGGGTCCTTGCTGGAGTGTAACACTTGGATCAGTTCCTGCAAATATTGTGGGGCTAACCCGTTGATTGCCCTTTATATTATCTCACCAAGGTTCAAGACTACATTATATCGAAGGATAGTTCGGTAATGGGACATTTTCCTTGATTATATTGCATGGGGAAATAAACTTTCCCCCCCCCTGTGTCAGGTCGTGTATGTTCCCCTAAAATATTTGTTCCACCACCAACGGATATTCATTTCCCCTAGAAACCGATATCCATGAATATGGGTTCTCGTTCTAACACATACACATTTCGTTGGGAGAAGGGGGGGGGGGTGCATATAATAATTCACTAAATAAATATTCTGGGGAATTAATATTTTTATACTTGAGAAAATGGCCGCATACCACATGTCTTTATCAACTCCCAAACGTGAACACAGGCAGCTTGATAACTGCTGTACTTCCCACCTCCTGTACGTATGTGCGCATGTTGAACTTCTTTCGCACCATACGTAGCCAACCGTGCTAATCGGGGGTGCGGGGGAAGGACAATCAATTGAACACAAAAAGCAGTTCTAAAGAAATGAGTTTGTCAATCTCGATGATGTTTTAAAAGTGCACGGCTCCCAGTGGCTTCCTGATATCGGAAGGAAGAGCTTTCCAGACGGGCCACAGAAGTGCACCTGAAAGCGCGCGATGTAGTCAGTGGCCCTCTTCGTTCGATGGTTAGCACGAAGCCGCGTCTTGAAGTCGAACTGCACGCCATGAAGTCTGCACAGGTCTACCAATGCCCGCGTGCTAAGCTTCGGATTAAAGGCGTTCACCACCATCACCACCACGCCCGGCTTAGGCACTGAACCATGCTGCATGTTGGCTCTAAGTCATGTCCAAACCCAGACATGATCATCGCAAACTCGGCTTTTACCGTGCGTGACTTCACGTGGCTTCCACAATTCATCCCCTTTCAGCAGGGTCCTGCATTGGGGTTTTTGTTGTTGTTGTTCTTACCTTCGGACGTTTTCAGCCATTTAATAACCAGTGTTCATTATACACGTGGGAGGAAACCAGAGAACCCACGCGCGCGAGGGGGCAACTCCCATCCCCGTACAGATGGAAACCGATAGCGATCAGTCCCACTTCTCCTGGCGAGCCAGGGTACGGCACCTCCTCGACGCCCGCGCGATAGGGAGTTTCACAACGTCCGTGTGCGATCCACCAAACCCCTAGCTGCCTCCGCAGTACCGGATCACTTTATGGCTGTAAAGACAACAGAGACGAGTGGACACGTGCGTACGTGTGTGTGTGGGTACCAGCCCGGCTGGGTTCACCGGAGTCCCTTTACTCTCGCTGCCTCCACGGTGCTTGGGATACAGGCCACGTGCTTTGTACCGTCAGACATTATTTTTGTTTTAATGTTTCACCGAAGCAAGCGGAGCTTCACTTGCGCTCGGACACTGCAGCACAGCCGAGTTTTTACAACGTCTGGCGTTTGGTGCCGGTGAACGCTTCGGAATGTGCGGCGTCACAGAGGCGGGCGTACACTTAACCGGGCTTTATGCGGCGCCCAACAACACGCTTTTGTTTTGTTGAGCCTAAAGGAAACGCATTCGGATAAAAAAAAATATATATAAAATCGTGGCAAGTTTTACGCTTTTGTAATTGTAAAACAGAAGGCATTTGTGTTGGGTACATACATTTATGTATATTTTATGGCAAATGTTGCTCGAACCCGAGCCGTGTCCGTACATGCAGACAGCCAGAATAACAGGTTTTAAATTCACTTCAGTAATTATATAACAGACGTAATCCGTTTACGTTTGCGCACCGGGTAAAAAGACGTTCACTTCAGTAGTGCAGAGCCATAGTTCAGGGCACTGTGATAGAAACTTGCGGTGAGAAGGGCTCTTTTGGCCACGACATCGTACGTAAGTCTAAACTCTTGTAATGAACATCATTTTCGGCACTTTAATGTCCCTTGTACCTTGGCAAGCTGTTTGCCAAAGTACTGTACTCGGTAGTGACTTACACTTGTGGCATGCTCAGGTTCTGTACGCTATCAAATGAAGGTGCTAAAGTTTATGAAGGTATGCAGTGTCTAGTAGTGAGTGCGTGCATATTATTTGAGTGAGGCATTAAAACCGCATGTGGTCGGGCGACTGGACTCATAGTTGGACGGTTGCGGGTTCAAATGTTGGGGCTTGACACAGCCAATGAACTTCTCTGGGGTGGATGAGTTGAGTACCACTTTGTAGAAAGTCAAATTTGATCACGTGACGAAGGGATCTCAAAAGTAGTTCTGTAATATAAACTTCCGCATGGTATTCTCTTACGTGGGGTAAAGGGCTACGCTCTGAGTTCTGGATGTAATTGTTGCTCATCACAAGATATCGATATCACAATTGGAATACGAGTTAGGAAAGTAGTACAACGACAATGATACATCATCAACGTCTGGATGAAGGATTCCCCAAGCAACTATTACCAACTATCGCGGTCTTGCGATGCAACAATCCACCCATCGCCTGCACAAGAACTGTTTCCATCGCCCCGTCACTTGGCCGTGTCTGTACTTGTGGCAGTGCCGGATTATCCTAGTAGCAAAAGTAGCAAATGCTACGGGCCCCCCGCACTTTCTAGGGCCCACATGCGCTAAATGCTTTCAAGCTTTCAATTCCGGTTCAGTGATTCTGGACTTGCTCTATTACTATAGTACTATACAGCCTTCAACTTTTATGAACGACTGGGTGTTTAAGGTTATCGATTTGTCGTATTATCTGGCTGTATAGCAAATAAAAAAAATGCAATAACTTTTTTTATGCACGGCTCCTTTATAACATGTGCTAAAGGCCCAGCGCTAGCTTAATCCAACATTGACTTGTGGTCTTTAATCTCGACCATCGTCTCGGCCATCATCTCTACTCGCGACGTATCTTTCTCCCTCAAAATTATAATGACATTTACAGGCATTCCCTCATACTCTTTGGTTCTTTCGGTAAAGACACTTGTGTTGCGCCCGAAACGTCGTGATTTATTTTATTTTATACCTACGTGACTTTACCGAAAGAACCAAACAGTGTTGATTCCTACAGTCACGAAAGCTTCAAATCAGGCATTCCCTCGTTTTTGACGAAGCTGCTGCCCGCGATTTTGGCTATCCGCGAATCGCATCTGGAGAGAGAGAGACAGAGATGATATAAAGTAATGCGAGATAAAGCGATGATATAAAGTGATGAGATAAAGTTAAGTCCGTTCATACACTATTACTTAATAGTTTTATATTCATTTTCATTTACTTTAAGCTTATTATAACCAATTTTATTGTTTTTTGTGTTATGATAATTGTCATGTATTTTTTAATGTATTTAACAACACGTTTACGTATTTTTTTTTAAAGGCAATCCATTAAAAAAGATATGCCACTATCATTTTCCGCGAAATTTGCTATTCACGGACGTATCCCGTCGCCGCGAATATCGAGGGAAACGCTGTAAACGGTGTATCAAGTTGTTTGTTGTTGGTATTCCCGTGCATTTTAATTACTACCACCGATTAAGCGCGAACGTCCACAACCGAAACCACCAACGTCGCTCCCTGCGCTCGGGGGGCGGGGGTGGAGCAAAGCACTGCGCCACTTAAACGTCGCGGCCCCTTGCAGGCGCCACGGACGGACGCGACCATGGGAGCAGGGGGGGGCGAGAGGGGTTGGGGGGGGTGCAGGTGGGGGGGGGGGGCACTGACCGTGCCCCCGAGCCACGGAGGCTTCCAACCGCCGCTCCCCGCGCTGGCCTCACGCCAGACGGGGGGGGGGGGGGGGTCAGCCGGCACGGATGAATCGCGGCGTCTTCTCTCGGTCGTTCGGCCGTCGCGTCTCGCACCTCCCCCCGCCCCCCGACCCCGCTCGCCACCCCCCCCCCCCCCCCACTACTCTCCAGGGTTCGGGCGTTCGAGCCGCTTGATCTGGTCGGGGCCGCATTCGGAATGGGGACAAAGGCCATTGTGAGTGAGGGCTCACTCGCGCGTCCGCTTTTTGGTGTTTGTTCGAGAGGTCAGATAAGGGTTTAAAGCGCTCGGAATCCAGCATTGAAAGTTTATCTGGACAGGAATTTGCACAAGATCAACTGTGGGAGGAAGAAGAACATTTTAATTTGTCTGTGAGCATTTCCAATCGTGATTTTAACTTGAGTACAGTGGATTTATATCAGGTAATGAAATTACATTTGTGTTTTTTGAAAATAATATTATATTATTTATAATATACACTGTGGTCTAGTAGTGTGTAATGTATTTGTGCCTTTCCCAAGTATGCTGCTGGGTGAGTTCCCTCCGCTGGCTGCCACTCTGTGATTCGTCTCTAAAACCAAACCATCATCCCTTCTAGCGACGTGTCCAGCCCAAGGCCCCCATTACTTTTCTTAACAGTCAACGTGATGTCACTCACTTGCGTTTGTTCTCTAGAGCAATTTCAAGCAAGCGCCTCTCTGTCAAGGAAGCACATGTTTGGCAAATGAGTTGTAAAACATTACAGTTTTGCGGGAAAACCTGAAGATAGTAATTATGTGAGTTAAAGTTCACAGGTTGGTCAAGTTTGCAAACACAGTAGGGGCGGGGGGGGATTGCTATAGCATGTGAGAAACAACAAAGTTGTCCCATGTAATCTTCAAAGGAATCTTAGTTAATGGGGGTGGGGGGGAGGGTTAAGGACATGGGGTGGAATATTCGTTTAAGAAACGAACACCATGGGTGAGGGTAACATCGACAGAGGAAAACATGAGTGGGAATAGAACTGCGATGGTTGGGAAACATGATGATATCAGGAGACTACATCGAATAGAATGTGCAGACGTCCCAGCTGAGGGTAAGTGGACACGGGGGCGATTAAAGAAGACATGGCAGTGATAAGTTGTCAACAAGGGCATGAGACCACGCGGTGTTACTGTGGGCATGGGCGATGGACAAGAGACTTTGTAGAGAGAGAGAGAATTTAGGAAAGCAGACCCCACCGGGTGGGACGAACATTCAGAAGATGGCCACAGGGCATCCAATGAAGTGGTCTTGGGGAAAGGAAAAAAAAACCGAATGGTTTCAGAAACAAGAATGTGTCCGGGAGGATGGCCCCCACGGAGATGGAGCTACGAGATCAATTTGTGTGCACAAGATTGAGATGTATTGTGGCATCACGGCGCTCCGTGCATAGACAATGGAGAGGTCTTCAGCCGACAGCAGTGCCGCATTAAGCTTGTGTAGCATATGTTATGAAGGGGCCCAAAATAAATTAATAAAACACTTAAATATGCATAAGTATAAAATATTAATAAAACACAAGTATTTTACTTGCTTAGTAAAGTAATTGTATTTTTTCATTTGCTATACAGCCAGATGATATGACAAATCGCTAACTTTAAACACCCAGTCGTTCACAAAAGTTGAAGGCGGTATAGTACTATAGTAATAGAGCAAGTGCAGAATCACTGAACCGGAATTGATAGCTTGAAAGCATTTAGCGCGGGGCCCTTGAAAGTGCGGGGCCCGTAGCATTTGTAGCTACTTTTTCTACTAGGATCATCCGGCACTGGCCGACAGTGGAAAAAACGAGATGAAGACGATGCTCTGTGTATATGTGTGTGTACCTTATTATAATTGTTATATCGATCGTGATTTATTTAATGCCTCTCACCAAATCACCCGGAATTCGTCCAAAGCTAAGCAGCGTTGAGCCTGGATACTGCCAGGATGGGCGACCGCCAATACACAAACATATCTTATAGGACGCGGTGGGTATGTAGCAAGGGAGTGGAGCAAAATCATTGTTGTACTGTACTCCTATTCTCCCACATCTATGCTCCCCACCTTCACCAACCTGCTTTGACCAGCGGTGCTGAAGTATGGCCAAATTAACCCCCATGACCCGCAGCAATGTGGAGAGGTCCTCATCCAGCAGTGGGTTGACGAACAGGCTGTACGAAGCAGCGCATGTGGCAAAACGCCGTTATCCCACATATGCTTAAAAACAACCTGGCCAGCAGTGGCAATACAATCTTAAACATTTTTCTAAAGTTTAGAAAAAAATAAAGAATATATTTTTCCAAGGCTTAAAGATTTTACGGAGCGCGCCTGGTTGCCCGGGTGGCTTGGCGGAGTCCAGACATAGTTTCTTGGCGCGCGAGAAGAATCTCTGCATTTGCGCGTTCTAATTTCACTAATTCCTCACGTGCTTCCAATTAGCGCGCTTCTCTTGCCGCGTCACGCGTTGCCATTACCGAATGGGGCACACGCGTGTCAGTCCGTGCGTGCGAGCTCACACGGCGGAACAGAACCACGGTGACCGGGTAATGATAGCAACGTGTTGCCGGTCTGTGAGATTCTCAGGGCCATTCATTTTTGTCTTGCTTTAAGTCCTTTCCGTTTCCTTTTGGAGATGATTAGGGCCAGAATGAGAGCTCTCCACCCCCCTTTATGTTTTCGAGATCATGCGATACCGCTCACAGCCATTTGGACAATCTACGTGAATAATCAGTGGCAAATAAACGATGGTCGATAATCATTCGCACGAAGAGAGAGAGAGGGAGCGCCGCGCGGCAGATGCACGGCCACACCTCGTGCGCAAAAGGGAGAATAAAAATACGTCCCTGACTCTGAATGGGGATGCACATTTCAAACGACAGTGTTAAAACAAAAAAAAATACTCAACTATTAAACATATATATTTTTTTAATTTTGACTTTACCAGGTATGGCCCGCTGAGCTATATAGCTCTTGTGACCTGGCCTCAAACGATAGTTCAACAAAGTGGCTTCTTGTCACGTGCAAATGTATAGCATCCAAACACTGTAAACGCGTGATGTTGACTCTACATTTGTAGGGAAGAACCAGAGGACATGGAGAAAAATCCATGCGACCGCGGAGAGAAAGAGACACGCACTCTCCAAACGTGCAGGCGTCAGGGTCGGGATTGAACCGACGACCTCCTGTACACCAGGCGCGGTAGTTAACATATCACAGTGGACCTCGTCCTTTAATCAATGCCCTCTAAGATCTTTCAACGGAGGAATTTAGCTCAAGTGCACTCGGCTACCGGAACACCAACAACCGGCTAAATAGCTTCGACCCAAACATTTCAATTGCTAATCGACCTAATTTAGCCACACACAAGATAGTGAAGTGCCTAATCTGTACGCATGCATCTATGTCCGGAGAAGTTCCTCATAGACCGCTCCAGCAATGTCAGCGAATGAGGAGTCATTTGAAATCAGATTCGCTATAGTTTACGTGAACCAAGTCAAAATTATTAGAAACTATTGCCCTGATAATTGGACGTGTTGACCACGGCACTAGCTAATCCATCCAATATATCGTATACAATAGCCTGACAAATGAAGATATCCCTCCCCGAAGCCCCATTTCAACAATCGCACAACGTATTCTTATGAATCACTGCAGACACGAAAGCTTTAAATCTAAATCGTACAACGGTTAGGCGTGTGCTGCTGAGGCAGTATGTGTTTTTTGTGTGTGTCTACGGGGACGGCACTGAATTTCAACAGGCTTTCCCACACGTCCATCTGGTGCTCGGCGAGCTGCTTTGGCTTCGAGTTTGCCGAACGAATGCGTTTTAAGGTGGAACTCGTTACACACAGAGTGCTCGCCACAAATTAACGACAAACCCTTACTGATCTCGTCAAGGAAAATAAACCATCACGCGAACTCCGATCATCCTCGCAAGTGGCTTTTCGCTGCCCACCGAACAAAGGCGGTCACCGCATCGCGCGCTTGCGGATGCGCTTCTACGGCCGTCTGGAACGCTCTTCCTTCCGTTTTTAGGAAGCCACTGGAGCTGTGCACTTTTAAATCTAAATTGTAAACTAATTTCTTACAAACTGCTTTTTTGCGATTAGTTTGTTGTCCTTCCCCCCGCACCTCCGATTGGCACGGTTGGCAACGCACGGTGCGAAAGAAGTTCAACATACGTACAAACTGGTGAGTGGCGATGATTGGTGTCAGAGGTGCAGGTGAGCTCATGACCGGCGATGATTGGTGTCAGGGGAGTTGGTGTCTGACGAGGAGGCTCAGGTGAGTGTCACTTCACCCTGTCCGTAGGGGTGGTCTGCCCATTGGCACGCTTCTCAGGAGCTTTCTAAGTTTATGATGCGAAGTCCTTCCACGCTCGTCAACGGAAGACTTTGTGCGCGTGTCAGCAACGGCAGACCGCGAGGCCCTTCCTGCGTTCTGCAGAAGCTGTGCAACGCTTATTTGGTTAAAAAAAAAACAGCTGCTCGTGTCTTCATCCGCGCCATGGCAACGACGGGGAGGCCAACATTTTTGCTTCGTTTAAATGTATTGAAGCCATGACAAATGTGGGCTGCAGAGTTATTACAAGCTTTCCATCTCGTACCGCGAGTTTTCCGGTGGGTGTAAACAAGACACGGTCTCGCGTCTGTTGGCTGTGTCCATCTGTACCACGGAACACCGCGGGCTCGGGAGGGCGGAGGGGAATTTTCCGCTGGCCCCGTGTATATGCTTGAGGGTAACATACTTAGGAGCCTTTTTTTGTTGTTCAATTCGATGTGACCAACATGAAACAACAACAAAAATCTGTAGATAACGCATCGGCAGTGGCGCGCACAGCACAAATAGCAGCAACAACAACAACAAAACGCATCGCTCTTCGTCAATAACTGCGATAAAGGGAGGCAAATATTTTCTTAACAGGTGACATTTCCAGCGATGGCCTTTCTTCTGCTATGAACTGGTATATACTTGTTCCTCTTTTGGTCAGTGTTTTTGGCAAACGTGTGCAGCTTACGTTGCTAAAAAAAAGCACAAAAAAACCGATAGGCAATCTGTCTCATTGTATAAGCAAAGCCATAACTGACTCGGTGTGGCCAGGCATCCAACCACCAGGGGATTGACAAAGAGCTTCAAAGTACATTTTTGTTCATAAAATTAAGATATTAAAAAGGCAATGCATGTATTTCCGTTTGTCACATATCAGCCACCTTCACACTTCCAAAGTCTCATGTTTGTGTCGTAAATCACCGCGATGAAACGGTCACGGTTCACCCCACGTGCCCAAGGTGTGACTTGCCCATTCCACAATCTAAGGATGAACACACGGCATTCCGGGTCATGCCCAGACACCCAACGGTCCGTCCACTGCCATTTCAATTGTTCCCTGCTCGCCCTTCAAACGAGGCTGTGCGGCACGAACATCCCCCACCCGGCGATTGCCACGTGACCCCGGCCTGACCTTAGAGGTCGGCAAATGCAAAATACGAGAAGAGGCAATTTTTTTTTCTTTGAAAATACGGTAAAGCAGAAAGAACCCCCCCCCTCAACATTTAAAGATCCGCAATGCACGTGAATGCGAGACGATCCTTAAATAAATAACGTCACTTAGTATCCTCAAAAGAGCCTCATGCGGCTCCGGGGCGACAGGTTGCCGACCCCTGACTTAACCTCACACCAACATCTCAACGTTTACCACACCAGAGTGAAACCTTTACAACCAAAGACGACAACCGTCATTGACAATGCGTTTCGATAATGCGGTGGGGCAAAACGTTCGCCTCAGCTTCGGGCGGACGTCTTAGTTATGAAATATAAAATAGGCGCAAGACTTACGTGGAAGTTTTGTCCCTCTTAATCAAAATACTTCTCTACGTATGTATGTATGATCATTGTTTTTTGTTACCCTTTTATCTGGCAACAAAACTGACACCTTTTTTTACAAGGAGTCATGTTTGCATTGACCACAATACCTGCAGTCGGAACGCAAACAAAAAACATAACTCTGATAATGTATACACTGTAGTTGAAATTGATTGGTCCACACCCGAGACAGCTTTCCTTAGAGCCTAGTCTCGCATGGTGTTGGACCAGATGACGCCAAAAGGCGCATTAAAAAAGGTGTCAGTTTTGTTGCCAGATAAAAGGGTAAAAAAACAATTATCATATGTTGCTACTGGCAAAGGAGGTTCCAATGGTGTATGCATGTATGTTGAACTTCTTTCGCACCGGTACGCAGCCAGCCGTGCTCACCGGAGGAACCGGGGGGAAGGACAATAAACTAAACACAAGAAGCAATTCTAAAGAAATGAGTGTTCAATCGAGTGCCATCGTCCTTGATTCCTAGAACCAAACCCGCCCTACATAAGAGACACACTTGCTCATCCCCACATCCTGCCCTCCATCATACCTCCCTGTCTCCTTGTCTGCCTCCTTGCGTTCCACCCTCCCATCCAGAGCAAGACTCCACGCTGAAAATCTTGATGCGTACATTTTCTGATGGAAAAAAAACACTAATATGCCCATGACAGACGCACGGATTCCAGCACGGAAACTAAAAAAATATAAAAAGAAAATACTTTAAAAACTAGTAGTATTTTATCAGGTAAGGCCCACTGAGCAATATAGCTCTTTTCAGATGAATTAGGAAGCTATAAAATTAAGAAATTGGGAGCGGCTACATCACGTGGTGTCGACAGAGGGACAGAGTATGAACAACGCTACGTGGGAAATAACTAAACTATTTTCTTACCAAATAATGCCCACTGAGCTATCGAGTTCTCTTTTAGAAGCAGCCTGGCCACAAATGATAGCTCAACGATGTGGATTATCATCACCATGTGGATCTTTATAGCAGCCAAATACTCTAAACGCGTGTTTTTAAATGTGGAGGGAAAACCCGTAGGGCCCGAAGAATAATCCACGTGACCGCTGGGAAAGAGACACCACAAACTCCAAATATACAGCAGGCGTCAGGGTCGGGATCGAACCCACGACCTCCTGCATACCAGGCGAGGGAGTTAACATCTCGCCTCCGTAGCACCCCATATGCAAACGATATGACAGTGATGTTTCAGCTTGTTCAATCGAGCAAAAAAAAAGAGAAACAAGACAAAGGAGGAAGCACAAATAAGACGGAAAGATTTTAAACAAAATTGATGCTTGAATTGAAGAACGAACCCGCATCGTCAACATCAATTACTCGGGCGGTGAACCGTTACGTACAGGACCGTCGATCCACAGGCTCAACAGTTGCAACCAATCAGGTGGCTCTAGGCGTTGTCATAGCGCCCGGCCACACGATCAAGAAGATTGCGATTTCACATCCTGATCAAGTAAATGAAGATGAGTACTGTACACGTTTGTGGCAAGGCCGTCTGGACATACCGGTCCTCGTCATGCCCACGTGGAATTTCCACCGCCGGCACAGCTCTGCCAATTGAGACGAAGCACTGCAGCCACTCACGCGCGCGCTCGATGGAGCAAGGAGACGCTCCGACTTTAGAATTGACACTTGTATTGTGTGCGAGCCCTTAATCTTCGCCGGGTTGTACAAGATAGCTTTCGTGGGGATTGCGCTTTTGCAATTGTCAATTGAATTTCCTCTCATTCATTGTAAAATATATGGCACGGGGACTTGTGCCTATCTTCCAACACAACCGATTTGTGCGTTGGTGGACAGGTAATTTCCGTCAGTGAAAATATGACCAAATAAACGCTAATTTTCATCGATATGGCTACTTTATTTCACCAAAATATTGATGAGAACTTGACTTCGCGCTAACACGTAGACCAGTCCAACGCTCACTGTGATTAAACTTATTTAAACCCAGCAATCAACCGCAAATGTAACAACAAAAGACCGCTTCCAAAAAATATGCTTGGAAGCGTAGGATCGTGAGTGCATGAAAGGTAGACTGGTGAAGGGCTGTTACGTTGATGAGCATTCTAAAGGAAAGGAATACCAACTTGTTGAAAATGACTTTTCAACAAGTGAGAAGGAAGAATGAAACATTTTTTTGAAGACTTACATTTCTAAGATTCCTGTGTGTTTACGCGGGCGTGTTTTGTGTGAAACCATTTCATTAGGGAGGGGGGGGGAATAACACGAATTAGCTTAGCCCACATTCCATCTCTCTAAAGCAAGCTGCCTTTTACAGGTGGACAAAGTTCTGTGAAAATTACACATTGCTGCGGGGTGATGTAGTAAAAAAAAAGTTATACTTTTCTCTTGCTATGTTAACCTTACGGTACTTTTAAATGTTAAAAGTAATAAAACGATGGATGTATTGTAGTTGTACTATATCACGCTCTAATGTGTACATAAGCACAGTGGCCTTGGACAGCCCACGTCACTCGATGCGATGATGGCCAGTGGCCGAGACTAACGGAAGGATTGGCAACCAAAGGAGGGAAGACGCCTGAGAGGACGTCCAGCGTGGAGATGGAGCGGCATCGTTTAGCTCGTGCGCGCGAGCTAGGATTGTTGCTTCACAAGATCGTGAGAGATGATGATGATGATGACTTGGGGAGGCCTTCACTCGGCAGTGGATGAACCATGGCTTATGATGATTATGATGATGGTGTTTTACATTTATGACAGTTTTATAACACAAGTCAAAGTTGTTGGGGTGATGCATACGTTAATGATCACCAACAACACAAAGTCAGAATTCTCTATTTGTATCAAGTTGCCAAAATTGACAACGACATATTTCAGAATCCAAAATGTCAATCTCATTTAAAGAATACCAGGAGGGCAGGAGTAAGTATTTCAGGTTATGTTTGTATATTTTAAGATATTTCATGTGCAGTGACATTGACAAGAGGTTTCCTCTTTGTTGAAGTAAAACAAAAAAAATAAACAGCTGAGCGTGGGCAGTGGCGCACCTTTACTGTGGCCTCTGATGAGGGGCTACGGCTGGCTGCGGTGTCGGCCTCTGAGATGCGCTTCTGTCGTGAGGCAGTGCAAAACCCCTCGGACGTCTCACTGGCGACGTGTCCGATAAAACACGCGCATTCTGGTGGAAACAAGCAGCCTCCTCCACTCAGCCACCCCGTGATGACACTGAATGGCTTGCAACATTAAACAGACCCTTGCAGCCCTGGTTGCCTCTTCCGAATGAGAATCAGAAACTTTATTTAGACTGGAGGAATCCGCTGAGCTGTAAAGCTTTTTTTTTGACAAATACAGTAGTTCAATTGGGGCTGATCAGCAAGTTACAACAACGAACAACACAAAAAAACTATATGAGTGCAACATAGAGAAACGTTAAACAAGTTCCTATAAATAAATACACGTATATTAAGTAAGTACAAATTGCACAGGTACACACTTTGATGCCGAATTTTCAACACTCAATGCAATCTTGCGGAAGGCAGCAAAAAGGTTCCGATGTAATAACAAATGCCACTTTGTGTGCTGTGAAGACATTACACATTAAATGCCTCCTTGCCTGGAATTTGATTTGCTTTTCTAAAACATATTTTATTATTATTACCAAATCACACGGAATGTCCCCGATCTCATCATAAGCTACGCAGGTTTGCGCCTGGATGGGTGCTTAGATGGGTGATCACCACGCTTAAAACAGAGGTTATAGGTTGTAAAAGGCCTCATTATCAGCCGGGAACAGTGTAGCAAAATCCCTTTGTTGTGCTGTACTATCGCTGAACGTCTATGCTTCCCCACGTTCACCAACCCACAATGATTGGTGTGATGAAACACGGTCTAAATAACCCCCACGACACACTCAGTGTGGAGAGGCCCTCGTCCAGCAGTGGATTGGCAAAGGCTGTCCACATGCCCATGGTACTAAGTTGAAAAATATTCACAGCAAAGTCCGAGTGTCAGCACTTCATCACGTACAGACGGAACAGATGGAGATTACTCCGCAACCGTGCTGTACCCACCGTTTGCCCCTGGCGAGCCAGGGTACGACACCTCCTCGACGCAATCCACCAACCCCTCGCTGCCTCCACAGTGCCGGATCACTTTATGGTTGTCGAGACAACAGAGACGAGTGCACACGTGGACATGTGTGCACGTGTGTGTGTGTGTGTACGAGTCCAGCTGGGCTCATCGGAGTCTCTTTACTTTCAGCAGGGGGGGGGTGGGGGGCAGAGGGAATCAGAGGCGAGGGAGGGGGGGTCACAGAAACTCAACACGAAGAGGAATGTGTAAGGAAGACTTAAAAAAAATATTTGACTGTACGCATATTGCCGAATGCTTTGCCCAGGAAACTGCTGCAGGGGAAAAAGAAGAACACCGCCACGGTCGAATCTTTGATGTGCCAAATTCTCTTCATCCAGCTGGACGGCTCCAGGCAGCTGTGTGTTTTTGTAGGTTTTTTTTTACACTCCGGTCCAAATAAACCACGAGCCACTGAGCTAATGAAGACTACATTTGTTTTTTTTTGCAATTCCGTAAGGCAGACTTTTTAAAACGTTATTGGGAACAGAGCTAAGAGCGAGCGACAGTCGTGTGTTGGCACTAATAATGGTAGTGGCCGAATAACTTCTAATGCGCAAAATGTAAAAAATATATATTCAATTCTTCAAGGACGACACTTGCTTTCGTAACTGGTGTGCATTTGGGCAATACGCAAAATGTCTCGTCATCACGCCATGTTCTCTCTCCACTGCTGGAATGAGGCCTCCCCAAGTCATCGCCACTTATTCACAGTCCTGCAGTGCGATAATCTAGCTAGTTTCGGCACACAAGCCACTTTTATTGCTCCATTTCTGTGGCGGACGTTCCCTCCAACGTGTTCCCTCCTTCGGATAAATGGACGCAAATGACTAATCAAACCTTAACATCTGGAGCAAAATAGATTTCAACAGATGGCGATGGTGGGAAGTTTTGAGAAACGTGTGTTGATTTGTCTGCAATTTTATGGCCACGGCTGAAGATATCTCACTGAAAGTGCACGGCCCAATGCATTTGTGCTACGTCTAAATTCAGTCGGCATTACGATCTGATCACAAACAGCTGAACATGAAGGCATTACATTAAAAGAATTGGAAAATAATCAAAGAAAGCACTTTCATGATCTTATTCATTATGTGAAAGAACAAAGACAAAGAGCCGCCATATAGCCTTAACAGACTTTTGGGGCAAGTGCTGTTAGCGAGCACCTATGAAGGCCGGCACGGCACACGAGGGGGTGGGTGGCCAGCAACCACGCCCGGCCGCCTTTGTCTCCCTAGTGGCGATGTTCACACATCGCACAAGGTACTCGTTTGAGGCTGAGTCGACCTAGGGGAGACCCAGGACCGGTTCAGATAATCGTCACTGTTGTTGACCGTGAGCGGGAATCGAATCCGGGTCGCCAGGTTCGTAGTGCAGCACGCGAATCGCTACACACGTGGACAGCCCTCTTTTCACAACTAACATGAGGGCCTCCCCATGCTGTATGGGTCGTGGGGGTTATTTGACCAAACTTCACCAAGCTGCTTGACTCATGGTTGGTGAAGCAGGGAGTATAAATTTGGCAGCAGAGTATAATACAGCAATTTATTTTCCGCACGGCCCTTTGCTAACGAGCGGAGCTCCGCAGCCGCCTAACCTTAACCTGCATTCTTTAAAACTGCTTTTTTGTGTTTAGATTGTTGACTTTTCCCCACACCTCCGATAAGCACGGTTGGCTATGTACGGCACGAAAGAAGTTCAACATACATACGTTCCGCACGGCAGTTGCACATCCAAGTACTTTCCAAGCACCATTCCAGTCTCAACCCTGTTTGGCTTAGCTTCCGAGATGTTATGAGACCGGGTGCATTCCAGGTGATTAGGCCACAGGCTAAAATAAACCGCATTTAGTTGTAAAGCGCAGTAAAAATATATATTGTTTGCCATTGCTCCATGAATTAGGAAGTGAGAAAATGTATACATTGTGAACGGCGGCTACATCACGTGGTGTCGACAGCGGGACAGAGTAGAAACAGCGCTATGTTAGAAATAACTAAACTATTTTTATTTTTTTATTTTACCAAGTAAGTCCTACTGAGCTACATAGCTCTTTTTTTAGAAGCGACCTGGCAACAAAGAGGCTTACCATGTGCAAATGTATAGCAGCCGATTACTCTAAACGCATGTTTCTAAATGTGGAGGAAACATTCCGGAGGACCCGGGAAAAAATCCACGCAACCACGGCGAGAAAATGCAAAATACATATATACAGCCGTCAGGGTCGAGATCGAACGGAAGACCTCCTGTATACCAAGAAAGATAGTTAACATCTTGCCACTGGCACAACGACTACTGCTACGAAAACATGTCAGCAATTAAACCACTGAGCCGTTAAAAACGGCCTTAAGCTTCGCAACTTTGTGTGTCTTTTATTATTATTATTATCAAAAGCGGCATTGGAAAGAAATTCAAACGGTTAAATCCGATTCCCATGCCAAGCCAACCAAGAAGATCAACATTTTTCTCCATCGCTGATTGCACACTATGCCCGATTAACCTCCATCTTTAAAACAGCTTCACCGAAAAAAAATATTTAAAAAAATCAACATCGACTTATTTTTGGGTGCACACGAATGCAACCAGAGGGCTTAATGGCCCCTCTCTCTCTGCCTTCTGGTCTCCTTCGAAATGTAGTGCCATAAAGCAGTCGTGTGAGGCATTTTTGAATGTTTAAAACTGTTTAGCAACACTCTAAGACGGCACCGCTGAGGTCCTGATTAAACCAGGTTCTCGAGTCTAGTAAGTTGATGGTCTCAGCCCGGTAGTGTCCAATGACTGCACCAAAAAGACATCGTCGCATTATTTTTTTGGTTCTGTACTTCATTTTGGTAAAAAAAAATTACAGCTGTGAGAATTGCAACGAACATTACTCTCTGTAGGAGGATGGGTGGGACAGTGGCGTCCCCCTACGTTGTGAACTTAAAGAAATCTAAAAAGTACTTCTGTGGTATCCGTTCCTGTGGGCCGTTCTCTTACCAAAGGGTTGTGCTGCACTGAAAAAAAAAGGATCCAAATGGATTTTTCGCTTCATCATAAGACAATGTTATCACAGTTGGAGTGAAATTCGGAAAAAAAGGCAAATTAAAGAATATAAACGTTAACCTACGTTAGAAACTCACAAGTCAATGAGTGTCCCAATTGTAAAACAGCAACTGTATTGGGTGTCAGTCGTTTCTTTTGGCAGCTCCTGAGCCAGTGGTGAAAATGTCAGATTCCTAATGTGTGGCTCAATCTCTCCACCTGACAATCGTGTTGACTTTGTACAGAGTGCTGGACTGTGGGCTGAGTTTATCCCAGCTGGGCGTTGAACTCACGACTTTCTGAATGGGAGCAGAGTTGCTCCTAATACATTACAGTGTATAACTAGTGAACTAAAATATGTTTTATTTTACCAGGTAGGGGGCCACTGAGCTTCATTGCTCTGTTTCAGAAGCGACCTGGCCACAAGTGATAGCTCAACGAAGTGGCTTATCACGTGGAAAATTATAGCAGCCAAATATTCTAAATGCACTTTCATTCTAAAATGTGGAGGTAAAAACCGGAGGACCCGGAGAAAAATTCACGCGACCACGGGGAGACACGTGCAAACTCCAAATGTATAGGCGTGAGGGGTCGGAGGTAGCTAACATCTCTCCGCCGTGGCGCCTCGATCAAGCCCATGAAGATGTGTTTACAGATACGTTGCTTGCAATGGATGATGACCAACATTGAGAGCGAGACATGCGTTGTCGCATCGCGAGTTGGCTTTCATCCAGCAGTGCATAGATCATGGCAGACGACGTTGGCGACAATGCATTTTGCTACATTCCTCGTCTGCAGTGTCCGCGAGGGGATTGGCAGATTCTATCTCAAGTGCCCCGACCCAAGCTCAACACAAATATTTTGATGACAATAATACAACTTTTCCAAAACAGTCGTGGAAACTACTCGGCTTGCTCGCTCACCCCCCCCCCCGCCCCCCCCCCCGTGTTAGGACTCGTTACTCACTCGTGGTGTTTTGTTTCCACAACCGTGCGCCCCCACGATAAAACTGCGCCAAACTTTAAGCGTCGTCATGTCGTGTAGGCTAAGGGATGCTTAGCCGGTTATTCATGGAAACATCACCCCCCCCCCCATATCCGCAATAACCCACAAAATGATTGAAAAAGTCTGCAATGTTCCACACCTGTCGCTCCACGAAGACCTCTGCAACCCACCAAAGATGACGGCTCCCCCTCAAGAAGCAAATTTGGAATAACCCACCCACTCACTCACCCACTCACCCAGCCACCCACCCACCCACTCACTCACCCACTCACCGACCCACTCACTCACCCACTCACCCACTCACTCACCCACTCACCCACCCACCCACTCACTCACCCACCCACTCACTCACCCACTCACCCACCCACTCACCCACCCACCCACCCACTCACTCACCCACCCACTCACTCACCCAGCCACCCACCAACTCACTCACCCACCCGCTCACTCACCCACCCACCCACTCACCCAGCCACCCACCCACTCACTCACCCACCCGCTCACTCACCCACCGACTCATTCACCCACCCAATCACTCACCCACCCACCCACTCACCCAGCCACCCACTGACACACCCACTCATTCACCCACCCACTCACTCGCCCACTCACCCATCCACTCACCTACTCACTCACCCACCCACCCACTCACCCACCCACTCACTCACCCAACCACCCACTCACGACTTCAACACAAATCTCACTTGGACACAAAAATGGGAGTCACTGGACCTGGCAAATTAGTACCTCATTACTACCCCGGCACAACAGCAGCCCCCTGGTTTCAACCTCCCCAGGAAGGAGTGGTCCACCCTCAACAGGTTCAGGACTGGTCACGGCTCATACCTCGTCAACCTCCACCGATGGGGCATAAGAGCAAACCCCCTGTGGGCCTGTGGGGTGGAGCAAAACCATGCACCACATCCTAGAAGTCTTCCCGAACTCATCGGAGGCCTACTCGCCCTCAACACAGCTGGACCGGAAGCAACCGCTTGGCTTAGGGACTTTGCATTCGCAAAGTAAATTTAAAATAATGGAAAAACAATGATGGACTCATAGAGCAATTATTTTATTCATAAATCATTCCATTCAACCAAACAGACAAGCTACAAAGACTGAAAAGAAAAGTGGTGACATTTCATCGGTCAAAAAGGAAAACAAGTTGTGTGGAATGCCCGACGGTCTTTTTTGGGGTATTCTCACAGCACATATCTCCATGTACTCTGCAGTAGAATCGAGTGTCCAGCGCACGCCTCACTTTTGAGTCTTTTCACGCAGTCAGGTGCGAGGAAGAATGCTTTTCTTGAGCTCAAGTAACCCAGCTGCTTCTATCTTGTTGTCTCTGCCTTCAGGAGAAACCTAAGAGCTCAAAAGCAGCACCTGCTGAGTGGAGGCGCTATAGCCGAGGGGAGAGGGCAATGAGGAGGCTGAGATTAATGCACCAGGGATGGCAGTTGAAAGCCGTGCTTCAGACCATGATAATTTTCATTTATTCTTCCAGATATTGTCGCCCAATGGAGCGGTGCTTTTCCCCCCACATGTACGAACAAATTCGCGATTACGTTGTATGCACGTATGTGTGCTGAACTTATTTCGCACCACACGTAGCCAACCGTGCTAATCGGAGGTCATATTTGAAGAGTACAAAATAACAGGTATACGTTTGACAACGAAGATCTAAGCTCACGACGTCACCGTGGCCAAAGCCGCTGATGCCACCGCCCTCCGCCACATCCCGCAGCAGCAGCTGCGGAGGAGACAACGCCGGTGACCTCCACGACCTGCACCCGACTGGTCTCCCATTAACCTGGCCAGAGGTCTTCCCCGCCGGTCGCCGGACTCGTGGAGCAAACGACCGCTCCCAATGCCCGTCTCGGTAACTTCGGCCTCCTCCATCCTGTACGGATGTCCGACCCGGCCTAACCCGTTGTTGTTGTTGCCTCGTCATATCTGCAACGCTTTGCCGGCCGCGTTCTCATCTGCATTGCTTCATAATAATTGCATGTATTTTATTGCTCTAGCTGAGTCAATTGGCTTTTACCTTCCTGTCCAGAGGGACTTCTAGTGGAGGGGGCTGTTTGTCTCCGCAAGTAAGGGGAGGGGGGTGCCCTCTGACCCAGCCGTGGAGTCACCTTTTGATGTTGCAGTGTAGTCAAGTCTCCAGTTACGTTACAATTTAGCTCAAAAGAAAGGAAAAAAAAGATAAATAATATTTTTCGTGCCAGTTTCTGTAGTTTTTCAAGTGAAGTATGGCGCTTTAATTCCAAACGGGCCATTTTAATGTGCAGCGCGGTGGAGAGCGGAATGGTGAAGTTATTGTTTCGCTTTAGCAGGATACAAGCTTCCCACCCGCCCGCTCCTCAAGCCCCTGCCAAGGAACACAACACCCACGCACCCAGCTGCTCACAAGTTTACAATTGTAACTTTAACTAAAAAAAGGACATTCCAACCGCATATACAGAGTGGCCCCAAAGTCGGGACACGGGGTAATTTCATTTAATGTTATCAAATGTTCAAAAGTGACTGCCATTGACGTCGATGCACGCAAGAATTATCTTTTGACGTTAATTGAGGATTTTTGTATAGGATTACCAGCGTAAGCTTTGAATTTTTTTTATCAATTATGTGTTGTCTCTATTCATTTAGGGGTTCTTGGTCGAGTTTTGTAAACGACAATTTTGAGGTGACCCTACAGGAAGAAGAAAATTTGATATTAATAATGACACTCGTTAAAATATGAACCTAACGAATAAATTATTTACATGTTTTAAGGCCGCTGTGTCCTGACTTTTTGGGCCACCCTGTACATTTACCGGGGTGGAGTCGTGGCACAGCAGTTAGCGCACCCTACTAAGAACCCAGAGACCTGAATTTAATTCCAAGCCACGGCTAACATCGATGGCCAATGGGATCTGAAACGGTCCTGGGTGCCACAATCTTTGCCACGCAGCATCGAGCAGCGTGGTGAAGTAGTCAAACACTTTATATGACTGACATGGCGTAGGGAGGCCTTCATCCAGCCCAGGTTAACAAAGGGCTGTAAATTATTATCTATCTACATTTACTGGACCCCAAGCTAACGGAAATTGAATACGTACGTGGTACAGGAGATTTTTTAAAGTAACACATTTTTTTAAATCAACCTCCCCCCCCCCCCCCCCCCGATTCAGTCACGTGTTCATATTTTTACCCACTTGCCCAGGAGGCAGAGCAATTCCTTCCCACGTGTCCACTCCACTTTCTCCAGCGAGTCATGCACAGTGGCGCCAGAGAAAACGATGTGCACATCCACGGAACAGGACATTGACAAACTAGAATGAACTCTCCTACACAGCAGCTGTCCATTCACAAGCACCAGGGCTCCGTGCCCCCTGCTCGCGTTCTTCTGCCGATGCCTGCGGACTGCCTAGTCCAGCCGTACGCGCACACAGCTGGGAGATTTTGCAACGGGAGCCGCGTGATGTCAAAAGCGCCGCTCAGTGCAGCATAGACGAAGACGAATAGCAAGCGTCAGTGTCTCAATGTTTCAGCTGTTCACATCAGGTCACTCCCGACGCCGTTCGCCGGCTTGCGAGCCTCGTCGTGGACGTATAAATGTTGCCGATCGATTTCCCACCGTGCGAAATAATAAAATGTATCCCCACTGAAACGAACGTGGGGTGGGACTCACCTCCTGCCACCAGCTGCCTTGAGCTAATGGTGAAAATTCCACATTCCTACGGTGGGGGTAAATACTTTCACATGACAAGCACTGTTAATAACCTTTTTGTTGTTGCATGAACTCGGAAACACGGACCAAAAATTGTGAATGGTAACTACATTGAGCCATTGCTGCATAAGAGAACAATTAAAAGGATGGGCCAATTGTGATGCATATCCAGAACTAGAGTTCGTGCTAAGGTGAGGTATTGTGGTTGTGTTCGGACTAAAACTTTATGCTTTACGAATGAGCGAAATTAACGCTTTGCTGTCGTAAAATTATGCTAAAACCTTGACAATCTCCCGTCTGACATGCCTTCCGCATTTGGCAGCGTGGGAGACAAGATGACATATTACGGGAAGCCCGCAAAGGTGAAGTGGATTATAAAACCAGAAACCGAGTCTGCAAATTACTCTGCGTGGTTAAAACGCTGTAATTAGATCCCATCAACGTGTCTCTGCTACCTTTCTGGGCAGGACATTTCCATTCATGGAACGTATTTTTTAAATTACATTTTTATAAAACTGCCTTCGAACATTGTGCTTCCGTACACATAACTTTACCGGTTTCAGGTCGTTAAAACTGTGACCTTATGGCGAAATAAAACGTGTAGTTTTAGCTCAATTTAGCATCTTCATTTTATCAGTATTCACTTGGACTGGTTCCAACATTTGGTCATTCCCAGCAAAATTGTGCGTGCATGTGCGTGTATGGTTGTGTGTTAGTTGCGTGGGGGTGTGTGGTTGTGTGTTCGTGGCGTGGGTGTGTGTTAGTTGTGCGCGCGCGTGTGGGTGTGTGGTTGTGTGGGGAGCGGTAGTGTAGCGGTTAGCGCACTGCGCTGCAAAGCCGACGTCCCGAGTTTGATTCCCGCTCACGGCCAACTCCGGTGAAGATTATCTGAGCCGGTCCTGGACTTCCCCTAGGTCGACTCAGCCTTAAATGAGAACCTCGTGCGATGTGTAAATATCACCACTAGGGAGACAAAGGCGGCTGGGCGTGGTGCTGGACACCCACCCCATCGTGTGCCACAGTGCCAGTAGCCTTCATAGGTGCTTGCTAACAGCACTTGCCCCAACAGTCTGTTAAGGCTACACGGGGGATCTTTGTCTTTGTGCATGTGGGCGTGTCGGACTATCTTGCGCGCGCGCTGTTTTGTAACGAAGGGAGGATGGGAACGGTTTCATTGAACCATGACACCTTACGCACTTCATAACAATTTTCTTCACCTCGTCTGTTCAACCGTGACATTACAGACGACACCCGTGAAATGAGCTTCGGTGTGAGGTCTGCACTCGTTCCCTTGGCTCGACTCGGCGTGCTGCACGAATTAAACGCCCCTTCGACAATGGCATAAGCCGGTAATGAGACAGGGCGGAGCCCGAACGCACGACGACACTCATCCGAATGCAAAGGGGTTCAGTCGAATAGGCGAGGAACGTTGATCTCGTTCACAAGATCGCGTAACGATAACGATGGCAACAACAAAAAAGACCCATCGATGCGTCTTTGACTCACAATTGAGTCCCGAAATACAATTGTCGTTCCATCTGTTTCATTTACAGTTTCGCTAGTTTGGCACTAATCCCTAATTCAAGGAAATGTTTGTTTCAACTTGACTCATTAAGAGGAGTAAGGGCTAATTGATTTTGAACTGCTGGATTACACTACACCATGATAGGTCGAGGTTCGATCCCGCTATTGCTTGCTCACGCCACTGCTGACGGAAGGGCCTCCACTGAGTGAGCTCTTGTGAGGCCGTCTCGCGGGTATTTTGGTCTACTCTTCCACACCGGCCAGACATTTTGGAATAGCTGTGAGTACCCACACGATCTGCCGCTCAACAATATATATGATCTGCCGCTCAACTAACGACATCATGACAGTACCCATAAATATTTGTTTAAGCATTTGCCGAAGCAGCCCATTACGGACACTCGTAAAATAGTCTTCAGACTCAATTGAGGCTTTCCTGGATTTCGAAAAGCGGACTGTAATAAAAACATGTTTTAACTTGGCCTTAAAAAATACATCAGTGCTGGTTTTGTGCAACAGAATTCCCTGGCATGAATGGATAGACAGGGTGCAGCAGTAAGCTATCTGATTTGCACACTCTTTTTGCACGGGCATGACAGGTTTCCGAGCCAATCCCAGGCGACCGTGAAGTCTACCGTGTTGGAACGTTTGAAAAAAAGGCCAGCCTCATCCCACGGTGGCGTCAACTGACCTCAGATTACCCGGTGTGTTGCGAGCAGCCTTAAAGGCCCAACGTCGGACAATTGGAAGAATGTTAATCAAGCTCGTTTCCCTTTGGCACGGGGCGGTTAGCAAAACAATATATATTGCAGTGGCAAACAAAAAAAATTAACATGCCATGCAATTGTCGACCAATGCTCCGCCACTGCCCGGCGAGACGCAGCTTCGGCCGTCCGGTTCATTTCTCGAGCGGGTGCGATGCGTGAAGAGCGCAGACGGGCCTGAATGTGCCGGTGGTCTGCTGACGGCCCTCGGGTAAACATGACAGCTCATCACTGCTAAACCCCCCTGTGCACGTCGATTTTCCTAAATCGTTTCAAGACACAGAGACAAAGCGAGTGATGCCGGGTGGGTGGCGGCGGCGGCGATGTTTTTGACCATAGTTAACAGAAGGGGCGCGCACTTGTTTCACCCCACCAACCCGCCCCCCCCCCCCAAAAAAAAATAGAAAGGAAATGGGCCAAAACTGAACATGTGATATGTACTGTATTGAGCTTCCATGAAGAAATATGAGATAACAACAACATTTAATTATAATTGCCCGCATTAATTCCCATACGTTGAGCACTTTCCCATTTTCTAAAAGGCACTTTTTACTCGTTATTTAGTCTCTAATGGAGCCGTGTGTTGTGAATCAGGCATTGGTTTTATTTTTATAGCAGGCTACTGATTGAAAATGTGGTTCGTGATTTCCTGCTCAAATGAACATTGAGATGGTGTTTATCCCCCCCCCCCCCCCATTCACAGCCCCTGAAAATTCCTCTACGTATGGTAGGAGCGAGTCTGTCCCTAGGACAACTGATGTCGACTTCTCCACAAAGTAGCATTTTATTAATCCCGGAGGGATGATGGGCCGAGTCTGTCTTCTAAGTTTGATTTGCACGTTGAACTTCTTTCGTACCGAATTTCGCCAACCGTGCTAATCGGAAGTGCGAGAGTAGAACAACAAAAGGTAACCACAAAAAGCAGTTCGAGAGAAATTAGATTTCCATCAAAAGTCAATGACTAACCAGGAGTTGAACTCACAACCTTCCAATTTCGAGCCGCTCATTCCGCGGCTGAGCCACTCGTCCGGTGCTCAGTGCTTCTGTTGAGGTTCAGGATCGAGAGCTTCCTTTTATCTGCATATGACTTGCCTTGCTCTGCGCGATAATGTGTCTTAAATCACACCCGAGCATAAAAAAACATTCTACATAAAACGTCGTCTTTCAGAGATCCCCGCAAACGTGTCTGTCTAGTTTTGTCGTACGGCTTTCTTAAGATGCAGTTGCGTTGAAAGTCTATGTATTATCATCTTATCATGACGTAATTTTTTTTATAGCACCTTAACCAAGGCGCTTTACATATAATTAAGAACGGTACAACGACGTGTGAATGTTATGGTAGAGGTGAGGTGAATAAACTAGATGAGAGGAAGCATGGGCGAATCTGTGATGCGTGAATTCGGTGAAAGGGAAATTGATGACAGTAAATGATGATGAACGGATTGAATGAATGGCGTTAATGAGTGATTGCAATATAATGAGAACATGAAGAGGGAACAGTAACGATGGTGGTTCTTGTGATACATATCAACATTGTATTTTACTGCAATTAAATCGACATTTAATTATTTGTAAGACATTTAGAAACATTTACAAAGTCGTGTTTTTTTTGTTGTAAACAGGCAAGTAGTTACCTGTAAGGGGTTATGGAACAGATACGCAGGTGCCCTACCCAACGTCCTAAGATGTTCGCTCTGGATTCCAGCGGACGTCGCACCTTTTCACGGCGATGACATTCGACGCGAACAATGGTTGTCGCTGCAGCAACGTGGAGTCGTCGCCTTAAGTGTGCAAAAAAAAAAGACAGTGCCCGATCCAAATGCCCGATCGTGCTGCCATTGTTGTGGACTTTGCGAGAGCCGTGTTCGAAACGAATTCGCCATCGCCGCCCACGTGTTTACACTTTGGCAGTAGTGAACACGCAAAACAGTTTAGCCTTTGCAACTTGGTCCTTTTAAAAGGGGTCCTCAAAAGAGTCCATTCACTCAACAACAACAAAAAGGTCAACTATTTTATTGACTAGGTAAAGCCCACTGAGCTATTTCAGAGGTGGCCTGGCCACCGCAATGGTTTGTGATCATACGCGTGAATCTATAGTAAAGCGTCCAGATAGCCTAAATGCACGTTTCTAAATGTGGAGGAGCATACACCAGAGGACCTGGAGAACGAATCCATTCAACAACGGGGAGTGAGAGAGAGGACACGCAAACTCCAAATATACAGGGTCGGGATCAAACCCACGGGCACCAGCACGCCAAGCAAGGGAGATCACATCCCCCCTCCAAGCGAACGAAGCTTGTGGCGAGCTGTTTGTGTTTAGTTTGCTCTTCTTCGCCCGCACCTCCGATTAGCATGGTCGGCTACGTACGCTGCAAAAGAAGTTCAGCATGCATACGCAGCGCTATGTTTAATCACTGTCCAAGTGACGCAGTGGCAGAGCACTTGTCCCGCAACGGGAAAGTCGCAAATTCAAATTCCGATTGGTCACCGATTGACCACGTGGAAATGCCTTCGTCTCATAAGGCAAAGCCAATATCAGAATTGGAATCGGACGAAGACGAAAAACATTGTTTTAAAATGTATTTAACAATACTCTTTGGTTCTTTCGGTAAAGTCACCTAGTTAGAAATAAAATAAAATAAAACAAACCACGACGTTTCGATCGCAACACAAGCGGTCGTCATCGAAACGTCGTGATTTATTTGATTTTATTTCTAACTACGTGACTTTGCCGAAAGAACCAAAGGGTATTTAACGATAGTTTAAGATATTTCGACGAAACAATCAGTGCTGTGATATATGTAATAATGGAATATACGTGAAACAGGACTCTCACACAGGTGTGTTAATACTTTGTTTCTTTGGAAAGAAACGAGACTTTGTCTTGAATGTACCGCCAAGTGAGTGCTAATGCTCAAAAAAACCTTCGCTGTTCCAGAACATCTGGAGGGAGACATTTTCCTGCTTTTTTTATTTTCTGTTATGTTTCATCGCCACCGCCGTCGCCATCGTCCCGTGATTCCGATGGATAGCACCAACAGAATACAATTGGGAATTAACAAAAAAACATTCATTAGGATTCATAGTCTTGTTTCTTTCGGTAAAGTCACGTATAGATAGAATTTTTTTTTTTAAAGAACGCTAAAAACCCACGACGTTTCGATCGCAACACAAGCCGCCTGATGAAGACCGCTTGTGTTGCGATCGAAACGTCGTGGGTTTTTATTTTATTTTATTTTTTATTTTCTATCTACGTGACTTTACCGAAAGTACCAAGAATATGAATTCCTAATTAGGATATGTATCTGGATGGCCAGCTTGGAGAGGAGATGGCGAAGGGTCAGACAGAGTGGATTTTGCCGTGGGTACGCGTGATAGCTGTGTCTGGCCTGACCTGGTACCAGCCCTGGTTCCCAGAGCTTGCAGGAAAACGAACCTCATGGTGCTCAGCGCCGCTCATTTACCGGGGACAACACGGGGAAGGTTAAAACCCTACAATGTCAACTTGTGCTGCGTCCGTATGCACCCGGCGTCTCTCCAAGACGCTTTACAATGAAACGAAATCCTGAGAAGACTGATCAATTGTACATAAATAAAAAAAGATATAAAAACTCTTGGTAATCGATTATCCGGTTGCTTCCAACATGATCCAGTGGTGCGGTTCCGAGCCGATCCGGCGAAAACCGGCAAAACCGAACCAGAAGGCTGTACACCAGTCCAGAGACAAATCAAAGTAGCTACGCTTGATTTCAGTGTCAAATATTATATACAGTACATTATACACTACATACAACTTAAACAATGAAAATGCATCACTCCCATGCAGAGTCTTTGAGATTGTAGTTTTCTGCAGGGTACAGTAAATACAGTCACTTTTTAAAGTAGGATGTTTATTTTTGTCTGTTTGCATGTTTATGTATGCCAATGTCACATAGTAAACACATTTTAAATACAAACAAATATAACAACACCTAAAAATGTAGTGTCATACAAGAATGTGCAAATACAAGTTATTTTAAATAATGATGATTCGTGATTATCTCGTCGTTTGTGAAAATTCAGCGCCCCCAACCCTTCCCCAGAGCCTCCGGATAATCGATGATCTCCTTTAGTATGGATACTCGATGATCTCCTATAGTACGGATAATCGATTATCTCCTGCAGTACAGATAGTGGACGATCTCCTGTAATATACGGAAGCACGGTACTCAAAATTATTTAGGCGAAGGCCTCAAATAGCAAGCACATCTTCAGTCTAGACCTAAACAGTGACACGGGTCAAGTGCACAATGTTGAAGTTGTGATGCGTTCCAGATCATATCCGATCCATTTTCACATGAACATTTAACAACAACAACAACAATAATATATGATACCTTCATATTGCTCCAGGCCTACATGCATCATTCGGGCTAATGGGGGGTTCTCATTAGCCACAGAGAGCACTTGAAGCTGTGACTGAATGCAATAAACAAGAAGATGCCACGTAAAATGCCTCCCATCCACAGGGGTTTCCACTTATAAGTCATTAGAAGCTTCCTGAACTGGACTGCATTTGCGGGATTTTGACCACAAAGCTCTGTTCTTACAACACTGGGTTATACAAGATCATGAGTTTCAGTTATATGCGAATGATGAAGGAGATGACCTACAATGCATCTTATTCATCAGTGAAATCCAGTATCTTTAGAGACCATATTTAGTATGTATTTCCCATTACATACTTGTATGCGTTTGTATGCATTCATTTATAATTTATAACAAAAATAACAATGTAATCAAATTTATTTGTCTAACATTATCCCAGAAAGTTAGTGTTTTAGTTGTTGATTTTATTTGAAATACCATTGCAATGACAAATCATGTTCTGGTAGCACATTAGGGTTGAGTGGTAGTGCGGCACTTACCGCAATACACGACTATGAACGCGACATCCTGGGTTTGATGCCCGGCCATGGCCAACATCAGTGGCGAGTTAATTGAGAACGAATCCTGCACCCCCCCCCCCCCCCGTAGTAAAGTGTGATCAAACCCCTACAAAGTGACATAATGGAAGGATTCCTTCCGTCCGGCAGTGGAATGAGAAATGGCCACATGCATTCTTAATTGTAAAACTTTCATATGACAGGAGTCTTTTTTCCCCCCATCATTGAAAACCAGTCTCAGGCCATCGACAAATTACATCTGACGAGTCGCAGCCTGATTTAATCAGCATCGCAATGCCTGCAGCTCAGTGCTTTGACCCGAGCCACAGAGAAAGTTCCACAAAAGAGGAAACTCCAAAGTAAAAAAAAGAAATCATCGAATGGGAATTGACTTCAAGTCACCAGGTTAAGAGCGCTGTGTGCTAACCGTTGCACCTCCACTCCACACTCCGCAACACACGTGATGGTTAATGTATCGGCGTGTGTGCTGTACATCAGGTGGAAACATATGGAAATGCACTACAACTCAGCCCTATTCCCCGAGGGTTTACGCAACGTGTGGATTGTTCTAAGGGCGTATTTCCTAAAACAATGCATATTCCAGATGGCATAATCATCGCACATCCAGGATACAATGGAGCATACGTATTACAACCCTATTACACAACTTATCCTCACTTGTTTAACACACTAACATTCTACACAAGACTAATTTAATAAACGTCACCAATATATACCAATGTACGTGGTGAATATATCAAGGGACCTCCTTTGCCAGTAACAAAATATGAGAATAGTTTTTCCCCTTTTTTCTGGCAACAAGGTGTTAAGATGTTAATACTTGTGGTCAGAATGCAAACAAAAAAACGCCTTTTGGCGTCCTCTGATCTAACACCATTTGAGATGAGGCTCAAAAGAAAGCTGTCTCTGGTGTTGACCAATCAGTTTCAAAGACAATGCATATATTATCAGTGTTTTTTGTTTGCATTCTGACCACAAGTATTGTGGTTAATGCAGACATGATTCCTTGTAAAAGGTTTTAGTTTGGTGTTTTAACATCTAAACACCTATATTCTTAGTTTTTTCGGTAAAGTCACGTTGAAGAGAAACAACAAAATAACAATATATATATAATTGTTTTATATAATTGTTTTATATATATTTTGTTATTTTGTTGTTTCTCTTCAACGTGACTTTACCGAAAAAACTAAGAATATGAATTACTGCAGTCACGAAAGCTTTAAATAAAAATCTAAACACCTGTTTTGTTGCCAGAAAAAAAGGGGAAAACCTATTCTCATACGTCGTGAATCTTGACATTACGTAAATAGCACGCACAATGTATATGCAAACTATAATGTACGATTATGATGATCATCATCATCAGCCACGGTCAATCCACTGCTGGATGAATGCCTCCTCAAGCCACCACCATCTCTCACAATGCTAAAATAAATTCATCCAACAGGCACCAGCACATGAATTGATTCCATCACTCCATATATTTGGTGGATGCCCTCTTGGATGAATGACACTCAACTCCTTGGCTGCCAATCCGTCAATATTCTTGACCATCTTCCTTTCATCCTTGTCTGGTGACGTGCCATGTCCAAGGCCACTTACTTTTTTGTTTATAACCGTTTGAATGATGCTCTTAACCTGTGTATATGTTCTCTAATCCACGAGTTTCTCTTTCTGTCTCTCAATGTAATTCCTCGCGTGCATTTCCCCACTCCACTTTTGTCACTCTTCAATTTTCTTTTTCCATATATTTGGTCGCTGACTGTGTTTGCAGTAGCAGATAGTACGCTCTGAATAAAAGGTTCTGCATTATGCACATTGCTTTGTTACATCCACCGTCAAGTTCAGCTTTCTAAAAGCCCAGCACTCTGGGTTCCACTCCAAGCCACGGCTAAGAGCATCAATGGCAAGTGACATCAAAACCAGTCCTGGCCACCTTTCCTCCTTCACCGGCATGAAGTGCAGTATGGTCTCAACCCCGCTCCCCCCATGAACACCACATGAAAAACACAGCTTTGTGCAGCCTTCATCCAGCAGCGGAGTGACAAAGGCCTGCAAATAAAGTACTACGTGGCGATGTTCGAGGAAGACACGCCACTGGGAATCGCCTTTCATTGTGGCCCCACAGTTCAGCTCTACGAGCACGTGAGACGAATTGGTTAACACGGGTCTTGGAACTTTGCGTTTTCTCTCTCTCTCTCCCTTGCTTTGATCATAACCAATGCCCCCAAGCCTGTGAAGCACCGAGCACTGGCCACCCGGCCACCTTGAATGCCTTTCCACTGTTACACATTGGCTTTCCATCAGGAGGCGAGAGACAAGAACTGTAGCGAGAGGTAACTCGTACTCATTGGAATCAAAATTGCGCCGCTTTGATGGCAGAACGTAGTTTGGTGATGCGCCGTTTTTCACAGCAATGTATACTATTGCGTCACGTACTGGGACTAATGTATTACTTTTAGAGAAGTGTCCCGATCACAACTGTCCGTAATCGTATACAATCTGTCAAGTGTCACTTACAATTACTTGAAAGTCATTCACTGAATCCTAAATGCATCTGTTTGAAAAACTGTAAGGACTTATACATGTGTTTACTGTTCGCAGGTCGGATACGGTTTTTGTAAGGGCATGTAAAGCGGTAGTAGAGTGGTGGCACAGTGCACTATGAACCCGGCAAGCCTGACTTGGCTACCCTCACCGACGAGGGCCATCTGAACCAGTCCTGTGTCAACCCTTAACAAACCCACACTGACCAGTGTGGCGAAGTATGGTCATACAATCCCAATGAATAACACGATGTGTGGAGGCATGAGTTAGCAGTCGATGGACAAAAGGGGGCTGAAAGTTATTGTCTAAATCATTCCGTCCTTTTGATTGTGCCAATATCTTGTTCATGAAAATAACAGATAATTAACTTTAACAGATTTTGCCAACTGACACTTTCCTTCTGAGCGGTGACACAAGGCCCAAGCCACTTTGTCAGATGCTGCAGACTTGACGCAAATACCGGCATGACTAATCCAATGGAAATCAAATGTCTCACACGAAGTTAAATAGAAAATAGCAACAAATCTGGCAGTTTGACACGTAGGCTTTCGCGACCAATATTATTCATAATAAAGGTTTTTGGGTTAGATCGCGTAAATATAAATGTGTCGTTAACCCACCACCACCCGACACAGCCAACCAGTAAGGTTTGTCACATAAACAGAATGTGCCATTTAGTTACTACTTCAGCCACCCGTGTGTTGGAGAGTAAATTCACAACATTTACAATTTGAGTACGACGTTTCGCTGCTAATTACATCCAGCATCATTGTTTTTTTTGCCAGAATCACAAAAATACCGTGATATGGCATTATGATGAGTCGTTAATAAGAGGTGTTTTTCATTGCAAATGTGAGGATTTAAACTCCCCCTTCTCTGTGATTGTGTTCCTCTGTGATGTGGTCCCTCCATGTCATTACATATTAAAAGAGTTGTGTTTTTTTCCATTGGGTGCAATTGTGAACAACAGCCATTACCACGCATTTGTACATCTAATCGGCATAATCATTGGTTCACTGCAGCTCAAAGACGCAGTCTTACAAGGCGTGTGGTGACGTTTGGAGATGTACCGTGTGTGTGTGCTCGGCATTTGAAGGCCTGAAGACCAGAATTTGTTGATTTCGCCGACAATATGTTCTGGGAGGCAGTTCCATTACTGGACAGCAGCAGAGCATCCTATATATGACCTCGTTTTTGGCAAACGCCATTCATAACGAATAATGGTGTTGTTATTATGCATATGGCCATGGACTCTATAAAATTGATATCTTATTTTGTAAAAGATGGCATTTTACTTACAAAGTATTTTTATACGTGTCTTATAGCAATGCTTTTTTTTTCGGCTGGATCGTGGGCCATCCGACATACATGGATATTCGGAAGTGTCTGCGAATGTAATATTCATTCGGACGTAACTCTTCCAATCTTGCCACGGTCGTGCTACGTGAAAACACTCACGGCCTATTTATTATTTTGAGTTATTGTTCCGATTGTCGTGATCGGAGGTTCCTTCCTGCAACTGCGGCGAGATTGATCGCGCATTGCACTTCGCAAAGGAGAAAGTGCACACAAGGGAGCTACTTGGGGGTTGGTGGTCAACTCGCTCACTAATCGCAGGCGGCGGATCTCGCTGCGAAAGAGGCGAGATCCGCCGCCTTCTGCGTGGCGTCACGACGCTTTTCAGTGTCGTAGCGACGCCCAAATGTAACACGCTGTGCCTGTGCTGCTATTGCACCCAATTTGCTTGCACCAAAAGGACATGTTTTGTCTTATGAATTATATACGGTGGGGCGGGGGGGGTTGCTGTGTGGGCCTCATAGGGCATAAGGGGCCATCCATTTAGTACGTACGCATGGAGGGGTGAGGGGGGTGTTAACCCTAATGCGTACGGTTTAACACGTAGGCTTTCGCGACTAATATCATCCATGATGGAGGTTTTTTGGGTTAGATCGCGTAAATATATAAATGTGTCGTTAAAACCCGCCACCACCCGACACAGCCAACGTAAGGGTTGTCACGTAAACAGAACATGCCAATTCGTCACTAGTACAGCACACCGATATGTTGGAGAGCCACAACATATACAAACTGTGTACGACGTTTCGCCAGTAATAACAACCAGCTTCATCAGCCGACAGCTAGATTTGTGGAGCGTACGCTGGCGTATAGGAGGTCTACTGACAATGTACGTACGCATAGGAAACAGGAGGCGGGGGTGAAGCCTCGATAATGATTTGTCTACATTGGCCTTCAAATGAGTTATATAGTCTGGCGGTGGACTATCTGTTTGCTTAAACGCGTTAATATTCTTATTTTTTTTCGATTTAAAGCTTTCGTGACTGCAAGGATTCATCTTCTTTGGTTCTTTCGGTAAAGTCACGTAGAATGAGAATAAAATAATAAATTAATAAAATAAAATAACACAATTAAATTCTCACGACGTTTCGGCCACAACACAAGCGGCCTTCATCAGGTGAAGGGACGAGTGTTGTGGCCGAAACGTCGTGAGAATTATATTGTGTTATTTTATTTTATTAATTATTATTTTATTCTCATTCTACGTGACTTTACCGAAATAACCAAAGAAGATGAATATTCTTAATCCTTGATCGATTCTGCGTGGATTAAATACCGGCGTTCTATAGGATTCGGGGAAGGGGGGGTTTGGTAAAGTCCGCGTGCGTACAGGGAAGGGGGGGAGGGGTCAAGTTTTGACAGATTTTTGCGTACCTACTAAATGGATGGCCCCTAAGTGGGTGCCCTCAGTGTTCCACCCCCTCTGTGGCAGCTGGCGGTGTTGTTGGTGCTGAACGTGGTGGGGGCAGTTGTTGGTGGTGATGGTTGGTGGCGCCGGTTGTGATAGCGGTGGTTATTGTTGTGGTTAATGGGGGCGGTGATGGGGGCGGAGGCTATAACGGTGGTAGTGATGACGGTGAATGTTGTTGTGATGGTCGTGGTTGTGCTAATGGTGGTTGTAAAAGAGTTGTAGTCCAGTAGTGTTTTTGCTATCAGTGGATGTTGTGATGGTTAACGCTACGGTGATGCTGGTGGTGATGGTGGTGATGGTAAAATGTGAACTTGTTTTTATAAATGTGCTCTTTAATTGCCAAACATTAGTCACAATAATGCAGATATTCTTATGAAAATAATATAGATATATAGTATATCATCCTATTGGCCTTCAGATGTACACACTTGTTAAACGTTGCATCGGTTTCGATCTTCTGGGTCTCATCAGCAGTCAGGCTTGCAAAACAACAACTGCTGGTTTACAATGCCATGGGCGAGAGTTATCTGTCTCAACTATGGGGCTCTGTCAACACACATACAGTACAATACACAACTTCTGTTTGTACCATCTGTGAACGTTAACTTTCTTTTTCAAGTGCCACCTTCGATACAACGGAAAAATGCACATCATCCGCGATGACAATATTCACTATAAGTGAGCAGAGTACTGTCGTACGTTTGTATATTAATCCCGAATGCAGGGCTTACGATTGTGATTCGTTTCAAACGCCGCATTCTGTCGTCAAAAGTCGTGTGAAGGCTTCGCTGAAGAATCGGAATCTTCCCTGAGATGAACGTGAACCGTGTCCTACAAGAAACACACCGCAAGAATTTCACGCGGACCACTAATGTGTGCTTACTGTATGCTGTACGACATAACTTCACCATTAAAGTCGTTGTGGAGAATATGAAAATAACTGAATAAATAAGCAGACTACGCCTCCACATAATTCCAGCACAATTCGTTGAATGTCAGTAAAAGGAAATCAGGAGCCACATCATAAAGATGGAGGGGCCTTGCCTATGAACAATCTGGCAGCTAACCAGCCTCACTGCTGACGAGACATTGATGTTGGAAACCGATCTCGAGTTTTGCTTGTATTGAAGCAATGTTGTTGAAATTATGCACTCCCAGAAGGCCTTGTGGTTGATGGGAAGCATATTAAATCTAGATTTGAAGTTTTCATGACTGCAGGGATCCATACTCTTTGGTTCTTTCGGTAAAGTCACGTAGGTAGAAAAAAATACACAAGCAATCATTATCAGGTGGGAAAACCACAGCAAGAAAATGTTTTTTGTTGGAAGTGGGAGAGAGATACCGTGGTAAGAGGTTATACAATATAAGTATTACCTTGTTATCGCGGCATCTCTTGAGGAAGGTTAGCTTGTGTTGCGATCGAAACGTAGTGATTTAATTTATTTTTATACCTACGTGACTTTTACCGAAAGAACCAAAGAGTAGGGAAGCATATTAAAAAAAAACATTATGTGGAGGGGCATATTTGTGAAGGAGACATATATAGTGTGCTTATTTTGTTATGTACTATACACACATGTTCACATACTTTACACACGTTGCTTGATTAACCCGAATCATCATCATCATTATCGCCACCATCTATTCTCTATCCACATCTGGATGAAATCCCCCATTGCATTATTGAAGCGAAGTGTCAACTCGACGGACATTGTAATTTTGTCTTTAAATATCGTCTTGCTCGACTTAACATCGACATGACTGTGACATTGGTGCTTAACATTTATTTTGTATCAACACGTTATGAACATAAGCGTCCAATATTTAAGGTCTAACAGAACTTACGACTTAGTTATTGCGCATTTGCCCTTCAGTCAGCGTACGGTAGCAGCCAACATGTTGAGGGACTAAACGCCAATGCCGAGATCTGCTAGCACAACGAGATGGCTTCAGGGGGGGGAGAGATAGAGAGAGAGATACATACGTAGATCGTTCGTCCTAGTGTTGTTACTCATCATCATCATCTGTTTGAAGGAGCGCGCAAAGCACAGGTGGTTCTCAATGTGGTGCGCCGGAGTTGAGAGTGGAGGGTGCTTTTGTAATACTGAGATGCCCTCTACAGCACAGTCCCGAGAAGACGGCCACCCCCCGAAACCCACAGCGGTGACTTTGGCGGACCGCACCACCAACATCGTTCGGTGCTTCGACTCACGAACCGCGGACTCGATGGGAACAAGCCGAAAAAAAAAGAAGAATCGTGTTTGTATTTCAATTACCGTACGTATAGGTCAATACACACGCAGTATGGATGACTATTTAGCGGTGCTCAAGTGATAGCCCCAGACCAGTGATAGAAATGTCAGTAAATGTGTATATGTTATAATATACCCTGATTATTGTGTTTTTGGGTTTTATTAAGTCTACATTGCATTGCTTATTTTATAATTACAGTACATCGCATGACACGGATAGACCAACAATTGTTATTACAAGCAGGGCAGCAATTAGTAATGATTAAACACGAGTCGTCAGATAGAGTTTAGAAAGTTTAAGTCCTGATAAGGGGCCAACTCAGCCTCCATCGTCTGTTTGGGCTTCATTAAATTAAGCAACTGCCACTTTCTAAAACATCAGCAGTGGGTCACGTGGCCTTCTAACACTGGCTGAAGGTCACCAGTGGAGAAACGCCACGACCTCGTGATGCGTTTGAGACTGCCTCATCACAACTCAAACTCCAAGGAAGGAGGATCCTTACCTCCGATAAGCACGATTGGTTACGTACGGTACGAAAGAAATTCAACGTACATATATTATTTCCAGAAAGAGTTAAACCGCTTTCTTATTCATCATAATTTTTTTTATATATACTGGCAAATAATGTTCCCGACATTGTTCGTAGTATAATCTCTCCGCCACATGGTGGCAGTGTTGTTCGCAATTGTTGAAACAAGTTACTGAACACGCCTCACAAGACTGTAATCAAAGCCTGGCCGTCTCCCCGCTCAATCATCCTTGGGGTGGCGCTGACGTCCCTCCTATTGGTCAGCCCCGAACCAGCGGTGGAAATTCAACACTTTAATGGCGGGAAACTGCAGATGGATAAATGTACGGTTGAGCTCCCTCAAAGTGGTACAGATTGTATACAATCCCAGAGAGATGATGGGGCGAGTGCCACCCAGCTAACAATTAAAATATCACCGCATGGTAATTCATATATGCATTAATTTTTTTATGAAGATTACGCACGGAAAATGTCAGCATTATTGAGATTAAAATATGTAATTATAGTGTAAGCCATATTTTTACTCAGGAAAGCCTCACTGAGTGTCAACACTGTTTCTCAGGAGGGTCCTGCTGGATTTGGATGCTTGACCAATGCCATCAATAAATTTGACCAATGCTACCTCGCCAGGTATACAAGAGGTCACAGGTTCGATCCCGACCCTGACACCTGCATATTTGGAGTTTGCATTGTTTCTGTCCCCGTGGTGGTGTTTTGATTTTTCTCCGAGTCCTCCAGTTTTTCCATCCACATTTAGAATCAACATCACGCGTTTAGAGTATTTGGCTGGGAAGCCAAAAGTGGTAAAACCCTTGGGTGAGACTTGCACAATCGTGGGAGTGTGGAATTTCCATCAGTAACTTATTTTTTTAATTTTCGCAAGATAATGATGTTGCGGATATCGTCAGGTCACTCACAGTGACTGGATACATATTTTTCTCTGAAATATTTCTCGACGGTCAGGAACAATTCCCTGGCTTTACTTGTGCCACATATCACAACAACAACATCTAAATGCAGTGGCAAAACCCACAAACCTATTTAATAAGAGAAATTGCAATGACTATCACTTGCCAGTAGTGCTGCCGGATATATTGTTGTGTCATATTTAACTAAAACGATACTTAAATGGTTTAAATGCCATTAATGAAACAGACAAACAAGTGTCAATCAGAGCATTGCTGTGAAATATCCCAATAATGCAATTAGTCGCATCACGATATTATTCAGTGATTTGGTTTAATCTTTCAGAATTCTTTGAATGCACAAGGTAATGCTCACTTCACTCCAAGGTCAGGAAAGAATGACCACGACCAACAATTCGAAGAAATAAATTAACTATTGACAGATGCACCTGCGTGTGCATTAAAGCAATCACGTATCCATTCAGTGCTGTCTGCTTGACAGAGTGAGAGCACATTGACATTTCGCGTGTCTTTTGCGAGAGAGGAGTGAGACAACCAAGAGCGTGTATCGCTGAAGGAGGATTTTATTCTTCCATGATGGTCATTATGGATCCTTCTACTCCAAGCAGCAACAGAGAGAAACTGGATCTCGTAAGATGGCAATTAGCATGTCCGAATGCATTTTCTCTGAGATCTTTTCATCCGATGTAAATGTTTCCTGTTTTCTGTTCCTGTGCAATCAGTAGCAGTTTGTTCTGTCCGAACGACTTATTTTAAAATAAACGCAACATTTGGCCAAATAATTATCGTAAGCACGGTCTCAATATGTTTATCGACTCTTCCCTCGCAATCACAAGACCATTCACTGCGTTGGAAAATTTTAATAATAAATACTTCGACCTCACCACAGTATGTATCTTGTTACAATGTTTCATTGTAAAATGCTGCCTACGCCTAACCTTAGGCTTTATTACTTCCATTTATTATTTTATAGCGAGCATTTCACTGTGTCGCTTTATTTGCATATGCTTTTCCCCCAAAAGTGTACCTTGTAAACGAGAAATGTTACCTCGAAAGGCACCCATGAACGTATAAAAGTACAACCATTGAGTTAATCCACCGTTGCAGGACGGCTTGCCATGGCTTGTAGGTTCATAGGGGGTTATTTTGCCGATGAGACTCAGAATATACATTTATACTGGAGGAATCGGATGAGCTATGAAACCATTTTTTTACTGATGTTCAGTAGGGGCATTAACACTGGTTATTGCGGTTTTTTGCGAAGGTGGGAAGCATGGACGTGGAATCGGAAAATGTATTCATACTGGAGAAATCTGATGAGCTATAACGCTTTTTTTCAGAGGCGCCCAGTAATCTTCACAGATGTCCATTTGTTTTCACAGATGTCCAGGAAGCCTAGAAGTACAGAACATCGGAGGTTTCTGCACTGCCCTCTATTGCCCACTACGAAGCCATAGGACAACCTTGATTTTAAGCTTTCGTGACTGCAGGAATCCATACTCTTTAGTTATTTCGGTAAAGTCACGTAGGTATAAAATAAAATGAATCACCTGATGACGGACGCTTGTGTTGCGCCCGAAACGTCGTGATTTATTTTATTTTATACCTACGTGACTTTACCGAAAGAACCAACGAGTATAGGACATCCTGTTTGTTCCACAGTGTTCAACCGCCACAGTCCTCTCTGGCCGTGCACCGTGCTTGTCCTTTGAGGTCTGATGAGATCGGACGCGTCCCGAGTGATGTTTGGTCACGAGCTATGGTCTCTCCTAGTGGACTCTCACCTGGTTATAATACACTACTTACGATGTCTTATGTAATGTCCGGTCAATCCAAAGTTTATTTATGCAAAAAAAATGTAACATTTTGACCGGGGCACATTATTCACACTGGCAGCCATGAGACGGTGGGGAAGAAACATTTTAATAGATCTGCATTTCTGTTTGACGGGAGCCAGTCGCTTGAAGTGAAACCCGCTGAAGACCTCCCAGAAAGTTTACGAGCATCTCAACGTGGGCTATTTACTTTAGTTACCGGGCTCAATTGGTTGCAAGAACACCAGAGCGGGTAATGCTGTGATGTGTAATGACGCTGCCAGTAGCGGCGTAATGAAAATTGTGCATCCTCGTGTTTTCAAATCAACTTTGAAAACGATGCATGTTGGGTAAACAGCAGGGGTGGGAATATGCAATAATTCTCCCCAACCAAGTCCCCCCCCCCACCCCCCCCCCCCCCAATTTAACTCTAGCAATTGATGAATCCGGTTTCAATACAGTTTGGTGAATGCTAGTATTTCTAGTGGCTGTCGAGGTTACGCGAACCCGTTACATGCAGCAGCATACTGTGTACGCATAACACACACACATTTATTTTCTTACACGTGCAAATTGACCAGTGTATCAAAAAGGTCCTGGGTTCCATTCCCGACTGTAGCACCTTCATGTAGGGAGATTACATGCTCCCCCCCCCCCCCCCCCCACCGATGGTTCTGCATGGGTTTACTCCGGGTTTTTCGGTTTATTCCCATAGCTAAGACTCGCACACACCCTAACTGGTACAGGTTAAACATCCCAATGATAAATATTACCTGCAAATTGCTAAATTAGGATGAACAACGGCAACATCGCCCCCCCCCCCACTACTGCGAAACTTGGCAGGACCCTTCTGAATAAACGTCGTGGAACTGAACGAGGCCTCGTGTATTGTGATCACAGCATCGGCAGACAATGTGCAATACCCGTACTGTGGTACTGTAATGGGACACACACACATGCACAGAAGTGATAACATCTGTACAGATGTGTAATATGTATGTGTGCGTACATCACTTTAAATATATATACAGTATAGGCACAGTGCTTAAGCTCATCTGGAGCAGTCCAGAACGCTTTTCTGGGAACTATTTTGGCCCTTCACATCCCTTCTCGCCTTACTTTGATCTCGTGCTACTGTGGTGGTGGTGGTGGTGGTGAGCGGTTGGTGGTGATGTGCAAAAAGCACGTGTGAACGGTGCTTTGAGTTACCAGATATCCCTAAGGTCAGTACTTCAATTGTAACTCCCTTGCCCCTCGGCAAAACAAACAAAAAAATATATTTTTGAAGAAAGACACGGCTAGTGTCTGCCGATGGCAACCAAGTGACGTTTGTGACTTCAGCGTTTTCGGAAAATAGCCGGAGCTTTATATTTGTGTGTGACGTCAGCATTTGTGACGTCAGCCTTTGTGACGTCAGCGTTCCGGTAAACTGCCGAACCTTTATTCTGCAACGAGTGTCCAATGTCCAAACGAGGCGTAAAGCAACAAGACAACCCCTGGAGCTATGCGCAACTTTTAAAATCTAGAATTTAAAACTAATTTCTTTATAACTTTTTTTATTTAGTCGGTTGTACTTCCCCACCCCCCGCACCTCCGGTTGGCACGGTAGGCCACGTACGGTGCAAAATAAGTCCTACGTCTTGACTTAAAGCTTTCGTGACAGCGGGAATTCATATTCTTGGTTCTTTCGGTAAAAGTCACGTAGATAGGTTCAAAGAAAATAGCAAACCAAAAACTACGACGTTTCGATCGCAACACGAGCGGTCGTCCATCTGATGAACCAATCTGCGTGATTTGAAGCTTTCGTGACTGCATGGATTCATATTCTTGGTTCTTTCGGTAAAGTCACCACGTAGAAGGGAAACAATAAAATAATACAAATATAAAACAATACAATTCTCACGACGTTTCGACTGCAACACAAGCAATCATCATCAGGTGTGAAAAAAATTGTAACGATAGCAACATTTTCTTGTTGTGGTTTTTACACCTGATGATGATTGCTTGTGTTGCAGTCGAAATGTCGTGAGAATTTTATTGTTTTATATTTTTATTATTTTATTGTTTCCCTTCTACGTGACTTTATCGAAAGAACCAAGAATATAACAGTCTACGTGACTTTACCGAAAGAAGTTCTACATACAAATCAGGTTTGATTCTGCAGTACGTTTAGCCGGTGTGCGCCATTAGGTGTGACTCATCGTCTGCTTTTGCTGCCAAGTTGTCATGTGTAGGGTAATTACTGTATTTACTAGAGAGGTAAGTTGTCATAATCATCATCATCATCAGCCACAGTCACTTCACTGCTCGATGAAGGCCTCCTCCGTACCACCACCACTCCTCACAGTCCCCCTGAATGCCCCAATCCATCTGGGGCTTGCACACGAGCCCGAGCTCATGCGTTTGGCCTCTGTAGTCTATCATCTCCTTTTGTCTGCCATTCTATGAGCACAATGTCGATTTTTGGCGTCAGATCGCGTAAAAATGGTATGTTTAACTGCATGCCTATACAGGTGACCACACGTCGATGGTGATTAGCCGTGAGCAGACAAGAACAGGCACTGCGATTTCTTGCACTCAAACACGGCAGCAGATACACGCATGGCGTGCGTGCATAATGATTGGCTCACATTTATACCTCTATTTAAGACCGAAACAGGAGGATTTCTCCACGGATCTGGCTGTCGTCTGATGATGCTCGTTGTAATTACTGGCGAAACGTCGTACTTGAATTGTGAATGTTGTGGGTTTACTCTCCAACACACCGGTGTGCTGTGCTAGCAACAAATTGGCACGTTTTGTTTCCGTGACAAACCTTACTAATTGGCTGTGTCGGGTGGTGGCGGTTTTAACGACACATTAATATTCACGCGCCTCCTCCCCCCTCTTCAGCGTCAACTTACAACCCTCACTACAAAGGCAGAACCCTCACGCCACGCGATCTCCGTAACGCTATTGAGACATCAAAGTAAAAAGGACGTCGTGATGAACAAGGGATTATAACCTTAAAATGAAATAAGTCTGCGTCACCGCGCCCTTACAAATTGCACACGAATTGATGCAATTAATATATCACGTCGCGGTCTGCTTTTCGCTTGTCAGTTTCAGATTTACTGCAATACACCCGTCCTTGGACGGGCAAAAGGCTAGTAATGAATATAATTATACAGGAAATGTATAACGCAAAGCATCGGTCGTGTGGGATAACCCATATTTTGGTTCAATCCACGTGAATTGAGCACGGAGGCGTCTAACAAATGGCAAACTCGTGGCGCGATTCTAACTCACGACCTCTCTCCCGCACAGCAAAAAGAAAGAAAAAAAACCTCAATCCGCTGAGCTGTTCTTGAGGATAACAAAAGGGAATATTTTTTTAGCCTGTGTACCACTCGGGGCAAAGGGGTTACTATTGAATACCTATTATGGTCTGTCACACACACAAGAAATAAGGATCCTCCTTTTAGTTTAACACGTAGGCTTTGGCGACTATTATTGATCCTCCTTTTAGCCTGATCCAACGGGATACTGAGCGACAGACAGGGCTGCGTCCATCCGTCTTTGTCTCCCCCAGTGCTGATCTTAATCACTCCACCAGAAGCGCTTTGTGTTGTTGTTGTAGTTGTTGAACGCCACGTCAAACCTCATCAAAGGGGGCCCAACAGCTGTGCAGACTGCCATGCTGCCCCAACGCACGCGCACGCGCACGCACGCTCGCTCGTCAATGCGTTCCGACAACACATGTCCCGTGTCTGTGCAGCGGGAATCAGATAACCCCCTTCAGTGGCTTTGGAGCTTTAGGGCTTCAACCAGCACGACGTAGAGCACAGCACAATGTGCGATACGCAGTGGCACTAAACAGCCGCTGCTGCTATTGAAGCTCAATGTATTCATAACTGCATGTGCTGAACAAAAACAATCACTCGTTCTCTATTTATGGACGACGGGGAAAATACATTTTTTTTTGGCAAAGACCGTAAGTTTGTGTGTTTTTTTGTAACGATACCAACTTTCAAGTGGTTACACAATGAGAGAGAGAGAAAGCTTTAATTTTTTTCAATCGCGATGAAAACGGCGCGCTATGATTGATATATTTACATCAATGGAACACCAGTTAGACCCCCTCCCCCACCGTGGTGCTGTTATAAATGTGCAGTGTCACCCTGAAATACAAAATTACGCGTTTACACACACACGCACGCACGGTAGCTAGCTTTATTTTATAGTTAGCGAGCATCACCTGCTCCTGATAGTGCTGGTGCAGTTGATTCCTGACTCAGAATGGACAGGTAACGAATAAATATTGAATTTTGATTTAAAGCTTTCGTGACTGCAGGGATTCATATATATTTTTATTATTTCATTGTTTCCCTTCTAGGTGACTTTACCGAAAGAACCAAGAATATGAATAAATATTGGTTTGGTTTATTTTGATAGTGGGGGTAAATTGTCCCAGTCACTACTGGCTCAGGGCCTCTGCTCATTTTAACCAGCTCAGGTTTACAACTGTTTGTTCTGCGGCACATTCCACCGCGGGAGAATCGTTATTTTTCACCCGCTTAGCACAAAACTATTATGACCCCCGGGTTCAATGCTACGTACCCCACTCACTGCGGGGACCTCTGTGGGTAACGTCGGACAAGTGAAACTGCGACGTCTCTTTTTGTTTTACAAGTCTGCCCCGATCATCGTTCGGTACTTTAGCGCATTTATCCACGTGTAAGAAGAGCAGCTCGCGCCTTGGTTTTGTGTGGTAGCCTGCTTGTGGTGGAGCTGTAATTTTCACGATTATTTGCTGCTGGTGCTGCGCTCGTAGTGGGGCACAAGCTCAAAGAACAACGACAACTACAACAACAAAGTCAATAAATTCGTCAACGACGCTGTCTCCTTAAACAATAAAATACACGCGCGACGTTTCGGACAATGGCCTTTATACGCAGCACACAGGGAGGCCACAAAAGTAGAGTCAAAACGTCTTTGACATTAAAAAAAGACACCTCTCGTTGAAAAGTGTTGTCTGCTGTCCAGCTCAGGTCACGAATAATTCTGAGTTTGGGAGTAGTATTCATCCTTTTAGGTGGAGCAGCGATGCAGCGGTTCACACATCGCGCGATGAAAGCCAGCCACCCGAGTTTGATTCCTGACCACAGCCACCATGAGCGGCGAGTGATACCTGAACCCGTTCCCTGCCACTCCTTTCACCAACCCGCACTGATCGGCGTGTTGGAGTTTGTTCAAACAATCCTCCAGGACCGACACGGCAAAGGGAGGCCTTCACCCTGAAATGGATTATTGGACTCGTCCCCGTTATTCCTTTTTGTTCGTAAGTTACGCGCCAAACGACAAACTTATTTCAACAGACCATTGGCTAAACAGTGACGAACACCTTCGCCAGTTCGGTCTGCCCGTGTTGCAAGATGTACAGTGTCACATCCAGTTCTTGACAGTAACTCTGGTTGGTAATGCAGCGCTTCTGAGGCAAGGTGGGTGGGTCTTGTACAATTCGTTATCTGCACATGTGGAAGGCGGTGGTAGCAAGCTAGCTGCTTATCAATCTGTGTAAAATTTAAATAAAGCAATCCAGAGATCCACATGGACCGTACTACATTCATGCTCCGGTTTGTTTGTTGTTTTCTGCCATACGTAGAATCGTACAGTGAGGGAAAAAAAGTATTTGATCTCCTGCTGATTTTGTACGTTTGCCCATTGACAAAGAAATGATGAGTCTATAATTTTAATGGTAGGTGTATTTGAACAGTGAGAGACAGAATAACAACAAAATCCAGAAAAACGCATGTCAAAAATGTTATAAATTGATTTGCATTTTAATGAGGGAAATAAGTATCTGACCCCCTCTCAATCAGAAAGATTTCTGGCTCCCAGATGTCTTTTATACAGGTAACAAGCTGAGATTAGGAGCACACTCTTAAAGGGAGTGCTCCTAATCTCAGCTTGTTACCTGTATAAAAGGCACCTGTCCACAGAAGCAATCAATCAATCAGATTCCAAACTCTTCACCATGGCCAAGACCAAAGAGCTCTCCAAGGATCTCAGGGACAAGATTGTAGACCTACACAAGGCTGGAATGGGCTTCAAGACCATTGCCAAGCAGCTTGGTGAGAAGGTGACAACAGTTGGTGCGATTATTCGCAAATGGAAGAAACACAAAAGAACTGTCAATCTCCCTCGGCCTGGGGCTCCATGCAAGATCTCACCTCGTGGAGTTGCAATGATCATGAGAATGGTGAGGAATCAGCCCAGAACTACACGGGAGGATCTTGTCAATGATCTCAAGGCAGCTGGGACCATAGTCACCAAGAAAACAATTGGTAACACACTACACCGTGAAGGACTGAAATCCTGCAGCGCCCACAAGGTCCCCCTGCTCAAGAAAGCACATATACATGCCCGTCTGAAGTTTGCCAATGAACATCTGAATGATTCAGAGGACAACTGGGTGAAGTGTTGTGGTCGGATGAGACCAAAATGGAGCTCTTTGGCATCAACTCAACTCGCCGTGTTTGGAGGAGGAGGAATGCTGCCTATGACCACAAGAATACCATCCCCACCGTCAAACATGGAGGTGGAAACATGCTTTGGGGGTGTTTTTCTGCTAAGGGGACAGGACAACTTTACCGCATCAAAGGGACGATGGACGGGGCCATGTTCCGTCAAATCTTGGGTGAAAACCTCCTTCCCTCAGCCAGGGCATTGAAAATGGGTCGTGGATGGGTATTCCAGCATGACAATGACCCAAAACACACGGCCAAGGCAACAAAGGAGTGGCTCAAGAAGAAGCACATTAAGGTCCTGGAGTGGCCTAGCTAGTCTCCAGACCTTAATCCCATAGAAAATATGTGGAGGGAGCTGAAGGTTCGAGTTGCCAAACGTCAGCCTCGAAACCTTAATGACTTGGAGAAGATCTGCAAAGAGGAGTGGGACAAAATCCCTCCTGAGATGTGTGCAAACCTGGTGGCCAACTACAAGAAACGTCTGACCTCTGTGAATACCAACAAGGGTTTTGCCACCAAGTACTAAGTCATGTTTTGCAGAGGGGTCAAATACTTATTTCCCTCATTATAATGCAAATCAATTGATAACATTTTTGACATGCGTTTTTCTGTATTTGTTTGTTGTTATTCTGTCTCTCACTGTTCAAATAAACCTACCATTAAAATTATAGACTGATCATTTCTTTGTCAGTGGGCAAACGTACAATATCAGCAGGGGATCAAATACTTTTTCCCTCATTACAAAGAGCCATTGACCGCACAGCCTGGGCAGGACCCTGGTTAGACTCAGTTGAGTAGTATTTGCGGAATGGACATATAATTCTCATTTAAGAGCAGTTTCATCTCAGTATATTTTAATGTAGGGATTACATAATGTAATTGTTTATATATATAGTGCACGTAGCATCACTCGACAGCATTCCTATGCTGTGTGGACATGTACCCGATTATCTTGAACGGCAAAACAGCATCGAACAAACAATCGATGTAAACTCGCACGAATGGCATCGCTCTGAACGTGCGTGAACACTCAGCATCACCTGTTCTCCGTGAATGTCACCACCTCCCCGTGCCAAGTCCACCCTTGTAGGTCAGCTATCCACGATGCCCTGCTATTCCACTCCTATACCAAGCCTACTCCCCCTGTGCCAAACCCCCTCTGTGCCTTATCGACCGACGTGCTATACCTACCGAGACGTTCCTTAATTAATAATGTCACGAAGCAGTTATTAAAGAGCCACATGTTGCCGACTCCTGCCCATGGTAAACTGGACTCTCATGGTAAACTGGACTTCTACCATGGTAAACTGGACTCATATAGCAAACAGGACTTCCGTGGTAAGCTGGACTCCCATGGTCAGCGGTCAGCAGCCAAAATAACAAGAAGTGCCATTTTTGTCGAATTCGGTAAAACAAAAAAACAACCCCCTCCATATCTCAAAAGCCGCAATGTAGTACTTAAAGAGTCGCATGTGGCTCTTGAGCCCGAAGGTTGTCGATCCCTGAGCTTAACCCAAAGCTCATGTGGCAAATCTCCACCCCACCACCTCGCTCCCCTGCCTGGACTAACCCCGCCTAACCCTCCACTATGCTAAACAATTATCCCCCCGCCACCACCACCAGCCCTGTTGGCCCCTCCTCCACCCCCCCCCCCCCCGCATTATTCGCTGGGTCAGGGCTTGACCTACGAGTGACAGGCGGGTTGAGTCTTTTATTAATTGCGGCATCGGAATTTTCGGCAGCAGAGGCGCGGCAGCGCAGCGGATCGCAGGGCACCTGTTTGTGAGCGAGTGAGTGAGACGGACACGCACGCACGCGCATGGATTAGACAGCTCTACGGAGCACATTGCGGAGAGCGGGATCTCTCAGTGCCGTTAACACGTTGACAATAAACACCGGTGCGTGTGCGCGTGCGTGCGCGTGTGTGTGTGCGCGTGTGTGTATGTGCGTGCGTGTGTGTGCGTGCGTGTGTGTGTGTGCGCGTGTGTGTGTGTGCGCGTGTGTGCGTGCGTGTGTGCGTGCGTGCGCGTGTATGTGTGCGCGTGTGTGCGTGTATGTGTGTGCGTGTGTGTGTGCGCGTGCGCGTGTGTGCGTGTGTGTGCGTGTGTGTGTGTGCGTGTGTGCGCGTGTGTGCGCGTGTGTGCGTGTGTGTGTGCGCGCGTGTGTGCGTGCGTGTGTGTGTGTGTGCGCGTGTGTGCGCGTGTGCGCGCGTGTGTGCGTGCGTGTGTGTGTGCGCGCGCGTCTACGTGAGTGAGAGAGAGATATTTTTTTTATTTGCTAGTGGGCGACCTGCCTGACTCTCTGGCTCCCTTTTGTGGTTTATTATTTTTGTGTTGTTGTTGTCGTCGTCCACAGCCAGGGATTGAGGACTGAGCAATGGAGCAGGGCTGGCTGTCAGAGGAGGAGATCGAAGCGTTGCAAGACATCTGGGAGAAGGTGTTCAAAAGCGCCGAGGATGTCGGAGTCATCCTCCTCGTGAGGTGAGCAGTGGCGAAACGCAGCGCACGTGCGCAGGCGGGGATCGTCTCTCTCTCTCTGTCTCTCTCTCTCTGTCTGTCTCTCTCTGTCTGTCTGTCTCTCTCTCTCTCCATCTCACCCATCGCCGCGCAGGCGTTTTGTAGACTTTTTGTCGTTGTTGTGGTGCGGAGCGAACAAGAAGTGCACGCGCGAGCTATGCCCGTTGCGCGTAATCTTAAAGACACACACTGTACCGAACGATTGCCGATATAAGCCGTGGGGGGGGGGGGGGGGTGATAAAAAGCTTAAGCCGGGAGACGGGGCTCGCTCAAAATCCTTCTGATTGACTATCATCAAGTTATCGCCGGCGTGTGTCTGTGTGTGTGTATGGGAAGCGGTGGTGGGCTACCAACCTGGCGACCCGGGTTCGATTCCCGCTCACGGCCAACACCGCCGACGATTATCTGTGTAAATATCACCACTGGGGAGACAAAGGCGGTCGAGCGTGGTGCTGGTCAACCCACACGCGCTCGTGGGTCGTGTCGGCCCAACAGTCTGCTAAGGCTACACGGTGGGATCTTTGCCTTTGTGTGTGCTGTGATTGCATGCGTTGTGTAAGCTGCAAACGTATTTGACACTTCATTGCACGCGCATTGTAGTGTGTGTGTATACAAAGATGCATCGCATGTTGTACTTCGCGTGCTGCAGCATTCCCTGTAAGTGCATCGTGTAAAATAATGCATACATGGTGACGATACAAGTCACTGGGTAACTGATGCACATTCTGTAACGGTGTTCGAGAAGGGCTAGAAAGCTGAAACGTGATTGTAAACTGTAAGAAGTGAGGTACAATGAAGTATTGACTCCATCCAGTTATGTGTAGTTAATCTGCTACGTACCAGAGTGGAGCAATATAGGGTTTATTTATTTAATAGAACATCAAAAAGTGTGTTCTATATCTTGATTTGACTGCAGAAATCCATACTTTGGTAAAGTCATCACGTAGGTGTTCTATATCTTTCCCAAACGACTGGCCTCCATGAAATTCAGTGTTTATAGGAATGTAGAGCTAAACTCAATTTCTTTCCATCGAGTAGCAACATTTTCGCTAAGCGTTATTCACGTGCTTAAACTAACCCGTACGCTGTCACTAACTACACTAGAGCCATTCAACTAAAAATTTACCCTTTTTGGGTGTGTTTAAACATATACCGGAATACGGCGACGTTTTGTTTTGCTTAAACATTAAAGAAACCGTGACTATTCAAAACCAGACGCCGAAGGGAAACAATTTCAATAACTGTAATGAAACGTCATCGCGCATTTATTTTATTTTATTTTTCGCAGACACTTCTGAAGCTAGCTGAGTGTGCATATCGATCTGTGAGCTTATCATCAATAGATCGGGCCCCATGTTTAGTGCGAATTTAAATGCAAATATTCAAGTGCAGTCTTTCTTTTGCGAAGGCATACTTGTAATAAAGCACACTGCACGACTGTTCTCATTATTAGTTGTGGTTGTTCTAAGAAAAAAAACTGGCTTCCGACAGGAATGTGGATTTTCCATGTCATATCTCAGGGGCCAACAATTGAGACAGAAAACGGCGTATAATACGTACAAATTATTTATAACCCTTTGTAAATCCACTGCTGAACAAAGGACTCCCCCCATGCTGTGTCGGTCCTATGGGTTTGCTTGAACATACTTCACCACGCTGGTCAGTGCGGCGGTCGTCCAACATCTGTTGAGATATCACTCGCTAGTTATGATCGCCATGGCCGGGAATCAAACTCAGGTATCCGGGTTCCACCATGCTACGACTTCCAAACTCGGGAAGACAATACGACTCAGCTTATAACGAATGCAAGCAACTACGTTCAAAATATCCCCTCTTTTACGTGATGGGCCACTTGAAGCCTTGATAAAAATGTGAATGTTTCGTGACATTATTGGGCACATGGAGGATGACGAGTAAACACTGAGTCCCTGGAAAATCTGCCCTGAGCCAGAACGCATGACGGCCCTTCTAAGGAGGCATTTGCCTTCAAAAGGGAAACAACAACTGAAACAACAAGACCACTCAGCGGGTCTCCAAAGAGATCACACTGAGCTCAATGAAGACACCAGTGACGAAGTTTCCATGCCCCCCCCCCACACACCTCCCTCCATATGCTTATTCCCCCCCCCCCCAAGGTATGCCACTTACTTCCCTTGGGTGCTCTCATTTAAACGTCCCCCACACCAAGCCTCTGAAAGATCCAGAGCCCACAATAAGGACACCGGCTCTGTTCCCACGAAGTGGATCCAGAACGTTATTTAGTTTTTAGGGAAATCAAAAAAGAGTTGTCCCCTTCTCAAACGATGTCCGCGGCGGTGGCTGTTCATCTCAGTCGGTGTTCTTGAGCGAGTGGTGTACATTCCGCATACTTTGGTTGGGAGCCAGCCTTCCTCTTTTGTAAGGCAGGGGGTTAATCATTAATAGTTTCCCCCTCGCACCTCCGATCAGCGCGGTTGGCTACGTAGGCTGCGAAAGAAGTCCAACGTACATAGTTTGTGTGTGTTCGTGGCCGATCATGTTGGTGAGCCAGTGGATAGCTTCCGTAGTTGATGGTGAATATCTCAAATGCTGCCGGGAAATTAAACTGAGACGGCAGTGGCCTGCTATGTGGCCTGATATGCGGCATGCTATGTGGCATGCTATGTGGCATGCGATGTGGCCTGCTATGTGGCCTGCTATGTGGCCTGCTATGTGACATGCTATGTGGCCTGCTATGTGCCATGCTATGTGGCCTGCTATGTGGCATGCTATGTGGCCTGCTATGTGGCATGCTATGTGGCATGCTATGTGGCCCGCTATGTGGCATGCTATGTGATTTGTGGCGTGACCTTGGTATCCTCGGGCGTAATGTGGATAGTTTACTTTTTTCATCGGTGTAAGAATCCGCTTTTTTGCCGTGTGATGTTCTAATGTGGTGCAGCACAAACCATTTCTTGCCAAACAATTCTCAAACCAGGAGGATCTTCTGTGGGGGTTTGGTGATTAAGCGTTCGTCCAGGGACGTTGGTGTTGTCTCAGGTTGCTCCGCACTGCACCTCAGGATTTGAGAGCTGTACGCTCGATCCCAGAGCATGGGCTGCAGGACTTTATTCTAGACTGTTTGGAGGTTCTAAAGGTTCTCTGCAATCGGTATAGGTTCGGTTGGCCATCGTTTTTCTCTTCTTGCGTATTGACGGCGATATGCTCTGGAGCCTAATGCCAATGTTGAGGTCTGCTAGCCACGAAAGGGCTTCAGGAGAGTGTCCGTGTAGCCTTGCTGCTATTCCTTCATTGACGAAGCGCAGACCACAGTGGTTCAGTACATGGTTCATGGTGCGGGTGCAGACGCGAGATGTGTGCATGTCTCTTAAAGTCGAGTTAGGCGGGAGACAATTGACAGCCGGGTCGAGATTTGTTGATTGAAGTGTCCCCCGTTATGATGCATACGCAGCATCGCTTTGCTTATCAGCAACCCTGCTGTGGACGCTGCTGGAGCAGACAGGAATGCACTCTTGTTCAGGCTAGTTTGACATTCCTTGGGTGCCTTTTCCACGCGCACTTCAAAGGTTAACCCCCCTCAGTTTAAGGTCACGTGGCAGGTATGTTGGATTGTGCTCATGTTTAACCATGTTGACCATAAGAGGAGGCATTGAGCGGATACAATATTCCTTCCATCGCCTTTTGGGTCAGTGATGAGGACAATGCCGATCGCGGTGAGACCCATGCCTAAGACACGATGTTGGCGACGTATATTATTAGCATTCTGGAAAACCGCGTCCAGCATATCGTTCGTGCAGAAGTTGAAAAGTTGACAAGTGACGGTGCCAGCATAGAACCTTGTGGTGGGCCATCGATTGAGAGTCCCTGTTCTGTGAACGTGACCATTCATGCGGGTCAGGTATCTGCGATCACTCCACATTCGATGCTAAGGAGTCGCGTGGTGTAGCAGCACTTGGTGATCCTGGAAAGCTTGAGCAGCAAGGCCATATCTCCACACGTTCCGTATCGCAGGCCCAGGAGACGTTGACCAGTGCCGGGCCTGCTTCTGCTGGAAACGGCAAGGACCTGATCGAAGCAAATGTGGCCCCGTCTGAAGCCAGCCCATTCTTTTTTCAAGGATGCCTTCCTTTCCATGATTTCCTACAATGTGGTACTCATTTTACCTACCCCCGAGAGCGATTTGATCTAAAAAAAAAACACTCGATGGCCCAATCCAGCGAGATTGTAACCCATCTTTATTATTGCTGATTGCTCAACTCAGCCTTTCATCCCCCCCGGGGCCAATAAGATAAGTACCGCCATGTTTGTTCATCATGCGCGGAGTTTGGGGGGTGGGGGGGGGCACCGGGGGGTTGGGGGGGGCAATACCCCTCCAAAACCGAACACCTTTATAAATATATTTTTAAAAGTTTACAATAAAGATTCAATAATTAATTACTGACAGTATATGCACCCACAATTCTTAAATGTGAGTAACAAAGTGAACCCTTGCTCCCCCCCTCCCCAAATATCGAAGCCAAACTCTGCCTATGATGCTGATCCAGAATGTGCACAGCAGCACGTAACATTCTGGTTCAAACTACCTTGAGAATCATTTTTTTCCAACAATTTATTTTTACCGTCGTATGTCAACCAACCAAGGACACTCATTGACACCGCATTGCACAGAGGAAGCTCTTCCACTGCGGTTGCTTTGGTTTCTCGGTCCCAAGAGGCACTCAGGGATAAGATAATCAAGTAAAATAAGTAAATCACTGGGACGGAAGGTTTTGTGTTTGCTGAGGCTCGAGCAGATGCCTGCCTCGTTGTTCCCAAGGGGTAGCCAATTGGTAAACAAAAGTTGACTGGTGGTAGATACGGCTGGGTTGCATTTGCGCAATGGTCAGTCGGTGTGGTGTTTCTCTGGATATTTACGTTTCCTTCAACACGCAAAATGCTCATTAAGGAATCGGCTAAATATCAAAATGCAGGAACCTCCTGATAAACGTGTCTTATGACTAAGTGGTTATTTCCTAGCTACATCAAGGATATTCTTGTCGTTGAATTTAATGCCCAGTGGCAATCTTCCCCATCAGCATAGCCTCTTGGCGATTTCTGAAAGGTAGCTATAGCTCAATTAACAGGCTATAATTCAGTGCAGGTTCACTCATTTGTTACTTGTGCAGGATTTCCAAAATTAATACATGCCAAAGCCACCGTGAATTCCTGCCCAAGTGAGCATGGTGGCAAACATCCTTTCCTCTTGCTATATCTCTGAGCCAGTAGAAGAAATTCCACAATCCAGTGGTGTGGTTAATGTCCTTCCGTAGCACGACCACCGCTGACCTTCCAACAAAGTGGCACTCACTTTATAAAGCGTGGAGGAAGGAGGAGTCGAATCGACCATGGCGGGGATGATGTGGCGAGTCAACCCCGAACTGGGGTCTGAAACTCGTAAACCTGCCGACCGCGAACCCCTATCGCTGGGCTACCAAAGCACGTCGCGCCGTACGTGGCTGTGTTATATTAAGCAATGAGCCCCGCAGGTCACGTTTGTCGATTCCTAAAAAGGCCTCCAAATAATCCGAGAGCACACCGAGCCTGCAACATAACACCGGTAAGGAATGTGGGCCGGTCTATGTTCCACAGCTCTGAAGGAGCTATTAAAATGCCAGCTTTGGTTGCGCACGGATGAAAGTGCTTATTAAAGAGTAATTGGGGTTAGTTGTCTTTGTAGATGGTGGACCTCGACCTTACGAAGCCATTCATTATTTATGTCCGCGCACTTTCAAGGAAAACAGCCCAGTATTCACCACTGTGAAATAGGAGATGGGTAATCCACATTTTGTCTGATAAGTGTTTGTGCATCTCTTCGCAGTATTCCAATGTTTAAAGGTGTCAGTTTTGGTGCCAGAATAAAAGGGTAAAAACCTATTACTATATCATGCTACTGGCAAAGGAGGTCTCATAATGTAAATGCTTACCCCGAGCTCTCAATACTCTGATAGTGCACTGTTTTTGAGTTGTATGCCTTTTGGCGTCATCTGGTCCAACACCAGTGGAGACTAGGTTCTAAGAAAAGCCGTCTCGGGTGTGGACCAAGCAATTTGAAGGACAGTGCATATCATTATCAGAGTTGTCTCTTTTTGTTTGCATTTTGACTGCTTGTGTTGTGGTTATTGCAAACATGATCCCTTGTATAAAGGTGTCAGTTTTGGTGCCAGATAAAAGGGTAAAAACCTATTACTATATCTTGCTACTGGCAAAGGAGGTCTCATAGTGTAATTTCAGTTTCATTTATTAGGAATAGCCCTGTGAGCCATGAGGTTCTTGACTCGGGTGCAACCGCAACAAACAAAAACATGAACAAAGAACACCTTAAAGTGACTACGCGCAACAGAAAAATCCAGGAAAAAAACAGCAAAGTCTAACAGCAATGTACTCTTAGAAGGCACAGCTGGGAGAGGAAGATTAGACGAATGTTAGGATTCATTGTTTTCATCGTTTCACTGTATACTATCAATGGCCAGGATAACGTGTAGCGGAGATATATATTCTCCAAAATCCGGCGAAATGTTGGGATTGTGGTTTGGGGTATGGAGACCGAACGGATTTATTTATTTTCTCTGTGATTATTTTTTATGTTATTGCATGTATTTTTTCTCTCGTTATTTATGTATTCATTTTTTTTTGCTAAGTAGTGGGGTTTTTGTTTATATATTTTCTGCGTAAGGGCCCGGCTAATTGATGTACAGTGTCGTGGGATGCAATTGCATGAATGACGCTCTATAAAATTACATTATTATCAATTATCAAAATCTTTATTTTAGAATAAATATATGTAGAACTTATTTCGCACAATATGTAGCCAACCAAGACCAACACAGAATGCCAAATTATTCTTTACCAGTGGCTTCTGTTACAATGGGTTTCCTATATTCCTTTCAAAATAATTAAAACACTGACCCTATCACATGGCTACGCACACATACAAACTTCCTACGTGTGAAAGTCGGCCTCACTTGAATCCACCATTGACTTCATTCAGGGAAATGTCGCCTGTACGCCTACCCGCTGCAACATCATTTCAATATAAAAACTGGCACAGAAATTACGAGACCTGCTTCTCATCTACTGCATGGAAACATTTGATAGCTCATCGTGTTAAGCCTATGCCATGCTGACATCATATACAAATAATGCTCTACGCCCACTTTGGATTAAATAAATCCCAAACTTTCATTTCGCTGTGCAATGTACCTTTAAAATTGTATCACTCTGTTCTCTACCCCAAGGTCAGTCATCACTTTCATCATCATCATAATCAACTCGGGAGGGCTACCGATTGAAATAAGTTAATACTTAATTCACGCGCAAACACACACAACTCAGTCCCTTATCTATCAAGAGTCTTTATTTAGGACAAAACCCCTTAGCGCGCTAACCGCTGCACCACCGCTCCCCACATCCACACACGCACACCACGTGCGCAACGCGCGCACAACAGGCACGTCGGCGTGTTGTTGTGAGCCGCTTGGATCCAGCTTATTGCTCTTCGATCGATACGCCCTCGCAGAAGTCGCAGCTGTCGCAATCTTCACCTGAAGAGGGGCGTTTGTGTTGCGTTCGAAACGTCGTGATTTATTTTATTTTACTTCTACCTACGTGACTTTACCGAAAGAATGAGTATTGAAATAGTTGTTTATTGCATGCGCGTGGTGAACCCTCACATTAGACGGAATACCGCCCGGCATATACGAGGCATTGAGGCGGGAGCGAATGCTTCACACTGTGAACTCTTGTTATCTGGGCCACGCATACATGCAAATACGAGATCGGCAGCAAACGTTGAATGGCCAGCGTGCATTGTAGTGTATGCGCACGTTCCCCAATGCTAAAAAAGCGCTTGCGCGGTCGATACTCGGGTTTAGTGCAGCGCTGTCATGGACAGCTCAGCCACTGTAGCATTCGTTTAGAGCGGCAGGCTTTCTGAAACGTTAGACCGAACGGCACGTGACATTTGAGGCAATGGACTCTACAAGAAGCAATCGATTACGAACTTTTACAGTAATTATATTACAGCGATGTAGCCGTTGTTGCTGAAGGTTTTTTTTTAAATTATAGCCTCTGGTATGACCGCTGAAACTGAAGCTAAAAACTAAGCATTCATTATGACTGAGCCGGTGCCTTTCAAATGAAGCCGTTGAATGCAAATCATCGCTAAATAAGTACAAATGACAAAAGCTCAACGTCATTTGTCAATAACACTGCCGTCAAAAGGGGCAAAAATTGGAGATTAGTCAGGCGCTTGTCTTCATACGCGAGTGATAGAGAGCCCATAGGGATTGAGTGAACAAGCAGTGAAAGACTGCACTATACACCATGTGGCCTTGATCGAAATGCGGTTCTAATAATGTTTCCATTTAAACAGTTTAAAATTGGCGTACGAACAGCTATCCATTGAGTAGATATTTAGTCGTAACATCAACAATGGTCAGATGTGTACCGCGTGGATGAATGTGTTCAGTATTATGAGTAAAAGTATCAAAAGTAGCTGGTAGAAGCAACACACACACATTGCTGTTTAAACGATGCCACACCACTGTGGATATACGCAGCGTCTAATATGCGACCACATCTCAAGACGCCGCACAAATAGGAAATGAATACATCGTCTGGATGGAGCCCCTATGCGCTTCCGACGGATGGGGTTGCGGCAGGCCCAGGGAGAGTTGCGGCATCTTTATTTTTTTTTCAGCGTTTGTAGCTCTTTGACTCCAGAAACGGATGTCCTCTTGACCCCCCCCCCCACCATCCCAGCATGTGCATCTGCTTAGTTGCAAGCGAGCAAACATTCATTGTCCAGTGACAGGGAGGACACTCAAGCATTTTATTCATGAGCCTTGCAGGTCAGTGTACCGGATGGGAGTGCAAAGCGGCTACGAGATGTGAGTAGATGGTGAAGAGAGATCACTGGGAGAGGGGGGGGGGGTATGGGTGGTAGTGTTCTTACCCTTACGTTCTGCCCTATCCCAAACCCAAAGTGGCCAGAGCCAGCATCAGAATCCGAATATGTATCTATACCGGAGGAATCCAACCAGCTATGAAGCGATTTTTTCCACAAATGTTCGGTCGGGGCGGGTGAGAGCGTCGAAAACACGAGGCGCGATTTCAACTAAGCCCACAACAAAATAACCTGCGCTCATCTCGTTCTGTCGAACGACGTTACGCCACTCACCCCCTTGGGAGCACGCGCGGGGCCCGTCTCGCGCGCGAGACGGGCCCCCAACTGCACGCGCCACACCCGCGGTGACTCAACTCCCCCCCCCCCCCCCCGTGCGCAAAGTTTTCACAAAACCCGCGGCGACGCGACGGCTTTGCGGGGCTCGGCCACCGTCGTCACAAAGCGTGCCTTTGTGCGTCCACCTGTGAATCCGGTGGCCCCGTTACAAACTATTCAACTGTTGTTGTTGTTAAAAAAAAACAACATTAGCAGGTAAGGTCTGCTGAGCTGTAACACTCTTTTTCAGAAGCTACGTGGCCACAAACGGTAGCTCAACGAAGCGGCACGTCACGTGCAAATGTACGGCAGCAGGCAAATACTCTTAAGCGCACGCTGATTCTAAACGTGGAGGGAAAAACCGGAGGACCCGGAGAAGAATCCACGCGACAACTGGGCGAGGAACATGCAAACTCCAAATTACACGGGCGTCAGGCTCGTGGTCGACCCCATGAACCGTCCTGCATACCAGGGGAGGTCATTAAAGTTTCGCAACCGTGCCGCCACAAGCTTGTGCGTTCGCCCCCCCCTCCTCCTCCTCCCCCGCAATGCTGTTTGTTCTCATGGCAAGAAACCACTGCTGGAGTTTTGACGTCGCAAACCGTCGCATGAATTCTGGCAGCAGTCAAAACGCCCGCGTGGCGGGAGGGAGCGGTTTCTGAAATATTTGCCGACGTAGTGACGCATCCGTTCATCAATTATATTCCTGCACTCACGCCACAAAGCATCGGATTTCGTCTGAAAGAATTGATTACGGTACTCGTAATTAATTCGTTCAATATGTAAGAATTATACGCTTAACGCATTCAGAGACCTTCATCCACCACTGGATTTATAATAGCCGCTGATGATAATGATGGTATGCTGTTACATTTAGGCCTAAAAAAAAAGTACAACACAAATGAGACGGACATTTTTTTTGTTTGACAAATACAATACAGCTCGATTACATAATCAAAAGACAACCCCGAACCACCAGACAGTTCATGGAATCGCTGAAGCCAAAACCAAGTATATGCCTGCTACCTTTGCTCGGTGCTTGATTGCACTGCATTGACATGTTTTTTTTATTTTCAAAGGATATCAGTACAAAAGCTCCTCAGCATTATCCAGTAGCCCGCGAAGGTACAATTGCATCTTTATTCATTGGGCCCGGCATCTCGGGTGCATGGGTGTGGAGCGAAATTGCTTGATGTCAGTGTTGAGAAGTGATGTTGGCTTCAAGTCAGGCTGTCATTCCATAGGGTGCTTGCTTTACGATACGAGTCACGATAAAACTCTATGGAATGGGCTGTATATACAAGTGCAGGCCTGTGTGTGTGTGTTTGCATATACAGTAACTCAAGAATCCCAAGGAGTGCAAGGGTGAGCTACATATCCACGCGCCGTCAGACAAAAACATCACGTTTTCCAAAAATGCAAGTTTGCGTGAGAGGGGACTTGGTGACAATGTTTAACGGCGAAATAAAAATCTCAGCATCTGTCGGGGAGGCTGCCCCCCCCCCCGCCTCCCCTTTCACCTGTGACCCACCGCTCTCCGACTCTCCCCCCCTCGCTGCTGCCCCTCTTGGCATGATTTTAAAGGGGCTGTACGAACCGCCCCGCGAGATCACCGCTGTGCACCTTTCGCACACGCTAACCACGAGCCGCGCGGTGAACACAGGACACAGGACACTCTAACGAGTAGGCTCACGGGTTAACGTACGCGGCGAGCGCGCACACGTGGGTGAAATTACACTCCCGCGCGCAAACACAGGAAACCACGGCGCGCAGGCTCACCACATCACGCACCACTCTCCGTATTCGCAGAGACAACACGACACGGTTTAATGTCTACTGGTGGTTTATTCTCTCGTTTAATGCAGCCAACCTATCTGTGTCAGTGTGGACCAGCAGGGCAGATCTAACCTATCTCTCTACGGTCTAGTACTCCAGTAGCCCGTCCTCTCTCTACTCACTCTCTCTATTAGAATTTCCCCCTTTGCCTTACCTCTCCTCTTCGTACTTATGATCCGACCTCGTGGTGTTGGAAGTCGCTGGAAGGCGAGGCTACACGCGGATTTTGCTGGGGCTGGACCTGGCTGCTCTGCGACCCGTCTCACGGACGTTCGAGTAGCAGGGGACGATCACTCCTCGGGCCCTCACTCCAAAAGACCCCGGGCAAAAGATAACTTGAATTTCGATTTAAAGCTTTCGTGACTGCAAGGATTCATCTTCTTTGGTTCTTTCGGTAAAGTCACATAGAATGAGAATAAAATTATAAATTGATCAAATAAAATAACACAATAATATTCTCACGACGTTTCGGCCACAACACAAGCGGCCTTCATCAGGTGAAGGGGACGAGACTGTCTGGAGGACAGCGCTGTCCTCTTATTTTATTCTCATTCTACGTGACTTTACCGAAAGAACCAAAGAAGAAAAAAGAGAACTTGCTTCCCAATATCATCCCTTTTTATGCTCCGATTTCAAAGCCCACACGCCGCCAATCCGCTGGCTTCTCATCCAATCAGGAGCCTCGGATTTCCCGCTCTCCGACGCCCCGCCCCCCAATTGTTTGGCCGAGTGCACCGCATCATAGGGATCAACCTGTGCCGCCACGCCCCCCGCCTGCCTGCCGGTCCGCGTGTGCCCTTGGCTGTTTCCTCACTGCGGTTCTCAGTGAGTTCGTCGTGGCCGTGCAATTTTAAGTCAATCCACGGCGCCGCAGTGTCATTCGGCCTGGGGCGGGGGGGCTGCCAATTCCCCGGCCCTGAGAAACCGTGGAGCACCACCACGAGGGGGGCCCTCGGGTGAAAACTCCGGGGCAGGTGACCCCCCCACGAGGCCCTACGTGAGTGCGTGTGTGTGTTCATGTGGGGGTGGTGGGAGAAGCGCCGTGACGGCAGCCGGGTGGCTTCGCTGTCGTGGCACCACAACCATCTTCTCTCGCTGCCATCGACAAGTTGTGAAGCGACAGGATACAACAAAGTGCACGTTTGGGGCGAAGGCAAAGACAGAGGTGGATTGACTTTGGCTTTCGTGTTAAGCGATCATTCAATGGGGTTGTCAAATTATCTGATAAGGGGATAACAAAAAAATAACACGCATTAGTCTAGCCCACATTCCATCTCTCTAAAGCAATCAGCCTTCATAGGTGGATGAAGTTCTGTGAAAATTATGCATTGGTGGGGGGTGACAATAAAAAGTCATACTTTTTATATTGCTATTTCACCTTTTAATAATAAAATAAATTATAGTTGTACCATATCACCTTGTAATCCGTATATAATTTTGTGGACTTGGGCAGAATGCGTCACTACAAAGGACAGAGTGGCAGCTAATGCAGGAAATTCCCGAAAGCATGATATAATGTGTGAGTGTGTACGTTGAACTTCTTTCGCACCCTACGCAGCCAACCGTGATAATCGTAGGTTCTGGGGGGGGGGGGGGGGGCAACACGCTATACTAGCTCCTACACATGACAACAGATCGCGTGTAGGAGCTAAACGGACTGTTGAATTGCGGGTCCCTGGAGATGGGTGGGGAGGGGATGGTGACCGCTTGGGGAGACCGTCATCCAGCAGTGGAGTGATCATGGTTCATGATGATGTTACAGTCGATATGTTTTGCTGATTAAAATAACAAGCGTGACCCTGCACAAAACATTTTGACGAGCCCAACTTGTTTTCTAACTCTCTCGAGGTTACCTGTAGGACAAAGACAAAGATACATCCCCCCGTATAGCCTTAAACGACTGTTGGGGCAAGTGCTGTTAGCGAGTAGCACATATGAATGCCACCACGGCACACGAGGGGCGTGCATGATATTAACGACACACCACACAGGTACTTATTTGAGGCCGAGTCTACCTAGGGGAGGCCCAGGACCGGTTCAAATAATCGTCACCGGTTTTGGCCATGGGCGGGAATCGAACTCGTGTCGTAGCGCGGCACACTAACTGCTACGCTACCGCTCCCACCACACATACACACACATACACACCCATACAAAGATCACAAAGACAAAGATCCCCCGTATAGCCTTAACAGACTGTAGGGGCAAGTGCTGTTAGCGAGCACCTATGAAGGCTGGAACGGTACACGAGGGGGTGGGTGGCCAGCACCACGTCCGACCGCCTTAGTCTCCCCAGTGGCGATGTTTACACACCGCACCAGGTACTCATTTGTGGCTGAGTCGACCTAGGGGAGGCCCAGGACCGGTTCAGATAATCGTCACTGGTGTTGTCCGTGAGCGGGAATCGAACCCGGGTCGCCAGGTTCATAGCGCAACACGCTAACGGCTACACTACCGCTCTCCACGTGAAGTGTCGAAAGCCCGCTGGCAGGAGGTCACGGGGCAGACCCAAGTGTCACGGGTCGACTGACTAAGATGACTGAGATGACTGGCTGATGCACCACCTGTGCCCCTTACTGTGCCAACCTGCTGTGCTTTAGCCACCCGGCGCTCCGCTCATTGTTGTGAGCGTCGCTCCTCCGCCCTCTGTTGTTGTGGGAGGGCGACTGCCTCCAACTGCCCAGTAGCATCCTTCACGAGCCTCCTCCAAAGAGGCCGATCTTGACACCGCTGGTACCAGTCATCGGCAAGTCCACTCAGCACCACGTCCTCCTGTACCACATCACTCCATTTCTTCTCTAGCCCGTGCCGCGCCCGTTTAGCCCCCTCGAACCGACCGAACAAAAGCTGTTTCGGCATGCGGTGGCTGGGCATGCGGGCTACATGACCCAGCCAACGCAGCCTTGCCTGCCGGAGGAGCTCACCGATTGGACCTTGCCCAGATCTTTCAAGGATTTGTGAGCTCCTCACACAATCCAGCCTGGTTAAACCCAGGATGGATCGTAGGCAGGCTTGCCTAAATGTTTCTAACCGGCGAAGATATTCCATTAAGGGAGTCCACGTTTCGCAAGCGTAGAGAAGGGAGGGAATGACTGTGGCTGAAAAGACCTGAAGCTTAGGGCGGAGCGACAGGCCAGGTAGCTTCCACACAGCGTTACGCAACCGATGAAAAGATATTGCCGCTCGACTGTTTCGGAGTGAGACCTCTGCTGTTAAACTGAAGCCGGTCAAAAGCACACTGCCCAGGTATGGGAAACTCTCCACTCTCTCTACAACTGCCCCATCACCGATTGGGAGTTGTGGGGGTGGAGTGTCCGATGGTACAAAATACCCAGGCAGGAGCTTAGTTTTGGTGGGGCTGATGGTAAGGCCCCATCTCTTAGTGGCACTCTCCAGTCTCAGCAGCAGCGTCTCCAACTCCTCCTCTGAATGAGCAGCTATTACCAAATCATCGGCATACATAACGTGGTTGAGCAATAGGGAGCCATCCCTTGATCGCACCCAGGCATCGATCAGCCTCCCATTATATCTGTACCAAATGGAGAATCCCCGGTACAGCTATCGAAGGCTTCACGAACTACGTGGTCACAATAGATGTTAAATAATGTGGGAGCCAGAGGACATCCCTTTCGCACCCCAAGGTGTACAGGGAATGGCTCTGACTCCTGGCCACGTAGTTTTTCCCGGGCCCGCTCACCATCATGAAGGTCCTTAATGATCATGAGCATGGGGTCAGGGACTCCAAAAGCACGAAGAACAACCCAGACCCAAGGCCTACTGATGGTATCATAGGCCTTGACCAGGTCAATAAAGCAGAGATGTAGGTCTTGTTGGAATTCCCTACACCTCTGCTGTAGCAGACAGACAGAAAATATGGCATCTGTGCAGGACCGCCCTTTCCTGAAATCGCATTGGTGCTCCGCAAGCCTCTCCTCAGCGTGCCTGGCAAGGCGATGTTGAATAATCCTTGCCAGGACATTTCCCGGCACACTGAGGAGTGAGATGCCCCTGTAGTTGTTACAGTCTGTGCGGTCCCCCTTCTTAAAGAGGGGGACCACTAGGGCATCCTTCCAATCCTGCGGAACCCGTCCAGTGGTCCAGACTGTTGTTATGATGTCATATAGGGCAGTCTGTGCACAAACGCCACCCTCCCTCAGTATTTCGCTTGGGAGATCATCTCTGCCCGGTGCCTTTCCTGGTCTCAGACTCCGGATCGCCTTCAGTACTTCCTCAACAGATGGCACCTCAGCCAGCCACTCACAGGGGGTGATTTCTTCCAATACTTGAGGCACCGCAGCGTCAGCAAGGTTCATCCCCACTTTGTGCCACGATGTTTTCCTGGCTGAGGGGTTTCCCCTCCCCCAGGACCTCACAGAAATGCTCAGCAAATCTGCAAACCTGTTCCTGGGGGTCGGAGATTGGAACACCATTTTTTCCCCTAATGATGGTAATAGGTGAGGCGCTGCAGGTTACTTTTTTGATAGAGTTAAATAGAGATTTGTGATCACGGGCCACTGAGGCAGACTCCATCTCCTCAGCAACCCGCGACCACCACCCATCCTTGCAGCGCCTCACAGCTCTCCAAACCTCCGAGCGAAGGCTGCGGTTAGCCTCCTCATTTTCTGATGTGGGATTCTTTAGCTGATGACAGTGGGCCTGTCGCTTTTTCTCAACTATCCTGAACACCTCCTCTGTCAGCCAGGGTATCTGGGGAGGTCTGGACCGCGTACCCAAAGTAGCCATTGCAGCTGCATGCGTCACAGTCCTAAACCTTGCCCATTTACCCTCGACATCAGGAGGAGTGGGGGACGATGCCATCCCCAGCCGCAAGCGATGATGAAATTCTCGCTTGCAACTTTCATCAGCTAACTGAGACCAGGCCACTTTAGGTTGGAATGGGGTCCTGAGTGTACACCCATCACCGGAGTGGAAGAATGGCAGGCGCATCTTACAGATGACTAGTCGATGGTCAGAGGGCAGATCAGCTCCACAGTAGGTCCTGGTGTCAAGGACATGGGCTCACATCCGCTGGTCCATCACTATGTAGTCCAGCAGATGTTCTTGCTTGGACCCGGCATGCATCCATGATGTTGTGTGGATGCGCCGATGCCGGAACAGAGTGTTGGTAATTACAAGCACATGGGCTGCACAAAAATCTAGCAGCCTCCTACCGTTGTTATTGAGCTGATCTGGCCCATGCCCTCCAATCACTCCAGACCAGGTGCCAGCATGACCAACTCGGGCATTGAAGTCACCCAACAAGATGACTCTGTCCCGACGGGCCACTTTAGCCAGCACCTGTGACAGGAGGTCATAGAAGGCATCTGATTCATCGGCTTTGCCTGCATCCCTCCACAGATGTTCGTCTTCAGTGGGGGCATAAGTAACCACAACCACCACTCCTCGCCTCCGGTTGATGGGAAGGTGAGCCTAAAGTAGCCTGGGGCTTACAGCTTCCCACACCTCACCACCACGCTCCCACGCACCCTTCATTCTTTTGTTCAAAAGAAGAGCCAAACCCTGTTGTTTGGCAGTCTTCTGCCCCGAGTAGAGGACTGTCCACCCCTCATGGTGGCAGGAGCCAGAGTCGGTCCACCGGACCTCCTGAATGCCACAGAGATCCAGGCGGTACCGGTCCAGCTCCCGACAGAGGAGTGGCAGCCTCTCCTCCGCAGTGAGCGTTCGAACATTCCACGTGGCCACAGAAAGTGGCTTTTCGTTGTTTCTGGAGGAGCCCCGAGGGTAGAGATTCAATCTCCTGGCTCCGCCAATTGTGGTTTGGCCAGGAGACGTCATAGACGCCTATCCCCCCGGGGCCTCCGGCACAAGCTTATTAGTTATATATTTAAGTCGTGGTTTCGTGGTAATTTTTTTTAAGGTGGAGGGGTTACCAGCCCCTCGCACCCGTCCAGAGCCCCCGTTTAGCCACTCTGTCATGGACAGCACTGTCCATGACAGAGTTGCCCATCCGGCACCGCGAGGAGGTAGGGGGTTGTTTTGCCGGACATACACACACACACACATTCTTGTGTGTATCGCTGCAAGTTCTCAAGTGAAAGGATTAAAAAGTGCAACTCACAGACTCCACTTTGTGGAATGTAAAAGTTTACGAGAGGTGGAGATGCAAGGAGAGATATGCAACCACCAAGAAGAGGAAAATCCTTTGTGTAAATAGGCCACCCACAGCTCCAGAATTTATGTTGGTTCTAAAGAGTGTTTGTTGCTTGCTGTGTATACTGTAACCTTTAAACCCAGAAGATGCCTGGCTTTTTTCCTCCACCTTAAACAGCGTCCGCTGCACAAACCAAGGCAGCATATGCAGATACCTGATACACAAATGGAAAAGTATAAACTCTCCAGTAGTATTGTGCCACTGCGGTCATCCAGAACAGATCGTACAACGTATAACGACGCAATGCCCCGATCCACAAATACGAACGACACTTTACAGCGATAACGCTCTCCGCTCCTGCTCCTGACGCGGTTATCTGCTGGCTTGAACACCTGAATGTGAAACTGTAAGTTGTTGCTCTGCATCATCTACATCAGCAGCTTCCCCCACCTCCCACCTTTGCCCCATCATAATTTCCTGTCTTCCTTACACCATTAAAGAGGTAATTGTCCATTGAATTGATTTTTGTTGTTGCGGAAATGTTTAAACCAACGTTTTCAAATGTTTGTTCAGCTTATTAGGCCCTTGTGTTATACGCTCTATAATTCCAATTCTAAACTGGGCAATTAGCAAACAGTTACCCTTCTTTCTGTCTGGAAAAACATATCCTTCAGATTTTGCAGTTATTTTATGTTATTTTTCGTTAGGTTTTGGTTCCTGGACATCTGTGAAAAAGAGCTTTATAGTTCATCGGATTCCTCCAATATAAATATGATTCTGGTACATTACCCCCCCCCCCACCCCTCTGCTTCTCCCGATCATCATCCCTGCGACGGTCGCGCTGCGAGGAGCCCAAGGGCATCCAGCCGGTCCCCTCTCTCAGGGGGTTTTGCCCGAAATGTCACGCGTTCATGACCTGCGTTGGCTTCTCGAACAAACTAACAAATATATAGAATAGGTGACGTTTTGGGCAATGACCCTTCTTCACAGCACACAGAGAGAGGCCAGAGAGGTAGAGGGAGCAGCGCTTGGGGTGATTCTATGATGCGCACAAATGATTCCCTTCATCCGAGCAACGAAAGCAACTGGTGAACACTGACAAAAAGAGGAAGGCCGCTTGTGTTGTGGAGGAGACGTCGTGTTTTTTGTTGTTTTATTTTTTTACCTACGTGACTTTACCGAATGGAACCAAAGAGTATGGATCCTTGCAGTCACGAAAGCTTCAAATCTAGAAAGGATAATTGTGTCGCCACCTGTGGGTCACTCCTCTTATCCGCGTCGAGGCTTAGATCAAACCGAATCATTTCGTATTGGCGCAGCTTTATTCGGACAATAGAGGGGTGTTTTTTTGCGAGTAAGAGGAGTTTTGCCGTGTAGTGTGTTTATTGGTGAGACCTCTCTGACGTAGCCGTGAGAATGCATTTACACGTTTTTGAGCAGTCAACATCGGTCGTCGCCGGCGGACGCTCGCTTCCACAAATGTAAAAACGTGAAAACGCCACCACATTGATAACTAAAAAAAACTAAACTTTTTTTTTATTTTACCAGGTAAGGCCCACTGAGCTCTTTTTCAGGAGCGACCTGGCTATCACAAATGGTAACTCAACGAAAGTGGCTTAGCACGTGGACACTTATAGCAGCCAAATACTCCAAGCGCATGTTGATTCCAAATGCAGAGGGAAACGCAGAAGAAAGATCCACGTGACCACGCAAACTCCAAATACACAGGCGTTAGGGTCTGTACACCCGGCGAGGCAGCTAGCATCTCGCCACCGCCGGTGTTGAGGAGCGTCGCATGCACAACTCCTTCGAGCGAAGGAGACACACGCGCCCGTGCCTCGACAGCCCACCGAACACGCCGGCCATCCCTAACAATGCTGACGCTTTTCTCCCTCCCCGCAGGCTCTTCACCGGCCACCCGGCATCCAAACAGTACTTCCCAATGTTCAAGGACCTCGAGACCGCCGACGACCTGAAGGCCTCGGCCAAGCTGCGCTGGCACGCGGGCCGCGTCATGGGCTCCCTGGACAAGGCCGTGAGGAGCCTGCGCAAACCCGAGGAGCTCATCAAGATCCTGCGCGCCGTCGGACTGTCCCACGCCAGGAAGGCGACGCCCGTCGACGTCAAGTACTACCACGTAAACGGCTCCACCGATCTTGGCGGCGACGGCACCGGATTGCGCAGTGAACGTTCGCGGAGCCGGGCGCGCACGGGCGACCGTGAAGGTCAACGGAGTTGCGTCGTGCGGTCGCAACTCCGTTGACCTTCACTGGTGCGCGCGCGTGCATATGTGTATAAAGTTAGGGGGAGTGGTAGTGTATCGGTTAGCACGCTGCGCGATGAACCTGCTCATGGTCAACACCCGGTGACGATTATCTGAACAGGTCCTGGGCCACCCCTAGGTCGACTCAGCCTCAAATGAGTACATGGTGCGGTGTGTAAACATCGCCACTGGGGAGACAAAGGCGGCCGGGCATGGTGCTGGCCTTCGTAGGTGCTACTCGCTAACAGCACTAACCCCAACAGTCTGTTGAGGCTATGTGGGGGAGTCTTTGCCCATCAATTAAATCGATGCCTAATGCTCACAATACAAGCATAGAATAATGTGTATAAGAGTTGTTTACAATTTATATGCTGTCACATTTTAGCTCATGGTGGAAATGACACTGTGCAAAAATTAAGCAAAACTAAAGACGTATATACGTACGTTGAACTTCTTTCGCACCGTACGTAGCCAACCGTGCTAATCGGAGGTGCGGGGGAAGGACAACAAACTAAACACGAAAAATGGAAATAATACAAACGATACTTTGGAAACAAAACAACAAATCATTGATTCTTGATTCGTATCACAACCGCGAAATGCTAACGATGCATCGATCCTCTGGTGGGGAGTGAATCGTGACAAGCATCGTGATATGGCCAGGTGATGGATGTGGCCAGTAGCACTGACCTTCCAGACTGGAGACTGCGAGTTCAAATTATTATTGGTTGGGGATTGACTTAGTTCACCATCAATTGAGGGTGGATTAAAATCAGAACTGCTTTGTAGGATACTAATAAGAAGAGGATGGTCACAGCCATAGGAATGTGGAATGTACATCTGCTTACTTGTGCGCTCCAGCTGTAAATTTGCACCAACCCCCACTTCATTTGAATGTGATGACACTCGGACGTTGGATTATGTGCATTTACACATATATGCTACTCCCTATCAAAATGCGGTCTATGTTGCACAAACAACATTGAAAACATGACTTAAACAACAACAACAATGATAATAAACGCATTATTATGAAAAAAATGATTGTTACCGTTAATGATTCCACAAAGTTTCTGCAACGATTGGATGCCGTGAAAAGTGCATTTTTAAATGTGCCCCTCCGTACTTTACCACCGTTTAAATTTTTCACGTGAAAACTAAACCAAAAATACAACGATGCAAATGCATCTTTATAATTACTGTACAGAACAACCATTTCTAAAAACAGACGGCTAATCAACAATGCAGTAATTATATCCACAGCGAGCAGTCTCACGATTACCCCACCGATGCAGGTCTCTGTGTATGTGTGCACAGGTTTATTAACTTGAGCTCGTTCAAGGGTCACTTAACGTTGGCTTTAACATTCCATCCAACACTACGTCTAGTGACTTATCAGAAAGCAAAACTGACCATTGAATAATGTGCAAACCACGGCGTGTTCAAACAGGGAGCTTATACTACACGCGTTATAAGCGCAGGCAATAACCTCAATCCTCCGCTGGGTCAGAGATTCCTATGCCGTGCGCCTCTTTGGGGGTAAAACTTGACCATACTTCTCCACGCTGATCGGTGCGAGCTGGCGATGACCGGCAGTGTACTGTAGGTGTGGGAGAATACAAGCACAGTGCCATCATTGATCTTGCTGCGCTGCCCCGTAGCACCGCTTAGCTTAGCAATCTTGCGAAGCACGGTGGCCGCTCATCCGAGTGTTATCCAGGCTTAAGTTCGGAGATCTGGCGGGCTGATGAGGGGGAATTCTGGTGCATCGGTCATGGACAAATGGCATCATCGGAGAGAAACCATATGACTCTGTGATCTTAGAGCCCTTGCGCTACTTTTCTGTTTATGCGTCGACGCTCTGGGTTCATGGCAACGTTTCGCGTTGCCATGAGTCAGGGGTGGGCAACCAAAGTAATGAGAAGAGTAATTTTTTTTTGCGTTCAGTAAAAAAAAAAGAACCCTCAATATTTCAAGAGCTGCAATGCACGTGACTACGAGACGGCGATGGTCCTCAATAAATAACATCACGAAGCAGTCCTTAAAGAGCCGCATGCGGCTCCGGGGCCGCAGGTTGCTGACCCCTGCCATAGGGTGAACCAATGCCCTGTGGATTGATGCCATTCCACGTTAAACTCTGTATGCAGGTCATCTGCAACGCTTGGGCTGTTGTGGAAATGTTGTGTACCCTTGTTTATACAATAATAGCCATGCAAGCTCAAAGGTGTGCATCGAGTCGCAGTGTTGTAAGTGCTTTGTTTGGATGATAACTACTTCCCGGCTGCTGCATTTCTCCAGGTTAAAAATGTGTGTGTGTGTGTGCGTGTCTCGATGGTGGCGTTTGTGCACAGACTGCCCTACATGACATCGTAACAACAGTCTGGACCACTGGACGGGTTCCGCAGGATTGGAAGGATGCCCTGGTGGTCCCCCTCTTTAAGAAGGGGGACCGCACAGACTGTAACAACTACAGGGGCATCTCACTCCTCAGTGTGCCGGGAAAGGTCCTGGCAAGGATTATTCAGCATCGCCTTGCCAGGCACGCTGAGTAGAGGCTTGCGGAGCCCCGATGCGGTTTCAGGAAAGGGCGGTCCTGCACAGATGCCATATTTTCTGTCCGTCTGCTACAGCAGAGGTGTAGGGAATTCCAGCAAGACCTACATCTCTGCTTTATTGACCTGGTCAAGGCCTATGATACCATCAGTAGGCCTGGGCTCTGGGTTGTTCTTCGTGCTTTTGAAGTACCTGACCCTCTGCTCATGATCATTAAGGACCTTCATGATGGTGAGCGGGCCCGGGTAAAACTAAGTGGCCGGAAGTCAGAACCATTCCCTGTACACCTTGAGGTGCGACAGGGATGTCCTCTGGCTCCCACATTGTTTAACATCTATTTTGACCACGTAGTTCGTGAAGCCTTCAATAGCTGTACCGGGGGAATCTCCATATGGTACAGATATAATGGGAGGCTGATCGATGCCCGGGTGCGGTCAAGGGATGGCTCCCTATTGCTCAACCACGTTATGTATGCCGATGATTTGGTAATAGCTGCTCATTCAGAGGAGGAGTTGGAGACGCCGCTGCTGAGACTGGAGCGTGCCACTAAGAGATGGGGCCTTACCATCAGCCCCACCAAAACTAAGCACCTGCCTGGGTATTTTGTACCATCGGACACTCCACCCCCACAACTCCCAATCGGTGATGGGGCAGTTGTAGAGAGAGTGGAGAGTTTCCCATACCTGGGCAGTGTGTTTATGACCGGCTCCAGTTTAATAGCAGAGGTCTCACTCCGAATCAGTCGAGCGGCAATATCTTTTCATCGGTTGCGTAACGCTGTGTGGAAGCTACCTGGTCTGTCGCTCCGCACTAAGCTTCAGGTCTTCTCGGCCACGGTCATTCCCTCCCTTCTCTACGCTTGTGAAACGTGGACCCCCCTAATGAAACATCTTTGCCGGTTAGAAACATTTAGGCTAGCCTGCCTACGATCCATCCTGGGTTTAACCAGGCTGGATTGTGTGAGGAGCTCACAAATCCTTGAAAGATCTGGGCAAGGTCCCATCGGTGAGCTCCTCCGGCAGGCAAGGCTGCGTTGGCTGGGTCATGTAGCCCGCATGCCCAGCCACCGCATGCCGAAACAGCTTTTGTTCGGCCGGATCGAGGGGGCTAAACGGGCGCGGCACGGGCTAGAGAAGAGATGGAGTGATGTGGTACAGGAGGACGTGGAGCTGAGTGGACTTGCCGATGACTGGTACCAGCGGTGTCAAGATCGGCCTCTGTGGAGGAGGCTCGTGAAGGACGCTACTGGGCAGTTGGAGGTAGTCGCCCTCCAACAACAACGGAGGGCGGAGGAGCGACGCTCACAACAACGAGCGGAGCGCCGGGTGGCTAAAGCACAGCAGGTTGGCACAGTAGGGGGCACAGGTGGTGCATCAGCCAGTCATCTCAGTCATCTTAGTCAGTCGACCCGTGGCACTTGGGTCTGCCCCGTGACCTCCTGCCCGCGGGCGTTCGACACTTCACGTGGCCTCAAGGTGCACATGGCCTGGCACAAGCGTCGTGGTGACGTCACCGCCACTTAGTGGCGAATGGCGGTTGTTGTTCTTGTCTCGATGGAAATCGATGTTATCCAATTCACATTTGTAAATATTGGAATTCACGTGGGTTTTGTGAATTTGCATTCTGTAATTAATGGCGCGCTTCGTACGTTTGTTTTTAAATTCCTGCAGCGATTTCAGCTTGGATTAGCAGATGAATGGCGGCACTCAGTACCGTGACTGGGAAAACCCATGCGCAGGCGTGACGTTGGAGCATCTGAATGCCCATTTGGCGAGACCATTCAACAGGAGCGTATCACATTTTTAAATACACGTATGAAGGTTAAAAATACAACGTGCCAATTTTTGTTTGCATTTTTTTGTCCATCGTAACCACCGGCAAATGCGCCAGTTGTCTTTCGACTGGCACAAAAAAAACACACATTACTGTACATCAAATCACGCGTCAGAAAGAAATTAAATTGTATACACTGAAGCGTATTCCCCATCAATTGAATTGAATGGATACGTTGAATTAGATAATTCACGGTGGCTCTCCTGTCTCCAAGAGGGATGTTTAAAAAGTAAAGCCACCTCAAGCCTTGCAATTGTTATAGCTGATGCCACTGCTGGCGGAAGAGCCTCCATCCAGAAAAAAAACTAAACTATTTCTAGGTACCTAAACTATTTTTAGTTGACCGGGTTAAGGCCCACTGAGCTGTCGAGCCCTCTTTTAGAAGCGACCTGGGCTCAAATGATAGCTCAACTAAGTGGCTTATTATCACGTGGAAATGTAAAGCAGCCGAATACTCTAAACAGCATGTTGATTCTAAATGTGGAGGGAAAACCCGGAGGACCCGGAGAAAAATCTACACGACCATAGGGAGAGAGAACATGCAAACTCCAAATATACAGGCATTGTCAAGGTTGGGATCGAACCCACAACCTCCTGTATACGAGGTGATGTAGTTAACATGTCGGCACCGTGGCACTCTAGAGCGAACTCTAAAGGGTATCAGACGTGTTGGCAGAGATGGACATACGGGACTCACACGCTGCCCCACCACGCGCGACCCCGGTGATCGACCGACTGTGCTGAACCCTGTTATGCTTCTGGCTGGACAGAGGTGGTGGTGGGGATTTAAAAAAAAAAATCATTGCTTCAACTGCCACGCCCGAGAGATGGATTCGAACCAGAGGGCTCCCGATTGCCAGTCGATTGCGCTCACCATTACAGCCAGATACCGTATTAAATGTGTGTCGTCTGCGAATATAATTGCACCTCCCTCCGTGGCTCCAATCCATCATGGGATGGGCGGTGCGGTACGTCAGTACACGCTGCCCTCCTTCATCGACTGTCATTTTCAATTAGTGCTCTCTCCGTCCGCTTGAGAGATACCGCGAGAGCCGCGAATGCACCACGATACTCGAACACAACAAAGGCAAATCTCTCCCTCTAGACGTACAGACTGTTTGCCTTAACCGGTGCTCGCTAACGGCACGGCGCATGAACGGGTGGTGTGGCCTTAACCATTCCGGCCACCTTTCTCTCCCCAGTACGAATGGCTTATACATCACTCCAGGTACTCGTTTTGGGGGTAAATTAACCTCGGGGAGGCCCAGCATGGGTTCAGATGTCAATGATCACCGATATTAGCCGTGGCTGGGAATCGAATTACAAATCACCGGGTTCGTAGCACAGTGCGATAACCGTTAACCCACCGCTCCCCACAATAGCCGCAAATTCACAAATCAGTGACGTCAAATCTGGAGGCTTGTGAAGTGTGGAAGGGATTCTCGTAGGAGGTCACGAGATAGACCCAGGTGTTCCGGGTCGACTTACTGATATGACTGGCAGATGCACCACTTGTGCTCCACGCTGTGCCACCTCGCTGTGTCTTGCCCATTAATGCTTCCCCTACCAAATCCGTGACCAAGTTGCTGCTCTGAGACATTCTGTGGAGCAGCCGCGGCAGGAATAGCAAAAAAAAACGCGACTCAAAATGTTACGCGCGACTTGTGCCGTGTCACCCTCCCTCTCTCTCCCTCCCCCCCCACCCCTCTCTCACACACACACACAGATCTTGGGCGGCATTATCATGGACGTTCTCCTGGAAACGTTTAAGGACGAGCTGTCTCCGACGGCGCGCAGTGCCTGGACGAAGCTGCTGGGCACCCTGTGCACCGAGTTTGAGAACGCGTACAGAGAGGAGGGCGTCCTGGAGCAAGCAGCGGCCTAGATGATCAAAGAGGCTTCCGGGGTGGAGGAAATCGTGGGGGGTGGGGGGCGAGGCAAATGCGGTTTAATTGGTGTCGTGCTACCTTTTCACAATGTGTTCGCAGTGGACCAGTTGGGGTGGTGGCTTCTTGATGAAAACGCGTGTGGTGTGCTACAAAGGCATCCGTTGAATCCTTGCACAGAGAAGAGAGAGAGAGAGTTTGGGAACTGCAGCCTTTGAAGCTGCAGCTCACTGGTGGGGAAATGCTTACTTGCAGATGGAATGAGAGTGGTTTGGTTGGCAATTGACGAGTCGACACTTGGATTTTGTTTATTTACTGTACGTTTTATTTACGTGTACGTTATAATTTGCATGATTTTCTTTATATTTTTTATTGTTTTGCTTCCGCCTCCTCCGCTCCTGCCCCAAATTATATTCACTCATGTCACGAGAGAGGCAATCGCCTTTCTAAATCATCACAGAGAGCAGCACGAAGCTTCTTGCCCGCATTACATGGCACTATTTAAATGTGCTGCAAATGATGTTTATCACGTGGTCATACTTTTCTTTCGTCCACACGGGTGAAGCAAGCATGACCTTCAGTTGTGGCGAGTCATTGGTGACGAGGCTGAGACCATCAACTGACTACACTTGAAAGCCTAATTTAATTAAGAGTATCTGAAACTCGGACTCACACCCAGGATTTCAGTGACTATGCTTCAGTCTTGTGACATGGTAATAGCTCTCTCAACCTGACCATTCTCACTGATTTATTTTCGAATCGATAACTAACTACGTCCAATTTTGTTTACCCGGTACATTTAGACGTTTGTATGTTTCATCCTTACAGATGTTCTAAATTACTCACAGCATTGCACATGTTTACGATGACAAAACTCTGTATCACTGCCTCCTTGCTTGAGAAGATATCATTATTATGAGTGACTCACTCTTGGTGCTCCACTAACTACAATAGACTTTTAAGAAAGCGACTTATATAATAGTATATGTTTTGGTTTTAATAAACATTGTGTCAACAAACTCACATTTTTAACGGTTTATAATTCGTTTTCAATAAAGGTTAATTGGGAAAGTCTGCATTAAAAGCTTTAAAGTCAGCATCGCAAATGATTTCACAAGGGTAAGAAATGCAATACTGATCATTTTTCAGTGGTTTTGCCCATAAAAAAAGACAAATAACTGCCTGAACTAAGGCCATTGATTCAAACAGTGGGACGCACTGGGGGGGGGGGGGGGGAGGGGTGCTACATTCGACACAGCCTACAGCAAATACAGCCGCTCGCAATTATGGTCCCAACGCTGCCATCGGGACAATAGCGACCCATGATAAAAAAAAAAAACCCATAGTGGGGCACTATTAACATAAGTGTTTACGACGCGACTGAAAAGTCAGAAAAGGTTTTATGTGTCTCCCTGCTCAAACAAGCATTGGGCTGCTGGCGCTCATCTCTATTGGTGGCGCTAAAGCAATGACGCGAATTCCACATTCTCGTGGTGGGGGAACCAGTCGCTCCGTAGGGCGAGTGAACTCTCACCAAATATTCCGTGTGCAGGGTGTATAGAAGACAAACTATAGTTTGATAGCTATCAATAATATAAATAATGTAAACGTGTTTATTATGGGAGCTCATGCTTGATAAGTGTGGATGCTGGATCGAAACCAAATCATCTCTGTCGGCTCCCTCTCTCACCGAGAGTTCAATGCCGACCCCTCACTGCCCTCTTACCATCCCAGGTCGCCGAAGCCCCATCATGTCCCATTTTAATAGACTACTGTGTGACATTGCGCATTTCCACCCACTTTTTTATAATCTCAAAATAAGCAATGGAATTTGAGGATTAAATGCTTCACTTGCCTAAACATATTTCTCGGTTTTTGGTTGTTGTTGGTATTTGAAATGTTTACAATGTTGCCAGGCAAAGTGTCTGTAATGCTCACCCTGGTGGTATTCCTTAGCCAGTGGTGGAGCTACCCATATGCCGATGGTGGGGAGAGTGGGGCAGTCTATCCACAGCACACATCATTGTTCAACCTTCCACAAAACAGTAATCGCTTTACTGACCATTGAGAAATAATATGCAGAGTTAACCCTTGCAAGCATTTTAAAGTGTAACCTTTCCAATCATTAATCGAGAGCTCTTGCCACACAGCCATCCGGCCAGACATATTGCCAGTACTGTATGTTATATTTACAAAAAATATATTTCCGATCTGCATTACATGTTACATTATTGTTTAGTTTTGACTAAAATCTGAATATAATCTTTACACAAGGCCTCAATGTTTGCTGTGTACGATTGCGGTCAGTCAACGCTAAGACACCCTTCAGTGTGTTTGCCGAGCCAGATTCTAGGAATTGTTTATGGCCAAGTATAATACGTGTCAATCAGTGAGATGCTATATCATTGGACCTTCTTTTGGCAGTATCAAGGCAATATGTTTTGGCGGTATCTTTTTGCATGTTCACCACAAGCACGTGTGGTTAATGCAGACTTGATTCCTTGCAAAAGGAATCTATTTGGATTTTGTACATCTTAACTCCTGTTTTATTTCCAGAAAGGGTAAAACATTATTTTTCAAATGAGATGCTGGCAGAAATTGGATACAAGACGGAAGGCGCCGTGCCATTTAAATAAATCCAAGGCTCTCTCATCAGCATCAATCAGCCTCTTGGTCATACATAAACATTGACTAGAGACCTCTATTATTATAGAGTGTCATCTTGCATGCTTGAAATGATTCGTGAGAAAAACTGATTCCAAAATACTGGGAGGTCTGCGGCGAGGAAATAGTGGGGCAGCATGGCAGGCATTTGCACGGCAGCAACCTATATGCGTATTCTTGCTGTGTTTTTTTTTATGTATTGTTGTGTTTAAAAAAAAAACCTTGCTTAAAATTAATTTAGCGTGTCTTTAGTTTATTCACGTATTCCACCATTGTCGCAAATGCAACGAAGAAATAGGGTTCCGGTGAAATTAAATCTAATCGTGGAGTGGCCTGCATTAGAAAGTAACGTGTGATCCATTATGAAAGGAATGCAGATATCCACAAGTATGAATCAGGAGCGAGGGCTCTCAGTGGTTTCATTACTGAGCAGTTAATCCTGCAGGAAATAACACATTCCGCACTTAATTCCAAGTGCCTGAACGCTGCACGCGTGTTTTTTTTTCTTCGACGAAGCTACCCGCGTGTGGCAGCTGTAATACTTGGTGGACAACTTATATAATGTTTAACCTGAATGTTATCCCTTCCGTGAGTGAGCTCTACCCTTGCATGCATAAATAGGGTACTTGTGTAATTTAAACTCTGCTTGTTTTGTGTTCCAAATTTACAATGATGTTTGAATAAGTAAAATAAAATCAGTTTGCATAAGTTACAATTCTGTTTAACAGTAGGCTTTCACGATCAACATTATCCATAATATAGGGTTTTGGGTTAGATGGTTTAAATATGTGTAGTTAAACCCGCCACCACCCCCAACACAGCCAATTAGTAATGATTGTCACGTTAACAAAACATGGCAATTCGTTACTAATACAGCACTACACCGGTGTGTTGGAGAGTAAACCCACAACATTTACATGACCCTGGTACTCAAATACATTTGTAGTGTCGTCTGTGCATGCGGGTGGCGTGCATCGCACACACAGTCAGCCGGAGACGAGGTGGTCGCAGGAGGCACCGCTGTGCCCTCTTTATCGTTGTTGCCGACCTCACGCCACCACTCGGGCCCCCTCTCTCTCCCACACACGACCCCGCTGCCGCACGACCCGTCCCAGAGACGACCCTGTCCGCGGTGCACCGACGGCTACGACCAGGGACAGCCAACCACTGTCCGGCCGCGCAATGATTGGGCGAAGGCGGCGGCGATGACAGCGAAGACGAGACGAGTCCAATGCCAGAACCGGCAGCCCGGAGCTCTCGCTTGGCTCCAACCTAGCTGCGCCTCACTTCTCGAACCTTCCAGAGGCTTCCACACGAGGTCTACCATGACCCTTGCCCCAGTTCTTCCGCCCTGCCGGCACACACATGCTCAGCGGCGTGTGCTCTAAGTGCCCACCTGCAGTTGCTGCTGCTGTCCAACAGTCATCGCTAAGTCACTACACATTGATGCCACAAGCCGGAAGACGAATTTTGCAGTGAAAGCAGCCGGCACCCTTGCACAACTGCACATTAGAAGGACAGTGACCTGCTGTTCGCTTTTCATTATCTGAGTGTAAAGACGGAATCCTTGCATCAATGCATTTGCACTTCATGAATTTAGAAAATATTTTGGAAATAATACAGTTTTAACTGATGTAGCATCTAAATGCTATCCCAACCTAAGCAGGTGGAACTATTATTACATGTTGAGACGAATTACATTGATCTCACAAAGGAAATCTGCCTGTTGAGGCATGCCAATTCGATGACTACCTTTTGCTTCAAAGTTGTACATTAACATGTTTGACACGAAATGGGCACAGACTTTTCATTAATGTAACTTGTCATGGGTTTATTGAATATGCTGTTCCCACACGTAACCTTGATGACCTCTAATAAGAGATGAATTCCTGCTCGCCTGCCCGAATCAGCCTTTCAAGAGGTGTGACGTTGGCTGAAGAATAAGCATCAACTTGGTCGACCACGATCAGTCATCCTCACAAATACGTTAACACTCATTTGTAACTATCTGTTGTTACGATGTCACCATAGTACAGCTTCATCCTTCAATAGAGTCCGCTCCTATTTTCACCATCAGAGGACACACATGTGTATAACGGCTCACGACTTTTCGAATGTGCAGTTGGGCACACAAGGGTAACACCATTTTGTGAGCACGCGATTAGTCTGCCACAAAGCTGTCAAAGAAACGTACACTCGGATACAAGGGTCATGCTCCATTCCAATACACAATAGTTACCAACATTGCACTGATTTAGGTTGCAGATTTATTAACATTCTGTGATTGATCTTCTTGTAGCCTACGTGAGAATTTTATTCCGTTATTATTTTTATTATTTTATCTCCATTCTACGTGACTTTACCGAAAGAACCCAGAAGATCAATCCCTGAAGTCACGAAAGCTTTAAATCGAAATTCTGTGATTGGTCGACACGTTTGTGGAGGTCACGCAGGTGAGGTCTTAGTGGTGTTCCTCCAGTGCATTTGCTATCGCCATGAAAGTGACCACGTGTTGGAAGATGCACAGAAAGCATTTTGCATACACAGCTCGGCATTTCGTCTGGACACTTAAAATGTAATCGGACCGCGCGTGATCAACAACAATGCGGTTAAAGCGCGCAAACAAAGCGTCAGTTTAATCCGTGCGAAATCAATTCTCACGCTCATGACGCTGGAGTCAAATGACTTACAAATCTAAGAAAAAAATTGTTCGCTAATTATACACTTAGGCTAATGGACAAACTGTACGAATGAGACGGAGGGAAAAAACCCCAACGATGACAAAATACGGACGGCGTGAGCCTCTTAAACGACCGTGGTGCTGAACGGTTCTCCGTTTGCGACAGCACGTAGCACAACCCCAAAAGCACGTCGCGTGAACAATGACACGTACCAACAAGACTGTACACATTTCCTGTTAATATATTCATTCAATGTTCTACATTGGAATAAAAGTAAAACCTAGATTTTTGTATATTTTTTATGCGGTTATTTACATCTTTTTATATATAGTTATTGTACAACAGAAGGCAGCGTCCAGGTACACGTTGTGCCACCACGCAGTCTACCAGAACAAATTGAGCAGTACACATACCCCTCCTCCTCCTCCACCAATTTGGCATTGTTATATTTCATTTGACAAAAAAACAGCTTTCATTTTGATTGATAAGTGCCAGTCCTGGTTGATGCCTTACATTGGTAGCCGTACGAGCGAAACACAAGGACACAACACACCTTTAACTGAGGGATACAAATGAGCCTCATATCTTGGCACAGTGGCCCAGGAAAACCCATCTAGCATTCTAAGTAGTTTCAAACGAAGTACATTTAAAGCATTCAAAACAGGACACTCGGTTATTTCACGCAGATATTGGGTCCACGTAGTGATAGATTTAATGTGGCTCTGTCCTTTAAGCAGGAAATTCGGTATGGGACACCATGAATAATTGACTCAAATGTTTTGAAATTTAAATGAGTTCTCGTCGGCATGTGGTGCAATATCACATTTTCTCTCCGGCTCGGCGATGGACAATCCTGAAATAAACATATTGCTTCGCGGAAAATGTTTTACAAACTCACCCTTTCATCTCCTGTGGATGACAAGTTGCACTAGCGCCTGGTATTTGTGTTTCTCGCAGAGTCGCCACAGTGATTTATCGAAGGAGCAGTAACGCTGCAATAATTGTAATTCTTGACGGTGAACAAAGACGTTTGTCCAAGGAATACATAGTTAGGACAATTTGTATTTTAATAACGTGGTACTGGGACACAATGGGACAACAGGAATAAACCACCCAGGGAAAAAAAACCCAGATTTATCGACCCAGCAATTACCATGTACAGTCCAGGTGCTGTAATACGTGCAGCCTTATGCCAATCCACTGCTTAAAGGTCTCCCCACGGTGTGTCACTCATGGGGGGGGGGGGGGGGTGTTGTTTGAACATACTTCACCACGCTGCTGCAAATGGGATGGCGAAGGGGAATGGGGAGTGGCAGGACTGGTTCAGGTAGCACTTGTCTCTGATGCTAGCCATAACCGGGAATCCAACACTCAATGCACGTTAAAGAGTCAATACATTGCTGGCTGCTCCCCGGGTCTACCTGAGCTGCTGCTCCCCGGGTCTACCTGAGCTGCTGCTCCCTGGGTCTACCTGAGCTGTTGCTCCCTGGGTCTACCTGAGCTGCTGCTCCCTGGGTCTACCTGAGCTGCTGCTCCCTGTGTCTACCTGAGCTGTGACTCCCTGTGTCTACCTGAGCTGCTGCTCCCTGTGTCTACCTGAGCTGCTGCTCCCTGGGTCTACCTGAGCTGCTGCTCCCTGGGTCTACCTGAGCTGCTGCTCCCTGTGTCTACCTGAGCTGCTGCTCCCTGGGCCTGCCTGAGCTGCTGCTCCCTGGGTCTACCTGAGCTGCTGCTCCCTGGGTCTACCTGAGCTGCTGCTCCCTGGGTCTACCTGAGCTGCTGCTCCCTGGGTCTACCTGAGCTGCTGCTCCCTGGGTCTACCTGAGCTGCTGCTCCCTGGGTCTACCTGAGCTGCTGCTCCCTGGGTCTACCTGAGCTGCTGCTCCCTGCGTCTACCTGAGCTGCTGCTCCCTGCGTCTACCTGAGCTGCTGCTCCCTGGGCCTGCCTGAGCTGCTGCTCCCTGGGTCTACCTGAGCTGCTGCTCCCTGGGTCTACCTGAGCTGCTGCTCCCTGCGTCTACCTGAGCTGCTGCTTCCTGGGCCTGCCTGAGCTGCTCCCACAGCTCCCGTCACGCAGCGGTCGCAGTGCCACCGTCGAGAAGCCGGAGCGGCATCTGGGAGCCGTGGACGCCCTCCCATTTCCAAGACACCGGGCATCTGGGTACAAGCTAGTGCTAGCTCCACACCTGGATAATGCCACCACTCCACTCCCCCACCGACTTCCACTCAATCAACAACCACCTTCATTTGGACTGCATTGACATTCACCAAGAAACTGGACTAATTCGCCGTCCGCTTCATAGAGGCTCTGGTCGTATGTTCAATTACAACTACTCAACCCCAAACTCCATTCCATCCATCTGGTCCTGTTTGCGCCCCACAACTTCCTCAATACGTCATCACAACGTACGACACGTGCACCTAACCAATCTCCGCCCCATCCCTCGGTCCTCTCAATTCACCACGAAGCAAATTCACCTGAAACTGGCTTTGCTCAACACCCGCTCACTAAACAATAAAAGCCTAATTTTAAATGAATTCATTACTGACAATAACCTGGATATTCTCTGTATCACTGAAACTTGGCATAAACCAATGGGCTATTTGGCACTCAACCAGACTACACCTACAGGATATACATACATGGACAAACCCCGATCTGAGGGGCGGGGAGGTGGTGTCGCTGCAGTGTAGAGAAAGGACATTAAAACATCCACCATCTCCATCCCTGCTGTTCAGTCATTTGAACACATCACTTTCAAACTCTCTGGTCCCAGTCCTCTGGTCACTACTATAATCTACCGACCGCCCAAACCAAATCCTTCCTTTCTCTCTGACTTTTCTGACTTTTCACCTTCTGTTCTGCTCCTGGGAGATTTCAACATCCACATTGACACTGACTGTAAATTTGCGACTGAATTCCTGGAACTGCTACACTGCTTCAATTTCACCCAACATGTCAACTTTCCAACCCACAGCCGTGGTCACATTTTGGATCTGGTCTGCTCTACTGGTCTCACCATACCACTCCTCGAGCCCCACAACCTCAACATCTCGGACCACCTGGCAATCACCATGAACATTGATCTCCCCATTTCTACAACCAAGGACAAAAGGACAATTTCTTTCAGAAATCTTCAATCCATCTCTAGTCCTGCCCTTTCAGCCTCTCTTGCCAGCAAAATATCCTCCTCCCCACCACCCGTGACTGACAACCCATCCGACCTCATACAACTATTACAATGAAACACTTTCCACCAGTCTCGATCATCTGGCTCCCATCAAAACTAAAACTGTCTTATTCACTCACTCTGCTCCCTGGTACACTCCTATTCTGCACAAAATGAAATCCCGTAAGCGTAAGCTTGAAAGGCTCCATAAGAAAACTGGTTTAACTGTTCATCTACAAGCTTACACAGATTACCTTCAGCAGTATAAGGAAGCTCTTAACACTACCCGGTCCACCTACTACTCACACCTCATACATTCTGGTTCTACCAACCCAAAGGCTCTTTTCTACACAGTAAATAAACTTCTCAAACCCAGTGACAATATCATCAACTCATTCACAACTGATAAATGCAACACCTTTCTATCATTCTTTCAGACCAAAATTGACACCATTTACACCAACCTGCACTCTTCTTCTGCTACCACTGTCTGCTCTATCATTCCATCATTTGTTCCCCCCCCCCCACCACACCTCTCAGCCACTGTCTCAGTTCTCCCCAGTGTCGCCTGGGGAGCTGTATAAAATCTTGACAGGGATGAAAACATCAACATGTGTCCTGGACCCCATCCCATCCCACCTCATCAAAGACTGTTTACCAGCTATCTCCACACTCATCACAAAAATCATTAACTCCGCTCTCAGCTCTGGCTCAATCCCACGTTCACTCAAACTGGAGGGTGACAATTGTCTACCCTGTCACCCCCCTGGCTCCGCCCCTGGTTCTTTGGACCTCAGCCTGCCGCACGTGACGCCTGCGACTTGCAGGGAGCAGCAACGATCGACTCCACGCCCATGCGTTGCGGGCGTTCAAAGCGCAGGCTCGGACTTGTACGGTAATCCCAACTGATGAACCAGGGTCCCGCCTTTGACAATTGCCTAGCAACAGGCGTGTCTTAGACGTGGAAGCCAGTCATCTTTGGGTCGCGTAGTGCAGATGATGGGACGTACAGCCACGATAACTTCGCTTTTGCGTTGGCACACCCTGTACGCGTGTCTGTGTGATTATTGCGCCACATATGTGGGGCAATAATCACACCAATACGTGTTTCATGCTTTCGTGACTTGTGATTTGTACAGTGTACAAATAATATGCCCGAGCCGACTTACTCCGCAGGGAATGTATTATTTTACATTGATTTGCGCGCGTGTAACATTTTACATTTCTCACGTGACGCCGTTGGTTTTTTCTTTGATTTATATTTGCTTCGTTGCTGTACTGTTATTTTTTGGTGACCCAGGTTACTCTTGCGAATGACACTCATCCTGATCTCTTGAGTTCTCACCTGCATGTACGTACGTATGGTGAACTTCTTTCGCACCGTATGTAGCCAGCCGTGCTAATCGGAGATGCGGGGGAAGGACAACAAACTAAACACACAAAGAGCAGTTGCAAAGAAATGAGTTTTCACTCTAGATTTAAAAGTTGCATTGCTCCAGTAGCTTCCTAACATCGTAAGGAAGAGCGTTCCAGACGGCCGCAGAAGCGCATCTGCAAGCGCGCGATGCGGTGACCGTCATTGTTCGATGGCCGGTCAAAAGGCGCTGCTGCTGCTGCTGTGAAGATGATGGTTTATGCTCCTTTACGGGGTTCAGCAAAGGTAATTGCGGTTCATTTGTGGTGAAACAAATAAAGTTGACTTGAGACGGGGTGACGTTCGAAGGACACGACGGCGGCGATGGAATGGCAGCCAAAGGATGGAACGCAACCGGAGAAGGCAGCCACCGTGAAGAGGGAGGCAGTGACGCAATGAGCTCGCGTGCGGAACTGAGATAGATCGTGGCATAGATGACACCTTGCTGAATGGCAACGTGGATGGTCACACACGCACTTCCATCGTCGTCGTCAGCCATGATCAATCTGCCGGTACGGATATAATTTAGCACTGATGTTAGCCGTGGTCAGGACTCAGGTGGCCAGGTTCAGAGAGCAATTGGTTCGCAATCACTGCACCAACGCTCCGCTCCATCTCCAAGCATTGAGGACATTGACCTTAATTGCTGCTTATTCCGTGCATTTATCGCCAGGAAATGTGGGCTCCTCTCACATGCAAAGCGCTCATTAAGGAGCTGGCAAAACATTCCAGAATCAGAGCCTCTATTTATCCTGGAGAAATCCGATGAGCGATGAAGCTCTTTTTCACAGATGTCCAGGAACCCTGAATAAATATGTGCAAAAACTGCACTTTCTTTTGCTTAAAGGGCTAGTACAGCACCAATATGCTATTGCCACGCTAGTGTTGTAGCATAGTACACGTTCATCCTTACACTTGCTGAACTGCATACCGACTCTCTTGAATAAAAACACATTGAAGATACAAATGTGGTAAAAACACGTGTTCCAAAATGGTGTACTCTACTGACTCTTTGCTTAGTGCCTCTCTGCACAGTATTGTAATTGCCAAAATACTGATAATAAGAAGAAGGGTTTATTGATACGTCCATTTACTCGATCACCGCTATACCGATTCTTAAGTTATCGATGCATTCATTGAATCATGTGTGTTAGAATCAATGTTTTTTTTCAGTTATGTGATGTGACCCATCCAGCCACGAGAGAGGCCGCTTTAATCATCAAATCATAAAGTGGGAAAATCGTTATGACTCTACAACGGGACTGTTTTATGAGTTAGATTTTCTTGTAACTATATTTTCTCTACATTTCAGAACAAAATTATGAAGCGTAACGTTTGTTATTTTGACAACATGTAGGTATATCAAAAATGTGTTTTTTTAAATCTGCAAATCTTTTAGACATTTTTCTTCTCTTTCCAAATAGAGAATGTCAGCAGGACTTATAGACATTTGTGGGATTTTTTGTTAATGTTTCTGCTGGTGGTGGCGGGGGAGATCTAATAAAAATGGTAATTGATCACAGTAGAAGCTTATCTTCATTGACCTTTGCGAAGGTCATTATTTCATTTAGTATGCCTATCAGAGATTAGACACACACTTGCACACATTGCACGCCATAGACTGCGCCTAACGCGGCACGTCAATTAAATAAATCCGAGGCAGCCGGGTGGTCTGCCGGTGCAAGCGTCTACTCGCCAGTTTTCAATCAGCTCGCACAGCTTCCTCGCAGACACTCGGCACATGCAACATTCTTACTCTCATGCGAACGTTCAATGAATCGGTGACATCGCGGCAAGTCGTTTTGACTACGGGGCTCATGAATGCACTTCCAAAGGTGTGACCCCTTGGCGACGCAATAACAATCTTTCCCCACAATGCGGTCGACAACTATATACGGTTCATAATAAAGGTTTTTTGGGTTAGATCGCGTTATTTTATAAATGTGTCGTAACCCTCCACCACCCGACACGGCCAATCAGCAAAAAAAGTGTCACGTTGACAAAAGACAATTAGTTCACTACTTTAGCCCACCGGTGTGTTGAAGAGTGAATCCACAACATTTACAGTTTGAATACGACGTTTCGCTGGTAATTACATCCAGCATCATTGGGCAAGTCGCCAGAATGGTAAAGCCCTCACTTGCTCCCGGCCTTAAATAGAGCAGCAGGGTGACGTCATCATTTAACTCATTCAGGTGCAGTGATTTGAGGCGGAGGGGGGGTATTGTAATTATATAATCGATTGGTAATCAGTCAATGGTTATGATTAGTAATGAGTTGTAGATTAGTAATTAGTTGTAATGTGTGTTATTGTGATTATATGCTACATTAGTAATCCGTTAATTAATGTGTTTCCCCTATAAGGAATTGTAATATGTATTATTTAATAATACGCTTCCAAGCCGCACTAAGCCTATAGCTATCAGAACGATTAAAGTTATTTCTGTTTCTCTCAATTTCAATGGATTCTCTAATTAGTCTTTGCCAGTAATAATTAATTTTACACAACACTTCAACGTTATCAAAATTAATTGAGTGTCCTTGTTGACAAGCATGTTCTGCCACTGCCGACAGTTGTGTTTGAGATAATTTAATATTTCTTTGGTGTTCTTTTAGTCTTATGCTGATGTTACGTCCCGTCTGTCCAATATAGAATCTGCCACATAAACAATTAATCCTATATACACCTTCTGTTGATAATTTAGGCAATTCGTCTTTAGTGCAAGATACTAGTTTTTGAATTTTGTGTACTGTACCAAATCTTACTGTAATGTTTTGCTTTTGCAAAACACGGGCTAATTTGTCAGTTACTCCTGAGATATATGGAATTTTAATTGTTTTAAGAATCTGATCACTTTCAGCAGTGTTGCTTTGCGATCGTGATTTGGCATTCAGTGCTCTTTTAATATGAGTATTATTGTAGCCATTCTGTTGTAATGCTTCTTTAACGTGTTTGATCTCTCTCACTAGACTTTCACCATTCGACACTGTTTTAGCCCGATGTATGAGCGTCTTGATAAGAGAGGATTTCTGAGCTGGATGATAATGTGAATCTGCATTCAGATAGGCATCAGTGTGTGTTTGCTTTCTGTAAATGCTGTGTGTTATTTTACCGTTTATGCCATGTCCAAGCAAAATATCTAGGATCGGGAGTGTGTTATTCACTTCCATTTCCATGGTGAACTGGATGGCCGGGTTTTGTGTTTTGAGATGATTTAGAAATTAATCAAGTGTATCTTTACCATGTGGCCAGACAACCAAAGTGTCATCCACATATCTAAACCAAAAAGATGGTTTTAATGTGCTCGAGGCAAGTGCTCTTATTTCAAAGTTTTCCATGTACAGATTTGCTATAGCAGGAGATAAAGGAGAGCCCATTGCTGCTCCTTCCTTTTGTTTAAAGAAATCCCCTCTACATAAGAAGTAAGTGTTATTTAAACAATGGTCAGCAAGTTTCTGAATATCTTTTGGTAAACCTGTATTCTTTACTAGTGTATCAAGTAATTTAAGCGATTCGTTCACTGGAACCTTAGTGAATAGAGAAATAACATCAAAACTTACCAGAATATCATTAGGATTAAGTTTGATATCTTTAATCACATTCACAAGATGTTCTGAATTTCTTATGAATGAAGATGTCCTTCCGATGTAGGGCTGTATTTGTTCAGTTATATATTTTGCTAATTTATACGTGGCAGTGCCAATTGTACTGACTATGGGTCGTAATGGGATGCCGATTTTATGAATCTTTGGTAGCCCATACAGTCTAGGTGGTTTTGAGGCCCTTGGCTTAATTTGGTGTTGCTCATTCTTCGGGATTAATGAATTTGCAATTATTGCAGTAGTATTACGTTCTAAAGTGTTTGTTGGATCTCGTTTAATTTTAATGTAGGTACTTTCCTCTAGTAAATTTCTAATTATTTTTATACTCAATTACGAGAGGGGGTGGGGGGGGTCTGCATTGCCCTCTGCAAATGTGCCTATATGAAACATTGCGAAAGAAGTTCAACATACACGCACACATAATCAACAACGGAGAAATGATGATAGGCTGCGTCGATTTCCGACCAGGATGTGAACTTGAAACATTCTGATTGTGAGTTGTGTGTCCTGCGATAGCATCACCAGACTGGATATAATAGCATTCAGGCACGAGTGTGGTGTGTGGCTTACATTGCTAGGGTTTATGCCCTCCTACTTGTTTTTCATTGAATGTTTTTTTTCTTCCCCCGGGGTATATTAAGTGCTGTTGGCATTGCGATGAGAATGGCCCGTGGAAGGAAATATCACATAACTACTTCTGAAATCCTTTCAATTGACCTCTTTTTCACATACCAAAGGTCACTTACACTTTCCCACGTGCCGTGACTGTCAAGGCATTCGTAAAATGGGAGTCAATCCAACATTTTCTGACACCTGGATTTGAGCCGAATGAAATTAAAAACGAAATTTAGTATGACGTTTTAGTTAATACAGCCATTGCCATCTGGCATGAGACCAACAACTCAGGACATTTCAAAACTTGTTTTAACGAGGAGTGGCAAACTCCTCGGCACATTGTCACAAGCAGGCTGTCCCTTAGCCTCTGGTTTGCCAATATTATATTTTGAGTACAATTTTATTTCCAATATTTGCTGACGCGGTCTAATTGTAGCCGACTCCTGTGAGAAAACTTGATTTGAGAAGCTAAATATTATTTTGCATCTACGAGGAGTTACACATTTCCCTGCTTAATGATCTGATCGCTGACCTCAGCAATGGCATTTTGACAATGTTGTCACGTAACGTTAACACGGGAGTGGAGCTGCTGCTAAATGTTAATTTCAAATATAAGTGACATAATTATTGATCCGCCTCTGTGTTGGAGGTGATCACCAATCGAATGGTGTGATTCAACTGAATGTCTGTGCAGTCGGATGCGTCTGTGCAGTCGGATGCGTCTGTGCCTTTGGTCATCTCAGCATTAATTGTGAGTCTGCATAAACAAAGCAATGCAAAAAAAGCACATTTATAAACATTGCATTCTGCTCCATCGTGTAAATAAACGTGCTGTAACTGGGCATTCCAATTGATGTTACAGCAGGTTGTAAAATATTACCACAAGGTGTCAGCATTTACTATGAAACTGGTTTCGTCTGATCCTGGATTATTTGTTGGCACAGACCCCTTACTCAATTCCACGTGCAGAGTTTAACCGACTTGCTTTACAATGCAGTACTGCACACATGCATACCAGTATATTAGGATGAATGAAATGCTTAAAATGATAACATTTTAATTACATGCATTACACAGGTTTCAGATTCAGATACTCATAGAGCCTCAGTTCCTCACAAGCAGTGGGTCATAAGCGGCGATGACAAATACTGTAACAAAACAAATTTCAAGGGAAACTGATTGGTACCATCATCACAAAAGCGCAGGACTCCAAAAAACACAGGGAGATACAGAGACACACACAGAGATAAACATCAAAGATCCCCCATATAGCCTTAACAGACTGTAGGGGCAAGTGCTGTTAGCGAGCACCTATGAAGGCCGGAACGGTACACGAAGGGGTGGGTGGCCAGCACCACGCCCGACCGCCTTTGTCGCCCCAGTGGCAATGTTTACACACCGCACCAGGTACTCATTTGTGGCTGAGTCGACCTAGGGGAGGCCCGGGACCGGTTCAGATAATCGTCACTTGCGTTGGCCGTGAGCGGGAATCGAACCAGGGTCGCCAGGTTCATAGCGCAGCGTAGCGCTAACCACTACACTACCGCTCCCCACACACACAACAACAACCGCCATTCGCCACGAAGTGGCGGTGACGTCACCACGACGCTTGTGCCAGGTCATGTTCACCCTGAGACCACGTGAAGTGTCGAACGCCCGCTGGCAGGAGGTCACGGGGCAGACCCAGGTGACACGGGTCGACTGACTGAGATGACTGGCTGATGCACCACCTGTGCCCCCTACTGTACCAACCTGCTGTGCTTTAGCCACCCGGCGCTCCGCTCGTTCTTCTGAGCGTCGCTCCTCCGGCCTTCGTTGTTGTTGGAGGGCGACTGCCTCCAACTGCCCAGTAGCGTCCTTCACGAGCCTCCTCCACAGAGGCCGATCTTGACACCGCTGGTACCAGTCATCGGCAAGTCCACTCAGCTCCACGTCCTCCTGTACCACATCACTCCATATCTTCTCTAGCCCGTGCCGCGCCCGCTTAGCCCCCTCAATCCGGCCGAACAAAAGCTGTTTCGGCATGCGGTGGCTGGGCATGCGGGCTACATGACCCAGCCAACGTAGCCTTGCCTGCCGGAGGAGCTCACCGATGGGACCTTGCCCAGATCTTTCAAGGATTTTTGAGCTCCTCACACAATCCAGCCAAAACCAGTATGGATCGTAGGCAGGCCAGCCTAAATGTTTCCAACCGGTGAAGATGTTCCATTAAGGGGTCCACGTTTCGCAAGCGTAGAGAAGGGAGGGAATGACCGTGGCCGAGAAGACCTGAAGCTTAGTGCGGAGCGACAGACCAGGTAGCTTCCACACAGCGTTACGCAACCGATGAAAAGATATTGCCGCTCACTGATTCGGAGTGAGACCTCTGCTGTTAAACTGGAGCCAGTCATAAGCACACTGCCCAGGTATGGGAAACTCTCTCCACAACTGCCCCATCACCGATTGGGAGTTGTGGGGGTGGAGTGTCCGATGGTACAAAATACCCAGGCAGGTGCTTAGTTTTGAAGGGGCTGATGGTAAGGCCCCATCTCTTAGTGGCACGCTCCAGTCTCAGCAGCAGCGTCTCCAACTCCTCCTCTGAATGAGCAGCTATTACCAAATCATCAGCATACATAACGTGGTTGAGCAATAGGGAGCCATCCCTTGACCGCACCCGGGCATCGATCAGCCTCCCATTATATCTGTACCAAATGGAGATTCCCCCGGTACAGCTATTGAAGGCTTCACGAACTACGTGGTCAAAATAGATGTTCAATAATGTGGGAGCCAGAGGACATCCCTGTTGCACCCCAAGGTGCACAGGGAATGGCTCTGACTCCCGGCCACGTAGTTTTACCCGGGCCCGCTCACCATCATGAAGGTCCTTAATGATCTTGAGCAGAGGGTCAGGGACTCCAAAAGCACGAAGAACAACCCAGAGCCCAGGCCTACTGATTGTATCATAGGCCTTGACCAGGTCAATAAAGCAGAGATGTAGGTCTTATTGGAGTTCCTTACACCTCTGCTGTAGCAGACGGACAGAAAATATGGCATCTGTGCAGGATCGCCCTTTCCTGAAACCGAATTGGGGCTCCGCAAGCCTCTCCTCAGCGTGCCTGGCGAGGCGATGTTGAATAATCCTTGCCAGGACCTTTCCTGGCACACTGAGGAGTGAGATGCCCCTGTAGTTGTTACAGTCTGTGCGGTCCCCCTTCTTAAAGAGGGGGACCACCAGGGCATCCTTTCAACCCTGCGGAACCCGTCCAGTGGTCCAGACTGTTGTTATGATGTCATAAAGGGCAGTCTGTGCACAAACGCCACCCTCCCTCAGCATTTCGCTTGGGAGATCATCTCTGCCCGCTGCCTTTAATGGTCTCAGACTCCGGATCGCCTTGGTGGTACTTCAGCCAGCCACTCACAGGGGGTGACTTCTTCCAATATTTGAGGCACCGCAGCCCCAGCAGGGTCACCGTCACTTTGTGCCACGATGTTTTCCTGGCTGAGGGATTTTCCCTCCCTCAGGACCTCACAGAAATGCTCAGCAAATCTGCAAACCTGTTCCTGGGGGTCTGAGATTGGATCACCGTTCTTTCCCCTAATGATGGTAATAGGTGTGGCGCTGCAGGTTACTTTTTTGATGGAGTTAAATAGAGATTTGTCATCGCGGGCCACTGAGGCAGACTCCATCTCCTCAGCAACCCGCGACCACCACCCATCTTTGCAGCGCCTCACGGCTCTCCGAACCTCCGAGCGAAGGCTGCGGTAAGCCTCCTCATTCTCTGACGTGGGTTTCTGTAGCCGATGACAGTGGGCTTGTCGCTTTTTCTCAACCATCCTGAACACCTCCTTTGTCAGCCAGGGTCTCTGGGGAGGTCTGGACCGCGTACCCAAAGCAGCCATTGCAGCTGCATGAATCACAGTCCTAAACCTCGCCCATTTACCCTCGACATCAGGAGGAGTGGGGGACGATGCCAACCCCAGCCGCAAGCGATGATGAAATTCTCGCTTGCAACTTTCATCAGATAACTGAGACCGGGCCACTTTAGGTTGGAATGGGGTCCTGGGTGTACACCCACCACCGAAGTGGAAGAATGGCAGGCGCGTCTTGCAGATGACTAGTCGATGGTCAGAGGGCAGATCAGCTCCACGATAGGTCCTGGTGTCAAGGACATGGGCTCGCATCCACTGGTCCGTCACTATGTAGTCCAGCAGATGTTCTTGCTTGGACCCGGCATGCATCCATGATGTTGTGTGGATGTGCCGATGCCGGAACAGCATGTTGGTAATTACAAGCCCATGGGCTGCACACAAATCTAGCAGCCTCCTACCGTTGTTATTGAGCTGATCTGGCCCATGCCCTCCAATCACTCCAGACCAGGTGCCAGCATCATGACCAACTCGGGCATTGAAGTCACCCAACATGATGACTCTATCCCGAGGTGCCACTTTAGCCAGCACCTGTGACAGGAGGTCATAGAAGGCATCTGACTCATCGGCTTTGCCTGCATCCCTCGACGGATGTTTGTCTTCAGTGGGGGCATAAGTAACCACGACCACCACTCCTCACCTCCAGTTGATGGGAATGCGAGCCCAAAGTAGCCTGGGGCTTACAGCTTCCCACACCTCACCGCCACGCTCCCACGCCTCCTTCATTCTTTTGTTGAAAAGAAGAGCCACACCCTGTTGTTTGGCAGTCTGCTGCCCCGAGTAGAGGACTGTCCACCCCTCATGGTGGCAGGAGCCAGAACCGATCCACCAGACCTCCTGAATGCCACAGAGATCCAGGCAGTACCGGTCCAGCTTCTGACAGAGGAGTGGCAGCCTCTCCTCCGCAGTGAGCGTTCGAACATTCCACGTGGCCACACGAAGTGGCTTTTCATTGTTTCTGGAGGAGCCTCGAGGGTAGAGATTCAATCTCCTGGCTCCACCAACTAGGGTTTGGCCAGGAGACATCATAGACGCCTGTTCCCCCGGGGCCTCCGGCACAAGCTTATTAGTTATATATTTAAGTCGTGGTTTTGTGGTAATTTTTGGAAGGTGGAGGGGTTACCAGCCCCTCGCACCTGTCCAGATAGATTACATAGAGATACACCCAGAGATACACACATACATAGATAACAACAACCGCCATTCGCCACTAAGTGGCGGTGACGTCACCATGACGCTTGTGCCAGGCCATGTGCACCTTGAGGCCACGTCAAGTGTCGAACGCCCGCTGGCAGGAGGTCACAGGGCAGACCCAGGTGCCACGTGTCGACTGACTGAGATGACTGGCTGATGCACCACTTGTGCCCCTTACTGTGCAAACCTGCTGTGCTTTAGCCACCCGGCGCTCCGCTCATTGTTGTGAGCGTCGCTCCTCCGCCCTCCGTTGTTGTTGGAGGGCGACTACCTCCAACTGCCCAGTAGCGTCCTTCACGAGCCTCCTCCACAGGGGCCGATCTTGACACCGCTGGTACCAGTCATCGGCAAGTCCACTCAGCTCCACGTCCTCCTGTACAACATCACTCCACTCCACTCTAGCCCGTGTCGCGCCCGTTTAGCCCCCTCGATCCGGCCGAACGAAAGCTGTTTCGGCATGCGGTGGCTGGGCATGCGGGCTACATGACCCAGCCAACGCAGCCTTGCCTGCCGGAGGAGCTCACCGATGGGACCTTGCCCAGATCTTTCAAGGATTTGTTGAGCTCCTCACACAATCCAGCCTGGTTAAACCCAGGATGGATCGTAGGCAGGCATCGTAGATACACACAGAGATACACACAGAGATACACACAGAGATAAATAGATACCCACACACATAGAGATGTAGTGGTGTTATCTCTCACGGACAACTTTTCTTTTCTCCTGTGTCACTTTATTCGTAGAGAACTCCACGCGTTCAACACCACGTGACTCCGTCGCAACTCCTCCTCTTGTACTGCTCTCTCTCTCGCTCCGCTCGCCTGCTCTGTTGCACTCCGCTAGCTTCTCCACTGCTAGCCTCTCGCTATACACTCTGCTAGCTTCTCCACTGCTAGCTTCTCACTATACACTCTGCTAGCTTCTCCACTGCTAGCCTCTCGCTATACACTCTGCTAGCTTCTCCACTGCTAGCCTCTCATTATACTCTCCACTAGCTTCTACACTGCTAGCCTCTCGCTATACACTCTGTTAGCTTCTCCACTGCTAGCCTCTCGCTATACACTCTGCTAGCTTCTCCACTGCTAGCCTCTCACTATACTCTCCACTAGCTTCTCCACTGCTAGCCTGTCACTATACACTCTGTTAGCTTCTCCACTGCTAGCCTCTCGCTATACACTCTGCTAGCTTCTCCACTGCTAGCCTCTCACTATACTCTCCACTAGCTTCTCCACTGCTAGCCTCTCGCTATACACTCTGTTAGCTTCTCCACTGCTAGCCTCTCGCTATACACTCTGCTAGCTTCTCCACTGCTAGCCTCTCACTATACTCTCCACTAGCTTCTACACTGCTAGCCTCTCGCTATACACTCTGCTAGCTTCTCCACTGCTAGCCTCTCGCTATACACTCTGCTAGCTTCTCTACTGCTAGCCTTATCACACTCACACTTAGGATTCCGCGAGCCTCTCTACTGCTGGCCTGTCTACCCTCACTCCTCCAACCTCGCCCCGTGCCTCCAGCGGGGGACTGTACGTACGCAGGTGGAGGGGGGGGGGGGTGCGTCAAGCTGTACGTACGCAGGTGGGGGGGGAGGGGTGTAAAAAGTCCGCGTGCGTACAGGGAGGGGGGATATGGGTACATTTTTGATAGATTCTTGGGTTCGTACAAAATGGATGGCCCCTAATGTGGCAACTGTGGGGGGTCGACGTCCACCTCCCCGCTCCCTGTGAGCGGGCGGGGCGCGACGTCCACCCCCTACACTCGCCCCTCCACTCGCCCCTCCTCCGCTCGCCGGGCCCCCGCCGATCGGGTGATCGCCCCCCCCCCCCGCGCCAGCGCCCTCTCTGAGAGACATGGCTAAGTGGCTGGCTCACCACCACCCGGGGTTATCTCGCACACACCCACGTACACCACCACGCAAGCGAACGCGGAGGCAGGCACGCGCGCGCCCCAGCAGGCTCGTATTTCGCGCAAAGGTGAGCGTTGAAGACAACGCGACGGCGGCGGTATTAATATGTGCGCGCTCCTCCGGGTGGTTAAGCCCTAATCTGCTAGCCACACAGAGGCTAATGCTAAAGGGCTGTATGAATACACACGCGTGCCTCGCCGTTAATGCTATTGACACTGTGTAAACGCCGAGCGGGTTTAGTGCACTCCGCCCCCCCCCGCAATAATAACTCACACGGCACACTGCAAGCGCTCGTGTTTCAAACACGTCCGCTTAACAAACACGTGAGCGTCGGCGGCCATGGATGTTTTAATACACGCGAGCCTCACGCACACGCTCAAATTACCAACACCGCGCCGACGCTGCAGCCCGGCGCCCGCTCTCTCGCGCACACAATCTCCCCGCGCAGTCGCACCACACACAAACACGCAGACACCGCGCCGGGGTTCTACCCACACACACACAGAAATCACACTGCACCGATCCTCTGAACTAAAGTTTATTAATGCCGTAAATACACCCTACCTCGAGGGGGAACATTTCACGGGAAGGGCTTAGCCTGACTCGAGGAGGCAGGACGACAGGGAGTGGGTCTTGTCTTTTCGGCCCGGAGATTGGAGACAAAACCGAGCGAAATCGTCCCCGGCTCCTCGTTTTGTTCTCTAAACTTCAGAGGCCCAGGGTGACGTCATACCGCGCAGCCAATCGCGCGCTTACCCGCGCCGCCTACATGGAGTGCCACGGAGTGTGCTGCTGCTCTGCTCGCCCATTGTTCTCCCGTTGCTCATTAATTATACCCTACTGGTGTGCCCTTCTCGTCTAATATTCCACCCTCCGCCTCTTCCAAAGTCGTGAGTGACTCATTGCGGTTGGCCTAGTGGACCTTTCCATTCTGCGCTCACACAAATCTTCAGCCAATTTAGGGGCACCGCAATGTAACCTGTCCTGTGGGGGTCGGCCAATCTCCTGGCAATGGGAAATCATGGGACTCTAGGGGCCCTTCGGATTAAAACCCGATGTGCCAGGCAACACCCCGTCAGGACGCTACGTGGGTGCGCTGCGTGCGGGATCGCGGGGTTTGCGGAGTTGCTCCGCAGTCGTGTCACCACACAACAACCCCTAGCAAGTGCTTTCTCACGCCACTGCTCCTCGACAGGAGGGAGATCCTAGCGCATTATGGAGTGAGAGCAGTGCTGCTCAAAGTGCGTGTACGTATGTATGTTGAACTTCTTTCGCGCCATACGTAGCCAACCGTGCTAAGCGGAGGTGCGGGCGGGGGAGGGACAACAAACTACGTAGACAAAAGGCAGTTTTAAAAAAAGTATTCAATCGAGACGATTCGAAAGTGCATAGCTCCAGTTGCTTCCTTACAAAATGCGGTCCCCGGAACGCCAAAGGTGGTCTGCGACGGTCCTCCACGTGGCCCACGGGGCTGTGATGCCAGTACAGGTTCATCCGGAAACAATGACAACGTTTTATTATATTTTTTGTCACGGACATGAATTCATATTTTACTCGTGATGTTTAATGTGAAAAAATAAGTTTAGGTAAACTACCCCCTGATTAAATTACCCTAATCCTAAGATCTAAATGGTCCCCCCCCTCCAAAAAAACCCTTAAAGCTGAGTGATTATTATATTTTACTTTATGTTCCAGAATTAATCATTTGTATTACTGGTATTTAGAATACGTTTTGTCACCAGGGGTGTGGAGCACCGTGTGATCCGCGAAAATCTTTGCATCGGCTGAGTGGTCCACGCGTAGAAACACTGCAGTAAAGGCTACAGAACTCCTCTATTTACGAACATTCGACTTACGAACTTTCAGAGATACGAACAAACCTGTCCGTATGTCCAGCTAGTTGCCTGTTAGGACCGAGAGTCGTAAGTTCAACCACCGCGCAATCGCAGGCGGCGGTGGCAGCTACATCTGCAGAACGTGAAGAACCAGTGGCATCTACATAAGATTATATAACTTGTAAAGCCATCCCCCGTGTTTAGTGTACACGCCGTACACCATGTTTCGAATCTACAGGAGTAAATTTGGACTTACGAACAGACGTCTGGAACCTAACTCGTTCGTAAGTAGAGGAGTCCCTGTATTTGGCCGACTATCCCATGCTGGCCACACACGTCTTTGTTTAAAATATTGGAGTACCCTCACTTAAGGACCCACACACGCAGCACAACTCCCCATATGCATACAGTGCAATGCACCTATTCTACATTGTATGCATTCACACTCCTCACCTCTCAGTTTTTTGTGACAAGATATATATGTGTAACAAAAAGACAAAAACCAGTGACCAATCCGTTAGACAAAAATACTTCCTCCTGGACATATGCGCACATTTTGGTCAGAAAACAACACCGTGCCGTATGGCAATCTCGCGGTGGCATTGCGTTCAGTAAGACGTTTAACAATCGTCATCGTCGCTTATTCCCTTGACATTCATTCGCTACTGTGGAAGTTCTCTTGACAGGTGCCCCGCGTTTGGCATTAAAGGTGCTAGCGGTGTCCCGCGTTGATATTCAGCAGCCCGGCATCGCTGCAAGTAAGAGCGTCATCGCTTGCTGCTCGATAGCTGCGAGTTCAAGTTTCGGTCGGTGGTGGGGGGGGGGGGGGCTCATCACTTTATCCCTCCAGGGTTGATAAAACGAGTACCACGTTATGATGAATTAAACCGCGATTGTCCTTGTCTCCACCATGGCAATGTGGAATTTGCACCACTGACTCAAGCCTGTATATAGGAGACGAGTGGCACTCCCATGCTCGGTTGAGTGGTTAAAGCACTTTGGGTTTTTTTCTCACGTGAAATAGGCAATGGTCGTTGCCCTATTTCGTAGCCAACCGTAATGGCCGATAAGCACGGTTGTCTACATACGGTGCGAAAGAAGTTCAACAGACGTACATATACGAGAAGAAGCATCGTTAACTTCTGCGGTCGTTCTCTGGCAGCGTGACATATTTGCTTGCCGTGTGAGCCCAGGATGGAGTTCAATGCCACAGTCCATCTCGCTACTGCACCATGATCCCATCTCATCGCTCCATTTCCACGGTAAATGACCTCTCGGATGCCTTCCCTACTTTGGCTGCCATTCTGTCACCACTCTCATCCACCGGCCGTCACCTCGTCTCGCGATGTGCCCTGTCCAAGCCTGCCTTCTCTTCTTATTAGTGAGCAAAATGTAATTTTTTTAATTTGTGTTCATTCTCAGGTTCCATGTGTGTTTTTTCTTTCTTTCTCTTAAGTGTGATTGCCAGCATGCAACGCTCCACACGTCGATTCGTGAAAAGCGTCGTCTTACTTAGCGGACTCGTCTTAAATGTCCCAAATGTTACTCGGGCTGTGCATATTCTCGCTTTAATTTTTTGCTTTTAATTTGAAGAGGTGAGTGGGTTTGCATGCTTTTGTTAAATTTACTACTATAATGAGCCAAAAATGTCTGTGTGTAACGCGAGTGACGTCACTCCATGTCGACCAGCCCTCCTCATTAATAATTATGAACAGGTGGGGTCCTCCACATGGACCCCTCCCCCCTCCCCCCCCGTCATTAATAATCATGAACGGGTGACGTCACTCCGCATGAAGAAGGTGGAGCGGAAACGAAAATTTGTTTACACAAATTATCTTTAATTTTGACCTTTCTTTATGGAAAGTAAAGCTAATAAAGAAATCAACGCAGCAACTAATATAACGAGCCAAAAAAGGCTGTGTGTCCCGCGCGTGACGTCACTCCACATGAGGCAACCCCCTCATTAATAATCATGAGCTGAACAATTTTACCATTGAATATTTCAGATTTGCTGCAATATACACTCGTCCTTGGACGGGAAAACAAGCCAGTTCATTATTATAATTTACAAATAACAGAAATATGTTAGATGTCCTTTTCTAATTTGTTGCGGATTTAACAGTGCATTGGATGAGTTTAGTAGTGACACTGCATCAAACATTTCAGCAGGGCAAGTCAACAGAGATATTTTTTTGTAGGCCTAATGTTATGAAAACAACATCTCTCAAAATCTGACAGTATCATATGATCGCATTGCGTGGATGATACAATTATTTGCAGCCTAAAACACATTACAGTCATTTAAAGGAACAATTCAGAGTCATATCGAGAGCAGGATTTTGAGAAATAAATAAGGGTAAGTTAGGGAACTAACAATTGTTATTCATTATCACGGTATCCACATTCTTCAACTTCAAAACATATTTCTGTAACACCAATTTGAAACAACATAACGCGCGCTGGATTACAGCCTTCTATTTAATTCCTAAGTAAGTATTTTCCAACTCAATTTACATTCCTTAACTTCGTCGTGTATTTATCTCAAGAATATCCAACCACAGGTGTCTTTTTTTTGCTTAAAAGGAAATCTTGTTTGAGAAGGATCAACCGTTCCAACGATCACATTTTACTCACTCCCCCCCCCCCCCCCCGACTACATTTTGTGTGGTTTGGATTGTCTGCTCCATGGTTCTTACAAAGAATAACACACACTGGGTTTAATCACATTACTTGAGAGTTATCGAAGTATGTGTGAAGATTTATCTAGTTTATTTTTTTCAAGTAATTAATTTACCCAACTTCCCCTCTCATGGTCGGCGCACGCACTTGGCACAGGCGGAGTGGAAACAACCACTAAGGTGCCTCTGACCTGAAGTGACTGCAAGTGACCTGAATAGAGGGGGGTGGAAAAAAAACACCCATACCCTCTACTGAACTCTCCTTAGACCAAGCTGTGGATGTACACGAGGGTTATTTTGAACATACTGTCTCCCAAACTGGTCCCCAAAGCTGGTTACCGTCAGTCGGAGCGTACACGTGGCATCATAAAACCATGCGGTTTTTTTTTTATGCCGCACGTGCCCTGTTTGCCCGCAAAAAATTGACCCCAGCGGCCTTCGACGGCTGTTTAATGAATGGCAGTCGATCCTCACAACACTTGTCCAGCGGGCTCGACCCCAGCTTGGGTTCCAAGAGATGATCAGCTCGGGCACATTCCACGTCATTTGGTCATCGGCAAGCTGTGTGTAGGTGCACTTATTTTAGGCCACCCCATGACCTCACGCTGCGGATAAGATATTCGGGTCATCGCCACATATATGCTCATTTCTCCTCTATAGAGAATGTGCCGTTGGAATGTGGAATTTCTAACACGTGGGTAAGGGTTGCCAAGAGAGACGAGTGCTACTCTACGACTCGTTTAATCATCCGCGACTAAACTAAACTATTTTTTATTTCATCAAGTAGGGCCCAGAAGTGACCTTCTCACAAATGATAGCTCAACGAAGCGGCTCATCATTTGGACATTTCCCGCAGTCGAATTCTCTAAACGCGCGATTTTAAATGTGGAGGGGAAAACCGGAGGACCCGGAGAAAAATCCACGCGACTGCGGGGAGAGAGACACCGCAAACTCCAAATATACAGCAGCAGGCGTCAGGGTCGGGATCGAACCCACGAACTCCAATATGTCATGCGCCATCGTGGCACCAATTAATCCCCCGACAGTCGGGTTTGGGTGATAAACTCGGTTCATCGCGGGGACTATCTGAAGGGACGCGCTTTTGATCGTTGCCTTTTACCTCATATTGTGTTTATCGTCGTTGATTGAGTAGTGTTAGTATTTCACTTCAGAAAATGTTTTATCTGATGTTACATCTGGGGTAATTTAACCTTCGTGGCATTTCACATTATTTGCATTTTGCAATTTCCGAAACGTTTTCTTCTGTACCCGCGTTATACTGCGTTTGCTTTTGTTACCCAGCTCTTGAAAAAGAGCTTTGTATTCTCAATGGGTTCTTCCTTGGTTAGAAATATATATGTATACTCTGTGTTACTGGCTATAATCGGTATGATGTGTGCTTAGTGCATTGAGAAACACACTACAAATAACAAATGTTACACTACCTATGAAAGTTACCGTTAACTTCAATATTATTCATGCAAAGTCACTATCTTGTTTCCGTTATTGAGTGTTTATTGCATTAAAAAATGTTGTGGTAAATGTTAAAAGAATATGACAATTTGTAACTCGAACAGTGTTTGGGAAATTTTCAGCACGGTTCCAATAGTATCGTGACAATTTCAGTGTTATGTAGCACATAGTAATTGTACTAGAATTATACTTTAAAATAGTTGAATTTACATATATTTCTATTTTAACGGGTGGATCGGTTGTGCATTCGGTTGATTCACTGCGCTTGCAAATCCAGCGACACGTGAGTTCCATTTCCGACCACGGCTAACAGCAGTGGCGAGTGACATTTGAATCGGTCCTCTCGTCCAACCCGCACTGACCAAGGTGGTGAAGTTATGGTCCAACAAAACCTCCCATCAATTGACATGGTGCATGGAAGGTCTTCATCCAACAGTGGATTGACAATGGGTTGTGCATGTGAAGCAGGCCTAGAACTTGGTGAAAAACAAACCGTGCATGAGTTATTGCACACATCTGCGTAACGCAAGTATATAATCTTGATTTGAAGTTTTCGTGACTTCAGGAATCCATACTCTTTGGTTCTTTCGGTAAAGTCACGTAGAAAAATAATAATAGATCACGACGTTTCGATCGCCACACAAGCGAACCCACCTGAGGACGATCGCTTGTGTGGCGATCGAAACGTTGTGATCTATTATTACAAGTATATAAGCCTGGTGCAGTACATTTCAAAACGTTGCTCTTTGCACCGCTAGATCTTAGGCTACCGAGCAACAACATTAAATTCCGACCATTGAAGGACGTTAGCAGTTTATCTCCTGCTAAAGTTCTGGACAAACATTCGTTAATATTTAAAGAGTGGCCGTGCTTTTCAGCCTCCTGTCAGTCACCGGAGGCACGAAATCCCTCTTAAGCCTTCGGAGACGGAAAATGTATCGTCAACATCGACGAGGCGGCAGCTTGAAATCTCTGAAACGCTCTGATGTGTCTCGGTGGGTGTGAATATCAAAGAGCGCAGTGTCTGTGATCTGAATGGGCTAAAAACAATCCCAAGGCCAAAAGAAATTCTAATAATTTCAAGAATGTATATAAAAGTTCAGTTTGATGTTCTTCTTGGTCAGTGAATTGCACCTGAATTGTGGCTGAACCCCGTTGGAATTATTTTATTTAGCGAAATTAAACGCGACACATGGGTGGAAAAGGCCTCCAACAGAACAATTTTCTTCCTGTTTTAAAGAACACTTCATCCTTCGACTTCTTACGCTGTATTATCATTGTGTGTGGAACAAAAATACTCGCCACATTTGTTTTTACAAAGACAGATGTAATTTCAAGTCGTTTCAAATTGCCTGGAAATATGTCAGTATTTTTTGGACAAATTTATCGCACGCAAGTTTTTTTTTTCTTTTTGCTATTTGACCAAAAGTAATTTGAAAAAGATGAACGCAGTATCATTTGTCTCAAGGCCACACTTGAAATGAGAATTTTTGAAATCCGAAGAAAGATGACTAAGTCTCAACTGACTTTATATGGATCATGTGGGATTCCTTCTATTGCTTCAAATTTTCAGCTTATGTGAGATTTCATCAGGTTACAGCGACATTGGTGGATTATGGGGGGATATAACTCTGGGTTAAGAGACATTCCATTAGGATTCACTGGAATTTCGATGAGTTGTGTAAGCAAAATGTGGCGGAGAAAATGTAATCTTTACAACTAATCTCATCTGTATTCTTGGTTCTTTCGGTAAAGTCACGTAGAAGGGAAACAATAAAATAATAAAAATATAAAACAATAAAATGTTCACGACGTTTCGACTGCAACACAAGCAATCATCATCAGGTGTGAAAACCACAGCTGTGTTGCAGTCGAAACGTCGTGAGAATGTTAGTTTTATATTTGTATTATTCTATTGTTTCCCTTCTACGTGACTTTACCGAAAGAACCAAGAATATGAATCCCTGCAGTCACGAAATCTTTAAATCAAAATTTAATCTCATCTGGTGTGTGTTATACTCGGTGAGTTATTTTTTTGTCGCTAAAATCATTCATAGCTCTCCGAATGTGTTTTCAGATCGTACCGCGTGTTGTTTGGCTCTGACGTCCGTCGCTTCACTCCGCGTCCTGGGAGCTTCTTTAGTGCAGCATGTGGAGCAAAACGATTGGCATCGTGCCGAACAAACAACAACAACAACCACCATTCGCCACTGAGTGACGGTGACGTCACCGCGGCGCTTGTGCCAGGCTATGCGCACGTGCCACAACCCACAAACACATTCGAGAGCTAAGGAGCGCGATCATGTATGTGTATATATGTTGAAGTTTTTTTTCGTAACGTTACATAGCCAACCGCGCTAATCGAACGTGCGGGGGGAAGGACAATAAACTAAACACAAAAAAGCAGTTCAAAAGAAATGCGTTTTCAATCTTGAATTAAAAGCGCAAGGCTTCAGTGGCTTCCTAATATCGGAATGAAGAGCATTCCAGACGGCCGCAGAAGCGCATCTGAAAGCGCACGATGCGGTCGGTGACCGTCTTTGTTCGATGGAAAGTCAAAAGCCGCTGCTGCGAGCGATGACCAGAGTTAGGTTTATGCTGCTTGACCAGATCACCAAGGTATTGTGGTTCATTTTAGTGGCAAGCACTTTGTGTGCAATGAGTGCGAAAAACCTCTGCCGCAGTACTTTTCATTTTTAAATGTAAATTCATTATAAATGAATGGGAAATATATTGGTGGAAATTTCTTTGTATTTCACGTAACTTGACACTGGGAAATAATGTAAATGTAATTCATTTGCGAAACGATTCCTTTACTTTTTGATTTAAAGCTTTCGTGACTGCAGGGATTCATATTCTTGGTTCTTTCGGTAAAGTCACCACGTAGAAGGGAAACAATAAAACGTCGTGAGAATGTTATTGTTTTATATTTTTATCATTGTATTGTTTCCCTTCTACATGACTTTACCGAAAGAACCAAGAATATGATTCCTGTACTGTTCATAATCGCAATATGAATTCGTGCCACCTTCAAAACTACTGCATTATATGAGAATAGGTTTTCCTCTTTTGTTGGCAACAAAACTAGCAAAGGAGGTCACATGATACTGCATTACATTTGTTTAGATGATCTACTACTGTACGCTTTTTAAATAATAAATGTGTTTTTAATGTGATATGTCAAACGTTATTCATGTAAATTGCGATCAAATCTTCATTAATTCCGATACATTTGAATGCACCTATAAACACACCTGACGCGCATTGCAGAAATAACTAGTATGGTATGTTAGTGAGTGTACAACGGCTGTGGAAATGTAACGATGTTTCAGTCAATATAAACGCTCCCGTGTGATGTGTAATTAAAAAACAAACCGAAACTAAAATATGACTGAAAAATGTAATAACAGGGACAAAGCACTGTACACAAGAGATACGGTTGTGACGATAATGGGTTAAGCGTGTCAAATATGCAGATGCCGGCTCTCAGGGTCATCGGGCAAAACCAATGTGTAAAAGGTGGCCGTTTTATGCCCTCCAAAAGCGAAGCTTTTCACACTGACTTGAAGTGAGAGTGAACTAATAGCCAAGCAATGTTGCTTCGACTGCCAGTCAATTTTGAGTGACGTTTTAAGTTTGAAGTATTTCTGTAAATTAAGGAATACAAATTAAATGTAGTTTTTTTTCTTCCAGTGGTAACCGATATGTATCATGAAGCGTGTTTCATAACCATAACTAATAATTACAGTGTTTGTATGAAAATTAATTCTGAACGCAATCATTTGGTCGTGTTCAGCGATACCTTTTGAATGCAAATTGATCCGTAATTCTTTTTCAATTCAAGATCAAGATGTCATCATGGTCAAGGCTGTTGACGCCAGCGCGCGCCCACCCAATGCGTTCCAACTTCTACAAGATCCTACAACTGCTGCTGCACGGTGGTCACACGAGCTCCACGATCTAGCCCGATAGTGTCCCACCATCTGCCCTTAAAAAGCCTCCTCCTTTGGTTGCCAGACTCGTGGGGGACCACTCCCAATGACCGTCTCGGTAACCAACCCTCCTTCATCCCTGCACGCATGTCCTGTCCAGAGCAACCTTTTTTTCTGAATCGCATTGGCAACGCTTATCTGCCTTGTTCTGTGGGGTTTTTTTTACAGACTTCTGTCATGCTTTTCCCGTCTTTCCACGAAATTCTAGCATCCGTATCAGACACCTGTGCTGAAATGCCAAGGTAGAGGTGTAAGTTTACACTTTTTTTTATTAAAGAACAATCATTCACAATATATATGTAAAAATGACACGTAAGGTTGGTACCTTTACACACTTTATTGTTGTTCATTTCAATAATGCATGTAAAAAAGAATCTACTGTACAAAACACAACATACAATATATGGATCATTAATAAAATGGTTGTTATCCTCAATATGGTAGTGAATAGGTCTTGTTTTATATGTGTGGCATTAAAGCAAAACATGAAATACAAAAATTAGTTCCCGACAAATTACTTTTTAATTTTATGCTGCTGCGTAGATTTTTTGCCGTTATGGGGTACAGAGTACAAAACGTTACGGTGCTCCAACTTTAAATGTTGTTGGTTTACTCTCCAACACACCGGTGTTGTGAAGTAGTAACTAATTGACGCCTTTCGTTTACGTGAAAACCCCTAACTAACTGGCTCTGTCGGTGGTGGCAGGTTTCACGAAACACTTTTATTTATGCGATCGAATCCCAAAAAAAACTTTTGTTATGATGCTCTCAGCCTTACGATCCGGGAGCTTCTTCAGGAAGTGAACGTCGTACATTATGGTAGCCAACACGTGCGGTACAATCGTTATTTTATAGTTCAGATGTTTTCATTGTAATTGAATGTAGGGCTCGTGCGATTACATCACCGCTCGTAAAGAATATGTCAAATCCGTAATCATTTCATTTGTCTTATGATGGCAAGGTTACAAATATGGCAATAATACTGTAAGAGGTGTAGGAATGTAACGGTACTTTGATATATAGTGGTACGATGCAAAACAATATCTTAAGTTAATATCGGGGGGAAACAGAAACATGAGTCTTAAATACAAGAAAAACAATCTTACTGCAGTTAATGCATACTACATACTGCTACAATCATATGCTTTAATTTGTACTGCTACAATATCACACTACTAATGATAAACCATATAAAGTTTCTTAATGCTAATCATGTAACGTATCAAAGCTGTGCTTAAATAGGTGTAAATAATATCGATGGGACCCTTTTTGGCAGTATCAAGATAATGATTTATAAAACAAGGTAGTTTTTTTTTATTATAATTTAACATTATAGGGTCCCATAGATATAACTGCTTAACCCGAGCTATTACTGCTTTGGTTTTTGCAATGTCCTCGTACTGTTTGCCTTTTTTCGGCCTTTGGTCTCTGTAGCGCCTAGTGAGACAAATCCATGGAAGACGTTGTCTCTGGTGAGGCCAATCAGTTTCAAGGACAGTGCATTCATTATTAAAGCACGTTTGCATTTTTTTTTTACCACAAGTATGTGTGGTTAATGCAGACTTGATGTCTTTCAATAGGTGTGTCTATTTAGTGTTTGAACTTCACACCTCTATTCTATTTTTTATCATTCAAATGTGTAAATGATGCTTTTAATTAAAATACAAAAATAGCAGCCCATTGGTTACATTAAGCAGTGGCTCCACGGCCCATGTCCGATGAGCCACTTAAACTTTACATATTTCACTCAAAGACTTGCCAAATGTTTCACCTGCTCAAAAAAAATCTACTTCTTCACAATGAGTTAGCACTGTATTAAAGCGCTAGCAATTTCACCCTGTGTGGTCATTCGATGTGCGCATGTTACCCTCCTCGTACTAAAATCATTGGCTTAACTCTGCAGGCCAAATTTAATTGACGTAAAACTTTCAGAGCACCCCTCTGGTGTGTGCTAATACAAAACCTGGTGAATTGTGGAATGGGGAACCTTTTCCTATTGATCGAAAATCAAGAGGCCCTCACAATGGCAGACGTGACAAATCGTGCTAAAGTAAAAAAAATGTTGTCAGGTTGACAAATTTTCCCCTCCAGTATCCGATTAGTGCGACTAAGATGCATACAAGTGATGGATAAGTATCGTTTGTGGGCCGTCTCGAAGTGGCCATGGGCCACATGATATTAAGTCATGGGCCGTATGCAGCTGGTGAGGAACGGGTTCCCCCATCCCTGGCTTATGATTTTAAAGTGTCCTCTAATGTTGAACGTAGGTTGAGTTTAACCTCCCACCAAACTGAGATAAGAAAAAAAAACAAATAGTGAATGGAAACTAATCGACGACGCGCTGCAAATTGTCGCACGCATTCTTTGAAATCATTTCGTAAATCTTCTTTGTGCGTCTCTCGATGGCTGCCTGCACGAAGCTATCTGGGTACAGCACGGCCATGCCCTCGTACACCTGGCCCATGATGAGCAGGCGCTCCTCTGACACCGTCACGTTGGGACATGGGCACTGCCAGTTGATGTGCAGCAGCGTCACCTCCAGGTGCTTCGTGTTGAACACCTTGAGGCCCATCTTCTCGTCCTTCAGCACCTCGTCCACGATGATCCTCGCCACCCCCGAGCTTCCGTCCTCCGTCAGTTCAGCCATGCGGCCCAGGATAGCAAAATCGGAAAGGCAGAAACTGCGCGCGATCTTGTTTCGCGACTTGCAAGCCCTGCACTGGCGGCCGTGCGGAAAAGGACAGTTATCCTCGCACAGCTCCTGGCTTTGGAAGTTGTTCTCATTGCCTTCGCAGCCGCCGTAGATGAAAGACTGGCAGCGCTTGATGAGCGGGTTGTAGGCCCAGCGCAGGGCCCACTGCTTGCAGGGTCCCTGCTGCACGGGCAGCGAGCATGTGTTGTTGATGTTGGCCATGCACGCCATCTTGCACTCCTCATAGGTGATGAAGCGGTTGAGGCTGTTGTTGCAGTGGCTGTGCGAGAACGTGAAGCAACCGTTCCTCTTCACGTCGAAGTACCACACCGTCTGGGTCTTGCCGCCACAGTCTTCGCGGTCCGGCATCTTGAGGCACTCTTCGACGGGGAACTCCTCCATGTCTTTGCTGAAGGTGTGCGGGTTGCGCATGATGGACAGCGGGAAGTTGGCCCTCAACAGCCCCGCGGTATTGCGCGCCGTGCAGGTGTAGATGCCGGCGTTGGGAGGCTTCGCGTTGTAGATGACCAGCTCGCCGATGTTGGTCACCACCATGTTGCCGTACATGCGGTCGGGTCTCATGATCGTGTTCTTCTCGCCCTCACCCTGCTTCTCCCAGGTGATGTCCGGCTTGGGCTGCCCACTCACGTCGCAGTGGAAGCTCACGGTGCCGCCCAGGTACACGGACTGCTGCGCCGGCTTGGCGACCAGGGCCGGCCGGATAGGGGTCACGTACGTGGTGGGAGCGTTGAGCGTCGCCGGCGTGACGGCGGTCTCGTTGGGCCTCGGGCTCGTCTTGGGCCCCATGGTGTAGTACTTGCACGGCACGACGGTCAGCGTCACGCCCTTGACGCACGCCTCGGCGTCCATGTAGCACTTGTTGTAGTAGGTGAGGCCGTCCGAAGCGCAGGTGAAGTTGGGCTCCTTCTCGCAGCGGTCCTTGCACTTGCACGTGGGCTTGCCCTCCCACACGTCGCACTCGGCGCCTTGCTGGGGGCACTGGAACGAGTAGCACGAGGCCAGGACGTCCTGGGTGATGGGCTCGCCCTCGGGGAAGCGAGCCGTCACGCAGCTCTTGAGGCCGCACACGTTGTCGCAGCATTTCTCCAGGGCCATGCAGTCCTGCGAAAGTGAACCGGCCAGACGTGGTTAGAAAAGGAAGTGCGTTTGCAAGAGTTGAACAATAAAACGAGCGAAAAACTATGATCTTTCCCTTGCTCAGGTTGTTGTTGTTCAACCGTCTCTGTGTGTGACCTCCTTAGCTTGTTTCTTTTTAATGTCTGCCCCTTTTTATTGTTCTCATTTGTTTCGGAGCTAAATAAATGCAAAACCTTCACGTGGATTCTATCTAGTGTTTATAACTTACTACGTTTCAAGTCAAATTGGCTTCCTGTTGTTGGTGGCCCTGAGTTAATGGTGGAAATTCCATATTCTTATAGTAGGGTGCCGTCTATCCATAGCACTAAAGTAAAAACACATTCTATACTTACTGAATGTAGCGTATGTGTGTGTATAAAGTTAGGGGAGTAGTAGTGTAACAGCACGCTGCACTATGAACCCAGGAACCCGGGTTCGATTCCCGCTCATGGCCAACACCAGTGACGAATTTATGAACCGGTGCTGGGCCTCCCCTAAGTCGACTCGGCCTCAAATGAGTATCTGGTGCGGTGTGTAAACATCGCCACTAGGGAGACAAAGGCGGCCGGGCATGGTGCTGGCCACCCACCTCCCTCGTGTGCCGTGCCGACCTTCATAGGTGCTCCTCGCTAACAGCACTAACCCCAACAGTCTGTTAAAGGTTAAACAGGGGATATTTGTCTTTGTATAGCACATACTGAGGGCAGTATGCCTATCATGGAAAACACACGAACTATACTGTTTAAGCCACATGCATTTTAGCCACATGTTGCCCAGGCTTAAACTCCGTGTTACTGGTTTACAGTCTTGAGGTTCTTTCTTTGCTTACTCAAATCAAAACCTGTGTGCAACCCGGTCACACCCCCTGTTACCGTGGACAGCTCACAGGTTGCACATTCCACCCCGCTCCGTCAAGCAGCAGTAGCGACAAAATAACTGTGCGCGGATCAAGGCGATAAAGCCTCTTGCAAACTGACTCGCTTGTAAATTTCACTCCAAATCAACACGTGTGGTGATTCTTATCCAAACATTTCCGACGTAAATTTTTTTTTTAAATCAGGACCCATTATTTAAATTAAACACTTTAAAGTCATTTTTGTTTGGAAATTGAAGATCACATTTTTTAAAAGAGGAGTCTGGTCTCGTATTAAGCGTCGTGGCAGTTCACCTGGTCTCCGTTGCACTCCCTGTTGCAGGTGCTCTGCGCATCCACCCACAGGTTCGGGTTGAGATCGTTGGGGCAGACGCCGGCGTGGGCAAATTTATAGGGCAAGACGCTTGCGCCGCTTCCACCGCACAGCGCCGTCAACAGCAACAGCACCCCGAGCCACTTGCCACCAGCAGCAGCCCGGCTGGGTGATCGCGTCGTCTTCCCATCGACGCGGCTCAAGAGCAGAGAGGCACGCAGCCGAGACGGAATCATCGCGACTGCTCAAAAGCTCATCCGAGTCCCGACGATCACGTCAAAGAGATGCGCAGCAGCCGCCGCCGCCGCCGATGCCGCCAAGAGGTGGGTGAAGCACTGGGCTGCGAGTTGCTGCACCGTCGGTCTCTGGAACCGGGCGGACAGATCGGCGTTGACACGGGCTCGTTCGCTCAGATGTTTACCGCGCACGCTCAGGTTCTGCTACAGGAGCGAAGCTTTGCTGGTGGGCATCGGCGCCAGGTTATATATGCTCTCTTTTGGTCCGGATGAGAGGTATTAACTTTCCCTGGACACCATTTCATGAATGTGCCCTGCCCGCAGGCAGTCTGCGGGTCTTGCCAGAACTCAGCTGTACACCGCTACAGGTGCCCAGAGTCAGCATGCCAATCGAAACGGGGAGGTTGTTTTTATTTTTTACGAACAGAAACACCGAGCGTGCCGAGAAAATTATCGAAGGGATTCGCCGACATGATTGCGCAGCCAGCTCGACCCGTCTGTGTTTTCCAAAACAAAGACAAGGACCTTTGTTTTGAGTGTTGGCAATAACAACACCGTTAGGAGAGAGAAATGTGTTGACGTCACATGAAGAAAATAATTTAAGTATATTGTTGTCAGCCCATTCACATAAGTTAAAGGGAAAACAAAATCACTAATATACATAGTGGTCACAAGAGGTAATACCTTTTTACAGATTATACCATACTTCATTATTACTTCTTCTATAAGTGGATTAAAACAAGAGGTTTTAATTAATTAAAACAAGAGGTTTTAATCCACTTATACCATACATTATTATTACTTCTTCTTCTATAAGTGGATTAAAACAAGAGGTTTTAATCCACTTATACCATACTTTATTACTTCTTCTATAAGTTGATTAAAACAAGAGGTTTTAATCTACTTATACCATACTTTATTATAACTTCTTCTTCTATAAGTGGATTAAAACAAGAGGTTTACATCCACTTATACCATACTTTATTAATACTTCTTCTATAAGTGGATTAAAACAAGAGGTTTTAATCCACTTATACCATACTTTATTATTACTTCTTCTTCTATAAGTGGATTAAAACAAGAGGTTTTAATCCACTTATACCATACTTTATTATTGCTTCTTATTCTATAAGTGGATTAAAACAAGAGATTAAAACAAGAGGTTTTAATCCACTTATACCATACTTTATTATTACTTCTTCTATAAGTGGATTAAAACAAGAGGTTTTAATCCACTTATACCATACATTATTATTACTTCTTCTTCTATAAGTGGATTAAAACAAGAGGTTTTAATCCACTTATACCATACTTTATTACTTCTTCTATAAGTTGATTAAAACAAGAGGTTTTAATCTACTTATACCATACTTTATTATAACTTCTTCTTCTATAAGTGGATTAAAATAAGAGGTTTACATCCACTTATACCATACTTTATTATTACTTCTTCTTCTATAAGTGGATTAAAACAAGAGGTTTTAATCCACTTATACCATACTTTATTATTGCTTCTTATTCTATAAGTGGATTAAAACAAGAGATTAAAACAAGAGGTTTTAATCCACTTATACCATACTTTATTATTATTTCTTCTATAAGTGGATTAAAACAAGAGATTAAAACAAGAGGTTTTAATCCACTATAAGTGGATTAACAAGAGGTTTTAATCCACTTATACCATACTTTATTATTACTTCTTCTATAAGTGGATTAAAACAAGAGGTTTTAATCCACTTATACCATACTTTATTAATACCTCTTCTATAAGTGGATTAAAACAAGAGGTTTTAATCCACTTATACCATACTTTATTATTACTTCTTCTTCTTCTATAAGTGGATAAAAACAAGAGGTTTTTTAAGTAAAACAAGAGGTTTTAATCCACTTATACCATACTTTATTATTACTTCTTCTTCTATAAGTGGATTAAAACAAGAGGTTTTAATCCACTTATACCATACTTTATTAATACTTCTTCTATAAGTGGATTAAAACAAGAGGTTTTAATCCACTTATACCATACTTTATTCATACTTCTTCTTCTATAAGTGGATTAAAACAAGAGGTTTTTTAAGTAAAAACAAGAGGTTTTAATCCACTTATACCATACTTTATTAATACTTCTTCTTCTATAAGTGGATTAAAACAAGAGGTTTTAATCCACTTATACCATACTTTATTATTACTTCTTCTTCTATAAGTGGATTCAAACAAGAGGTTTTAATCCACTTATACCATACTTTATTATTGCTTCTTATTCTATAAGTGGATTAAAACAAGAGATTAAAACAAGAGGTTTTAATCCACTTATAGCATACTTTATTATTACTTCTTCTATAAGTGGATTAAAACAAGAGGTTTTAATCCACTTATACCATACTTTATTATTACTTCTTCTATAAGTGGATTAAAACAAGAGGTTTTAATCCACTTATACCATACTTTATTAATAATTCTTCTATAAGTGGATTAAAACAAGAGGTTTTAATCCACTTATACCATACTTTATTATTACTTCTTCTTCTATAAGTGGATTAAAACAAGAGGTTTTAATCCACTTATACCATACTTTATTAATACTTCTTCTATAAGTGGATTAAAACAAGAGGTTTTAATCCACTTATACCATACTTTATTATTACTTCTTCTTCTATAAGTGGATTAAAACAAGAGGTTTTAATCCACTTATACCATACTTTATTAATACTTCTTCTTCTATAAGTGGATTAAAACAAGAGGTTTTAATCCACTTATACCATACTTTATTATTACTTCTTCTATAAGTGGATTAAAACAAGAGGTTTTAATCCACTTATACTATACTTCATTATTATTACTTCTTCTATAAGTGGATTAAAACAAGAGATTTTAATCCACTTATACCATACTTTATTATTTCTTTTTCTATAAGTGGATTAAAACAAGAGGTTTTAATCCACTTATACCATACTTTATTACTTCTATAAGTGGATTAAATCAAGAGGTTTTAATCCACTTATACCATACTTTATTATTACTTCTATAAGTGGATTAAAACAAGAGGTTTTAATCCACTTATACCATACTTTATTATTACTTCTTCTATAAGTAGATTAAAACAAGAGGTTTTAATCAACTTATACCATACTTTATTATTACTTCTTCTATAAGTGGATTAAAACAAGAGGTTTTAATCCACTTATACCATACTTTATTATTACTTCTTCTATAAGTGGATTAAAACAAGAGGTTTTAATCCACTTATACCATACTTTATTCATACTTCTTCTTCTATAAGTGGATTAAAACAAGAGGTTTTTAAAGTAAAAACAAGATGTTTTAATCCACTTATACCATACTTTATTACTTCTATAAGTGGATTAAAACAAGAGGTTTTAATCCACTTATACCATACTTTATTGCTTCTATAAGTGGATTAAAACAAGAGGTTTTAATCCACTTATACCATACTTTATTACTTCTATAAGTGGATTAAAACAAGGTTTTAAATTCACTTATACCATACTTTATTACTTCTTCTTCTGCGAGTGGATTAAAACAAGAGGTTTTAATCCACTTATACCATACTTTATTACTTCTATAAGTGGATTAAAACAAGAGGTTTTAATTCACTTATACCATACTTTATTATTACTTCTTCTTCTTCTATAAGTGGATAAAAACAAGAGTTTTTTTAAGTAAAAACAAGAGGTTTTAATCCACTTATACCATACTTTATTATTACTTCTTCTTCTATAAGTGGATTAAAACAAGAGGTTTTAATCCACTTATACCATACTTTATTAATACTTCTTCTATAAGTGGATTAAAACAAGAGGTTTTAATCCACTTATACCATACTTTATTCATACTTCTTCTTCTATAAGTGGATTAAAACAAGAGGTTTTTTAAGTAAAAACAAGAGGTTTTAATCCACTTATACCATACTTTATTAATACTTCTTCTTCTATAAGTGGATTAAAACAAGAGGTTTTAATCCACTTATACCATACTTTATTATTACTTCTTCTTCTATAAGTGGATTCAAACAAGAGGTTTTAATCCACTTATACCATACTTTATTATTGCTTCTTATTCTATAAGTGGATTAAAACAAGAGATTAAAACAAGAGGTTTTAATCCACTTATAGCATACTTTATTATTACTTCTTCTATAAGTGGATTAAAACAAGAGGTTTTAATCCACTTATACCATACTTTATTAATACTTCTTCTATAAGTGGATTAAAACAAGAGGTTTTAATCCACTTATACCATACTTTATTATTACTTCTTCTTCTATAAGTGGATTAAAACAAGAGGTTTTTTAAGTAAAAACAAGAGGTTTTAATCCACTTATACCATACTTTATTATTACTTCTTCTATAAGTGGATTAAAACAAGAGGTTTTAATCCACTTATACCATACTTTATTAATACTTCTTCTATACGTGGATTAAAACAAGAGGTTTTAATCCACTTATACCATACTTTATTATTACTTCTTCTTCTATAAGTGGATTAAAACAAGAGGTTTTAATCCACTTATACCATACTTTATTAATACTTCTTCTTCTATAAGTGGATTAAAACAAGAGGTTTTAATCCACTTATACCATACTTTATTATTACTTCTTCTATAAGTGGATTAAAACAAGAGGTTTTAATCCACTTATACCATACTTTATTATTACTTCTTCTATAAGTGGATTAAAACAAGAGGTTTTAATCCACTTATACTATACTTCATTATTATTACTTCTTCTATAAGTGGATTAAAACAAGAGATTTTAATCCACTTATACCATACTTTATTATTTCTTTTTCTATAAGTGGATTAAAACAAGAGGTTTTTTAAGTAAAAACAAGAGGTTTTAATCCACTTATACCATACTTTATTATTACTTCTTCTATAAGTGGATTAAAACAAGAGGTTTTAATCCACTTATACCATACTTTATTACTTCTATAAGTGGATTAAATCAAGAGGTTTTAATCCACTTATATCATACTTTATTATTACTTCTATAAGTGGATTAAAACAAGAGGTTTTAATCCACTTATACCATACTTTATTATTACTTCTTCTATAAGTAGATTAAAACAAGAGGTTTTAATCAACTTATACCATACTTTATTATTACTTCTTCTATAAGTGGATTAAAACAAGAGGTTTTAATCCACTTATACCATACTTTATTATTACTTCTTCTATAAGTGGATTAAAACAAGAGGTTTTAATCCACTTATACCATACTTTATTCATACTTCTTCTTCTATAAGTGGATTAAAACAAGAGGTTTTTAAAGTAAAAACAAGAGGTTTTAATCCACTTATACCATACTTTATTAATACTTCTTCTTCTATAAGTGGATTAAAACAAGATGTTTTAATCCACTTATACCATACTTTATTACTTCTATAAGTGGATTAAAACAAGGTTTTAAATTCACTTATACCATACTTTATTACTTCTTCTGCGAGTGGATTAAAACAAGAGGTTTTAATCCACTTATACCATACTTTATTACTTCTATAAGTGGATTAAAACAATAGGTTTTAATCCACTTATACCATACTTTATTACTTCTATAAGTGGATTAAAACAAGGTTTTAAATTCACTTATACCATACTTTATTACTTCTTCTTCTGCGAGTGGATTAAAACAAGAGGTTTTAATCCACTTATACCATACTTTATTACTTCTATAAGTGGATTAAAACAAGAGGTTTTAATTCACTTATACCATACTTTATTACTTCTATAAGTGGATTAAAACAAGAGGTAATACCTTTTTAATTAAAAGCATTATTTAAATACATTTTGACACATGCATTATACAGTTGGTGATCATAAATAAATGTCTAGATACCATGTCAGCAAAACTGATGTTTATCAATAGCCGATTTCAGTCAAAGACATATCCGAGATATTAGACAATACTTTGGAAGCAAAGCAACTTAAACGTTCACCTCCAAAAAACCCATTATCAAACTCATAATTAGTAACTAAAAATACCCGCAAAATGAAAAATATTATGTACACAATACAGTTAATCTGTATGTACATGTTTGTCCAGAAAACTCCTACATAATTTCTGAGAATTAGGTTTCATTTGAAAGCTGATGCTATGTGGTTTGTTAGAACAAGGTTAAAATGTACATGTAAAAAAAACTTACCTTTAATTTAATAATTCAGGTAATTGAGCATATCGGCCCCAGTGCTGCGTGTCTGCTGGCGTTTGACATGACCCCAGTTTCAAAATCATGTAATGTATAGTAGGCATGTGTCATTGGAGAGGGTGTGCGTTGAGGAAACACACGGAGGCAGCCAGTGAGGAGATAGCTGTAATGTATTACCACGACTCTCAAGTGGCTCACAACTAGTTGGAATTATTGTCCAAGGAGCCTTGCAGATACAATCATTGAAACCCAATGGCGCAGTACACAGTTCGCAGTCAGAGGTACATGTCAGATCGCACATTCTCAAAACGTGTGACTTTAAAGCCGGGCGGTGGTGGCTATGCACGTGGCCTGTAATCCAACACTGTGGAGGCAGCGACGGTTGTTGGATCGCCACAAATGTTGTAAAACTCGCTTCCCGTGGGCGCCGAGGTGCCATACCCTGGCTCGCCAGGAGAAGGCAGTAAAGTAAGCGGACTAATTGCCATCTTCTTTAATCTGTGTGGGGATAGAGTGTTCCCACCCCCCCCCCCCCCCCCGCAACGCGTGGTTTTATTTCCGGGCGCTCCGGTTTCCTGTGATGTGTATAGACACTCATGAATTGGCTGATGACATCTTAAAATAAAAACGCAAATGCAGGCCCCCTCTTGAAAAAGAGTCATACAACTCAAGTGTGGCTTTCCTGGATAAGGAAATGTTGTGTAAAAGCAAGCAGATATACATTTGTTGCATCTCGCAAGTGTTTACAGTGACTGGAAATAATCAGAAATCAGAAAGAGATAAAGAAAGTGTATGTAATATCGACAAAACATGTATATATCAATTTTGCCATATACTTGACTGCTTAAATATATGCAATACATTTCACGTGGAAATCCTAACTTGCTCGAATATTTTCATGTGCCTTTAATGTTGGAGCATTGCAAATGTGCAAAACATGGTTTTGGCCGATAATTTTAACTTATGTGGCCCGGGGTATTCCTCCGCAAAGGTTATGTTTTGTTAACGATGCACGGGTTTTTACGAGGTTGATCATCGTTCAACACTGCCAAAAATCTAAAGAATGGACAATTTTTATTGGACACATTATATGTCATATCCAAAGATAAAAAAATCTGATGTTTTTGTAAGCTCCTTAAAGGCATTCCAAAATGTTAAATTAAAACATACCCCAATACTTCATTATTGTTTTCTTTGGAGGACTGGAAAGGAAGTCCATTGATCTATGATACGCCAAACCCTTTTTTCAATGACAGGAATCTTCTCTTTATGTTATGAATGAAGCTCGTTCCATTTCCTCAGATAAAACTATAAGATTGAGATTGACGATAACCATGAACTCTGGCTGTCCCCAGAAATTCACTGGTCCTGCACAAAAACAACCTCGATTTCCCATGCACTCATTCAACACATTTGTTTAGAACTGCTTTTTGTTTAGTTTTTTGTCCTTCCCCCCACACTTCCAATTAGCATGGTTGGCTACGTACGGTGCGAAAGTTCAACACACATACAATGCATACAACCAAAGACTGACGACTCTGCCATTGAGCAGACACCAAGGGTGAACTGTTCTCACCTTTGAGCAATTGGTGTGGAAAATCTAACTGAATGGCACTGTGGCAGAATGTTCCAACTTGGGTCAAGATTGCAAGTTCCAATCCTGGCTACAGGTTGACTCAGCTTATTATCCATCGGGTCGATGAAGTGAGTACCATTTACTGTGAAGTAAAAAGCAGTTTATTTACCCCTTCATACTGATTAACTGCCAAAGGAATGTGGAATTTACACCACTGGCTCAAGCCCACAAATAAAGATGCACGCAACCCCACTCGTTTGGGCAGAAAGTCGTTCTGACAAATTAAATTTCCTTTGAGACTGAAAAACATCATTGTAATATTATTTTAACTATCAGTAACCTTTCCAAAGCAAACATTATTTGGCGATACTGTGTTGGCAATAACAACGCCTTAAAGGAATAAGTATATAATAGGTGATATTTTGGGCAATTGCCCTTCTTCAATAATCTTCCAAAATTAGTCCTTCCTGAATGGTTTTGACACTCAGTGAGGCTGTCCTGGAGAGCTACTCCGCCGTTAATCTTGACCACCGACCACGATCCCTTCGAGCATCGTGACCTGACCAAGCCCACTATTTTTTTCTAAGTTGATGTCTTTAATTTGTGCACATTCTGTAATCCATGTGTTGCCCTCCCTCCCCATAAACCCCCCCACATCTCCCCGTGTGCGCCTCCCTCCCTCCTGGGCACCCACACGCACCCCTCACCCCTGCTCCCGCCCCACCGCGTCCCCGCACTCCGTCCCCTCTGCACGCTGGGTGGCGCATGGCCTGCGGCCAATAAGAACGCACGCAGGGCGGCATGTGGCCAGCCAGCCAGGCAGGCAGCCAGCCAGCAAAATTTTTTTCAAATATATGAAGTGGAGGGTGGGTGGGTGGGGGGAGGTGTGACTTCAGCACGCATGAACCCGGTTCAACGCTGCGGGATGCGGGTGACATCAACGCGCAGACGTGCGCTGTAACATGTGCACTTGCCCGGTTGTGTGCCAGCCAGCCAGCAAAACTTTTTTCCAAAGCAAGTTGCAGCAGCACATTCAGTGAAAACAACTGCCAAATTAGTGCTTACATAACTGTTACACACAAAAGCATGAGAGTATAAACATTTATTTGGCACAGAAACAAAACAATACGTTCAAGTAGAATTTGTACATTCATTCAAATAGCATAACTGACCTTGATAGGTAACTCCATCAGCAACCACACATGAGTATGGCATCATGTAGCATGCAATATTATTTTTGGCAAGCTGGATTTTCCCATTCCAAAGCATGTTCCGTTGCAGCAATAACAGCGTAACCTGCAGTGGTACACCTACACGAGCAGTCCGGTTCTAGTCATTGTGACCATAGCCATTCATCTGTAACTTTGACAAGCTCACAGCTGATTTACATACGAACGGTTAACATGTAACGTTGGGCCACTAAAGCAGATTACTCATTTACCATGAGTTACGTGGCCAGATAGTGGCAGGGATTTGAAAATAACATCCTGCTAATGTTTCACATTCTCCAGATACAATTCACAATTTTAACATTCAACAATTCCAATATAGGAGAGGCAATAATTCTACCAGCATGTGCCTGCACTGCCCAACGCGATCTGCGTGCTCTTTTATTATAATCTAAAGCATAATGCCAACTCATTAAGTACAAACAATAACCACCACCACATTCACGGTTAATACTTCCGAGTAACAAAACACAAATAGGCTGTTTCAGTCAGTTTCACTGCATTGGGAGCATTACCCCGAAACATCAGACTGTACCATTGCCTCCCAAACAAGCCGGATTTCGAACTGGCCATAGCTGCTGCTGTGAACAGATCATTGCCTTCACCGCCCTAATGGAGGCCGGTTTCCAGCATCAACAGAAAACTAGCACAGCAACAGTTGACCTCTCTGCTGCCTATGACACTGTCTGGCATCATGGCCTGCTGATGAAGTTGGCCAAATTCATGATATCGCGATCAACTAATTGATGGGATGCTCAGCAACCGTACTTTTAGGTTACACCTCACTGCTAAAAAACAGCTGCAGTGGAATACTCAATAGCCTCCCAAAGCTCGGTCCTCGTGCCATCACTATGCCATGTACGTCATCTTGCAAGTTCATATATGTAGAGGACTTAGACCTTGGTGCATAGGGAACAAACCTCCAAAATATTGCTAATACTCTTGACAGCTGATCTAACTTCATTGGAGGCAGATTTCCGTCGCTGGTGACTCTGACCAAATTATTTTAAAAACCTGAACAATCATGCAGCACATGTTACTCTTGATCCGTCCTTCTGTGGTAGCCCAGGGCACTGTGACCCCACTCCAAGATATCTAGGGATTATCATGGACAGAAGCATGACCTTCAAGCCCCAAATAAAACAGATCTGCTACAGAAATAATGCAGGAACGACCTGGAGCGCCTCAGCTCATGTGCTGCAAACGACCGCTCTCTATCACTGATCTACTCAGTGGTAGTACATTGTGTGCTCTCGTCTGGTCTGGGAGCTCATACATGAAAATGCTAGATGCACAATTATATAATACAATGTGCATAATAACCGCAACACTGAAACCAAAATAAATATCCTGGCTCCCTGTTCTGGTGAACATTCTGCCACCAAATATCCACCGAGATGCATACTGCAAGGGAATGTATACGTTTTCTTGCCAATGACAACCTACTCACCAAGCAAGACTTCAGCAATATACCTTGCCGAAGACTCAAGCCCCGATCCTCCTTCTGGGATCGTGCTGCCACCATCCTAGAATCTTACCGAGATACGGAAGCATGCGGACGTCCAGAATAAACACATAATTTCGAGACCCAAACATCACACCTCCTGGCTTTGGCATTCCTTGAAGACCTTGGTGTAACCATCAACCGCATCAGAACATCAACAAACCGATGCACACACCTCCTTCATGAATGTAAAATTAAAGACAAGCTACAGCACAACTGTGGCCATGCAACCCAAACTATGGACCATGGTGAGCCACTGCAGTCTCAGCTCCTTCAATGGCAAAACTGCACAAACGCTCCTCTAAAACCCTCCCGTGGCTAGCAGACCTCGACGTTGACATTTATCTCTTACGCCAGAATGGAATTGTTTTCGGTTTTCTGTTATAAGGCACCACAGCGAATGCAAATCTTTATTTTTTTGTTTCAACTCACTCATTGAAACCCATGTATCCAGCATCCATGACAGTAAGATACAAAGCATACCATCATTAGCAAATTTGGAGAACCACGTACATGCATGTATTAGAATCATGCCTAAAAATTGTATGTTGTGTACATTTGTTCTATTCTTAATGACATAGCAACAATTATATGACCGGGTGCTGCTGTTACAGAGGTCTAGACTCACAATCAGAAGGTTTTGAGTTCAAATATCAGGAGACAACTTATCCCATCATCCGGCTGTAGAGATGAGGCTTAGGTGAAGGCTAATGCTTACAAATGGTATGACCTTTTTTGTGTGGAACAGCAAAATACCAAGCGGTAGGTGCCGAGAGATCAAAAGCAGCTCTCCATGGCTAAACAAGCCCTGAAAACAGAGGAATGCTCTGCAGTTAAATCTTGCACCTGTGTGCCATCATAGTCCTTGTGAAGTCACACACATGGTGGGCAAGTAATAAACACCATCATTTTTACACGTGTTAGTAAAATGAATAACATTCATGCTTTCCAATAAAACCTTGCCACATTTACAACTCTCGATTTTAACCGTGCAATATTTTTCCTATCCCCCCACCGAAAAACACGAATTTATTTCAATCAATTCTTCATGGTTTGTCTGCATCTGAAATAATAAAACACATTTACAAAAGTGTTATTGGTTTGAGCAAAAATATTTTTCTTGGCCTTAAAATACAAAGAGTTAATACCAATAAAAAATGAATAAAAGATAATCATTTGTTGTAACTTTTTAAATCAAATGTGCTTCATATTAAAAGGGAAATTCAACACATATTTGCATATGAAGCAATGTGTGGGACCCACTGCAGTAATATTGTTTGGATATCATAACCTAGAATGCCTTTTATCCAAATCTGTGGACTTTAATTTGAACATTTTGTGGAAGGACATTTATACCTTCCTGCCATTTTATATATATTCTCTAATTCAAGGCCGACATACTTGTATAATCAAACAAAAAACTTTATACTTTGCCTTTCACCACACGTCCCTGGGCAAATTCAAGCCAACTGGGAAAATGGCATTTGGGCAGGGGTAGAGAATTCCAGTTTGGCAACCTACAGGTGCTACCTGTTACAAACAGTTTCAAATGTGTTGTCTTTTCCCACAATTTTATCCCGATTGTGCTGTGGGTGGCATCAAATTGTGAGATGAAGAATCCATTCTGAACTCTCACAGAGCCGTGCATTAGCCCATGTTATGCAGTGGTCAGTGGAAGGAGTTATGACAAGACTGCCTCTCTTAATAAATATGAAATCTCCATAACTCACACTGGGGGGCACCACTTTTCTTATTCATCCTGCTACACAGATGTTTTCTTGTTCGTGTTTGTTTTTTGTTTGTTGCGGTTGCACCCGATTCAAGAGCCGAATGGCTCACAGGGCTATACCAAATAAATAAAACTGAAACACAAAGACTCGTGTCGCAGGGCAGTCAAATTTATATTTGTTAATTCGCAGAGCTGGAATGTAGCCAAAGTGTAAAACCATTTTTTGACAGTGTTTTTTTGTTTCATGTGAAGTCATTGGTAACCATACTGACACCATCAAATTGATGGTGTTTGAATGAGAACTGCCTGGATGATAACACCTGCTCGTGATTCTGGATCTCATGCCAATGCTGTTTCCGACTGCTTGTACAGGTGTGGTACACAAACATACAATCACGTTGTTTGCATTTCAAGTAAGAATATTAATGTCTCAAACGCAATATTACAAATTATCCTGGCTGAGACGTAGACCCAGCAGTGTGGTCGACCCAGTGTAAATCAAATCCCATCTCACCTTGCTGGAAACCACTCTGGTGTGTCCCAGACCTCAAAGACACTCTCGGCACAGGACTCTGTACTGTTTGGCTGGGGATTGCTCTGAAGCTCCTGAAGCACAAATGAATAATGCATGAATATTATAATTGTGAGGGGTTCAGTTGCCTGTTGCATCAAATACCATAAGATACCTGAAATACCCGTGTCTTTAATGGACACCACTTTAAAATAACAAACTTATATACCGTCCAGTGCACATTTTTCATCTAAACTTTATTATTCTCGTGCCCATGGTATGTCTATAACACAATGACCTGCATGCGCCATGTTCGAAACAAAGTTTGTATAAAAATTGCAGACATTCCGCTAAGGGTGTTTTCATTTTTGCAAACAGCCAAAGGAGGTTAATGGGCATAACCACTTTGTCTTGATCGTAATAGATGGCACCAAGATCTGTGGTTAACAATTTGGTGTTGCGCTTCACTGAGTGTAGCCCACTAGGAGGTATTACAACCGGTGGTAAAATTGGGGCCCAGTGGTCTGCATGGGTGAAAGGGGGAATTATTGTGGTTGTGCCAAGAGTGACTGAGGCTCACGTGAAGGGAGTACATGTTTCAGTGTAGTATCGGCCAGGTTTATTATCTGATTTTCTGCAAGGCAGAGCAGTCTACGAGGTATTCACCGATGAGCAGACATGTAATGATGCATTAATTCATCAATTACAATTGATTCTTAGGCTCATGCTGCATTCACAGAATGATGCACGCAGGAATCGTTTTTTTTCAATCCGTATGTTGTAACTGCTTTGCATAACCCTTACATAATGTAAAACAAATACTGATCTTTGAATAAAATTATAATGGTGGGCTAATTAGGCATGCAATAATGAATAACTCGGTGATATGAATTGTTACAATTTGCAATCTCGATTTAATATAAGAATTTTGTGGTTTTTACCATCTTGTTGAATTATATTTATTTTGCCTTATTTGTACTTTGTTTACTCCTTCAGCCTAAATATATGAGTCTCTTTGCATATAATTTGCATAACATTCTCAAAGGTATGATCTGATCAATGTACCATGAGCACAAGAATAAATATCGATAAAAGAAACAATGCATCATTATATGCCAATGCATCACGCTGAGATCAGCGTGATATCAAACTGCTGCAACGTGAAGTGCCCAATAAATGGCAGTCCAGAAAGTAAGTTGCTTACCAATATATTTAACGCATTACCAGAGTAATTCCCGCGTAGGCATGGGTTCACTTTGGGTACCCTAGTTTCCTCTAATATGAAAAAAAGCTTATGGAATTGGCCAAAAAACCTCAATGTAGGACCTCCCTGAAGAAGTCTCAAGACTTGCTGAGACTTTGCTCAATACATTGACGATTATCATGATCACTAGAGATAGGAAAAAATTGTCGATTAAGTCAATTAATCAACTGAAAATTCTTTGTCGTCGATTTCTCGGGCCCCTTTATAAATGACGGCCACTCTCACATTCTGCCACCTGATGGCGGGAATCCCCCTGCAAGCAAAGGCCACCTCCCATCCAACAGCGCACATAGGAAAAGCGGTGAGACTTTTTTCCAACTATTTTTGGGCCATCCAACTTATCAAGAAATTGAACATATGATCGGTAATCAGCTTGAAATATTACTATTACCTGTATCTGTGTACTACAATCCTCTCCATCCCAACCTGGATCGGCTGGTGCAAACTTCACTTCAGCCTGATCCACTGTTGTGTGTATGCTGTTTCCTGGCATCTTATCTTCATATTTTTCATCCTGCTCACCCTCCTGTCTCAGTCTGGACCAAAAGTCATCAACAATTTCACATTTCCATTAGTACATGCCTCTATCACATGCCGTGTGGCAGTGAGAATTAAACCACTGAACTCTGGCCAAGATTTCAGGCTGGGCCTATTAAGTATTGACAATTGATGGTTTTGCACATGGTACAACAATTTGGCACATCATCTGCGGGTGTTTTTGGGAATTAAACACTCCCGCAGTGTCGTGGATTGATCATCGATCTTGTCTAGCAGCACTGAAATCTTGTGTTGAACAGGCAGCGAGAGAATGCTGTTACGATGTCATACTTGTGATCAACTGATACTGTCACGAGTGCGCATCTTGTACATGTGCTCCTTGCCCTGCCTGATGTCTAACCATACCTCTCGTTTAATATACTGCAATGTAGTTGGAGTACACGTGTAATGACAGGGTGCCACCTGTCGACCTGAAGGGGTAATCGCGGTTATGGGTATAATTACATAATGCCTAATTATGAGGGGGGCGTATCTGGGGTAAAGGTGAAAGGCGGGGTCAGTCGGGAGGCTCCGGGAGCCTACTTCAAGGTTCTGGAAGGGGGCGTGGCCAGAGGCAGGGCTTGGTCGCGCTGGGGCGTATATAAGGGGAACCGAACCAGAGGTTCATTTCCCCTTATATACTAGAGGTTCGGTGCTGTTGCGGGTCCTGGCTGCGTCGCCGCTCGCCGTCATCTCTCTTCGTCGTCCGGCCACGTGGTCGATCTTCTGCAAGTCTCTCATTGTCGCCGTCGCTACGCTAGTCAGACAGCTGTGTAGTTGGACGCCGACAATGGGGTTGTGTAGAAGGGTCGGCTATGTGTAGCTACGTAGAACGTTGCATAGATGTATCGCCCAGTGTTGTGCTGAAAGTGTGAGAATAAATAAGAAGCCCTCTCCACAACGTGTCTCGGAAGTCGCTCACTACACACAGATGGAGCAGTTGTACAGTGGTTAGGGCACTGTGTTATGAATGCAGCGACCTAAGTTATATGCTTGGCCACGGCTAACACCAGTCGAGAATATTTTAAACGGTTCTGAGATTGCCCCCCTTGACCAACTGCACTGGCCGGTGAAGTTTGGTCAAACAACCCCCGTGACCAACATAGAGGTCTTATTCCAGCAGTAGATGGACATAGTGCTGTAAATTACTATTATAGAGTACTCAACTAAATCACAAGTTTGTGAGCTCATTATGAGGTGTCAATTTAGCCCATCATCATACCTTTGGGTACCTAAAATGAGTAACTCTTTTGAAAAGGTAACAGTCATTCTTCTAAGAAGATGATGGCCTCCACCTTAGGAATGTAAAAATTCTACCACTGCCTCAAGACCACTGATGTCAATGACCATCACTTGATTGCTCATGAGAGACATTTTTACTTTATTCAACCATTATATTTAATGTTGCCTGCAATTCGTAATGAACTGGATGTTGAAGGAATACTTACATCTGTAGGTTAGCATCACCAGTTTGAATAACCTGCCAAAAAAATGTTGACAAGAGAGTTACAAACGTGTTCTTGTTCAGTATGCCAATGAAGAGTTCAAATGAATTTGACAGATGCTGAAATACATAACCAAACACTTACAAGTGTTGGACATTCAAAAAGTTGTAACTGAGCGTGAGTCTCCCCAGTAGCATTTTCCACATTCCTGGTCTTAACACAAGGCTGTTCCTCCAACAAAGCAACATCACTGCTGCTTGCATGTAGACCCACTCCATGAATGTCACTATCAAAGCTAAATCTAGTTCTCTTGGTGGGTAAGTCTGCTGGATATTCCTCCCTGTGCCTGCTTGATCCGTTTGAGTGCTTGGTACTTTGCGTATGCTGACGGGACGTCAACGCTGCCGCGGCCACCTGTTCCATGTTGTTTCCGCTGTCACTCCCATGAGCCTCAGCTGAAGGTAGTGACTTAGGGGCTGTGTTTCCCTCACTGCCTGGTACAGCCACCACACTGCAATGTCCACTTCCGTTGTCTGATCGGGGCGTTTGGATAGATATGGAAATTGTCCGTGGGAAGGAAAAGCTCTGTAAAAACTTATGCCAGTCCTTCGCGTCTTCAACTGCAGCTCGTACATCTGGCACCACATCATTTGCCGTCATCTTCCTCAGCCTTTCTTTGACTTCAGAGAATATCTCTTGAGAGTCCTTCTTGTCAAATGGCTCTTTGGCCTTCAGCTCTTGACAGACAAGCATCTTGGCTGCATTCCACTCAAGATGGTCCATACCAAACTTGCTGATCTAGTAAAAAAAATATGCAACAAAGCTTTCAGGTGACCCATTTATTTTTCAAATCAGAAACTAAACTTGTGTAATTCATGAAGGCCCATAGGGGGACAGCTTTTTAAAGATGTGGGCAAAACATTATTGAGCACATCAGAATCATATTATGTATTTATACTGTAGGAATCCTATGAGCTATCGAGCTCTTTTTCAGAGATGTCCAGTAGGGGCAGATCAGAACATTACTATACAAAATCACTTTTAACAATATATACAAATAAAACAAAATGTTTTTTTTTTATCTTACCAGGTAAAGCCCACTGATCTATGAGCTTTTATTCAGAAGCGACCTGGCCACAAATGATAGCTCAACAAAGTGGCTTATCATGTGGAAATTTATAACAGCAAAATTATCGAAATAATCTGATCATACCTGCTTAGGGTCAAGAGCCGTGTACTGGTTGCTCTTGAGCCACTGCTGCTTTCGTTTGATGGTGCTTATAATTAGATTGAGATGTTCAATCTTCTCGACGTTTCGGTCCGTGGCGGGAGCAAAAAACAGCTTCCCGAGCAAGTGCTGAATGCACTTGCGTTGGGCCTCCAGCTCTCCAACCGAGTTTCCCAGGTTCACCATCCCCGACTGCGGCGGATGCGGCAGGATGGAGGACTTTAGTCTCCGCGTCTCCAAGTGTTCGTACTCCAAGCTCTCCGCATTGCACTTCAGCAGCAAATAATGGTTCGCCGTACACCTGCTCAACCTCGCGCGGGCCGCGTAGATCTGCAGGAGAGCAATGACATCGCCGCGCATATCAATGACGAAGCCTTTGCAGGAAGAGGGCATTTCCATAAAAGTGTCTCTAATGAGGACATAGGTATGTGTACCTCAACAGCCCTTTGTTGTTAATGACACTGGTGGATGAGGGCCTCCGCATGGCATGGCGGATCGCGGGTGTTATAGGACCATACTTCCGATTAGCACGGTTGGCTACGTACGGTGCGAAAGGTGTTCAACAAAAAAACATACTTCACTGTGCTCGTCAGCACGGGTTTGTGATGGTGTAAATGTGAGAGAAGAACGGTAGTGCCCTCTGCTGCCCAGCACGGTTTAACATTATGGATTGCTTTTGGGAATAACACTACAATTCAGCAGCATTTGTTTAAAATGCCTGAATTTGCTGGCAATAATCAACAACTTCCAGCGCAGAGTTTGCTTGATGGATAGCAGTGGTTTGGACTATAAAATATTCAACATACATTATCGAAGTAAAAAGAAAAAGATGCTTCAAACCTACCTCTTTTTTTAAGTTGGAAAGTTCGTGGCAGTTGACCAAGGTTCCGGCAAAAGTGTACTCAAGTGACTCCATCCCAAGTGATGTTTCGTACCACAGCAAGGTGCGGAATCTCGGCAGACCCTTCAGGAAGTTTAATCGATTCTGTATGTAATGAGTTGTCTCTAAGAGCATCTGCAGCTCCACGTACGTCTCCAATGCAGAACCTTCTAGGAGAACCGAGGGACAAGTCTCTCTCAGACCAAACCTTTGCAACAATGGTGCTGACATAAAAACATTCCTGAGAGGTTCACCCAGACTCTCCTGAAGGTCTCCCACAAAAAGTGACAGAAGCTTCTCACATGAATCCATCATCTGATTGAGTTCCAGTGGTCCTTCCGTTGCATTGGCATTAAGCAACACATTTGACAAATTAAATACGTACTCTTTCTTTGGCCAAAATCCTAACTGAATATCAGATTTGCAGATATTTGCTACGGTATTGGGATAATGCACATTTATTGATGTGCATTGGTCATCATTGGAAGGTGCTGAATCTTCCCAGGAGTCATGTTCAATTGAAGGGACTTGGTACATTAAATCTAGCTCTGGAGGTGAAGATGGCTGTGACAAAGGTGACTCTGTGTGTTGGGAAAGCGAGTTATTATTTAATGATATATCGCTCAATCCAGAGCTGTCATTATGAACTTTCAAGTAATCTGCACAATAATCCATGCAGTTTGATCCACCTCTTGACTGGTTATTAAACTGTGAGGCTGTACTTTGTTGGCTGTGTTTCACATTCATATTATTTGCACTTGCAGGCTCGTTGAGCATCTGTAGATCCTGTCCAAGAAACGTCTCAGACTGAGGAATTTCAAAGCTGCCGTATTTGTTCAACGACCTCGGCACAATAGTTTCACCATTTGCATGGTTCTCGTCCAAAGCGCCGTCATTCCGACTAAAACCTGGTTCGCTTGCTCGATGGTCTGACATACTGGAGAATGTGACTCGTGCAGACGAGGACGCCTGTAACAAATCTGTGACCGCCGATTCTGCGGAATTCAACGCAGCCTGAATTTGCGTGTTCAGACAACGGCGCTCGGGATTTGTTCCTGCCTGAGGAGGACTCTCCGTGTCCACAGAGATCTGACACACGGCTGCTCTCTGTCGCTGCCTTGGGTCTCTTGACACGTCGATACCCTCTCCATTCTGGGCTCGCGGCTCTCCATTTCCTCTTGCAGAACTGTACACCACTATGGCATGCATGCTCTTTCCAATACGTGTTGCAACAGTTAAACCTTTGGTATAATCCAGCACTGAAAGGAATACAATGAATAAAAACCTTACCAATAAAGCACGTTCACAAGTAAACTAAAGTAAGCAAATGCATTGTAAATTATTTTAAATATGAACCACAAAGCTTCTGCAGGAGGGTGAAGGAAAAAATGAGCACACATTTGCATTCATATTGGTGCATACTGCTTCAAAGGTAATACGGAAATACAATCTAATCAAATTACGGTATATTTATATAGTGTGACCATAACATAACATGCCTGTTTACTGTCGTTACTCTTGGAGTAAAAATTATTGCGAACATCAAAACTCTGTTTTGTTACACCGCACAATCCAGCTTATCAAACCTCATAAAAGTTCCCTCTGTTAGAAAATGCTAGAATTGCGTGTTTTTCTCATTACAAATGCCTACCCCTGGAGCGTAGCAGAAAAGGCCAATGCAAATTTGTAGTGTACATGGTAGAATACATACAAAACAAAGGACGTTATTATCATTATCCTGTGTACAGCGGTGGCACTAGTTAGCGCCCTGCGATTCCCAGCAATGGATAACACCAGTGGCGAGTGATATCTGGACTGGTCACCAACCCACAATGACCATCATGGCTAAGTACTGTATATTCAAACAACCCCCATGACCAACACGGTCTAAGGGGGCCTTAATGCAGCATTAGATAAAGGGCCACAGATTATTATATTATGTTCATGTTAACGCTCCTAAACCGCTACTACCTGTAGGCAGGCTCCATGAAGAAGTGAGGGAAGCACGCGGAGTGGCTTTAGCACCGGTAAATGTCTGGTGCATGTTTATCACCGCATAGGGCAGGCACTGACGGGGCCTTTTCACTGGCAGCATGATGCTGTCATACTCATATAGATACACCTGATGAAAAAAATAGAACCTGTGTAACACATCATAAAATTCTCACATTCAACCTTGCATGCCCCCTCTCCAAACATTCAGCATGTTAAACGCTTTGACAAAATGTGAGAGAACAGAAGGCTGGGGATTTTTCAGTGAGATTAAAACGTGTTAGTTCCTCAATGTGTTTTCGGGTTGTAGCGTGTGTTGTTCGGCATGATGGAGCACCTTCTTCCTGAGGTTTCATTAACAATTCCCGTTATAAGTGTATGTGTCATAGAATCTAAGGAAGGCCTCTTTGATACATCACTCAGGACAAAATCTGTCTTTTGGAATAATGGAATGATTGGAGAAGCTCCCAGAGCAAGAAGCCCTTATATCGGTGAACTATACAACGCCACCATGAAAACCTACATAGCAGCCTATGGCTGGATGAATAGCAATTATATCCAGATTAGTTAGTCAGGTATTGGATTCAGTTGATGTGAGGTGGATTCCTTCGATGCCATGATTAAAGTTAAAATTGTAATGAATCTAACAAATATGATGGGCGTGAAACTTCCAGTCAGTCGCGCCTCACAGCATACACTTTCAATATTTGGCAGCACATGGCAACCTCTTATAATCAGTTCAATGAATTTAAGCTGGAACATGCGCTGAAATAGGTGTAAAGATATACATGGATTCGAAATGGCGTTATAAGCAAAATTCTTCAGTCGTTTACGTGATGAAAGCTTGTAATCGACTACTTTTGCCGTGATCGATTACTTGGGCCCAATTTAAAATGGCGGCCACCCCCAGATCTTACCTCCCAAAGGCAGGAAACTCCCTACAAGACATGTCCTGTCTGACGTGGCTGATGATGCCAACAGCATCATCAAGCCAGACCATCACCTTCCACGAGGGAAAAGAGGTGAAACAGTTTTTTTTCCCAACTATTTTTGTGTTATCCAATTAATCAAATAATGTAATCAAATTTATAGTCGGTAGTGTAATCTACCACTTAAATAATTGGATAGCCCAGCTGTAAACTGTATGCTTAAATGTGGAATATTTACCAATGAGCAGACCTGCAGATTTAGTGGTTCATTGATCTTGGGCACCTTCTGTGGTATGTGACAATCATAGTTGCAAGATGGCTCGAGTGGCTTGTCATGTTGAGTCCGAGGTATCAACGATTTTACTCGCCCATACAGCACCTTCCAAAGAGAAAAATACGGATATATTTGAGATCTACAGATGTCATTAACACTGCTTATTACTGCTTATTGTCATTAACGAAGCATGACCCAATACTTCTTTTTCTTAATTACGTTTAAGAATTTTGGGCAAAGGCTGCAAGAATAAAAAATGTCAACGACTTGACAGAAACATTAACGGTGTATGTAATATGCAGTGCAAACACGTAAAAAGTGTGGCATATTATATAGTGTCTACAAGCACAGGTGGTTATTAGTTTAGGAATTTAGGAAATGTAATCTAAAGTTTAAGATCAAGGTCTCTACATGAGTGAAAACTATAGTTCACATGTCGATTATGAAACAAATTCTTCAATTGCTGTTTTGCAGTGAACACTACCAGTTTGAGAATATTAAATTTGCTTTACCGAAGGCAAACTGCCCTTAACACACTGAGCCACAAAACTTTCCACAGTAAGAATATAAGGAAAAGGTTCATGGACTCTTTTCATTACATTGTGGAATATTTAAGAGAACAATACCTTGAAAATGACAATGGTTCCTCTGAGCAAGCCTCGCTGTATGCAAACTTTGAGACAAATATCTATATGACGGGTGAGGTAGACTCCTTGGGAGGGGTCTCCAAGAGCTTTAATGTCACAATGATTGACGCACAGGCCCTGCCGGTAAATAGACTCCACGGTGGCACTGTGTTTAACAACCAAAAAGCCAAACCCCACTTCGAGCTCTTGTCCACGCCTTCCCAAAGATTTCATCTCACGCCTGGATGAATAAGAGAACAATAACATTGGTTACTCATCCAAAGAGCCTCGGCACCATACTCGACCAGAATGTGTCGTTTGATCACCACGTGAAAAATAGTCAGGTCCTGCAATTTCATATCAGGGCTCTACGACACATTCGGCCACTATTGAGGCATGACATAGCCGACAGTGGTGTGTAGCATAGTATCGACAAGGCTCGATTATTGCAACTTACTCCTCTACGAGACATCTGGCAAAAACATTAGCAAGCTGCAGCGTGCACTAAATTCTTTGGCACGTGACGTGTACTGAAATATCCGACCATGTCCGTCCAGTGCTCGATAAGCTGCATTGGCTTCCGGTTACTGAACGAATTCATTATCAGGTCGCACTGATTACACAAAAAGTGCTTGCCACAAATGAGCTATACTTTACTAATGTCGTCATGGAGCATAAACCATCAAGAAACTCCAGTCATCATCGCAGCGGCTTTTGGCTAACCATCAAACAAAAACGGTCACTGCATCTCGTGCTTTCAGATGCGTTTCTATGGTAGTCTGGAACGCTCTTCTTTCCAATATTAAGCCACTCGAGCTATGCACTTTCAAATCTAAATTAAAAACTAATTTATTTATAACTGCTTTGTGTTTAAATTGTTTTCCTTCCGCCGCACCTACGTACAGTGTGAAAGAAGTTAAACACACATACAATTTTCACGTGGGTAAAAAATAAACAAAATAAATGAAAACTAAATTAAATCACGACGTTTCGGGCGCAACACAAGCGTCCTTCTTCAAGTGGGGACAACGTAGCGAAAGCACAGACGCTTAAGTGTGTCCCAGAGATGGTTGTGACGGGGGATTATATAGTCGCGGGGCATGGAGGGAGGGGGGGCCATGGTGAGTGTGAGGGCGGGGTGTGGGCTGGGAGGAGAAGTTGCAAAACCGAGGGTGCACTGAGAGGCAACTGGTGGTGCTGAGAGGCTTTGTGATGTAGATGGCGGAAGTAAATAAGCAAGCGAGGATTAAGCCGCCTTTTGTTATGCTGCCGGGTGGGTAAGTTAGAAAAGCGCAGGCTAACAATGTAAGGCGTTCAAACTGAAATGTGCAAGCTAAAAAAACAACTTGTGGTAAACACTACCATGACGATGGTAGTGTGTAAAACTGGGGGTAACAGACTGGGAAAAAGGGTATGTTTATGAAAATACATCTAAACTGGCTGTCTAGCAGTAAACTGCCCGGTAGCTAAAGTTTGACTTGGTTAATTACATCTTTCCAATGATTGCTCAATTTGAATCCATCATCTCGGTTGAAGTTATGTCTATGTTTGTATATCTGGATGGCTTCATGGACAAATCTTTGGAAGTATCCGGGAGGCTTGCAGAGCACCTTGGTATCGGAGAACACAATGTCATGAGAGCCAGAAGCATTATAACAGTGGTCAGCAACGGCCGAAGAATCCGTCCTGCCATGTTTCAGATCCAATTTATGCTCGCGAATGCGATCAGAAACATGTCGTTTCGTTTCACCGATGTAACAATCCCCACAGATGCAACTCAGTTTGTAGACACCAGGGTACTGTAAGTCAGGAATGACATCCTTTACAGATGGGATCAGATCACGGATCTTGTGTACTGTACTGAATCGGACCTGGATCTTGTGTTTGTTGAGAATTTTGGAATCTTTTTGGTAACGCCTGCTATGCATGGCAACGTAATGATTTTGATCGGAGTCTCAGTGGGTTGTTTCTCCACGTTGGGAGAAACAGCTTGGTGGATAGCACGGTCCGAGTATCCATTCATCTTGAGGGCCAGATGTACATGTTCCAATTCACTGGCCAGGTGGTGTTGGTCAGAGATGCAATGGGCCCTATGATATAGCGTTTTGATGAGGGAATTATTTTGTGCTGGATGGTGGTGGGAATCAGGCTTCAGGTAGGAATCTGTGGATGGCTTTCCTGTAGACAGAATGTCCCAGAGAGCCATTGGGCCTCCTCTCAAACAGAACATCCAGGAATGGTAGCTTGCCATCCTTCTCCACTTCCATGATGAATTTGATGGACAGTTGTATGGAGTTGATATAGTCTAGAAATTGAGTCAATGCTGGGAGGCCATGTGGCCAAATGACGAAAGTATCATCCACGTATCTCTTCCACAGGGAAGGACGCAGGGTGGATGTCTGGATGGCGTCCATTTCAAATTTCTCCATGAAAACATTGGCTATCACTGGTGACAAGAGGGAACCCATAGGGGTGCCCTCATTTTGTTTGTAGAAGGTATCATTCCAGGTGAAGTAAGTGTTGGTGAGGCAGTGCCTAACCAGCGCAGGGACATCAGGGTTCAGTCCATGTTGGACTAAATCTTCAATTAGTTATGGTGTCAGGCACTGGAACCTTGGTGAACAGAGAGACCACATCAAAGCTGACGAGGACATCATCAGTAGACAGTACAATGTCTTTGACTAGAGAGACCAAGTGAGTTAAGTACTGCTGATGTGGTATTGCCAGTAAAGGAAAGCAGCGTATCCGACAGAAAACGGGCCAGTTTGTAGGTAGGTGAGTTGATCGTGGACACAATGGGCCGTAGTGGGGTACCTTCTTTGTGGATCTTGGGAAGCCCATATAATCTGGGAGGTCTCGCAGTCGAGGGTTTCAGGGAGAGCCATTTGATTGATTCGATTAGGGAAGTCGAACTAGTGATGATCTTGTTGGTTTTAGTAGTTAGGCTATTAGTCGGATCTCTATTGATTTTGGAGTGGCTGCCATCATTGAGTAGGTCCTGGATTTTGTTGTTGTATGAGTTTTTTATCCATGATGACAGTGGCATTGCCCTTGTCGGCTGAGAGGATGACTATGTCATCCCTCTTTTTCAAATTTGCGAGTTCAGAACGCTCGTTTTTGCTGATGTTGCTAACAGGTTTCTTAGCATTCTCGAGGATAGTGGCTATTTCAGCTTTCACTTGTGTTGCGCCCGAAACGTCGTGATTTAATTTAGTTTTCACTTATTTTGTTTATTTTTTACCTAAGTGACTTTACCGAAAAAAACAAAGAGTATGAATCCTTGCAGTCACGAACGCTTCAAATCTAGAACACATACATTGGTCAACATTCATTACAATTTAATGACTGTAACTTCAAACAGTTTTGTTCCAGAGATTTATTGAGCCCAATTCACACCCACGTTTTACAAAATGAAAATTGGCATGTAAAATTGCCTAAAGAAGACAAAGGTGGCCACAGGGCTCAAAGGTCAGAGCGCTGAACTGGCACCACTGAGATCCTCGGTTTCAATCCAGGCAGCTGCCTATGAAACCAGGTTCTCAAGTGTAATGAGTTGATGGTCTCAGCCTGTTCACCAATCACTTTTCACACAAAAAGCGCATTACATTTAATTCTGAACTTTCAAGCTCTAACAGTTATTTTTAAAAGTACTAGTCTGACTGACATGTGATAAACATTATTCTCGGTTGCAGAGTGGGTGGGAGAGTGTTGCCCCCTACTTTGTGAAACAAAACGTCACTCCGGGATATTTAAGCGAGATCTCTGTGATATCCACGTCTGTGGGCTGATCTCTAACACGCTGCTGCACAATAGATCAAAATGGATACTTTCTTTTATGACATGATGCTAATAACACAATCAGGATAAGATTGGGAAAAAGATTTTAAAAATGTAAAAATTAAGTCAGTGTCACTTGGACGAGCAATGGGGTAGGGTGTTCATCTCAATTGATGGATAAAAACCAGCGGTGTAATTCCACATTATCATGGCGGGGCGAGTTTAACCATGGCCAACCACTCTATACTGCCCACAATGTGGAACTAACTTTAATGGGCAAAAACATATTTAAACTAGATTCGAAGCTTTCGTGACTGCAGGAATTATTCTTTGGTTCTTTCGGTAAAGTCACGTAGAAAATAAAATAATAATAGAATACGACGTTTCGATTGCAACACAAGCAACCGTCATCAGGTAAGAACGAATGAGAAAAAAAAACATAGTAAACTTAGAAACACAATGCAACACAACACAGAGAGCCAGATAACACAACAGCCAAAAAACCCCACCAGGCTGACCACGCTCCTCTCATTCTTTGATGACGGTTGCTTCTGTTGAAAACGAATGTCGTATTCTATTATTAATTGATTTTATTTTCTACGTGACTTTATCGAAAGAACCAAAGAGTAAAACATGTTTATTTAACTGATTCGGAACAGCAATAAGCATGACGTAACTTTCCAATGCTGCATGAACCTTTAAACAACCGATGCTTTTATCAGATTTTACGTGCGAGCGCATTCAAAACGAAAAAGACAACCATTTTGGCACCACTAACCCTGGCCTAACCTCTAGTTCACAAACCTTGCATCACTTTACACATTGTGTAAGTGACCACGATTTTAGATTTTTTTTTCAAATGTACCATTGAAATGACTCTACAGTACCACCCACCTTTTTTCACTGAAGCTCTGGAGCAATGATGGGTTGTAAATGAGACATATTTTGGTGAATTCACACATTTTCAGGTTGTCGTTGGGGTCCAGCAAACATTGAGATAAATACGCCTTTATTTCTATTTCCTCTCTCCCACCAATCTTGCATTCTTCCAAATGTGGCTCTGCAATACAATTAAATGACGTCAGTAACTTTAAACTGGAATCTACTTGAAACAATCTATATAAAAAAAAGCAACATGGTAACACATTGAAAACATGACCCAAGTAAACCTCACAACTACCTTTTGAAGCCATCTTCCTTTTCGGGATGGGAATCATATTCTTGCTGGCCAGGCCCAAAGCTGACTTTTTCTCCATGTCTGTTCAGCCGGGTTAAGCATAAAACAAAAAAGAAAAATCATGAAAATGCATGGGATTCCGTACTGCTTTCCCACATGTTTGGCTTTCTAAGTATTTTATGAGTGATGAAGTTACCTTCTGAGCCTCCACTACCATACTTGTCAAAACATACGGTTTATCCATAATCTTGTACAGGGAAATTTAGTTTTTAGGTCCACACAGTGTACAGCCGTTTCAATACGGGCAACATCTTTTTGTCTATTTGTGCTTCTCCCTTGCGATGGGACTTTGTAGGATGAACGTTGAGATTCATAAGGGCACGGGGTGACCAATAAGGTCAGAATTGGTCTGTATAAGGTAGGCACTGATAAGGGGTTGGCAGGTGTGCACTACAGACCTCCGATTAGCACGATTGGCTACGTAGGGTGCGAAAGAAGTTCAACATACAGTACATCCACACGTAATAACCGAATTCCAGACCACTTATCCCGAAGCAAACGTGACAGGCAAAGAGATTGTCATGAAGTAGAGAGCCCCCCACAGTGATTTGGTCGGGAGGCGAGGCTCAAAGGGATTGGAGGAGAGATTCGAACTGAGAAAAAGGTATAAAAATGGGGAGAGCACAAGGGGACGTTCGGTGGCCAGAGAACGAGTTGCAAGACCCAAGAAAGAAGCCCACTGTGTTGCTGTGTCGGCGCCGTTACACACACACACATGTACAGACGAAGCGAACGCATTAAAGCAGTTGGGAATGGGCCGTCCATAAATGACGTCACGCGATTTTGGACGATTTTTGACCCCTCCCCCCCCCCTTCGTCACACGTCACAAAAAGTCAGACCCCCCCCTCAAATATGACGTCACAAAGCTCTGCCCCCCCAAAAAAACACATGCTTCAAATCGCTTTAAACTATTGTCATTGTAGTGCGTATTTAATGTGGCGCTGCACTGTTGAAGGAGAAAACATTTATTAAAACGTATATTTAAGTAGAACGTCCATATTTATTTAAAGTTGCGCATTTTGATGTGACGTCACATTTCACAAACCCCCCCCCGGTGCGTGACGTCATTTATGGACGGTCCCGAAGGCGTTAACAGGGGGATTCCTTACAGGCAATTGTTTGACATCGCAGAATGTCGTGCCTCGAAGTATACACATCCTAAAATTAAATATCGCCTTTTGAGCGTCCAGAGTCAGCGATGTAAATTCCACATTCCCATGCCGGTCATTAGTTTGTACACAGGATAACCACCGCTGCCTTCCTAAGGCGTCCAAACCTGAAAACAATGTAGTTTACTCCTATGACATACTTGTAAATACGTTACATAAATAATCAATATTAGCTGGTTGGTGCAGTTTGGTCTCGGCCATGATCAATCCACGGCTGGATGAAGGCCTTGTTGCCAAGCTGTTCACGTCAACTCAATGTTTTGCAATCGACTGGGTAATTATTCTATTCGAGAAGAGGGCACTGATTGAAAACAAAAGACACGCTGATTTGATTAATTTCAGAACCCATTCATTTCCCTTCACGTAACATTTTTGCGAAGAACGCATAGGGGATCGCATAGGGGAACGGGAGATTTTGAGGCCTACCGACCATAAGCTTGACCTAAAAAGAAAATTATCTACCAGTACGTGCTGTCAAGATTTTATACAAAGCCCAACTTAATATCAAATAGCTTTTACGCCGATAATTTAGAGACTACGGATTGACATTTCAGTTGGAAGCTGACACAGTTAATAACACGCTAACAACCAACCAACGGCCTTAAAAACATAGACAGTGCACAGAATCTATAACTCTCCTGCAAGGAGATGGAACAAGCTACATTCAGACTGCACGGAGTAACGGTACAAGTCAACAGAGCCGAGCAATAACATATGCTACCCCAGCAAGGCTAACATATATTTACCGTAAATGTAAGTGGGGAGAGAAAAAGAAAATAAAACTTAAATGGTCAACGTTTAAAATGGCAGAATTTTGTCGACGACAGCAGTCGAAGCGGAGCGTGGAGGCGATGGATGACGTCATCACGCACGCTACCCACAACGCCGCGGGGTGCTGTGACGTCTCCGCGCAACTGTGCGCGGTGACGTCACGGGGCAACGTTCACAGGCGTGGTGGAGGGACGGTGACGTCACGTCCAAGGCGTCCTTTCCCCGAAACGTCGGAACAATCCGATGAGCTAAATTTTGATTTAAAGCTTTCGTGACTGCAGGGATTCATATTATTGGTTCTTTCGGTAAAGTCACGTAGAAGGGAAACAATAAAATAATACAAATATTTCGATTAAATCACGTAGAAGGGAAACAATAAAATTATAAAATATAAAACAATATTAACGTGTATTTCCTATCCTCGCTTAACGACTAAATCACTTAACGACCGGTTTTCGTGGAACCAATCACCGTCGTTAAGAGGAGGGATTCTACTGTATTGGGCATCTGTGTGAACTAGTTCATTCATTCATAGTTCATAGGACATCTGTGGAAAAAAAGAGCTTCATAGCTCATCGGATTAATATTCTTGGTTCTTTCGGTAAAGTCACGTAGAAGGGAAACAATAAAATAATAAAAATATAAAACAATATTTATATTAAGTGATTTAGTCGTTAAGCGAGGATAGGAAATACACGTTAAAAGGCTTCATTCGTACCGATAGCATCGAAAGTTACCCTTTTTCAATCAAAAAAGTACTTTATAATGTTTAAGCAATGGATATGAATACATAAAGATACAACATTATAACCACATGTTAAAGGAAACGTGGTTAATCAATGCATTAATTAATATTTACTGTACCTACATCAGCCCGTCGTTAACAGGGGAATGCTCGGTAAGCGAACACTTTGGGCTCTATGGAGACCCGTCGTGAAGCGATTAGTCGTTAACAGGGGTCCTCAGTAAGAGGAGTTCTACTCTACACTACCATACACTGCACTACTATACACTACACTACTATAAACTACACTACCATACACTACACTACTATACACTACACTACTATACACTACACTACTATACACTACACTACTATACACTACACTACTATACACTACCATACACTGGACTACTATACACTACACTACTATACACTACACTAATATACACTACACTGGGCTCTATGGAGACCCGTCGTGAAGCGATTAGTCGTTAACAGGGGTCCGCGATCTAACCCAAAAACCTTTATTATGAATAATATTGGTCGCGAAAGCCTACGTGTTGAACTGAGGGGTCCTCAGTAAGAGGAGTTCTATTCTACACTACCATACTCTACACTACTATACACTACACTATACACTACACTACTCTACACTACCATACACTACACTATACACTACACTACTATACACTACACTACTATACATTACACTACTATACACTATACACTACACTACCATACACTACACTACTATACACTACACTATACACTACACTGGGCTCTATGGAGGCCCGTCGTAAAGCGATTAGTCGTTAACAGGGGTGGTCGTTAAGAGGGGTTCTACTCTCCATCACTATACACTACACTAGCCTTTTTCCCGTCCAAGGACGGGTGTATTGCAGTAAATCTGAAACTGACAATTCGAAAAGCAGACCGCGACGTCATATTCATTGCATCAATTCGTGTGCAATTTGTAAGGGCGCGGTGACACAGACTTATTTCATTAGAAGGTTAAAATCCCTTGTTCATCATGACATCCTTTTTACTTCGATGTCTCAACAGATCGCGTGACGTGAGGGTTCAGCCTTTGTAGTGAGGGTTATGAGGGGCCGTCTATAAATGACGTCACGCACTTGGGGGGGGGGGGGGGTCGGACATTTGTGACGATATGTGACGAGGGGGAGGGGGTTTGAGAAATGTGACGTCACATCAAAATGCGCAACTTTAAATAAATATAGACAACACGTTGTACTTAATGAAATATACTTTTTAATACATGTTTTCTCCAACAACATCAGAGTGCAGCGCCACATTAAATACGCACTACAATGACAATAGTTTAAAGCGATTTGAAGCATTTTTTTGGGGGGGGGGAAGGGCAGAGCTTTGTGACGTCATATTTGAGGAGGGGTCTGACTTTCTGTGACGCCGTGTGACGAAGGGGGGGGGTCAAAAATCGTCAAAAATCGCGTGACGTCATTATGGACGGCCCCTTGTCCCACGCGGAGTGGGAAGTCCTTCAGCAGTAGATTGGCAAAGGGCTGTACTGTCCTGTAAAAGTATTGTTAATGCATTCTAATAGTGACCACTATACTACAGCAACGGACTAATATTTAACAAACTTGAAATTCCGTACAATACGCACAGGGGTGTGGGTTGCCAAGCCCATCCTTGGAACTCTCTTCAACTGAGCGAGTATGGCATTCCCATAGTATCACGATCATCTTTTATGCAAGTTCACTCCGTAATGGAGTGCAGTATAATCACAAAGGCGTTTGCATACGATAACTTCTACGGCTCCTAACACGTTCTCGTGGAGTTTATTTCCTTCATCCAAGTTGAGGCTGCGTCGTCTCATACATCCTGTGTTCATGCAAAGCACACAGCAGGTCACAAACACTTGTCTTTCAAATTTCTTCCTTAACGCTGCTTGACGCCGGCATTCCCTGACTTTCTAGAAACCTGTAAACTCTCATTGCAACTTCAATAGCGCTGTTTGTTGCTGGCCGCTACGCAAAATCCCGGTGGCTGAGTAACCGGGATTTTTTATTTTTTATTATTTTAGTGCCAGACCTGGAGCAGCCACTTGAGGGCCCTAATCTGTTTGCACCTCTGCATGGGTGTCCTTTGCATGAGAGCCTATTTTGATTGTGTTGTAGCAGGACAAGATGCACAATGGGAATTTTGAAAGCTAGCACAATTTAAAGGCAACTGTCAAAACTGTTTCAAAACGTTATTATAATTTTTTTAAGCTATCAAACGAAGGCAAGAAAATGCATTAATACAGTACTTATATTTAAATATTTAATCCCATACATTAAAAAGAAAATTGTATTATTGTGTTATGCAATGATACTAGTGTATACATATTTGTGGATATACAATAATGCAGTGCAATTCAATTGCACTTCAGGATAAACATCGACTTTCTGTTTACCATCTATGGTTGTGCATCATGCTATGATGTCAACGTAAAAGCTCGAAATGCCATTGACAAGATATTGAGAGCTCACGTCTATATTTAGTGCTTGTTTGGGTGGATTAAATACAACAGCATAACTGAGGATTTCAATTGTACAGTACATATGTTCGACTGCTTATCCATCTCTCAGAGTTATGCACAGAACGCTTAAAACCTGGAACAGTTAATTTTGATCCAACAGCTGATCCCATCTTCTTTAATGATGTCTTTGGTTATTTCATCTGGCTTATGAGGTTTTCCTTGTTTGTGCTACAAAGGGCATTGGTGACTTCTTCAAGTGTGACATCTAGAATATCCTCCTTACCTAAAAAAACACATTAGTTTCCCGTGGTGTATACAATTGTTTTACGTATGTAGAAATATTCATAAAGTTAATCCATTGAATGTGAACAGAAATGCAATTAAAGTATGCTTGTGCTTTTATTCCTAAACAACAGGCGAATTATATGCGACTCTTGCGATGCTTATTAACTAAAATATCAAAGATTAACTAACTTATCAACTAAACGTTATCCACCAAACAGCTGCAATGAAATCCGACCACGTATTACATTTGGTTTTGACCTTTTTATATTGTCTTCTTGACCAAGGTCTCTCTTGACAAGGAATTGCCTAGTACCCCGGTCACCCTTGAAAAAGTGATATTTATTCTCAACAGGCCCTCATCTGATTATTAAATTAAGGACGAGGAGCGATGGCGCAGGCGATGAGTACATCGCGCTATGAATCTGGTAACCTGAATGGCAAAGTGGCTTTGAACCCGACCCCCTTCACCAACCCACCGTGAACAACCTGGTGAATTATGGCCAAACAACCCCCATAAGTGAGACAGTGTGATGAGGCCTTCATCAGGCTATGGATTCAATCTAGATTTGAAGTTTTCGTGACTGCAGGGATCCATACTCTTTGGTTCTTTCGGTAAAGTCACGTAGGTAGCAAATAAAATAAATTAAATCACGACGTTTCGATTGTGTTGCAATCGATTGTGTTGCAATCGAAACGTCGTAATTTATTTTATGTTATACCTACGTGATTTTACCGAAAGAACCAAAGAGTATAGCTATGGATTGATAAAGGGCTTATACATCCATGAAAAATATTTCTCGAACCATTCCCGAGATAACTGCTGCAGTGGGAAATCCCTGATGTGTTTTTTGGGTTGTGCCACGTGTTGTTCGGTCTGATGTCCAACGTTTCAGTTCCAGAAGAAGCTCGATGTACATCGTGCCGAACAACACATCGGAGGGCTGTGCGGCACAACCACGCAAAGCCACATCGTGCTGCAGATGTCAGATCGGCACTAGTTAGTTAGTTACTTAATCCTCTCCGTCCCCTATGGGACATAAAGGCCGCGAGTTCAGCACGAGCAGAACTTCATACTCTGCCTTCCAACTTGTCAAGCACCTTCATACATCACCTGAAACCTGGGAATACCAGGTGTAGTGTGTTGCCTTCTGTACGTGGAAGCTGTGAGTTGCCATAGTTTATCGGGCCTCTTTTTAAATACCGTACTGTACTGGATTAAATGCAGATTGCGACTAAAAATACTGCGTGACATGTGGAGTGACCCCCCAGCATATTAGACGCACGGTACTAAGCTACTTTGTTGTGGCGTAGGCTTTAGCAGACTTTTGGACAGCTGTCGAACTCGGTTTAAACATAATAATTAGCAGTATTTGTAATTGCTGTGTTACAATGCTATGCTGTTTCTTTAAACACTAAACTCTACTTCTATTTTACAGAGGTACAGCTCATGTTCACAGTTAGAGCCCAACACACACATGCTGTATCTCAATATGCTGCGCGTTACTGAAAGCAAAAGCTTAATGCAGATTTCTACTGATGCTATTAAGTACGTAGGATTATGTGGTCATGGTTGTGAAAGAGCTTATTTTTGCCATCATTGTATTGGTCGTGCTATTTAGAATTGCAAGGTCGAAGCGTATGGATATGAGGTTATTACAGTACTGTACATACAGTATTTGGGTCGCTGTGTGCAATAAACTTTTCAATGTTAAGCTTATATAAATCAGATATCATAGTTGTCAATGCCCGTTACATTGATCATTTACATTTTAAAATTACAATATATGCGGTCTGATGAGTGAAAGAGTATTTTCCAATTGGGATTGGCGAAAATATGGCGAAACCCCATATAATGTTTTGTTTTGTAAATTTACCTAGCTTTACATCCGCATAAAAGTTGTTAAAAACCCAAAGATGTAATGATTCGCCCCCATTGCTTTGGATTCAGTGGCACGATTCGAGAATGTATTCTTTTTTCATTGTTGTGGTTTATGAAGTGTCGTAGCTGGCCAGGTCATGTGTATCCATTATGGACGTGCAATCTTTATCAAATAAAATAGATCAAATGATACTGCCACCTCATTCGACGCGTGTAATGTTAGCTTGTGTTTCCATTTACACCAACACATGTGTGTATGTTGAACTTCTTTTGCACCATACGTAGCATCAGACCCATACCCTTGACTAAGTCATGTTACCTCATTCATTTAAATATCCCTTTTAATATTAACACAAAACATGAAGGAATACTAAAATGGATACAGTTTCAAAATACTTCCTTTTATTATATATGGTAAATATACATGTACAAATTATGATCCGGGAAACACGTTCGTGTAAAGTTGGTCTTGCAAGCAATCAATGAAGGCCCATTCAGTGTTGTGGCCAGCATGTGACCCTGCATCCGAACAGATTACTAAGGTTAATTTAATCTACGTAATGAGCAATGTGCTTTGCAGATTCCATGTGATGCCTCGGCTTGAGTTTCTTCAACTATGAGACTTTTGTGAGATTGAGAGGGACCGCCAAGGCGAAGGAGCACGAAATCATTGCCAGCAAATGTCAAATAACCAAGGTGCCAAAGAAAGTTTTTTTCTTGGAACGGTTTGCCTCCATGTACAACATTTTGGGTGAAGCAGCTCTGATTGCTCATTGCGTTCCCATACCTATTGGACCATTGAAATTGTATCTTTCAAGGGAGACTGTGGCAGAGGTTATATGAATAACATAGTTTTTTTGATTGTGATGCGATACTTAATAATTGTGATGGTAAAAGAGTTACGTTTTTTTATATCCCTATCTCAGTATTCATTATCAAAATGTGTTGAGGTTAGTTCTGTACTGAAAACATGGCATTGTAAAAATAATCCAACATATTTTGCGATTGTGCTATTGGCTTCATATGATGAAATAAAGAGATGTATCTTCTTTGGTTCTTTCGGCAAAGTCACGTAGAATGAGAATAAAATAATAAATTGATAAAATAAAATAACGCAATAATATTCTCACGTTTCGTTATTTTATTTTATCAATTTATTATTTTATTCTCATTCTACGTGACTTTACCGAAAGAACCAAAGAAGATGAATCCTTGCAGTCACGAAAGCTTTAAATCGAAAGAGATGTATATTGACAACTCTTGCATGAATAGTGCACTCGCCACCCTGTGTCAGATTATAGCCTAATAACATGTTGCTACAGAACCATTTATGTAGTCGCTGCAATACGCTTCTCTATCCACAACAACGGGCAGCAGGGAGGTCCAGTGGTAATGCTTTAGCCTCGCAGCTACAAGCACTTGGGCTCGATTCCCAACTTGAGGTGCCCTTGAAATTGGCGTTTTTGTGCTTTCCCCCTGTTCTGGATGGCTTTCCTCTGGTTTTCTGGTTTCTTCACATGGCTAAAAAAAAACTTACAGCGTAACTGGTATAGAATCAGAATCAGAAAGGGTTTTATTCGCCATGTAAGTTCACACCGACACGGAATTTACTTTGGCAGGATGGTGCATACATTCAACATATAGGAATCTAAAATCTTAAATAAGTTTTAAACAAGTCTTACTATAATAAGGGTTAAAAGTCTAACACCAAGGGGCTGAAGTATATAAAATTAAATAAATATCGAATATAAAATAGCTTTAAGATATAATTTAAAAATAAAAAATACAAATAGGGTAACAGTTAATATCGGCAAGGTGTCGTTATGTAGATCAAATGTTAAAAACAGTGTTAGCCCTTGGCCTTGTTTAACAGGCCAGCAGCAGATGGGAAGAAACTGTTTTTATGGCGTGAGGTTTTGGTCCTGATGGACCGAAGCCTTCTGCCGGAGGGGAGTAGCTGAAACAGAGAGTGTCCAGGGTGGGAGAAATCGGCCATAATCTTCCTCGCTCGCCTCATGGACCTTGTCGTGTGCAGGTCCTCGAGGGTTGGTAGATTGCAGGCAATTACCTTCTCAGCAGTGTGGATGATACGCTGCAGTCTGCTCTTGTCCTTGGCAGTGGCAGCAGCGTACCAGACGGTTATGGAGGAGGTGAGGATGGATTCAATGATCGCTGTATAGAATTGCACCATCATTGTCTTTGGCAGGTTGAATTTCTTCAGCTGCCGTAGAAAGTACATCCTCTGTTGAGCTTTCTTGGTGAGGGAGCTGATGTTCAATTCCCACTTGAGGTCCCGGGAGAGAATAGTGCCCAGGAAGCGGAAGGACTCTACAATTTTGACTGGGGAGTCTAACAGGGTGATGGGGGTGAGTGGTGCTGTATTCTTCCTGAAGTCCACAACCATCTCAACTGTCTTTAGAGCATTTAGCTCTAAGTTGTTCTGGCTACACCAGGTCACCAGATTGTCAGCTTCCCACCTATAGTCAGACTCATCCCCACCAGAGATCAGCCCAATGAGGGTGGTGTCATCCGCAAACTTCAATAGTTTGACGGACAGATGATTGGAGGTGCAGCTGTTGGTATACAGGGAGAAGAGCAGAGGGGAAAGGACGCAGCCCTGAGGAGTTCCGGTGCTGATGGACCTGGAGTCAGAGACTTGTGTTCCCAGCTTAACGCACTGCTTCCTGTCAGACAGGAAGTCTGTGATCCATTTACAGGTGGTGTATGGCACGTTCAGCTGGAAGAGCTTGTCCTGAAGCAGGGCAGGGATGATGGTGTTGAAGGCAGAGCTGAAGTCCACAAACAGGATCCTGGCGTAGGATGCTGGGGCGTCCAGATGCTGTAGGGTGAAGTGGAGGGCCATGTTAACTGCATCGTCCACAGACCTGTTGGCTCTGTAGGCAAACTAAAGGGGGTCCAGGAGAGGGTCTGTGATGGCTTTGAGGTGTGCCAGGACCAGGCGCTCAAAAGACTTCATTACCACAGATGTAAGGGCGACCGGTCTGTAATCATTTAGTCCTGTTGGCCTTAGCTTTTTGGGCACAGGGATGATGGTGGAGGAGTGGAGACAGGCTGGTACATGGCATGTCTCCAGGGAGGTGTTAAAGATGTTGGTGAACACCGGAGACAGCTGGTCAGCGCAGTGCCTGAGGGTGGCTGGAGAGACAGAGTCCGGCCCGGCTGCTTTGCGTGGATTCTGCCTCTTGAAAAGTATATTAACTTCTCCCTCCTGAAAGGAGATAGTCGTCTCTGTAGTATTGGTGGGGGATGGGGCCTCTTGGGTTGGAAGGGGTGGTTCAGGACAGTTCAATTGTCTTTCAAATCTACAGTAGAACTCGTTCAGGTCGTTGGCTAGGCGGGAGTCGTTAGTGGTGTGGGGGGCTCTGGGTTTGTAGTTGGTGATCTGCCTGAGCCCTCTCCAGACAGAAGCAGCGTCGTTTGTAGAGAACTGGTGTTTTAGTCTCTCTGAGTACAGTCGTTTAGCCTCTCTCACCGCTTTGCTAAACCTGTTCTTCGACTCCTTGAATCTGTCTCTATCTCCACTCCTAAACGTTTCCTCCTTCTCCAACCTCAACCATCTGAGCTTTGCTGAGAACCAGGTCTTATTGTTGTTAAAGTTCACCCTGGTACGTGTTGGGATACAGCAGTCCTCACAGAAGCTGATGTAGGACGTCACAGCCTCTGTGAGTTCATCCAGACTATTGGTAGCAGTCGTGAACATATCCCAGTCAGTACAGTCTAAGCACGCCCGCAAATCTTCCACAGCCTCACTGGTCCACTGTTTGGGCCAAACATCCCAATGCTGAAATTTTACCAAACAAATTACTGTACTCAATTGGGATGACATGAAGCAACATTGCCCCTTCTGATAAAATGAATGTGGTAGGACCCTTCCAAAAATGTCTTCAGACTCAGTAAGGCTTTCTTGCATAAACAAGCGTAATGACAATAATAATCACGATAATATAATTATTATATTCCTGCAAAGAATGGGTTTCTATTGTCAACCTATTTTTGTTTCATTTTCAGAGATGAACAAACCGTATTGAGTGAAAAAAAAACATGTTTTATTGGTTTTTGTTGTGCAGTTATTGGTGACCAGTGTGAGATCATCAGCTTATGACAATTGGGAACTCAGTTTAATCGTCAATGGCTGCACAAAATGGAAATGACCATCCTCCATGCACTCGCCACTCCTGCAGCCGAAGCTTGGTGTCCCAGCCCCCAGCGAACCCTCACTCAGTGGGAGATCACTCATTCGACTCTGCTGCCCCCATTGCCCAGAACTTCCTTCCACCAGCAATCTGTGATGTTCATTTCCTGCCCCTCTTCAATTCCAGACTCAAGACGTATTTGTGTTTAATCTATCACCGACTACCTGTTTCTGTACAGAATCCTGAGATGCTGCCACATTCAGGATGCCACAGTAATCCAATTTGCGTAATTGTATTGATTAGAGCATCACCAAGAAATGTGTGTTTTTAATTAAACCTGTAACGATTTGTACTTCTCATAACTCAATGATTTATGAGTCGGGATCAAGACAATAAGAAAAATATATCTATAGTTTTGTTGTTGTTGTTGAGGTGCATTATAACACATCTACTGGCTGCAGGGGTCATGTAAGCTTGTTATTTACAACGTATACGAATCAATAATATTTTTAAAAAATGTCGATAAAATGACGCATTGTTTAACCCGTACTGTTGATGTAAGTGCAGTACATGTACAACATATTATTATTAATAAATAAAAAAACTACAAGTCAATTTTCTCGCAAACTCAATATTTATTTTTAATTAAAACACACATACAGCAGATCACACATACTGCCCGCCGATGTTAGCAGCTATTCTCGACTCTCTGAGCCACATTCACTAACACAGCTTCTCTCTCTCCCCCTGCCACCGATTATCTATGTCCCAAGCCCTCTCTCTCCCTCCTCCGCAGATCCCCCCCTCGTCTATCCCCCCTCGTTAATCTAAATTGTCTTATGGTTGTTGTTGTTTTTGGCTTGCACCACATTGTAATTTTTGCACACAGCGTTTTAATACGTTTTTTTTTGTGTGGAGTATTTGCTGGTTTATTCCAGGATGTTTCTGTTGCACGTCGTCGCTTTGGGATGTTCTGTGTTCAAATTGTGTTTGTTGCGGTTGCACCCGACTTAAGAGCCGCATGGCTCACAGGGCTCTACCTAATACATGAAACTTGTCTCACGCTCCCCCCCCCATTTCTTATCTATGCCCCACCCCCTCTCTATCCTCCTGCCTCCGATCTCCCCTTTGTCGCACGCGCAGCAGTCGTTTTAGTTACGCCCATTTCTACCCTTTAGAAGCAGCCTGCATCAGCAGCTTTCCTCCTACCTTATATAACCTCTTGTTGCAGCAGCTCTTTCTCCTTCGTCAGCATTTCCCCTGCTGTGTTGGTCTCACCTGATGACGGCTGCTTGTGTTGCGATCGAAACGTCGTGATCTATTATTTTCTACCTATGTGACTTTGCCGAAAAAAACAAAGAGTATACAGTAGTTGCTGGACGGTTGAATTACTTTCAATAATATTTTCCCCCACAGCTACTGTAGGTGCATTATAGTGAAACTAAACACCTTTGCAAAAGATTTGGAGCAGAAACAAGTGGGCTTGAGCAGGACACATCACCTCAAAGAGATGATGGCTGATGGTCGAGACAAACGAGAGGGTGGGAACGAGACGGGGGAACATGCCCAATTGTACGTCCACCCTAGAGATGGAGCGATGAAATCAACTCACGTGCAAGTGTTAGATGGATGGAGCATTGCAATACTATGAGCAATGGTGCAAGCTTGGGTGAGCTTCATCCAGCAGTAGATAAATCATGGCTGGTGATAATAATCGCTTAAACTAAATATCCTGGTTGGCTTTATTTTGATATCAACAATTTATCCATAAACCAGTGATGAAAGTGGAGTCCCAAAATGTTTTTATTTTAAAAGTTGAGGCTTCACATAGATATTTGTCGTCGATGGTAACGTGTGAATGTTCAGTTAAAAGGAAATTCGGGATGATTAGATTTAATAGAAAAAATGTGTTTCTAGTGTTTAAAGTTCTCAATTCTTAAGTCATTAGTTGCCGTGACTGCCATTGATTTTGCTGGATATAAATGAATGAATTACCCAACATGCACCAATAATTAATTTAGGTTTGATGAGCAAGCCAAAATGTATCTTATGGATGGAATTTCACATCGACGGGCCAAATTAATTGCACAGTTTCATCAGGGTCAGCCATTAACTGCTATCTATGTCTAGCCACAGACTTTTTGATAACCCTCTGATTTTGTAAAATCAATCCTACATCACAAGCAGCATCAAAGGGAGCAGAAGCTTCCAGGCAAAAGTCCTAATGCTGCAGATTTAATGAAAATACGATTAAATATAATGGGAGATTCGTGTTTTACTGTCACCCTTTTATGCCATATCATTTTACAGATGCAGCATATTTAGTGCAAAGTGGCAGCTGGTGGGTCACGTTTTTAGTGGGGTGATGCCAGTGCCGCGGTGGCCAAGGGGTGACAATCCCCATCCAAATGACCTTCGGACGGTGGCTTGTTAATGGCCAGGGGTGTAAATATTGGCACACTTTCTGCTTAATTTTCTTCAAAGGGTGGCACTTTGTGGGAGTGCTTTAAATTCGGCCAATGAGATTCTGAAATGTGCATCTCACTGGGGCAGACAAACCAAGCACTTCATACTTAAAAAAACATTAGTTTGATTCAATTTTAATCAATGTGCAAAACCCGTAAGCAATGGTTTAAATTACCCACGAGCTTTAACTATATTAAAACGTTTAAATGGTTTCACAACTGTTTTAATGTTTTATTTTAAAACATATAGGTTATTTCTAGGTGGCTTGCTACCCCCAAAATTGCATACACACCAGCTGCCACTGCAGTGCAATGAAGTCACACTTTTTTATCGTAAGAAATACGCTCACAGCATCATACAAAGTCACTTGTGTGTGTATATAATTACTGCAGTTACCTTTAAATACATTTTAGGCACTCTGTGAAGAGTGCTGTAAAACGAAAAAACAAAGAGACAACTATGTGTGCTTCATATTTTTTACTTTATCCTTTTTGATTCGTTTCCAAGGGCGATGCGGTTGAACACACTCACGAGATATTAACAAAATTCTCATCCACAGAAGCCCAACATTAGCCCCAAGCAGAAGAGGTGACCAACATTACTTCTTTGGTGGCTCATACTGAATCAGACGCATGATCTCATCCTTGTCCTTGAGGCCCTGCACAAATTCACCTTCTGTCAGCTTATCTGTAGTCACACAGGATGAAAATAAAGTACATGCAGTGAAATTAGGCAGCTATTTTGTTTTAAGTTATCCATGTTACACGTCATGTTTTGCTGTTCACTTTTATTTATTTGTTTTAGGGAGGAGTGCAAAACATTTCCCATAAAGGTATGATGTCAGAACACAGAGAAAACAAAAACGGCACACCTTACCGCATTACCGCGTGATTGTATGGGTTGAATAGGGTACTGAGTGAGATGATTGTATAAAACAGATAGGACACAGGGTGGACTTACCAATATAAACAGGGTAACGGGTGGAATGATTGTAAATTGCAGAGTACAAGATGTGTTGATGAATTACTACCTTTGTCAGTTTTCCCAAAATGTTTCCAGATTTTGTCGGCGCGCTTCTCAGGTGTGTTTTCATCATCCTTCAACAAATGCACTTCTTCGGGAGGAATCATCTTGAAGATCGCCTGCAAATGTCATCAGCAATGGCACTTTTCACCAAAGACGCAGGAGACGCGAGCGAGAAATCTGTGTTGAATGAACCGCGTCCAATATGACACAATGGTTATTACTCATCAAGACCCCCCCGGCAAGGCCGGGAACATTAATATATGTTTCACTGCCCCTTGGTAAACCTAGTTAAGGTGAGATAACTGTATTTTTTTTTAACAACGTATTTCAAAGAGAAATAAAAACATTCACAATTATTGAGCCATTTTGATAGTCGATAATCCATGGACGTCCTGTATCGTCGCAGGACGCCCATTAAATAGAACTGCTCATTGGGCCTTCCTGTTGAATTAAATCAATTAATGATACCTACATTGACCATGGAATTTTAACAAAGCATGACATTTAAATTCAGGTCCCAGCATCTCACTTCAAATAAATTCTATATTTACTCAAATATTGAATTCGTTAAAAAAAATACTTACTATTTTGGATGAAAAGCTGGACCATTGATTTTCTTTTTTACTTTTAAGTTCGGTTAGTATGTTGCGAGTGCCCAATAATCAAATGTATCTGAATACAATTCTCATTGAATTACAAGCTTTAGTAACATCATTCATCTATAGTTTGCAAAAAATATATTTTCCCTGTTAGAATGTTTGTATTGTGTAATCTAAAACATTATATAAAGCTCCACCCGCCATCATTCTGGGACTGATTAAGATGAATACAACTTTGTGAGAAATCAGAAATTGTTGAAAAACCTGATTCCGGTCATGTAAATATGGCATTGACACCACTGGCTCTGCTTCACCAATGTAGTATCACAACAAATATTGGGTTTAAGTTTGACGATTTTGGCAACAATAAAATAAAACGATAAAACTATTTTTTATTTTACTTGGTAAGGCCCACTGTGCTATATAGCTCTCTTTCAGAAGTGACCTGGCCACAAATGATAGCTCAACGAAGTGGCTTATCACGTGGAAATTTACAGCAGCGACTAAATACCCTAAACGCATGTTTCTAAATGTGGAGGAAATAAATGGAGGACTTGAAGAAAAATCCATACGAACACAGGGAGAACATACAATCTCCTAATATACAGGCGTCATGGTCGGGATGGAACCCAAGACCTCCTGTATACCAGGCGAGGTAGTTAACATCTCTCCACCGTGGCGCCATACTCAAGAACGCACACCGAGCTCGATTATCACTTTACCTTGACAATCTCCAGGATCTCAGACTTGTTGATGGTGCCATTGCCATCGACGTCGTAGAGGGAAAAGGCCCACTCGAGCTTGAGCTGCGTCTTGCCGGACGACGTGAGGTGCAGCGCAATGATGTACTCCTTGAAGTCGAGCGTGCCGTCGCTGTTCTTGTCGAAGGAGCGGAACACGTGCTGGGCGTACACCTTGGGGTCGGCGTTCGGGAAGAAGCGCGCGTAGATCTTCTCGAAGCGCTCTCGCGAGATGCGTCCGTCGGGGCAGTCCCGCATGAAGGAGCTGTACCACTCGGTGAGCTCGTCCTCCGAGAATTTGGTGTTTAGCTTGATGTCCTCCAAGATCTCGCGCGACAGGGCGGTGCTCTTGGTGTTCCCCATGGCTCTCAGGCTGTGCTTGTGCCTCGATGCCAGCAGACACCACCTGCAGCGCCCGTATGATGACTCTACTGACCCCTCCTGTTTACTTCTATGCTGATATAATCTTTCCAAATTTAGCCCTTAATGGTATTACAGAAAGGAAGCGGATTGTCCCGAAGATTAGTTTGGCAGTCTCGCCTGTTTAATGTCAAATAAGTGTATTGGTTAAGAAGCCAAGCTTTCTGACGCAGTGGACGACCGTCGAAAACAACTTGCATTCTCACCGTGTTTTTAAAGCACCTTTCACATGAAATATATTAGACAAACGATATGATGAGGCTGCATTACCAGTGGTGCGCAAACACCACAGTTGGCTAATTTCGCGCCACGTTTTAGTCAATATAGATTTTCACGATTGGCTATGTACGGTGCGAAAAGAAGGTACAGCATACATACAAACATTCAACACATTTGTCAAATAACACTGCCAGATGTGCTACGAAGGACCATTACCGAAACGTTACCTATGACTTACTAAGACATTGTTATTGACGAATGTGAGGGTTTTTTTTCTGTCCGATATGCATCTTTGTGTTAGGGGAGCCATGGCACAGTGGTTCGCACACTGCACTTGGAAACCAGTGACCTATAATTACGTGGGTGCTTGAACGAGTAAGCCACGGTGGGGGCCTGGTGGCGCAGTGGTTAGTAGCGCACCACAATATGAACCAAATACTGTCGAGAGAGACCCTATATACAATATTTGGCCAGTTTTTTTCACCAAGTGCAACCTGCTGATCAACTATATTTTTGGTGTACTCATTTATTCTAGATTTGACGTTTTCGTGACTGCAATGATCCATACTCCTTGGTTCTTTCAGGAAAGTCACGTAGGTAAAAATAAAGTTAATCAAATCACGACGTTTCGGAGGCACCACACGCTTCCGTCATCAGGTGGCAACAGTCACAGCTCCCCCCCCCCCCTTCTTCCCCTATATAATCTCATGTCACAAATAGCTCTCTCTACTCACCACAATAATTTTACTGTGACTGTTGCCACCTGATGACGGAAGCTTCTTGTGTTGCCTCCGAAACGTCGTGATTTGGTGTACTCATTTATATTACTGTGTAGATAGACATGGGGAGATTTAAGAAACTTGCCCATTTGAAGTGCCGTTTCTGGAGAACCAATGGGCAACCTTTTGGCATTGCTTTGTATACAAATGAAAATAGACAGAATACATTGCTTTTGAGCAGAGAATACAAACGTATAATGTAGCTACGTTATCCATATTTAACAATCCAACCACAGTAAGCCTGCCACCCCCGCCTCGGGCAGCGCTCACCACAGAGGGAAGGTACTGATCCGAGGCTGGCGAGGTCCTCGGTGTCATGCTGCCATTTGTGGCAAGCTAAAGGCGTGGGTTTGTGGGCTGGTGAGGGAGAAGAAAATGTTGGCTGGAGTTTACTCTGGAGCTCCTGTGGGTGCTATTGTTTTGTGTGGGTGTGGAAATTATTTCACAGATACCAACAACTCGTACAACACAGCATAATAATTATTTAGTAAGGTCGGTATTTGTGGCATTCATATCACAATACTATGACGAAAGCATTGTTTCACAGACATAGTTTAAAATATTTTCACATTAAGGGGTGATTTTACAGTGTGTAATCCAAATTGAGTCATTTGTAGGATTCGTTTTTCAAATTTGGACTGTGATGTCGACATACAATGGCCTCCTCTCTTCAAAATTAATTACAGCATCTTTAACGTCCACTGTAAAGCAAATGGCACATATCTTTGCGATTAATACTACACCAAGCGAAGTGCAGTGAACGTGCTATCGCTGGGCAATGTCACTGTTCCAAAGACAGCATAAATAAATATAATAGCAGCTTAGAAGAGTAGAGCAAAATATCCTCGAGAAGGACTCTGAAGAGCTCTAGCGTAGGCCCTTCTGCCAGCAGTGGCATGAGCAAGCATTTTCAGGGCTGCACCATTACCTTTTTCACGGAGGCATAAGAGGATCCAGACTTATCAGGAACGCAAGGCCTGGACTTGTGCACAAAGAGGTGATCAGAGAGCGGCTTTGATTGCCTAATCAGTGTGTACACTGTTCACCTTTTGTCAGGAGTCATTTCCAAGCACTGCTGCGGCCGTCAGAAGCAGGCACATCAACGAGTTCCCTTCCCTGGCAAACGCCTGCGTAACTTCACATCACGAAAAAGGCATCACCTGACTAGTTGTCATATTTGACCAATTTCTAGTGTTGTGTTTTTTTCTTTCTTATCAATCATGAAATAGGACTTAGAATTGTGAACGTCAAGTTAACAAGTACAAAAGGAGGGTTTGTTGGCATGATGACTGGGAAATGAGGTGGCATGAAGGCAAGTGTACATTGTGTAGCTGAGGCAGAGGGCATGCAAGGTGTTACAAGGGATACTATTGCATAGGCAACTTACTGTGGGGTAAGCAAACCGAACAAATGTATAGGAACTCAAGAGTGGAAGCCCTATGGAGAGACTGGCCACCACCATAGGAAAGTTAATTTTTTAAATCAGAGGCCCAGGACTGCCAATGGAAAAGAGCACCATCGCACACTCGTTTGAGCATGGCAACACTTTGATATTTGACTTGATTTAATGTTTATGGGCAAATGTTGGATATCACTACAAAGCACATGATTTAGGAGTTAATGTTTATTGCAGGTTTCTGTTGCCATTCCAAGAGTGAGGCCAGAGGGGTATATGTTTACAAAGACTTGAAAATTATACAATTAAGTTTTGTAAGCATCTAACTACACAATTGCATGGCAGCCTGCGTTACATCGATGCTTTTGCTAAAAAGCAACGTTTACATATTTAGTGTAAATAACTTTTTTGTAAAGTTTTCTGACCATAATTAGTGTGTGTTCATGCAAACTCAACTTGGAGAAAGGTGCAGTACTGTGTTTCTGTGCTGTGCTGAAACTAGCCAGGCCTGCCCATCTGCACCACGTTAGTGATTCTCACCACAAATATGACTAAACCTACGTGATATCTGAAAGCCACTTTTATCTCCATATGTGAACCTTAATGCCCTCCCACCATTTACAATGCAGCACTCAAGTGTTTTTTTGCCTATCTTCCACCCTGAAATATATCCTTGCTGCTGTGAACAGTGCAATAGAAACATTTCATCTTGGGAGATTTACAAACTGAACAGCAGTCTACCTTTTACGGTATATGTAGCGGCCTTACCCTGAGTGCTTTGGTTTCCTCCCACGTGTATGTATTTATGTTAAACTTCTTTCGCATGCCGAAATGCTCATGGAATTGGCAAAACAACCAATGCGTATCCCTCCTGAGTCTTGGGACTCAATCAGATCTTCTTGGGGAAATAAAGTGAAATATGATCACTTTATTGGATGCAGGGATGGTGTAGTGATTATGCTCATTGCACTATGAACCTGACGGAGTCAATTCCTGTGCCCCCCCCCCCCCCCCCCACAATAGCCTAATTATTTATATATATTTTCACATTTGCACTGCAAGAATAATCTAATTCAATTTAGGATGCAGTACTGTCTGCTTTGTGACTTAAAGCTCTCGTGACTGCAGGAATTCATATTATTTGGGTCTTTCGGTAAAGTCACGTAGATAGGTTCAAAGAAAATAACAAAAACTACGACGTTTCGATCGCAACACAAGCGGTCGTATTTTTTGTTATTCTTTTTTAACCTATCGACGTGACTTTACCGAAAGACCCAAAGAATATGTCTGCTTTGTATTTTATTTCTAACCACTAGCATGTGTCGTGACTGACTCAGAGACACTGCGAGTAGGAGGCACTCTGTTTATTAAAACGGCCTTGACAGTTCACACTTAGCAACTACGGTTCCCAGTCAGGACAGCTGGCAGACTGCCTGACTCACGACGCCGAGATGGTGAAGACGGAGACGACGGTGACCCCACTCCACACGACAGCCCCGAGGTCCCCTGCCGGAGCCCCTCTTATACTGCCAGCGTGGCCTGGCTCCGCCCCCGGCCACGCCCCCCTTCTGGAACCTACCAGCGGGTTCTCGATCTGCCCCTTCTGTAACCTTTCCCCTACATTCCCTCTGTCTGGTCTATCACGTGACCTGCTGTCAGTCAGGGCTGTTGTAGCTGCAGATGCCTTCCCTACCAGCAACCAGCGCTTTGCTGCTAAGTGACCGATTCTATGTCACTACACTTGTATCAGGAACAAACTCGACTTATCATACCTTCAGCGTTGATGAGAACAGTTGGCTCAAAGTCAACAGGGGCTGAACTGACCTCTGCCATGGATATGTGGCGTTTTTACTCCTGGTTTAGGGCTGACAAAGATGATAAACACTGCTCCATTTAAACATGAAGATATTTTGACTAGTCATTTTAGGTATGACCAAAATAAATTGTGGAACTCGATGGGTTGTTATGCATCTATCACGACTAATTAGGTTGCACAAGAAGGGTTGCTACGACCTTTCCACCACGCATTCTAACATAATAACATAACGAAGAAGCGTCAACCGATAGAGGGGACACAAGTCCTAGAGGGCATCCACTGAGAATATAGAGCAATTAATTTAGCTTATGTCCAGGCATTAGATGGATTGTTGTATTGAAGGGTCGTGGCATTTGTGATGGCTTTGGGAGGCCTGTATATATCAATAAATATATCATGGTTGTGATGATCGAGGGAACTTAATACTGAATGCAAATCTTTTGATGTCACACGTAAACAGCAGGTTAACGCTACCATGGGCCTCAGATAAAAGGGAACAGACGGCATTGTTTACACACACTGGACTGACTCTGGCACTCTGCTTGCTCGTATACGCTCCAGCAGTATAGCCACGTGTTGGTGATTAGAAGCGGAATGCCTTTGCAGGTACATCTCATTGATGTGGCGCGGAATGTTCTACGGCCCCGAACTCAGAAGCACGAAGCAACCTTTGATGAGCATATTACGCCATCGCGTGGCTGAATATAAACACTACAGCATACATAGTGCAAGTCACATGCAACCGCATCTCCAGACGTATCACGAAAAGAAAACATTTGATCTATATGCATCGCACACCTGCTTATTTTGACAGACCAATTCAGATCTTATTGGTCACCCCGTGCCTCTATAAACATCAACGTTAATCCTACAAAGTCCCATCACAAGGGAGAAACACAATTTTTGTTGCCCGTATTGAAACGGCTGTACGCCGTATGGACCTGAAAACGCATGAATACGGGTAAACCGTATGGGTTAACAGCTATGGGATCTTAAGTCTTGTACAATGGCACAGTCTCAATTGCACGAAGCTCAAGTGGATGAGAATTCCAGACAATGGGAGCCGAAGCCGACAAGGAGCGATCACCCATGAAACAAAGGATGACTGGGCTTTGTAAGGAGGAGGAGGCCCTTATATTGCTGGAGCGGAGACGTGCCGAAGTGAAAAGCGAGATGACAAGGATAGGCATGGCCAAAGGCCGTGAATCTTAAAAAAAACAATTACAATCTTTAAATGTATCCGATACTTTACGGGAAGCCAGTGGAAGAGATTTTAGTGCTGGAGCGGTGTTGCTCAAGTTTCCGTGTACGGGTGAAGAACCTTGCATGAAATTGCACCACATGCGTAGAAACGGCTCGACTGCATACAATTTAATATACAGTTATGGTGAATGTGTATAAACATCCACAAGAGTTGTACGAGATGTTAACGCCCTCGCCTGCGATGCAGGTGGTCGTGGGTTCGATCACGACCCTGACTGCTTGCTGTACATTCGGAGTTTGCGGTGTCGCTCTCTCTCTCTCCCCTGTCTCGTGGATTTCTCTCCGGGTCCTCTTTGGGGTTTCCCCCTCCACATTTAGAATCATCACGCGTTAGGGGCCGTCCATAAATGACGTCAAGCACCTAGGGGGGGTCAGACATTTGTGACGATGTGTGACGAGGGGAGGGGGGGTTGAGAAATGTGACGTCGCATCAAAATGCGCAACCTTAAATAAATATAGGCAACACGTTCTACTTAAATTTTTATTTAAAGCTTTCGTGACTGCAGGGATTCATGTTCTTGGTTCTTTCGGTAAAGTCACGTAGAAGATAATTTTATTCTTTTATATTTTTATTATTTTATTGTTTCCCTTCTACGTGACTTTACCGAAAGAACCAAGAATACGTTCTACTTCATTAAATAGACTTTTTAATAAATGTTTTCTCCTACAACATCAGAGTGCAGCGGCACATTAAATACGCACTACAATGACAATAGTTTAAAGCGATTTGAAGCAAGTTTTATATTTTTTGGGGAGGGGGGGGGGAGCAGAGCTTTGTGACGTCATATTTGAGGGGGGGTCTGACTTTTTGTGACGCCGTGTGACTTGAGGGGGGGGGGGTCAAAAATCGTCCACAATCGCGTGACGTCATTTATGGACGGCCCCTTAAGAGTATTTGGCTGCTTTGTAAAAAAACTAAATTTCGCACGATAAGCCACTTCGTTGAGCTAGCATGTGTGGCCCGGTCGCTTCTGAAAAAGATCTATAACGTATAGCTCCGCGGTGTCTTAAAACCCTGGTAAAAATATATTTTATAAAATAGAAACAAAATCGTATTTTGATCATTGGTATTTTACCCTTTTATCTGGCAACAAAACTGACGCCTTTTTTTTACAAGGAGTCATGTTTACATTGACCACAATACCTGCGGTCGGAACGCAAACAAAAAATAACAACTCTGATAATGTATGTGGCACTGTCCTTGAAATTGATTGGTCCACACCCGAGGCAGCTTTCTTTAGAGCCTCGTCTCACATGGTGTTGGACCAGAAGACGCCAAAAGGCGCACAACTCAAAGGCAATGCACCATCAGAGTATGAGAGATCGGGGTAAGCATTTACACCATTGGAAACCTCATTTGCTAGTAACAAAATATGATAATTGGTATTTTACCCTTTTATCTGGCAACAAAACTGACACCTTTTTTTTCCAAGGAGTCATATTTACATTGACCACAATACCTGCGGTCGGAACGCAAACAAAAAACAACTGATAATGTATTTTCTCCACTTTCCGCGACTTGGTCAGCAGAGGGCGTGAGAATGTCCTCAGTTTCTGCGTGAGACCAAGGGAGGCTGCCGTGGTGGTGCAATGTGGTTCTGTAATGTACAGGATGTTGAACTTCTTTCGCACCGTACGTAGCCAAACCGTGCTTAATCGGAGGCGCCGGTTCGATTTAGATCTCCAGGCGCGGTGAGTTGAACGACTGTAATACTGTACGTAATGGAAGTACAAATACGTTTTAACTTCTTTCGCACCGTACGTAGGTAGCCCAACCGTGCTCATCATCCCATACCTCATCAGTGCCTCCCTTATTACAGACCAACTCAAACCTCATTGGTTGCCCCGTGCCCTTTATAAATCTCAACATTCATCCTAGAAAGGTCCCATCACAAGGGATAAACACAAACAAATAGACAAAACACGGTTGTTTTTTGCCCGTATTGAAACGGCTGTACGCCGTAGGGACGTGAAAACTCAATTTGCCTGTGCAATACGGGTTAAACCGTATGGGTTGACACAGTGTGTCATCCAGCTGTGGATTGCATTCCTCACAAAACAATCTCCCTCCGCCCCCACCCGACGCCGGAATCGGTTACCGGTTTCAAACGTTTCCGAACCGGTAACCGATTTGGCGAACCGTTGCACAGGTTTTTAACGAACGCCCCCCTCCCCCCCCCAAAAATTATTATTCCTGGAGGCGTGAGTCAACCTTTGAAGCCCATCCGCAATATAATATTTTTTTTGGGTTAGATCGCGTAAATATGTGTCATTAAACCTGCCGCTACCACCCGACACAGCCAATTTAGTAAGGTTGCTCACGTAAACAGAACGTGGCCAATTCGTTACAAGTACAGCATTACACCGGTGTGCTGGAGAGCAAATCCACAACATTTACAATCTTGAGTACGATGTTTCGCCAGTAATTACAACTAGCATCATTATGGGGGACAGCCAGATTTGTGGAGAAATCCTCCAACTGTCCGCCTGATGATGCTCGTTGTAATTACTACCGAAACGTAAAATATTGTGGATTTGCTCTCCAACACACCGGTGTAATGCTGTACTAGTAACTAAACGTCGTACTCAGATTGTAAATGTTGTGGATTTGCTCTCCAACACACCGGTGTAATGCTGTACTAGTAACTAAACGTCGTACTCAGATTGTAAATGTTGTGGATTTGCTCTCCAACACACCGGTGTGATGCTGTACTAGTAACTAAACGTCGTACTCAGATTGTAAATGTTGTGGATTTGCTGTCCAACACACCGGTGTAATGCTGTACTAGTAACTAAACGTCGTACTCAGATTGTAAATGTTGTGGATTTGCTCTCCAACACACCGGTGTAATGCTGTACTAGTAACGAAACGTCGTACTCAGATTGTAAATGTTGTGGTTTTGCTCTCCAACACACCGATGCTGCAGTGCTGTTACAAGTAACGCATTTGCACGCTCTTGTTTACGTGACAACACCTTACTAAATCGGCTGTGTCGGGTGGTGGCGGGTTTAACGACACACATTTATATTTACGCGATCTAACCCCCCCCCCACCCCCTATAGTTCAGGAGTCGTGACACTGGACACGAAATCCTCCACACGGCCACGTGTTTAATTTTGAATCTCAAGAAATCGCGCCCAGGTGCGCGTGACGTCACGCGGCGCCGCGTACGCACGCGTGACGTCACGCGGCGCCACGCACGCGTGACGTCACGCGGTGTCTTCCACGTCGCTCAGCTGGGGTTGTTCCGAAGCCCCGCGCCGTTGAGACTGGCCGCTGTCAAACTTTTAACAACAACAACGCGCAAAGGGATACAAAAAAAGCCACTGAGCAGGTAAATAAGACGCGTCGCTTCTCTGTGCACCGTGCGTGCTGCGTTGCGTGTGTTTCAACAAAGGAAGGCGCTCGCGGAGCTGCGTGAAGGGGTCGGGCGGTTGGGGCCCTCTGTTGTCTTCGGAGCCTCGGTCTCGCCTGGATGGACTGCCCCGGCGGTGTGGGGCCTCGCGACTCCACATCGGCGGGGGACAGGCACTCAGTGCGGCGCCGGCGGTGTCCGCGAATCCAGGCAGCTCGGCAGCTTGCCGCGCGTTGTTGCCCCCGAGAAAGCTGGCGCCTAAAGCATGACATCAAACCGCAGCGTGCCAATAGACCTAATTGTGCGTCATATCTCGGAAGCTAAGCTGGTTTATTATAATTATAGCACGGTTGGTATTTTGATGGGAGACTGGGAAATCCAGGTGTCGTTGGCTTGGACCGCGAAATGGCCAGGAGAAGATGGCAATGCAGCGGTGGATTCTTGATTCTACGCGGAGTTGTGAAGGTGGTTTTTTTTTCTTCCGAACTTGCCCCGAATTTCTTTCTTGTCAAGTCAAACGCGTGTGAGGAATTGGCCAAACATCCCCATTGAAAGACACTCGTGAAAAAGTATTGAGACCGAGAAGACGTGAATAAATATTCTACTATAAAGTTCATTGTTGATGTTTAGGAATGGAATAAAGCAGTGTTCTTCAATGCAAGGCCCGCGGGTCACTGTCGGCACCTGGTGGCCTTGAGTGCTGTCAAACCAAACGGGTTCAAATATTATGGCGGCCAACACTCTAATGTCTTTTATTTTGGTGATTTCGAAAACTTTTTTTTGTTTTGGCCATGTTTTTGTTTATTGTAGTACGGAGTTAGACTGATGGCCTTAATCTTAGTTGTCTTGTGGTTGTTGTTATTTGACTTGCATCCCACTGGAATTTTTGCACACAGCGTTGGTGTACGGTGCTATTTCAGGAATATTTTGATGTTTTTTTTCCTGGATTTTCTGTTTGCACAGTCACATAGTCACTTTAATATGTTTTTGTTTGTTGCGGTTACACCCGATTCAAGAGCCGAATGGCTCACAGGGCTATTCCAAATAAATGAACTATGTCTCATCGGCGAAAGTGGCCTCCCTATGAAAATTAGTGAAGAACACTGGATTAAATTAAATATGTATTTGTACTGTCTACCATCGCTTGGCAGTACCGTCATTGATAATATAATAATTGGAAGTGTCGTCTTCCCTTGCCTCTTTGTACTGTTTATACTGAATTGTCTCGACTTTTAAGCCCCGTCCTTTGGGCGAAGTTATTAATATTACAGAATACTGTAAATATTGATATATGTTTGAAGGTGTGTTTGCCACTCTAATCGTTAAAGAAGACTCGTTCATGTCACATTCAAAAGAAGGTATTACACTGTAAAGTGCAAATTCCAACTGTAAACCTCTGCCCTTTTTGCACTCAAGAATATGCGATGTGTGAAATATTGATTTGCCTTTTATATATTCTTTCTGTTAAACCCTGTGAATTAAAGCTTTTAGTTGCATTTTTAATATATGGTCATTCATAAATTTGTGAATGCATTCATTTTTTTTCAGAAATAAAATTTCAAACCCAAGTGCCAAAGTAAATATTCACCTAAAAGACACATTCCAATGCAGTTTCTACCATGAAGACATACTTTTGTTGTGGATACTTTACAAAGAAATGTAGTGATAAATAGAATAGTCCACACATTCTTGTTCCTTCACAAGTGAACCAAAACGCAATTGCATTGCTATATTTACAAGCCAGGATCGTGTACTACATTCATCGTTTTGCCTCGGTGCCAGTGAAAATGTTACCACCATCGCAGAGCTCGTACGCTGGACCAGTCATGTGATTCTCCATCCTTGGAAGTGGGAAGAAAGCAAACGTGAAAAGCAGTGTGCTTGCGAAAATGGATTTTTCCAAGTTTCTGGAGGAGGACTTTGATGTGAAGGACTGGGTGAATGGGGCCTTCAAGGCTGCACAGAAGGAGGCTCCTGGCAAGGTGGACGGTCATGCGTCCACACTTGTCATGAAGTTACAGCTCTTTATACAGGAGGTCAACAATTCTATTGAAGGTATTTGTTGCTTGCTTAAGTCCGAGTGTACGTTTTACAAACCCTTTAAGTGCATGCATATATTTCGATTTAAAGCTTTCGTGACTGCAAGGATTCATCTTCTTTGGTTCTTTCGGTAAAGTCACGTAGAATGAGAATAAAATAATAAAATAAAATAACACAATTAAATTAAATTCTCACGACGTTTCTGTTCTTTCACCTGAAGAAGGCTGCTTGTGTTGTGGCCGAAACTTCGTGAGAATTTAATTTTATTGTGTTATTTTATTATTTTATTCTCATTCTACGTGACTTTACCGAAAGAACCAAAGAAGATGCATGGCATATACTATGGAACCTTTGCATTAGTAACAGTAAGAATCAGAGGTTGATGTGTTCAAATCCCACTGAAGTGTTTGACCTGGCCCATCATCCCTGTTTGGTCGGAAAATAAGTACCACTTCATGGGAAGTCAACGTTTTGTTATGGAGATGGCTTGGACTCACCATATGTGGAATTTGCATCACTTGCTTAGGACTAACAGAGATGAGAATCATCCATTCAGTATTGATATACATTTTAACTTAGAAATTAAGTTGAATAGAATTTGTTTTGAACTGCAGTGTTAGATAAAAAAGTGCAATATAAGTGTGATTTGTTATTAATAGTATGATGCATTGAGCTACTGTCTTGGATTATCTATTACCCTATAGAAAACAATAATGGTACTCTAAAGACGACACGACACTTAAATCATTCATTATTGTTTTGTGACTGTGAAATTATAGCTATCTTACTTTTATTCCTACGCAATGTGTTCGTTTCCATTTTATCTCCATAAAAAATGGTCGTAATGATGCTTCCATTAAAAGTTGCATTGTGAATGGTGTACTTCTGTTGCAGACATCAGTCAGCAGGCCCTACAAAACCTTCCGCGTGTGCTCAAGGATGTGGAGGCCGTGCGGCAGGAGGCCACATTTCTGAAGGAGCAGATGGCTTTGGTGAAAGAGGATATCCGCAAAGTGGAGCAGGACACGGCTCAGTCCATGCAGGTCTAACCATGCCTCTCTTCTACCGTTACGTGTCATACATAGTCATAAACCATATTCAATCCAGTGCTAGATGAAAGCCTGTCCCACCCATCGCCATTGATCATGGACCTGCAACGCAACAATACAGCTATCACCTGCATATTAACTGTATTCAGCGCTCCATCTCCGTGGTGGGTATCTCTGGCAAAAGTTATCTCCTTTGGCTGCCGCTCCGTCCTTGGTCTCAACCAGCAGCCGTCATCTGTTTTAGCAGCGTGTCCTACCAAAATTAATCGACTTTCATTCACAGTCATTATACTGCTTCTAACTTGTGTATGTTTTTTTATTGACTGTAATTATGAAATGTAAAGTACTCATGTGTGTTTGTGCTTGTCAAGGTTCTCGTGGAGATTGACAAGGTGAAGTCACGGATGCAAGCTGCGGCAGAGGCCCTGCAGGAGGCTGACAAGTGGACCACACTGAGTGCCGAGATCGAGGACGTTTATAAAACGCAGGTACGCTCTTCAGGTTGTAATTATGCCTCGCGTTTGTGTGAGTTATGCCACATTGGTATCAGAACGTTGCTGTGGTTGTCCTAGGAGTAGACTGGTTCTTGACATGGAAATACAAATGCAATACAGTTTGAATGTATATTATAGCATCGGAATACGACTGCATCTCAGCATGGTGTACAGAAACCATGAACCTATTTATTTTTAGAGAGAGACAACCAAAGGCAGAAGCAAAAGGAAAATCTTGAGCCTGGACATTAAGAGGGATAGGGAGTCAATGGCACAGATTGCTGGGGGAAATGGATTCTAGACTATAGGGGCAGTAGAGGATAGATTTGTGACCTCGCATGTCAAAGGTTGACTTGGGGCTTTGAAAGAAGGCTTTGATTGCTGGAGCGGAGGCTGCGTGGGAGCACAGTGAGATGCGAGTGGAGAGGTTGCACAGAGCATGGGGGTGGAATAGAGTGAGTGGAGAAAAGAGAGGCTGGAGAATTTTGAATTTCTCCTACTGGCTCAGGGACCGCCAGCAGAGATGATCAACACTCAGCACACGTTTGAGTGGGAAGACAATTTGACTGGCTTTATTGTATAATAACACTTCACAAAATGTTTTAAAGCTCTCCTTTCAGACTATCACGGTCTGTTGGGTTTAATGAGATGTCATTACTCGAGTGTCCTGCGATAGGTCGACGAGTTTGGTGAGTTGTATTTTCCGTGTGTTATTTGCGTTTGATTTTCTTTTGGACTATGCAGGATGTACAATTGATTGCCGGGAAGCTGACAGGCTTGCAGAGTAGCCTGGCCATGCTCGTGGACACCCCCAACTACTCGGAGAAGTGTGTGCACCTGGAGTCTCTCAAAAATCGCCTGGAAGCGCTGGCCAGCCCACATATTGTAACCGCCTTCACTTCTCAGTCTGTAGGTAAGTTTCATAGGCAGTGGATACAAGCAAATGCTGCTTTATGAACACTCACGGGGAAAATCTCCAATATGACCAATTGGAGATATTCATAATCAACATCAGCCATAGTCAATCCACTGCTGTTTGAAGGCCCCTCTAAGCTGCTGCCATCTTTCATTACCCTGCAATATAATCATCCATCTAGCACCTGCACACAATCTGATTTTTTGTCTCTCCATCTCCTTGGTTAATATCCTCCTGGATTTCTTCGATCTGTTCCTTGGCTACATACAATGAACAAGGGGTTTTATATGGAGACACCTTTGTTATAGGGCTGCCAAATAAATTGCCAATAATAGTTTTTTCCACAGAAGCACTTTGAAAGCAAAGTTTAATTCTAGAGATGGAATCAAATATTTCAAACTAGGAAACCTAATTCGAGTGTTTTTTCTTTGCTTTCCCCCAGAACAATCCCGCATGTTTGTGAATGTGTTTGGGGATATCGATCGGATGCCGCAGCTCCTCGCCTATTACTACAAGTGTCACAAAGTAAGAGCAAGATCATGAGCATTGATTAAACAATCTGGTTCGTTTATCCAGTGCATATGTACCTTTCCATATCCAGAGTTAACATGTGTTTAAAATCCATAATGAGCCTGACTCACATTGTTGTAAATATGAAGTGATTGACTGCAAATTAATATATTACCTGTAGTTGATTGTGTACTGTATATGAAAGTTAAATGTACAGAGCTATCAGTTCACTTAAGTGTGAAATATATTCTGAAAAGCTACTTAGCTGTTATGATTAATATGTTTTTTATGCAAATTTATGCTCAATACATATTTTTTTAGCATTATCCCATTAATTCACCTCTTGTGGGCACTGCAAAAGTGAGCATATGTAAAACTGTGAAAATGGGGCGAACTGGAACAAATGTTGTATGCTGAGAAAAAGCAATACAATGCGTTTCTGCGTTGTGTCATTTCCACAAGTTTGAGAATTTTTTTTAAATGTTATGAGCAGATGGTTGTTAAAGGGTCAGGCAGAATTTGTAACCTTTTGTTCCACATGTTCAAGCTTGGTGCAGTTGTCAGTGTGACGCTGTCTTGTTGGCAACAGAACCAGCTGGTGTCTGGTGCCTGGAAGGATCTGACCCAGAGTGACATGGAGCCGGCACAACAGCTGCAAGAGTTCTTTGATGTCCTGCTGAGCACGTGGCATTCCCAGGTTCAGTGGTGCAGCCAGGTGGGTGCATTTTAATTGAGGGTGCTGGAAAAAGTTTTCCTAAAATATGTGAAACTAGTCCAACCTATGAATGTCATTTTCAAAACGAAGTTTTTACTTCAGGTTTAAGATCCATTATCATTTGTCATTGTAGAGTGTTTTCACATTTATTTTGGTGTTATCTTTAAGTTTCAGCCCTAACGTTGGGCAAAGTGTTGACATAACATACGATGTTAATGTAGATGTCAACCCATGAGCATTGTCATCATATGGATAGTTCACAATGGTGTAATTTTTCTTACAATGGCTTATGACACATTTTCATACAGACCTGAATGCCACATAGTACCCCCGCTCTGACATACTGAGATAAAAAAACACACACAGGGCATCGTCAAGTTATTTATTTCACCAGGTGAGAACTCAAGAGACCTAAATATTGTAATTTGCCAGAGTGACCTGGGTGACGAAAAAGACCAAAGCAAACAAAGTACAGCCATGCCGCAAATCGTAATGGGAGCAACGGCAACTGTGTTCATGCTACAATTAGAATAAAATTACAGAAACATTAAAATTATATCGGGTGACTCTTGCGCTAGCAAGTAAACAGACAAAGATGTATGTTGTGTAGTGTCACAAGTCATGCATTATAGTGGCAACCAAAGTCAATGGCCAGGCAGAAGACAACATTAGTGGTCGTGTGTTGACTGTACACCAGTGGGATCTAGCAGAAGGAAGGAAGTAAATGCAAGGTTTGATGGCATCAACAACATTGCTCATTATGAATCTAGATCTTAAATTTGTAATTCAACTGATTGTTTACATCGCGAAATGTATTTGGTTTTCTTGAATCGGTGATGCTAATTTTTTGTAAAAAATGTGCGATGCAGGTAGCATATACGTTTAAAATGTAACTGGAAACTGCTGTACATGGTATTGTTGGGCATGTGTTTACAGCACAAAATCACACAGAGTGGGTCACTGTTATTCATAATTATCGGCATTTTCTCACAAATTTAAAGTGTTAAAATGTTAACCTCCATTCAGAAGTCATATTATCTTCGTGCTCAAGTGATGGCGGGGCAACACTCTTCTCTTTTGGCGGCCCTAAACGTGTGGTGCAAATTCCACATTTCTGTATACGAAGGCCACTCTTGATTTCCCAGTAAGTGGCACTTGCATAAAAACCCGGCTTGGAGGGTAATGGCTCAAATTGACTTCCCACCGGGATTTGATCTCGCAGACCTTCCTATCACGCGTTGAGCACTCTGACGACAGATGTGCTCGGCCTGACAATCTTAAGTAGGACACTTGAAAAATGTGGAAGTGACCCTTGGTGCCTCGTGATGCTTTTCCCCCAGGTGTTCCGGAAGCCTTACGAGGTGGTGACGATCCTGCTGATCCAGACGCTGGGAGCAACCGTACCCTCGATCCCAGAGCGTGTGCGAGCCACCGTTGACGCGGCCCCGGCTGAAGCCAGGCTCTGTGTGCTGCTGGAGCTTTACGAGATCACCGTACATTTCGCCCGGGGACTCGAGGCAGCTATGGTGCCTCACTTGGGTAATGATGCAACCACAAATGGCCCAATGTGTCGTTAACCCACCACCACCCGATACAGCCAATTTGTAAGGTTTATCACGTAAACAAACCGTGCCATTTATTTACTACTTCAGCACACCGTTGTGTTGGAGAGTAAACCCACGACATTTACAATGCTTACCATCGTAATTGGCTGTGTCGGGTGGTGGTGGGTTAATAACATTTATATTTACGCAATCTAACCCAAAAAAAACCTCTTTTGCAGATGAGATGAACCTCTTGAAGCTGGGAGAGCTGGTGGAGGCCGTGTACAAGCCATACCAGCAGTACCAACTGGACTACGGAGATCTGGAAGAGCACAACCTGCTCATTCAGCTCAGTGCCGTCCCATTGGTGCGTTTTGCATTCGACCGGTGTCATCCTTTTAGGTTGATTTTACAATTGAAAACCAAAATAGGATTTTCTTTCTGATATTACTGTAAAAAATACTTGTGATGGTAAGCATGTAAATGTACAGACCCTTTTGTCTTTCTCCGGTGTCCTCGTCCAGTGCAGGGTCATGAGAGTTATTTTACCATAATTTACCACGTCAGTGCAGTTTGGTGGAAATGGGGAGCATAGAGGTAGAAACATAAGGTCTGAGTAAAGCTATGGACTGTACTGCCCTATGCTGCTCACCACGTAGCCCTACATACCTCGGAGAACCCGTTTGTGCCAGGTGGACACCCATCCAAGCACAATCCAGGCAACTCCCGACTAGGTTTCCAACCTATCGCAAGATTCATGTGCATTCCGGGTGATTTGCTTATCGGCCAGATTTCGTTGAACGTTTTAAATGTGAAGAGTTTGGTCAGGACTTGGTCACGTGGTTGTTTTCACCGGTGTAATTGGATGTTTGTGATGGATATTCTCACGGACAGGAGCGAGGAGACCTCATTGACTGCGTGCAGGAGATGAGCCAATCGGTGAACAAGCTCTTTACCCTGGCCTCTTCCTCGGCCGAGCGGTGCATCAAGCTTACGGATGGGCTTGGTGTCTGCGGGCTTCTCCGGGCTCTCAGGGCACTCTTTTCCAAGTAATGATCTTCTTCTTCCCATTCAGTCCGTTTATGGTGATCGTTGTTGTCCACAAGCTGCCGGCAACAGTGGTCCATTGTTTGCGATAATTGTTAGATACCATCTATTGCTGAAGTTTCCCTATCATTCCTCTCCATTCTAGTGTGACCTATTATAATGATTATAATTTTCTCAGTCCTCTGCGTGTGCGTTACACATCCAAGCGGGAATGTGGTACACTGAATGCCATGCATAGGCAAGTAAACAAAACACCAGCAACAACTATAATTTATAAGGTGCTAAATCACGTACAGTGAGGGAAAAAAAGTATTTGATCCCCTGCTGATTTTGTACGTTTGCCCACTGACAAAGAAATGATCAGTCTATAATCTTAATGGTAGGTTTATTTGAACAGTGAGAGACAGATTAACAACCAAACAATCCAGAAAAACGCACGTCGAAAATGTTATAAATTGATTTGCATTTTAATGAGGGAAGTATTTGACCCCCTCTCAATCAGAAAGATTTCTGGCTCCCAGGTGTCTTTTATACAGGTAACAAGCTGAGATTAGGAGCACACTCTTAAAGGGAGTGCTCCTAATCTCAGCTTGTTACCTGTATAACAGACACCTGTCCACAGAAGCAATCAATCAATCAGATTCCAAACTCTCCACCATGGCCAAGACCAAAGAGCTCTCCAAGGATGTCAGGGACAAGATTGTAAACCTACACAAAGCTGGAATGGGCTACAAGACCATTGCCAAGCAGCTTGGTGAGAAGGTGACAACAGTTGGTGCGATTATTCGCCAATGGAAGAAACACAAAAGAACTGTCAATCTCCCTCGGCCTGGGGCTCCATGCAAGATCTCACCTCGTGGAGTTGCAATGATCATGCGAACGGTGAGGAATCAGCCCAGAACTACACGGGAGGATTTTGTCAATGATCTCAAGGCAACTGGGACCATAGTCACCAAAAAAGCAATTGGTAACACACTACGCCGTGAAGGACTGAAATCCTCTTCAAATAAACCTACCATTAAAAATAAACCTACCATTAAAATTATAGACTAATCATTTATTTGTCAGTGGGCAAATGTACATAATCAGCAGGGGATCAAATACTTTTTTCCCTCACTGTAACCAAATGTATTGGAATACTGCAATGGATTATGGCAATGGCTGCCAAATAATTTTGTTTGGTAATAAATTTCAGTTGTCCAAAATTTTGACAAATCTAATCGCATGACTACAAAAGATTGTTGTGTGCGTTCTAGAAAAATCGTTGTTCATCACACTTTTTGTTGGCTGGACACAACTCCATAACTCTATGCCATTGCTTAGAGTAAACGCGTTGCCGGGTGGCAGTTGGTGGTGATGACTGATGCAAAGTTGCCCTTGCGAATCATGTCCTTTATTGTTTTATATTTTTATTATATTATTGTTTCCCTTCTACGTGACTTTACCGAAAGAACCAAGAATATGAATCCCTGCAGTCACGAAAGCTTTAAATCAAAAATGTCCTTTACACTCAAGGGTGCAGAGGTGACTGATGTCGACACATTGCCACATAGTAAATGTTTATATTAGGTATTTAACGATGGATGCATACACTCATCTATTAAGATTGGTCGTTGCACCTGTAGTATATGCATCAAATTTGGTGCTTAGGAATCAATTATTTACAATTTACGCAAATTGTACACTCGGTATGAATCTACATTTAGGGTAACGGAGCACATGAGACAGAACAACATCAATCATGTTGTAAAATAGGACGACGAAACAGTAATTTCTTGGATCATGACCCTAAATCATAACAATTCCTCAAATCTCTGCATAGGTAAATTATTTCATGCACTGGGCCAATGCAGTCCTTTCTAAATGGTTATGTTGATATTGGTTTACAATACAAAAAGCCAGTCACTTTCATCAATTACATTATAAAAGAAAATTCTGTTTTGAGTACATTTTATTTGTTATTTTTTGATTTACAATAAAAAGCCTGTTCGTTATTTTATTACGTTCATAATTAAAATAATGTTATTTTATTATTTTATTATTATTGTTTCCCTTCAACGTGACTTTACCGAAAGAACCAAGAATATGAATCACTGCAGTCACGAAAGCTTTAAATCAAAACATAGGATAGTTAAGTTTCAAATTATGTATATTTTTTCAACCTTTTATTTTTAATGTATGATAAAAAAAACTATGTTAATTTAGTAACAACTTTTCACGGTTGCTCAAGTGTGTTTTTTGTCTACTTTATGTTGTGCAGTGGCTCATTAAACAACTTAAAAATGTGGCAACTAAAACAGCAGGCAGCTGAAAATTAACTGTTCACTTTTGTCTTTATTTTTGCATAGTTGCTCTGTTTATCAAAACGTATCAATTGGTTTAATTAAAAAAATATATATCGCATAAAAATAGTACCATTCACCTCTTGTCATGAGATGAAAAAAAATTAATTTGGAAAGTTCACAAAGAGCATGGGAACATCACACCATGTCATAAATTACTTTGAAAGATGACTCGATGATGTTACCTATGATGTCACTTACCAGCCTATAATTATAGGACACTTCATGATGTATCTTTGTGCGCCTGGAAGATATTGACAGTTGAAAAAAAATGTTAGGTCCCACAGCAGGAATAAGCCGAACTAGGTGAAAATCAAAGTTTAATGCAGTGTCTTTCTGTGCAATTATTAATAACCGGGCTGAGATCAACTTGCAACACTTGAGAACCCTGTTTTACCACAGGTGGATGAGGCGTGGATTGAAACTGAAGATCTCAGTGCTGTCACTTCACAACTGACACAGTCCCCCCCATCCTCAAGCCACCAGACCACCTCATTGTGTTGTTATTTTTTACTCCTGTGGTTTAAGATGAAGACACAAGGTTTGCTGTGATGATGTTAATCAGCTGGGGAGAGATAATTGCTGATTTACATTATCTCCCAGGCATTAACAATAATTTTACGTGGCCTGTGTGTAGGTATGTGTCGGATTTTGCTGGCACGCTACAGTCCATCCGGAAGAAATGCCGTTTAAATGAGCAGGTGATTGGAGCTCAATTCCAAGAGGATTGGACAGCCTTTCAAAACTCCATACGGTGAGCCCTTCCCGCAGCCTCGGCTAATTATTTTGTGGACATGCCTCTGAATGTGTTTGTCGAGCCATTTTGACTGCCACTTGCAAGGAATACTGCTCTGTATTTTTTTATATTTTCTGACTACTTTGAGCTCACGTAATGTCAGTGCAGCTGCCTAACCTATGTATTACATCGTTATTGCTTTTTTACTGTTTTCATGAGTGTTTTGTCCTCTTAAATAATATAGAGATGTGATTGGTTGTAGTTTTCATGGAATGTTGAGACTTATGTATCACAATAACCACAAACGGTTATAAATAAGTTCTATACGACATTTTAAAAACCGGTATTTTTATATTATGCTGACTTCCAGAATCATAGCAACGTGTGGAGAGCTGCTGAGGCAGTGTGCCGACCATGAGCAACAGCTCGTCAGCAAGTGAGTGACTGTTTTGCGGCACATTACATTTATCTAACCCCCAGATATTACGTGTTTTACAGAGACCATCTTTTCCGCACCTCCGATTAGCACGGTTGGCCATGTATGGTGCGAAAAAAGTTCAACATACATACACGTTGAGAACCTGGATTGCACTGATCGTTACTGCATGTATTACAATTAAATCAATATACATCATTAGTTTTAAAAAATATATCAACAGGAAAATCTTGAGCCTGGACTTTATGAGGGATAGGGAGTCAACGGCACAGATTGTTGGGGGAAATGGATTCTAGACTATAGGGGTAGTAGAGGATAGATTAGTGACCTCACATGTCAAAGGTTGACTTGGGGCTTTGAAAGAAGGCTTTGATTGCTGGAGCGGAGACTGCGTGGGAGCACAGTGAGATGCGAGTGGAGAGGTTGCAGAGAGCATGGGGAGTGGAATAGAGTGAGTGGAGAAAAGAGAGGCTGGAGAATTTTGAATTTCTACAACTGGCTCAGGGACCGCCAGCAGAGATGATCAACACTGACCAGATGTGTTTCTGTCCAAAGTTTGCTTGTAACCTGAGTTTCCCTGTTGCTACCACCTCCCACCAATGTAATGTAATTATGTGCTGCTTATTTCAGAAATATGCTCATATAATGTGTCTTTAGATCCAGCTTACATTGTAAAGCTATTGTGTAGGATTGAATGTCTAGTAAATACCTAAAAAAGTCTAATTGCACTGCCAACACAATTCCACTTTGGTTTAGGTGATGACATCGTGCACGACTTTGTGATTGCGTGATAAGTGTAAGACTTGTGCCAAGCCATTCAAGTAGTTTCCTAAAAAATGAGTCATTCGCTTGTTGAACAGTTGACTAGTCCATCTCATGAAATAATCTACATTATTTTGGTAGAATAATGACTCAAGTGGTAATATCATACGTGGGTTTGTGATTGCACGAGAGAGAGACATAAGACCGCGGGTTCACTTCCTTATTTTCCTTTGCTTGCCGAACAGTGAAGCGTCCGCCTCGTGAATTGTAAACACGCATGCTGCGTTGTGATTTTCGGTAGAATAATGACGATGGCTGGCAAGTACTTGTCGGAGAGCTACAGCCCTTGCAGCCTCACAAGTCTGGCGGAGAGCAACCCTGTGGAGCGCAGGCCCGGGGGCAAGAACCCATGGCAGGACTACAACTACCTCATCCGTGGCAGCTCCCCCGACTACGCCCGCCTCATGGAGCTGCTCTTCACCCTGAAGGTGCCAGGGAGCCGCGGCATCGCTCCCGCGTGGATCTCGTCGGCGGGCTCGCGCCCATGAGTTTTTACCGCAGATGTCGTTTCAAATGTTTGAGATGAGATGCCGAGGCATTTAAGCAACGCCGCATGAATGCAGATGGTCTTTCCTTTACTGCTGGATGAGGGTCTCCGAACACTTGTGCAGGTCATGGGTGTTATTTGACCATCTGTGAAAAAAAGGTTCCATAGCTCATTGGATTTCTCCAGAATAAATCAGTATTCTGATAATTCGCCATGCTTGTCAGTGTGGATTCAAGGTGTGACGCGTGGATGAGGGAGCATAGAATTATGTGGATTGTTTTGCACAGTCCTCTGCTGCTCACACCGCAGCCTATAACACTTATTAGCCCATGCAAGCACTATTCAGAACGAATCCTGCTTAACTTAAGATAATTTACGATCGGGAGCTTTCAAAACTGTTTTGGCTGAATTGCGTCATTATCCCATCACAGGAGAATTGCGGTTGGGTGATGGATGAAAAAGTGCAGTGGTTTTTTTCTCGCACTTGTGTCCTTTTGCAGTCGCAACGTTTAATAGCGCAATTCTGCGCTCACTATCTTATCTTAAAATAATTTATATAGCGCCTTATCCAAGGTACTTTACACAGAATTAACAATGCTACATATGAATGTAATGGTGGAGATGAGGTGAATGAAATATGAGAGGAAGCAATGGGGCAAATCTGTGATATGTGAATTCTGTGAAAGCAAAATTGATGACAGTAAATGATGATGAATAGATTGAATGAATGGGGAAAGAGTGAAAGCCATATGATAATATGAAGAGGGAAAAGTAACATTGCCGTTTATGAGGGGGAGATTAAGGAGTCATGGGGTGAGCTATATAAAATAAGTGAATTTTGAGTGCGGAGCAGAAACTACCGAGCGTAGGTGACTGGTTAATGTGGATGGGAAGTTTGTTCCAGCATGTCTAAGGCACTGGCTCACAGCGATGCAGCATTGGTTTATTTTTATTGGGGGAAAAAAAGTAATTTAAACACACGCAAAAAAATACATCATCTTCGTTTCTCCATTACTTCATTCGCATTACTTTTTCTTTTGGCCTCCATTCCATCCCAAACGACAAACGAAACTCGACCTGCATTAATTTAAATGAAAATCGCGTGTCCCCCTATATGTCTGCAATGTTTTGGTTGCGTCGACTGTCACCGTGGCATGCGCAGCGTTCGTTTCTCGCGTATCCCGTCTCACCTGGCAGTTTTTTGACGAGCAAGAACCTGATGCACCGCTGAGCACACGTGCACAAAAGAACTGGCTCGGTGGTTTCGTCTTACCACGGGCGTGCGTGTCCGTTTGGCATCGTCATTGCAGGAGAAGGGCGCGGGGGGCAGTAACCTGCTAGTGGAGTGCAAGACGGCCCTGTCGCGCCTCAACCAGCAGGCTCACCAGCTGGCCTTCGACGCCGTCTTCCTGTGCATCCAGCAGCAGCTGAGCTTGGTGCCACGCATGGAGGTTCTGTGATTCCCCTTTTTTATGGAATTGTCTGTGGCGTTATAAAGTCATGAATTAAATGTTTTCATCAAACAAATTATGTGACAGCAGAAAGCACAATTGGGAGGTGGTGGTGGGGGTGGAAAACTACAAATATAAAATGAAATATATAAAACTATTATTTCTTCAGTAAAAATGCCTCCATTGGAAAACAGACCTTTTCTGTCATTGGGCTCTAATCTGGTTAAAGTAACCCATTGGTTGATGTGACCATTCAGTGTGTCGTCTGCATTTTTTATCCTGAGTCAATGATGAACATTCCACAGTCCTGTGGTAGGGGCCAGTCTTTCCTTAAAGGAGCACTACGTCTTTTTGATTCAATTATTTTAAAGATGGGCAACTAACCAGGCAATTATGTGTTTAGGAAACTAAATACTGCCTGCAAGAGAGCCATATTTGGTGATGGCTTTTAAGTTATATTCTTTGGTTGTTTCGGTAAAGTCAGTGACTTTAATCTGGTCAGAGGCATGTACCGTACAGCAGCCTTAATTTTCATGAAAAAGTATTTTACTTGTTTTTTTTTCGATACCAGGTTCATCATATAAAAAACACATTTCTGTTAAAAAGAGCTTAAAAGCCTAACTTTCGTGACTGCAGGAATTCATATGCTTTGGTTTGGTAAAGTCAGTGACTTCTGCAGGAATTCATATTCTTTGGTTTGGTAAAGTCACTGACTTTACTGTGTTTTTTTTATATGATGAACCTGGTATCGAAAAAAAACAAGTAAAATACTCTTTCATGAAAATTAAGGCTGCTGTACGGTAGATGCCTCTGACCAGATTAACCCCATTTAATCTGATCTCGTCATATCTCAGAAGCTAAGCTGGATAGTGCTTGAATGCATGACAATCATGCATTAAAGCAGGTATTTTAGACTGCTGCGGGACTACCTTGTCAGTAGAGGGCAGTGGAGCAAAATCCATATTTCTACTGGACTATGCCCGTAAGTCTGTGCTCATCTCAGAAGCTAAGCTTAGCCTCGGTAGTGCTTGAATGCATGACGACCATGCGTAAAAAAAAGGTATTGTAGACTGCTACAGGGCTACGTTGTCAGCAAGGAACACTGGACAATGCACGTTAGTCTTTGCTCCCTGCCTTCACTAACCCGCGGTGAATGGCCAGCATGGTAAATTACAGCCAAATAACCCCCATGACCAGCTTGGCATGGAGGGGCCCTCATCCAGCAGTGTGGTGACCAAAGGGCCGCCACGTGTATGGCAGATGGCTGAGGTTTGTCCGGGAGCCTGTATTAACGTGGGGCATGTTTTCTACACAGGTATGGAGCAGCGGCTCAGGAGCAGAAGTGCTTACAGATGACCTGCCAACATTCGGCTTGTCACCCTTTGAATACATAACGAATGTAAGTTTTATTCATAAGACATTCATACCAATGTGCTGCTGGTATGCATAAAGTAGTTTAATTTAATTTTGCATATATTGTGAATGTCTCTCCTTTAAAGGCACATTTGGGCATTGGGCAGTGCTTCTCAGTGGTTCTGAGCTGGGATTAAAAATTATACATTGCTGTGGCAGACCATTCTCTCCATTGGACTCCCACTGCTGACTTCCCCCAAGAGACAATGGGCCAAGTTAACACCCGACCAAGGGTTAAAATTTGCGACTTTCTGAGTGTGAATGTACAGAAAGTAAAACTTATTTTTTAAACAAAGGGCTCCTCTCTTCCATGAAAGAGGATTTATTAACATGACTGTAAGGAAAGGAGTGCGTCTTGGGAGGCGCCGAGGATATGGAGCGATGAAATCAGCTCGTGTGCAAATGCCCGGTGGATTATGAAATTGTAGGGTGGGATTGGGGAGGCCTTCAGCCAGTAGTGGTTTGACAAACGGGCTGCATGTATACAAGTAATTGGACGAGCGGGTGAATGCGTTCTGTTAAGATGAGAGAACCGACGGTGTCGTAACGACTGTTTGATTGCTGCTCTTGAGGTGCTGCCCATCCTTATTGAGCCATCCCATTGAAAGTGAAGCTGTAAATCCCATCTGAGGTGACGAATGTGCGTCGCTTGCAGATTGGGCAGTACATCATGTCCCTGCCTCTCCACCTGGAGCCCTTCGTGACGCAGGAAGACCCAGCACTGGAGCTCGCGCTGCGCACAGGGAAGCTGCCCTTCCCTCCAGAGCAGGGCAAGTGTCACAGAGATACTCAGCAGACATTATACTTAGCGGACGCACATTCCTTGCCACGCTACACTACGCTTAACCGGTCGTGCCACGTACAAGACTTTTTTGTCAATCCACTGTTCAATGAGCGCCTCCACCACGTCGTGTGGGCCGTGTTTTTTTTTTTTATTACCATGCTTCACCTCGCCGGTAAGTGTAGCTTCGTGAACTCGGGTAGTGTAGATGTATAGTAGTACATCGATGGATTTTTCTGCACTGTCCTCTGCTGCTCACCATATAGACCCACAGTTGGTCCATGGCAGGACGTATACAGACCATCGTTTTTTTATATGGTTACATGGGATATGTGTGTCACTCGTAACAGAAGTGTATTATAATGCCACGAATAATGTTAGTGCTGTGTATTTAAAGTATTTTAGATTATGGATATTGAATGCTTATTGTGTTGTATTGTACATTTGTATTGTAATTGGTAGTTGTGCTTATGTGTGGGCATTTGGTTCAAATGTTAATCCACTATGCATAAAATTTGAAATGTAATGCCATGTAAAGTGGAGTAAAAATATGAGTGTTAAAGGTGAACAGTATTCATGTTTTCAGATTGGTGCAGGTAGCATTGCAGTTGTTCATTTCTGTAAACATCTCCACACCCAAACAAGCAATTAGGCGGCACTTATCTCCATCGGGTGCCCTGAACTAGTGGTGGGAAAATCCATATCCCTATGACAAGGATCACTCAACGCAAAGGACGACTTTTTAATGTATTGAACTCATTCAGCCCCCGACCTATATCTTGACTCGTAATCTTGAGTGAAGTTACTGTAACCTATGTGTCACCTGGTCATTTAGATAGATCAGAGGACCACTGCTCAAAGCATTCACGCCGCCTGTGGTTTTTTCCCATTTGTATGTATGTATGTTGAACTTCTTCCGCACTGTACGTAGCCAACAGTGCTAATCGTAGGTGCAGGAAATTTAAGGGAATGTCGGTGAATTGAAGTCATGGTTGAGTTTTTTTGGGGTGGAGGTCTTGTGCTTGAATCTCTGTGAGAGTATGTTGTGGAAGGCCAGCAAAACTGAGACATGTTTGGGGGTTTTCACAGAGAGTTGGAGGAGGCGGGGGTTGGGAGGGAGCTGAATCCTTGTTTCACCCTTAAACAAAATGGAATACGGTACTTGGCGTTAACAACCCACAGCTGTGCTGCCACGCCAACCCTTGTGCAAATTTGCGTGTGTTTTTGTTGTTTGTATTCGGAATGTGCTGTGCATGCAGGAGAAGAAGCAAGCCACCCTTGGTGGCTGGCTCTGCAGACTGTGTTGGCACGGGCTGTGCTTTGACGCACAGATGCATTGCATTACAGCATTCCAAATCTCCAGTGTTTTCTGCATTCCTGAAAATGACATAGTTTTTTTGTAAAGGGTTTATACACACACACACTGAACGTTTACAATTTTCCATTTTCCCTCTCCTGCGGAATTGTATAATGAGTTCCACTGTGGTGGAGGAGACGGCTGCCAGGCTGGGCCGTGTTGAACATGTGCTGCCCGTGTTGTACAGGCGAGGAGTCCCAGGAGCTGGACAACATGGCCGACTACTGGCTGGGTTCAGTGGCCCGAGCCACAATGCATATGTATGGAGAGATGATCCTGCAGATCAACCTGCTGTCCCCTCACTCCACCAAGCAGCTCGTCACCGACATAGGCAAGCGACTCGCGGCAGAAGCACGGTTCACGAGCTTGATCCTTGTAAAAGTATGGGTTTGCTTTGATCTTACGATAATCCTTTATGGAATCGATTGTCGATTTTTTCGAAAACCGAGTTCTTATTCTTATTATTATATAAAGGTATGAAAATGACATTCGACTTCAATTCAATGTTGGCATCGGTTGAACCGATTGGCGCGCCCCGTTCAAACCGCGCTGTGCATTCCAATGCGATTGGTCGAGTGGCAGCGATCATAAGGCGTCGGGTCTCATGGGTCAACGAGCGGGTACGTTCAATTGTTTTTTTGCTTTTGATCATCGATAACAGCGAAAAAATGTAATTAACCCGACGGTGGGAAAACAAGCAGCTTCTGCGGTAAAGTGGTCGGAAGACGTTTTCCTTGCTCGAATGGGCATGGCGAGGTGCTCACCACCACCATTGGCACCTTCCCACAATGTCATTGACTCGCCAGAAAATGGTTGAAACTGGTAGTAAATTGTGTGTCATGGTGTGTGAAGACGGTTATTTGCAGCCATGTTTTAATGTCCATTTATGCATTCTGTGTTAAATTAAATGAGCAAGTATATTTATAAAAGCTAAACTCATAACCTAGGTTATCAGTAAAAATAAACACTGCAGTAATTGAAAAACAATTTCATCGTAATTTCAGGATGCGTATTACATTTTTATGAAATAGAAATTGGCCTCATTGAATGAGTTTCTCCCTTAGATAAAGCACACTTTCGAAAAAAATCAAGGTCATGGAAAATCTATGCAAGCAACATTAAATGCAAATGATAAGCTTGGGTCCTGGGATATTACATTGTCCACTTTTAGTAGTCGGATTATTTTCCAGGCAATACTTGGATTTTGGTTATTGATTAACCGTCAGAAGACTGCAAATTCAAGTCTCCTTTAGTGATGTACACAGCCTTTTAAAATGAATACCACCATGGTGGGAATTAATCAGTGGTTGTTCTACGGAGAGACTGCCCCCCCCCCCCATTGTGGTTGTAACGGCTGGGGCGCATTGGGGGGGCACCTTTAGTCCAGTGCTTGGGAACAATACTCTCTACATTATTTTCAGGCTGTTGGCAGGAATTCATATTCTTGGGTCTTTCAGTAAAGTCACGTAGATAGGTTCAAAGAAAATAAAAAATAACAAAAAAACTACGACGTTTCGATCGCAACACAAGCGTTCGTCACCCGATGACTAACGCTTGCGTTGCGATCGAAACGTCGTTTTTTTGTTATTTTCTTTGAACCTATCTACGTGACTTTACCGAAAGACCCAAGAATGTGAATTCCTGCAGTCATGAAAGCGTTAAGTCAAGATTTGTTGGCAGGAATGATCGGCTATTTACATTTGACATAAATAGATTTACATTCAAATTTAAGTGACCATAGCCATACCCACGTAGATAGATCTACGTGGTTCTTTCGGTAAAGTCACGAGGACCTATCTACGTGACTATCTACGTGACTTTATCGAAAGAACCAAGAATATGAATTCCTGCAGTAACGAAAGTTTTAAGTCTGAGGGGTGGTAATTTCACATTTCCTATGTGGATTCCAGTCTCTTGCAAATGAGCCCCATGCTCACTTAAGCAGGAAGTTACTTTGCTTTTCTTGTATTCTCTACATACAAGAAAATGTTCTCCCTTGTGTGGGTTAGTCCGTCTGTCACTTGAGTTGTTTTTTGAGTCGATTGAGTCAGGCTTGTTCTGGCCAGAAGGAACCAGGGGCTTAGTGTATCGATGATGAGCCCCAAACAAACCTTCTATTTCTCATCTGTCTTCCTTCTATCTAATTTGCTTCGTTGACATTTAGCAATGGTTTGATAAAACGGATACATTTGGAGGTAAAAGATGAAGGGACAAATGCTGTCTTTTGGGGTGGGTGGGTAGGGAATTAAACGTGAGAAATGTCCGGTTAAAGTACATTTAGTAAATCTGCATAAGTGTCGTCACAATGCATAAACGCAACGCTTCCAATCCATCGACGCTCCCTCTCTCCCGCCTGCCAACCTCCTGCAGACTACTTGGTGAACGTGATGGATGCCATCGGACTGCAGCCGTCGCGAGCCTTGCAGCAAATCCTGACGCTGCTGAAGGCCCGTGCCGAAGATTTCCGGCAGGCCGCCAAGGCTGTCCCTCGCCGTATGGCCAGCTCCGTGGCCGCCATGAGGGCCATTGACTACTGAACCTGGGGCAACGGCTCTGTGGCCCGCGGTGTTCATTAGCAGGTGGCCCGCAGCAAAGAGGGGACATTTTTTTTCAGAGTAAACGTTTCCCACAATAATATGGAAATTACGTTTTTTTAAGCAGGGTCGAATGTGTCATGAAGCGCAATGTCGGGGATTCAAAATGGGATTGTGAGCAACCTCTTATATGCATCGCGAAAGGGAGGAGTTAGAATTGTACATGTACAGCCCTTTAGCCAATCCACTCCTAGATGAGAGCCCCGCCCCCTCCCCATGCTGTGTGGATCGTGGGAATGATTTGACTATAGCTATTGGTTGGCGTAGGCGTGGAGCATGAATATGGAAGCAGTACAGTTCAATTTATTTTCTGTGCTGCCCTCTGCCGTCCACAACCCCGAAGTCTATAACACCTGTTATGCAAGGTGGTGGCTCATCCAAGCGCTATCCAGGCTGGAGCCTGCTTCGCTTCCAAGATCTGATGAGACCGGTTGCATTCTTGGTGATTTAGTCATTGATGTTGTGAGGATAGGTATACCAAATTTGTAGGCAACGGTCCTAGAGTCTGATCAATGGTCGATCTGTAATTTTAAAGTTGTCTTTTGAGAGCAACTAATGTTCCAAATGTGTACAAAGTGCAATTACTGTGTGAGAAAAGCAACTTTATTGTTGTTGGTAATATAAGTACATTTTTAGTACAATATTCTCAACGTTACCTAAAAATCACCATAATGCAGTATACTACATACTGTATGTACACACGTAACTTTATGAAGTATTAAATAATAGAATCTGTACGCTTATGGAAACGCCCCAGTGAAATGTGGAGAAGATAGATCGGAGCTTGGCGTGTAGTTATTTCTAAAATTCCACTTGGGAAACTTGAGCTGGCGCATGGCGAAACATGAAGAAAATGACTGCTGTATATTTCAAATGATGGGTTTGACAAAACTAATCGATGCAGGAACCAATTATATGTATTGATGTGTAAACACAGTTTGGTCTGGGGCACATGTCGAAATTGTATTTTTGTACAGTGGTTAAGCAGATTAAATACATTTGGTTTGCAAAGACAACTGATAAAACATGGCTGGCGTGGTTTTTTTTCAGTGACCCTTTAAATAATGAATGTAGTTTGGCATTGTTTCTGCTATTGCCTGTGAGGGCATTGCCAAGGCAGGAAGGCACCTGAGCAAAGTCATTATTTTAAAGTGAGCAATGCATCCCACGAGCAAGAAGCTATTAGGCAGGTTGCCCAACTTCATGTTCAGCACAGCGTGTCTGTTGTAAACAGCAACAGTTGATGTGTGGATCAAATTCGCAGCGTCTCGACGCTCAAAACAACCATGGAATGGTATTCATTTCTCTTCTGCGCCAGTGGAGAAATTCCACACCTTACGGTCGGGTGCAGTTTCTCCATATAATAACCATTGTTGACCTACCACAAATTGGCACTTATTTAACGACCCTGGGGGTATGATGAGCCGAGTCATCCCTTAGCTGGGAATTTAACTTGTGCGATTGCGAGTTCTGTCGAACTGGGCCGATTAGCTAATTAAAATCGAGTAATTGGCGGCGCAAATTGTGGTCGACTACTTGAGCATCCTGAAAATGAGAATGCGGGAAACCCCCATATAGTCCATGCCTAGTGTGACGCAGATGGCGCCGATAACATCACCAATTGCCCGACCATCACCTCGTCCAGGGCACACGTGGGAAGAGGGGGTGAGACTTGTTTTTTTTTTAAAAAAACGTCTTTACAACCTTATACTATGAGAAAATTACATTAATCTGTGTACACATTCAGCCGCTTATCATTTGATCAGTTTTGCTCAATGCTTTATTATGATATCCAAAAGACCAATTTAAAGTTGATCAATTAAAGAGGCGTATAATTGCAATGGATTTCTGGAATTGTGATGAGATGCAGGTTATGTTGTCATGCCAGAAAGGTCAGAAAGACCTTTGGTAAAAAAAATATATTTGACGTTTTCATTTTGTCGGTGAACAAAAGCAATGCAGCAACGTGATTACGGCACAGTCTGGTAAGGGAACGGCTAGACTCCCTGTTCTGTTTAGCGGTAGCCAGGACTAATTTAAAAATGCTTCACGTCAAAGTGACTTTCAGCACCATCCCTTTGAAAGCTCAAACCCATATGTCCCATGCCGTGCATGGCCTGGTGCCAGTGTCACAGCAATGCCAGGCTGAGTAGAATCTTAAACGAGTCACATAATCGCAAACTTGCATTGTTACGGTGTCGGCTGTAGCCACTGGCTTAATTACATTTTCACCGTGATGTGTGGCAGTGTATTTGCAGGGGTGTAGCTGTGTTAAAACCAACACAAATCGCAGACAGTACTTTAAAAGGTAAAGATACAGCTGGTAAAGGTGCAGCCCTGCAATGAATTGCTTATGCCACCACTGGTGGAAATGCCTCTCCATAATGTGCAGGAAAGGTACATGTATTTTGCAAAAAGAAAAGTGAAGATTTATTTCCACGCATGTATATTTTAGTAAGTGCATTAAATATTTACAATTAGGCTCCCACAGTAACATTCATTCTGTTCTCGCCGTAAAGTTATGATTACATATTTTTTTCCTGTTCTCTCTGCAGATTTCAATATTTTTCTAAATCAAGTTGTCTCTGAAATCACCATGCAGAATTTACCTGAAGTAGGTATATTTTGTTTTTGTCATCTGATGGCTAAGGCACCCTACGAGAGCATGAAATAAGGAAGAAAATTCATGAATATGCATGGATCCAGTTTGTGTCAAAGTTTGAGGTGACCCTTTCATTTCGCTGGTTTTCAATAGAGAAAGTAATTAATAGCGACAACCTTATACCGAAGTTTAATGCATATTGGATCATCTCTACGAGAATTATCGCCCCCCCCCCCCCACATTACGGACGGGCGCATTAACGCTTTCGACCGTAGTCATAAAGCTTGGACGAAAACGGAACAAAAGGCTCGGTCTGTCCTGTTTCGACCCTCTCCGGGTTTAACAGCGACGAATAAGGCTTTTAAACTGTCTCACAATTTGGCATTGATAAACAGGAAGGAAACAACACTGGGCCAAGAAGAGGAATCACAAGCCACATGGTGAGACGTTTCCTCGACGTGGTGGGAATGCGAGCGACATGCCAGAAATAGGTCGTCATCACGGTTTCCTGGAAAATCACTCCGCCACAATTCGGTATGCAGACGCCAGCAGACGCCAGGCAACACGCACCGGACGCGGGTACGTTAGCACACCTCATGAACACTTCAGGTTACAAGGAAATTGACTTGGCATTTTCCATTAAAATCCGTTTTTATAAACTGTGTTGTCAAGTGCTAATATCCGTCCATTTGGCGATATAGCGGGAGCAAGGCCGGATTAACGCAGAGGTTTTAGGGGCTCGGATTGAGGCCCCCAGCCCCCAAAAATACATAGACTTTATAATGGTTGAAACAATTCAGTAGCACTATGATAAATCCCATAGGAAATGTGGTAAAGCCATAGTATCACTGTATTCTATTTATTTAAAAACTAGAACTCAAATAACCAAGGTGAGTCACTGCTGATTATTTGGCATTGAGCCGTGGGTGGTAATGAATATGTAAACTATAAAAAATAAACGTAACTATTTTTATTTTACCAGGTAAAGCCCACTGAGCTATGTTGCTCTTTTTCAAAGCGACTGGCCAAAAATGATAGCCCAACGAAGTGGCTTATGTGAACATTTATAGCAGCCAAATACTCTAAATGTGTGATGTAGAGGGAAAAACCGGAGGACCCGGAGAAAAATACACGCGACCACAAGGAGAGAGAGACTGCAAACTCCAACTATACAGCAGGCGTCAGGGTCGGGATTGAACCCATGACCTGCATACCACCGTGCCACCCTTCATATAAAGAGCCCCCCCCCCAAAAAAAAAAACTGCAACGGCCTTGAGCCGCCATCAAACGTAATCTAGCCCTGGGTGTGAGTGCTCAATTCGTAATCAGAAAATTGTGAGTACACTCCGCTCAAAATCAACCCTCCTGTTAAATAAAGACCGCGATGGTACTATCCCTCACCATAAGAATGCGGCATCTCCAGTGCTCGGGGACAGCAGTGTGTACGGTGTCAACACCTAAGGGGCCGTCCATAAATGACGTCATGCGATTTTGGAAGATTTTTGACCCCCCCCCCCTCGTCACACGGCGTCACAAAAAGTCAGACCCCCCCCCCTTCAAATATTACGTCACAAAGCTCTGCCCCCCCCCCCCCAAAACTATTGTCACTGCAGTGCGTATTTAATGTGGCGCTGTACTCTGATGTTGTAGGAAAAAACATTAAAAAGTCTAATTAAGTAGAACGTGTTGTCTATATTTATTGCGCAATTTGGTGTGACGTCACATTTCTCAACCCCCCCCCCCCCCTCGTCACACATCGTCACAAATATCTGACCCCCCCCCAGGTGCGTGGCGTCATTTACGGACGGCCCCGAACACTCATTCGAGCATGGAGATTTGGTTTGATTGAAACAATCCTGTCACTACTGTAGCCACGGCCCGGTGTCGAACTGGGAGGGTGCAGTGCTCGCCTCAAAGCTGCGGTTGGCATCGTTGGCGAGTGATATCTGAGCCAATCTTGGGTCTGTCCTTCACCAAGATGCACTGACCAGTGTGCTGAAGACAAACACATCTAATGACCGACACAGCATGGGAAGGACTTCACCCAGCAATAGATTGACAAAAGGACTGTAAATTACCATTGCAATTATTTGGATGCACATTTCATATATGTAAGTTTATATATATGTAAAACACACGGTTATATGCACAGTACTACAACGTAAGAGAATGACCGTCATGTTATGATAAATAATGTGTCATTGCAACAATTTTAATAATTCAAGGGCTATTTTAGGTGGCGCATTAACATTCTAACACCACAGGCTATGTTTTAGCTATTCACAGACGGCACAGATTATCCTGAACTAATATTTCCTTGAGACATCTGTGTGCGGTTTAAATGAAATTGTCATCATGAATATAACAGATGTACTGTACTTTGAAAAGCCTGCCTTGGCTACTCGAGTAAGACTTGCATTTAAACAAATACATGTTATAATATTCTATATGGTTCACATTTTATACATATAGAACAAGTTGTATTGTTGCGCAGTCTTGTTCAGTCCAGATATAAATACAAGATCTGAATAACATCATAACGCCATCATTGTCATTAACACTGCCTTACGACAATATTTACAGCAAGATAATGAGCTGCGAGGTGGCCACGAGATGGCAGCACAATCATAGATTATTTAATCTATTTGTGGAGGACTTTCGTATGTCAACCCCTCATATGCATGAGTTTTTTTGTAAGTCCTCAAAACATCTAATTAATGGCATTGGGCCAAACATCCCAATGCCACAGGACCCTCCTGCAAAAGAGTCTTCAGACCAAGTGAAACGTTCCTGAGTAGGTAAGGACATTATACCATTTTGGGCAATGGTTTTTCTGAGTGGAGAGGCCAGCCAAAAGATATAGAATTCCCTGTGGCTGGTTGACATCATTTTTGCAATGTGCTGCAAATCAAAGGCTGCAAAATTTGAAACCTGTTTTGGGGCTGACTCGGGATGTCATCTCTCTGATGTTGTCTAATGGAGGGCTGGCCCTGCCTTGCAAACTCGGAATTTCTATCACGGCATTAAGCCCCCCTGGGGGAAATGATTGCTACTCCGTTGCTTGTTTGAGCACGGTGACACTGTCTTTTTGAAATTTTCAAAAAAATCTGAATCACACAAAGGAACTAGATTCGCAACACAGTATTCATAATTACAATTGTCTTTGATTGCGCGTCTGGAGTTGTCTGGCTGCTCCGGCCATGTACACAGTTATCCGTTCATCGCAATGCATGATAAATGGCTTTCGATCCCCACTCTCCTCGCATTTGTCCAAGCGTGCACTGTAGCTCACTCTCTGGTATTCACGCCGTATCTAGTTTTTTGCAACTTGCAGATGGCAATGAGGCGCTACTCGGCCTCGATGTTAATTTTCCCCATTAAATGTTTGTGGTGCCTGCTACGCCAGCTCAGCTCACGCCTTCCCAAACCAAAAAAAAGACTTGCCTTCTGGAATTTTTTGAACATTTATTTTTTTGGTATACTGCCCACCTTGGTAGTGCTTTTGGTTCTAGAGTTACAAGTAAAATGACAAACAGCTGTAAATAAATCAACGGTTTCGCCATGATTGAATGGTGTGGCTCTCGAGTGTGCAGTCTGTGCAGCTGCACCAGGGACCACGGGCAAGGGGTGGTTGAGGGGGCAAGCACTGTGCTACGAAGAAGTGGGAAGGCAGGCAGTACACAGGGTCCCATTCCATCCCTTGCACATAGGGCCCATGCCAACCAGGCTACGCCACCGTGGTGTTCAGAACGATTCGTATGTACGTACGTACGTTGAACTTCATTCGCACCGTACGTAGCCAACCGTGCTAATCGGAGATGTATCCCATTTGGGGGAATGATTTCACGACAAGCAACTTGCCCACCCTTGCTCGTGCCTTGCACACTTGGCAAATCGACATATTTGAGGAGTTAGATGGCGATTTTGAAGATCGATTTTTAAAGCGAGTACGACCGTTTTCATGACATGAAAAACACAATTGGAGCAACGTTTGCGGAAATATTGTTACGACGCACATTGGCCCAGCCGTGTAACTGCATAGTAATAGACACTCCTGGGCCCCTTGTAAAAACAACTACTTATTGTTGATGTTGGTTATAATGAATAAACACTCATCGATTGGCTGAAAACATCCTAATACACGGAGGACTGTAGAGCTGAGACAATTGTAGGTTCCCTCACCACCTGGTTGCTTTTCCAGCTTGTCTGTGGTTCCTCAACGATTGCGAGATGCAATTTGCATAAACGACCACGACGCCGCAATTTCTAACTGAACATCAATTTTATTCTAGATTTGAAGCTTCCGTGACTGCAAGGATTCATACTCTTCGTTTTTTTCGGTAAAGTCACGTAGGTAAAATAAAAGGTTAGCGTCTCGATGAGCTGTGACTTCTTATCTCGTTGTCTGTTAAAAGCTCTAACAGATACAGTGAGGGAAAAAAGTATTTGATCCCCTGCTGATTTTGTACGTTTGCCCACTGACAAAGAAATGATCAGTCTAATTTTAATGGTAGGTTTATTTGAACAGTGAGAGACAGAATAACAACAACAAAATCCAGAAAAACGCATGTCAAAATTTGTATAAATTGATTTCCATTTTAATGAGGGAAATAAGTATTTGACCCCCTCTCAATCAGAAAGATTTCTGGCTCCCAGGTGTCTTATACAGGTAACGAGCTGAGATTAGGAGCACACTCTTAAGGGGAATGCTCCTAATCTCAGCTTGTTACCTGTATAAAAGACACTTGTCCACAGAAGCAATCAATCAATCAGATTCTAAACTCTCCACCATGGCCAAGACCAAATAGCTCTCTAAGGATGTCAGGGACAAGATTGTAGACCAACACAAGGCTGGAATGGGCTACAAGACCATTGCCAAGCAACTTGCTGAGAAGGTGACAACAGTTGGTGCGATTATTCGCAAATGGAAGCAACACAAAATAACTGTCAATCTCCCCCAGCCTAGGGCTCCATGCAAGATCTCACCTCGTGGAGTTGCAATGATCATGAGAACGGTGAGGAATCAGCCCAAAACTACACGGGAGGATCTTGTCAATGATCTCAAGGCAGCTGGGACCATAGTCACCAAGAAAACAACTGGTAAGACACTATGAAGTGAAGGACTGAAATCCTGAAGTGCCTGCAAGGTCCCCCTGCTCAAGAAAGCACATATACATGCCGGTCCGAAGTTTGCCAATGAACATCTGAATGATTCAGAGGACAACTGGGTGAAAGTGTTGTGGTCAGATGAGACCAAAATGGAGCTCTCTCGCATCAACTCAATTCACCGTGTTTGGAGGAGGAGGAGGAATGCTGCCTATGACCCCAAGAGCACCATCCCCACCGTCAGACATGGAGGTGGAAACATTATGCTTTGGGGGTGTTTTTCTGCTAAGGGGACAGGACAACTTCACTGCATAAAAGGGACGATGGACGGGGCCATGTACCGTCAAATCTTGGGTGAGAACCTCCTTCCCTCAGGCAGGGCATTGAAAATGGGTAGTGGATGGGTATTCCAGCATGACAATGGCCCAAAACACACGGCCAAGGCAACAAAGGAGTGGCTCAAGAAGAAGCACATTAAGGTCCTGGAGTGGCCTAGCCAGTCTCCAGACCTTAATCCCATAGAAAATCTGTGGAGGGAGCTGAAGGTTCGAGTTGCCAAACGTCAGCCTCGAAACCTTAATGACTTGGAGAAGATCTGCAAAGAGGAGTGGGACAAAATCCCTCCTGAGATGTGTGCAAACCTGGTGGCCAACTACAAGAAACGTCTGACCTCTGTGATTGCCAACAAGGGTTTTGCCACCAAGTACTAAGTCATGTTTTGCAGAGGGGTCAAATACTTATTTCCCTCATTAAAATGCAAATCAATTTATAACATTTTTGACATGCGTTTTTCTGGATATTTTTGTTGTTATTCTGTCTCTCACTGTTTAAATAAACCTACCATTAAAATTATAGACTGATCATTTCATTGTCAGTGGGCAAACGTACAAAATCAGCAGGGGATCAAATACTTTTTTCCCTCACTGTAGGTGGAAATACTCCCTGTAGAGGTCATTAATTCTAGATTTGAAGTTTTCGTGACTGCAAGGATTCATACTTCGTTTTTTTTCGGTAAAGTCACGTAGGTAAAATAAAAGGTTAGCGTCTCGATGAGCTGTGACTTCTTATCTCGTTGTCTGTTAAAATCTCTAACAGATAGGTGGAAATCCTCTCCGTAGAGGTCATTAATTCTAGATTTGAAGCTTTCGTGACTGCAAGGATTCATACTCTTTGGTTTTTTCGGTAAAGTCACGTAGGTAAAATAAAAGGTTAGCGTCTCGATGAGCTGTGACTTCTTATCTCGTTGTGTGTTAAAAGCTCTAACAGATAGGTGGAAATCCTCCCCGTAGAGGTCATTAATTCTAGATTTGAAGCTTTCGTGACTGCAAGGATTCATACTCTTTGGTTTTTTCGGTAAAGTCACGTAGGTAAAATAAAAGGTTAGCGTCTCGATGAGCTGTGTATGAATCCTTGCAGTCACGAAAGCTTCAAATCTCGAATTAATGACCTCTACGGGGAAGATTTCCACCTATCTGTTAGAGCTTTTAACAGACGAGATAAGAAGTCAGCTCATCGAGACGCTAACCTTTTATTTTACCTACGTGACTTTACCGAAAAAACCAAGGGGTATCAATTTTATTATTCTCATGCAGTCAGTGGGGCTGGAATGCAGGAAATGCAGGAAATGTATTTCCCTTTTTTGTGTTTTGTTTAAATGTTTTAAATTTTGAATCTATTTTTGAATCATTAGCCATTGCCTATCCACTGCTGGATGAAGCCCCCCCCCCCCCACACACACACACACACTGTTGTCATTGCTCGTGGTCAAGTGCTATCAATTCACCTCACTCTTGCACGTGCATTTTGGTCTTTTACTCTCGTGACTATTTCCTTAGATATTTGAGGTATATTTGGTTTAAAACATTCTTACAGGAAGGCACAATCTGCAAATCTTTTGCTTGGGCAGCCTGCCTCTTTTTTGTGTTGTTTCTGAGAGCTTGGCGAGTATGGTACTCGAAGCATAGTGCCACAGCACTCGAGTTAGTAATCGTGTTTCCAGTTCCATGTGATCTAGTGACACACGGTACAGACCGGTAGCAACACATGCAGTGTGACAGGCAGGTAGCTACTCCTCGTGTAAGTGGAAGGTACATTGTGATAGGTACACTGACATTTTGTACATTGCTGCAAAGGCAGGTCATGTGAGAGGTATTACTTTTGTTCAACTTGTAATTTTCCTTAAGCAATTTTGCCGGCATAATTTCTCAGAGGCGACAGTGTAGTTGATTACAATGTTACAAATGAAGCCCTAACTAAATTTTATTGTGTAAAAACAAACAAAAAATATTCAACGTGCAGTTATTTTTTACAACAGGGAATCTATGGACTGTGACAGCAGTGATGAGCTGTGCAGCCTGGAATTGCCTTTATTCAGGCTCTGGCATCGTTTCCCCAAGTACTGTGTTGAGTTAAACGGGTAATGTCACAAATGGTTTCACTTTGGAGAAACTAATTATAAATGCGCAAACGTTTTCTAGCCGTGAGACGCTGACTACAAACGGCGTACTGACAACAAGACGCTCGTAACATAAAACCATTGTTCGCCTTCATCTGCAAACAGTATTAATACGTAACATGAAAGTAAAAGTTTATCACCACTGAATCATGTGAGAGACCAATGCGTTAAAACACATCGCTTTCAAGAAATACTTCAGAACGCACCCAAGGAATCACTTTGAAAAGTAACATGGTGCACCATGACATCAGTGTTTGATTCTAAGTGTTTTCGTCTCTTCTTTTATTTGATTAATGACATCGAGATCACGGGTGTCCGGTCATGACCTCAGACAGTCGAGTGCCTCGAGCTGTCAATCCAAAGAAATGATCACCGTATAGGGCCACACGATTTGGTCATGGCCATTTACGATAGGCGATATTTATATAGCTACCTACCCACCTATCACAAATTCGGCGAGCGCTAAATGATCGACATCTGAAACATCCTCCAACGTTAGAGACGCGTATTGACAGTTATGAAAAGAAATTGGTCTTGGGCAGGACACGTCGCTTGATGGAGAGACTAACGGTGGAGTGGCAGTCAAAGGAGAAAAAACACGCCCGAGATGGAGTGATTAAATCAGCTTCTGTTTGCAGGAGCTAGACCGAATTGTTGTGTCGCAGGACCATGAGAGATGGTGACAGCTTGGGGAGGCCTTCATCCAGCAGTGGATAAATAATAATACAAATTCTGGATTATTCAAAGGTGCGCGAGCGTGGTGAGTGTCTGTGACCAGTGTGTTGAGTTTCATTTTTTTGTGTGTGCTTGTGTACCACTGCCAAGGGCGGTTCCGGCTCACCAAATAATGTGTTAACTGTAATTCATCAGTGGAATCGCGAATAAAGAAAATTTATTGAATTGCGGGTAAATAGTTACGTGTCCTGTTACGAGTTATTCGACAAGCTGTAACCCGTAAGCTATGCACGATATTAACGTGTAACACACACTCACACACTAAATGTTTACTCAGGCTTCCAGAATTGCAACCATCATGCCTTACAATAGCAAATGAAAACCATAACTGTCAAAAAATGCCAAGTTACACACAGTCCTGTATTGTATTTTCACTTTAATGTTCGTCCATCTGCAGGTCGCGTGATGGTCGGGTAAAGCGTGGGTACAGGACCTCAAAGACGGTCTCACCGGCTTGGAAGAGTCCGCCAAATACGTTCTCTGTGGAGTGGCTCTGTCTTGACCTCCCTCCAATGGAGGTCCTTCCGCCAGCAATGGAATGAGCAAGCAATTGCAGGGGCTGCATCTTTACCTTTGTATTTTCATTTGAATATGCATTCATACCATGCGTATTCACCAAAATGCACATTAGCTATTGCGACAACAACAAAAACCCGTCATGCTTACGTGTTGTGTACATTCGGGTGGTGTGTATAACTGCCAAGCAAAATGTGAAATGTTTGACATGTTAGAAAGCGAATGCACGGTACTAGAAGTGAAAGCAAATGTCGCGCCCCGGAGATTCAATTCGCCACGATTGAAGGCCGCCCTTCGATTCAAAATGTTGTTTACATTAGGGTGAATGTATACAGCCTCTACTGGCTGGCGGGGTCACTTGAGTTTCATAATTGTTTTTAATCGATTATTCAAGGCATCGTTACACTCCTAGTAAGTGATCATCAGCCGTGATCAACTCACTGCTGAATGAAGGCCACCCCAAGTCTTCGCCATCTCTCACGGTCCTTCAATGTAACGCTCCATTTAGCATCTGCACACGAGTCAATTTCATCGTTCCATCTCCTTGGCGGGTGTACTCTTGTTCGTATATCGTCCTTTGACCACTGCGTTGTTAAGTCTCGACCATCGGCCACCACCATCATCATCATCACCACACTGATTTATCCGCCCAGCACTATCGAGGCTTAAAACGGCACAGCTTCCTAGATCGAGCGCATTCCGGGAGATGTGCATGCGAACCTTTGCCTGGTCTGTTTGGAGTCTCCTGGGAGGACGCGATGAGAATGCGCGAGGAAAATGCAATAGAGAGACGGATGCGTGCCAAGGTGACAATGGACGTGGGAGGGGGGAGGCGTGAGGGTCGTTGAATGGGCGCGGCGTGGCGCGCCTGTGCTGTGCTCTGTTGTCGCTACCCCGCCACCACGTGCGCCCAGCCCTGTGCTGCCCGAACATGTGCACAGGCTGCAGTCAAAACCTGCAATGGATTTCGCAGGATCAACGGAACCGGATTCGAACTTTCACAGGGCTTTTCAAGAGATATGAAGTTTTCTTGACTGCAAGGATCCATACTCTTTGGTTCTTTCGGTAAAGTCACGTAGGTATAAAATAAAATAAATAAAATCACGACGTTTCGGGCGCAACACAAGCGTCCGTGGGTACCCACTTCGGCAGTTGTTTCTTGCTGTGGTTGTTCCACCTGATGACGGACGCTTGTGTTGTGCCCGAAACGTCGTGATGTAATTTATTTTATTTTATACCTACGTGACTTTACCGAAAGAACCAAAGAGTATTTCAGAAGATGTGTCAAAACTGCGTTAACACGACTATGTTATCCATAATACAGGTTTTTTTGGGTGAGATCGCGTATCTAACCCAAATAACTCTGTATTTTGGATATTTATCGGGAAAACCTACTTGTTAAACTGACGACTGTTAGAGATTAGATCCAGGATGTTCGACATCGATACGGAGTTTGCAAGCTTCTAGAAATTGTTGAATTTAAACGATGGTCTGGAAGGCCATCAGCTTGATGGAGTGACACAAACGTTGCTTTCTGTCGATCATTAATGGAATTGGCCAAGTATCTCAATGTAACATCTCATTGTAATAGGATCAGAAATCGAGGTCACAGACAGTACTGTTTTTACCCAGACTTAGAATGGGGTCTTCTCATCAGCCACTGCAATTTCAGCCCGGGTCAAACTTATAGGTCACAGACAGTAGGCATGGCTTAATTTCGGAATATTTCCTCTGTCACCGGTAGACTGGTATACAGTGAGGGAAAAAAGTATTTGATCCCCTGCTGATTTTGTACGTTTGCCCACTGACAAAGAAATGATCAGTCTATAATTTTAATGGTAGGTTTATTTAAACAGTGAGAGAGAATAACAACAAAATCCAGAAAAACGCATGTCAAAAATGTTAGAAATTGATTTGCATTTTAATGAGGGAAATAAGTATTTGACCCCCTCTCAATCAGAAAGATTTCTAGCTCCCAGGCGTCTTTTATACAGGTGTAGACGAGTAGTGGAGGACGTCATATCACTCAGGGGGTGAGAATGGATGACGTCAGAGGTTACGAGGGATATAAGGGGGAACCCGTGACGTAGAGGGGGTCGTCGCGAAGGGCCAGGAACAGAGAGAGTTAGGGAGTCGGGATCCAGGGTAGGGAGAACCCGCGCCGAGCTAGAGTGATACTTTACCCGGCCGACCGAGTTGGATGATCCCTCCGTCGGTGCTGGGGGAAGATCATGTATAGCCTGGGTGGAGCTAGGGACCTCCCAGTACCCTTTCCCCTGGGAAGATATTAGGGTTGTCAACTGTTAGGCATAAGTCTTTAATAAGTTACTGGCAGTAGCCCTTAATAAACCTTGGCATCCGCCTCTACTCAAGAACCGTGTCTGCGTCGTCAGTTGCACCTCAACACAGGTAACGAGCTGAGATTAGGAGCACACTCTTAAAGGGAGTGCTCCTAATCTCAGCTTGTTACCTGTATAAAAGACACCTGTCCACAGAAGCAATCAATAAATCAGATTCCAAACTCTCCACCATGGCCAAGAACAAAGAGCTCTCCAAGGATGTCAGGGACAAGACTGTAGACCTACACAAGGCTGGAATGGGCTACAAGACCATTGCCAAGCAGCTTGGTGAAAAGGTGACAACAGTTGGTGCGATTATTCGCAAATGGAAGAAACACAAAAGAACTATCAATCTCCCTCGGCCTGGGGCTCCATGCAAGATCTCACCTCGTGGAGTTGCAATGATCATGAGAACGCTGAGGAATCAGCCCAGGACTACACGGGAGGATCTTGTCAATGATCTCAATGCAGCTGGGACCATAGTCACCAAGAAAACAATTGGTAACACACTACGCCGTGAAGGACTGAAATCCTGCAGCGCCCGCAAGGTCCCCCTGCTAAAGAAAGCACATATACATGCCTGTCTAAAGTTTGCCAATGAACATCTGAATGATTCAGGGGACAACTGGGTGAAAGTGTTGTGGTCAGATGAGACCAAAATGGAGCTCTTTGGCATAAACTCAACTCGCCATGTTTGGAGGAGGAGGAATGCTGCCGATGACCCCAAGAACACCATCCCCACCGTCAAACATGGAGGTGGAAACATTATGCTTTGGGGGTGTTTTTCTAAGGGGACAGGACAACTTCACCGCATCAAAGGGACGATGGACGGGGCCATGTACCGTCAAATCTTGGGTGAGAACCTCCTTCCCTCAGCCAGGGCATTGAAAATGGGTCGTGGATGGGTATTCCAGCATGCAAATGACCCAAAACACACGGCCAAGTCAGCAAAGGAGTGGCTCAAGAAAAAGCACATTAAGGTCCTGGAGTGGCCTAGCCAGTCTCCAGACCTTAATCCCATAGAAAATCTGTGGAAGGAGCTGAAGGTTCGAGTTGCCAAACGTCAGCCTCGAAACCTTAATGACTTGGAGAAGATCTGCAAAGAGTGGGACAAAATCCCTCCTGAGATGTGTGCAAACCTGGTGGCCAACTACAAGAAACGTCTGACCTCTGTGATTGCCAACAAGGGTTTTACCACCAAGTACTAAGTCATGTTTTGCAGAGGGGTCAAATACTTATTTCCCTCATTAAAATGCAAATCAATTTATAACATTTTTGACATGCGTTTTTTCTGGATTTTGTTGTTATTCTGTCTCACTGTTCAAATAAACCTACCATTAAAATTATAGACTGATCATTTCTTTGTCAGTGGGCAAACGTACAAAATCAGCAGGGGATCAAATACTTTTTCCCTCACTGTAGGTGGTAGGTTGACTAAGTAGCCACAGCCATATCAACAGGTGTACTGGATGTGGTTTTCTGGATGCAGTAATATTCCCGGGTCACCGACATGTTCAGACCTGGCGAAATATTAACCCTGATCCGAAGTTTACAATGGGGTCTCAGTCGTCAGCCACCGCTACTCCAACCTGCTTCAGAATTCAAGGTCACAGACAGAACTGTTCCACCCAGCCTGGGTAAGAATAGAGGTGTCAGCCCTTAGGCTTACCTGTCAATTCCATTTACCAAACGTGGTGGCATGAATACGCATACGTATGCCCAATGATCCTCCCAAATGCAACATTCTGGGGTTTAAAATAAAAATCCATTTAGCACTGTTTTTATATTTATAAATTCAGTTCATTGCTGCAATAGAGTGACCTCTTTGTTTCAGTCCTGTTTCAGTTCCATGGCCCGTGACCCACCATTGTCCAACCTTCCCACGTTTACCAATCTTCTCCATTCAAAATAGAGATGGCTCTGTTACACGCTGCAAGCGCCCGAGGATTGGTAAACACATCCTTAGTGATAATAATACTGTAATGAAATGTGTAACGCGCACGATATTTCACAAATAGCAAACGCTCTAACGTGCGTAGTCAAGCTCGCTATTTAATATGCATGTCAATTAATGTGTGTGTGCACGTAAGTGGTCTACATGTGATGTGGACAGCGATAATTGCAATGAATCAGAGCTCTCCTCAGGTCCCACAGGACCTATTTACCAATCATCAGGCATATGCAGCGTGTAATGACTTACCTTGTATATCAACAGACTTATAAAATGGAAAAGGTGGACTGGAGTTTGGGAAGCCCTGCAATAAACGATGTATCATTAAAAAAAAAATCACTGAAGAATTAATTATTTCCATTATCTGCTGCCATGATCAATATACTACTGGATGAAGGTCTCCCCAAGCAGATTCTGAAAAAGACTATGCATTTCAAATACCATGGCATCCATCACTCGAGTGGTTCCAATGATGCAGTGGAAACTGATGCAGCCATCTCGACTTGCACACCAAGGACAACATAAAACAAAAATCTCTAGAAATTGTCTCTACCAAAACGACATATGAAAAGTGGAGTCAGACCAGGTGACACGTCTTCTACAAATATTGTAGATAAGGAGACAATACACCGCTTTCATATATCTCTTGCCACGTAAGCAAAAAAAATACATATGAGCGTCATCAGGTGGACAGTCGGAGGATTTTTCCACAAATCTGGCTGTCTGCCTGATGATGCTAGTTGTAATTACTGGCGAAATGTCGTACTCAGATTGCAAATGTTGTGGATTTGCTCTCCAAAACACCGGTGTGCTGTACTAGTAACGAATTGGCCACGTTCTGTTTACGTGACAAAACCTTACTAATTGGCTGTGTCGGGTGGTGGTGGGTTTAACGACACATTTAAATATTTACGTGATCTCACTCAAACAAACCCCCCCCCCCCCCCCCCCTTATATTATGCTAAATGCTAGACGACTAAAAAAGTATTGCAATTCTATTTCTGATGAACAGCGACCACGGACTCCAACATCCACATCCAGTCCGCGGTTGCACGGACAATCCGCTCCGGGTCTCGCCAAAGCGCTCCGCCCCCCCCCCCACACGCTCCGCCCCCCACACGCCCCGCCCCCCACACGCCCCCCGCCCCGCCGCCGCTCTGCAGAAGCCGAACACGAAAATAAATAAATAAACAACCCGCACGCGACGGGGCCAAGCAGCACACCGCCGGCAACGAGCAAAGCAGCAGCAGCAACAACAACAACAACAAATAACAATAACAAAGAGCAGAGACGAGACAACAACAGCAGCAGCAGCAGAATACTAAGCACCACTCCCCCCGGGCGCTTCCATCCCACCACCACCACCATCGCAGGCGATGGCGGCGGCGACGAAGCTGAGCGAGACGCGGGCGGACCCCGGCGCGGCCTTGACGATGACCGTGTACTCTGCTCCGGACACGCCGGCCTCAAGCTCAGCCTCCTCGACCTCCTCCACCTTAACCTCCTCAAACTCGACCGCCACGTCAACCGCCTCCTCCTCCTCCTCGTCCTCCTCGTCAACATCGTCAACCACGTCCCCGCCCGCCCTCGCCCGCCTGGAAGCCCGCGACCTGGCGTACGTGGTCCGCCAGCGGCGGGTGACGGTGGGTCGCAACTCGAGCCAGGGCGACGTGGACGTGGACATGGGCCACTCCACCTTCATCTCGCGGCGCCACCTCGAGCTGCTGCTGGAGGGGCCCGCGTGCCTGCTCCGCTGCCTCGGCAAGAACGGCGTCTTCGTGGACGGGGTGTTCCAGCGACGCGGGGCGACGCCGATGCAGCTGCCGCGCACGTAAGGGCGGGCGGGCGGGCGGTGGCGGTGACCCCGGGGGAGTGTGGGGAGGTAAAGGTGAGGTTATGTGAGGTGAGGTTATGTGAGGTGAGGTTCAGAACTTAGTTGGCCGAGGTGAGTTGGAGACTCGGCTTGAGACTGGTGGTGGCGAGAGGGTGAGGTGTAGGCGGGGATTTGGGGGGTGAGTTGGTTGAAGGGTGAGGTGTAGACTGGGATTTGGGGGGTGGTGAGTTGGTTGAAGGGTGATGTGTAGACTGGGATTGGGGGTGAGTTGGTTGAAGGGTGAGGTGTAGACTGGGATTGGGGGGCGAGTTTGTTGAAGGGTGAGGTGTAGACTGGGATTGGGGGGCGAGTTTGTTGAAGGGTGAGGTGTAGACTGGGATTTGGGGGTGAGTTGGTTGAAGGGTGAGGTGTAGACTGGGATTGGGGGGTGAGTTGGTTGAAGGGTGAGGTGTAGACTGGGATTTGGGGGGTGGTGAGTTGGTTGAAGGGTGATGTGTAGACTGGGATTGGGGGTGAGTTGGTTGAAGGGTGAGGTGTAGACTGGGATTGGGGGGCGAGTTTGTTGAAGGGTGAGGTGTAGACTGGGATTGGGGGGCGAGTTTGTTGAAGGGTGAGGTGTAGACTGGGATTTGGGGGTGAGTTGGTTGAAGGGTGAGGTGTAGACTGGGATTGGGGGGTGAGTTGGTTGAAGGGTGAGGTGTAGACTGGGATTGGGGGGTGAGTTGGTTGAAGGGTGAGGTGTAGACTGGGATTGAGGGGTGAGTTGATTGAAGGGTGAGGTGTAGACTGGGGATTTGGGGGGTGAGTTGGTTGAAGGGTGAGGTGTAGACTGGGATTGGGGGGTGAGTTTGTTGAAGAGTGAGGTGTAGACTGGGATTGGGGAGTGAGTTGGTTGAAGGGTGAGGTGTAGACTGGGATTGAGGGGTGAGTTGGTTGAAGGGTGAGGTGTAGACTGGGATTGGGGGGTAAGTTAGCTGAGGTGAGGTGTAGTGTAGGCTGGGATTATGACCGAGTTGCGGTGAGGTGGGGACTGGGTTGAGATGAGTAGCGCCGTGTTGATGAGGTGAGGTGTGGCAGGTAATTGGGACTGGGATGAATTTGGATTACAGTGAGGTGGCGACTGGAGCAGGGGTGAGGTGGTGAGTTGGTTGGGTCCCTGGGTGAGGTGGGGTTTGCATGGAATTGGGTTGGGGATTTAATGGAAATTTGGTTAAAGAGTAATGAAATAGGGTGGCGTGAGATGTGATGTAATGTGGACGTGATTCGATGGGTTGGCATAGAATGGAGTGGGAATAGGATTGGAGGGGATTATATTTGGGATGGATTTGGTTCGGATGTAGCTGGAACTGGTGGTGTTGGATAAGGATTGGAGTTGGGATGGGGTGCCATTGGATGAGATGAGATTGAATCGGGATGGGTTGAGATGAGGCAGTATTGAGGTCGAATGTGATGGGGATGGGTGGGCAGAAGTTGGATGAAATTAGATGGTACTGTGATGGAATAGAATTGGGATGTGTTGAGATGGGATGAGAGTGGAGTGGCATGGGATTGTATGGAGGGCAAATGAAACGTAATGGAATGGCATAAGATAGTAATGGCACGCGAGGCTGGGATGTGGGTGAGATGACAGCATGGCACTGAAATGGAGTGGCATGATACTGTGATGGGATTTGACCAGCCTTGGAATTTGATAGGACTGAAAGGAGATTAGATCGATGAGTTGACTGAAATGGGATCTGGACTAAGATTATACTGAAATGAGGTTGAATGGTATTTGGCTGGCACCAGATGGAATGAGATCGTATACGATATGATAAAGGTATTTATACGATAAAGGTGATTCTATACTACTGGTTAGTCTCTGCCGAGTCGCGGTCACGTCGCTTGGCCGGATTGAAGTACAGTAGTGTTTCGCTCTTCCTGTCTGCAGCCATCCACGCCTCTGCCTTTGCAGGAGTACCCTTCTCTGCCTTAGCTGAGCCGCATCCGTGCATTACTGCCGCTGTATCCTGGAAGTGCTTTTTAGCCGGGCTGCAATCGATGTCATTTTTCCATGAGCTATATTGTCATTATACATACAGATCAGCGTACACGTGTGTACAGTACATGCAAGTGTGTGCAGTACATGCACGTGTGTACTGTGCGTGCACGTATGTATTGTACACCCACGTGCTTACTGTACATGCACGTGCTTACTGTACATGCACGTGCGTACCGTACATGCACGTGTGTACTGTGCGCCGTGGACACGTGATGTGCGTGTACATGTGTACACGTGTACATGCACGGCACAAAGAAGCAAAACACACGTGTTTGTCATTTGGGCTCATTCCTCAACGTGAGAGGCAAGTGGCCTCGCCATGCACAATGTGCGCCGTGTGTGCGAGGTGGTGGACAGACCCCCTCCCACCCCCGGCTTCGGTTTCGCTGGCTGTAGAGAGTGGCACTACAGTAAGAACGAGGGCATTCTGCCCACAGTCGCCCCTTTTTTTTATATCCTATGACTACAGAACGGTGCTAGTGTTATTTGACTGGTAAGAACGGGAAGGGAAGTCCGCCTTGTGGGCAGGCCACGTCCTAGGTGGTGGTGGTGGGGGGGAAGACTACCGCGTTGGAGAGATGGCAAACCAAAGGGGGAACGGCATCGCCAAGAGGACGCGTCCGGCGTGCAGAAATTTTGTCGAGTTGTCGGAGCTAGATGGCTGACGATCGCTGATGATGATGATATCTCGTCAATATGTATATTATCAGTACTGCTTAAATTGAGAATGCAATCACCGTATCAGGCACTCTTTCACGTGTCAACTTGAACAATGGTATTCCATGATCTTACGATGTTTTTTTAAAAAATCAATTTACCCATTAATAATCGTAATAGCAATTCAAACACTTATGCTGCTTTAATTTTGGGTGTAATGATTCTTCGATTCGTTGATTAAACATTATTCTTATGGACATGATAGGTGCATCGAATGGTCACAAAAGTTATATTGATTATATTCGTGAACAGTGCCTTGTATGTAATGGGTTCTAATGACCCCTGCGTCCACTAGAAGCTGCTACATACACCACAGTTGCAACAAAAAATGAGCTTGAATTTAATTACGGAATAACCCAAATCGTAATAATTTAATCTCAAATGGGAAAATCATTAGAAGCCCTTCGTCAATCCTCTTCTGGAGGAAGGCTTCCCCCTGCTTTGTCAGTCATTGTGACTTTTTTATGACACGCTTTTATTTTACGCGCGTAAGAAATAAAATCTGTTGTATCCTCAACTCTGTTGTCCTATCCTCAAATCTTGTAACTTAATTTTAACCCACTTACCAATGTCGTATCGACTGCAAATTTGGTATACATATGTCATACTGATGACAATACTATATTCTATAATTGAAAATAAAAAATATATGTATTTTTAAGCATTTTTTTGGTTATATCTTATGTTTCGTCTTGGGTCTAAATTGTCCACGCTCAACTCACGCTGGCTGTAAACCACCACCGGTCCCTTACGTTACGGCAAGCCTCGGGGCCACTTCCTGGAGTCGTGGAGTTCTGCCATTACTAGTAGGATACATTTCATTAAAGCGTGTTTTAAAAAAAAAGTATTTTTTAATATTACTTTTTTGACCATACTTCACCATGTTCGTCAGTGTCAGTTGATCAAAGTGAGGGCCAGAACCAGATCAGATATCACGGCTACTGTTAGCCATGGCAGCGAGTCAAACTTAGGTCGCTAGGTGTGTAGTACAGTGCGCTTACAACCGTGCTGTTGCTCTACCCAGCCTAGGATTAAGGCTAATTAAATAGGTCAAGTCAAAAAGTCAGCTTGTCTCATTTGCAAATGCATGCTGGGTAGCGCTTCCCTTTGTAGGAAGTCCCAAACCAGTGGTGGAAATTCCACGTGCTCACAGCGGGAGACTATTCACTTCATAGACACTGCTTTTCATAAAGTAGTTCCTTACTCATTTACAGCCATGCCATCCTTGAGCCATTGGTGGAAATTCTAAATGTTTACGGTCGGGGGCCATGGCTAATAACACAACCTTTCCACATGAATGAACGTGTTTCCTTGCAGTGAGCGCGTGATACGGTGATGAGAGTTTATTCGAATGGTTTGTAACAATGAATTGGCAGTGTGTGGCGCATGAATGGCACGAATGATGTCATGCAATGATAGGAAGGTTGTTTAAAAAAATAATCTTTATTTGAATAGTTCTCGATAAAAAAAACCTTCAAATTATGCATTCAGCCACATTCCCCCCTTCTGTATGGTACACTCATACTTTTTAATTTTATTACATTTCAAAAAGTATACATTGCACGTAGCATGCAGATAGATACGTACATTCATGGCCATGCCTCGCACGAATTAAATGGATACTAAAATGAAACCTTATTTGACACATGCCTGCGTGAAATAGTTTGTGAAATGTGATTAAGCGTTACATGGTAGTCCAGTACCATTCTCACAGCGTTCCTTCAAGTGTGGTTATTACGGAAATTATAGCACAATTCTTCCTATGTCTGTACGAGAATGGTTCATGCAATTTTTTTTTATAACATATGGTTAGATGCGGCTGTGCTTAAAGACGTTTTTTTTTACAAATCCAAATCGTACAGCACGTACTCTACATGATGCCTTTATCTAATGCTGTACAATACTCTATTGAACTAGTAACACTAATATGGGAAGGTTAGTAAGCAGGTGCAGTTATGGTTCTATGCTTTAAAAATTTTGAGTCGTTGAGTATGACAGAATCCAGTGTGCAAGCGAAAGAAGACACCCATGCAGTTTACTTCCACAATTAATAAGTAATGTGTTCACTGTGGTTGGTGTGGGTGGCTTGTGTGGTGATGCTCTCCTGATGGTTGTGTCAGCCTTTCTGTCTGCGCAGAATGATTCACCTGCCCCCATAAATTCAATGGCGTGGTCGACATTCGATTTGAGAATCACTTTTGGAGTCACTTCTTGTAGGTCTCATTTATACCGTCTGCTTTCTATCATATCGTTTTTTTGTATCGTTTAAACAGTTTTGTTTGCTCCATTTTTTTGCAAAAAATGTATGATTGATTATCACGTGCATGGTTCCATGCACGTTATCGTAAATATAAGAACAGATTTTAATCGTATCTGCATCATTACATGTGTAGTGAGCGACTTCCGAAACACGTCGCGTAGACGGCTTCTTATTTATTAAGAGCAGACTGGGCAATACATTGTGTAACACAGCTACACATGACGATCCTAACACGTAGCCCCATCTCCGGCTTCGCTACGCTAGCTGTCCGACTAGCGTGGCGATGGAGAGAGTCTTCCAGAAGATCAACCATGTGGTCGGAGATGACGAGCAGCCAGGACCCAGGACCCGTAACAGCACCAAACCTCGTTCGGTCCCCCTTATATCTGCCCTGGCGTGGCCAAGCTCCACCTCTGGCCACGCCCACTTTCCAGAACCTTCGGGCTGGTTCCCGGAGCTTCTCGACTCCGCCTTTCACCTTTACCCCAGATACGCCCCCCTTATAATAAAGCAATTTGTAATGCAACCATGACCGTAATTACCACTCCAGGCCGACAGATGTCACCCTGTCATTACACATGCTTTCCAGCCTATGAACAAAAACCTTCACGAACGTGGTGTCTTTATAGGATTTAGTCATTGCCTCAGTTTTAGGATACTTAGGAACAGCGATAGTGCACAAAGAAGCACGCAGAGATGTTTGCTTGGAGTTACAGTGAGAGACAGGAAAAGGAAGGTTTGATTCAGGGAGCAAACACCAATCGGTAGACATCATGAAGACAATCAAGAAGAGTAATTGGGCCTGGGCAGAACCCATCGTGAGGTGGGATGATCAATATAAGAGACCGGTCGCAGAATGTCAACCAAAGGTTGGAACGCGTTCAAAAAGAGCACCGCAAAGATGCAATGATGAGATTAATTCACGTGCAGAAGTGAGATGGTTAGCAGGAGCACTGAACTGTGAGGAATGGCGATGGCATGGGGAGACATTCATCCAGCAGTGGATAGACAATGGCTGATGATAGCAAAACATGGCTTTTGGGTGCTTCAGAACCAAGTGAGAGATGCATTAATTGCAAGTCAACAAAAAAATTTATATCTTAACTTCATTTGTTGGGTGTTCATAGCCTGTCGTTTTGGGGTGAGCGCACCAAAACATCTTCGCAGGGCAAACGGCAAACACAGACTGTGGCTCCTGTCCACATTGATCCGGCCACACTCTCCGTGGTGCATGTCTCTGCAGCTGCCTCTGATGCTGCAGCTCGCATGGCAGATTGTTAATTGCTCTTCGGTATTGCCTCTGTTGTAAACTACAGTGCTATTGAGTCCTATCAGCAGCAGGCATGATCAATCTACTGTTGGATGAAGGCCTCACCCCAAGCCAGTCGCATCCCTCTCAGTCTTGCGATACCAACAATCTGTCAAGCGCCCCCTTGCACAAGAGCTGACTTCATGGCCCCATCTCTGCGGTGGATATACTACTCTTGGGTGCATTCACTACTTTGGCAATTACGTAGGCATGCAGGCGTTTAACAATGTCGGCATATGATGATGACTTGTAGTGATTTTGAGTCACGATTCAATTCAAGTGTTTGTTATTTTTGCCATTGTGGTCAATGTAGAATCTCCAGCACAGGCAGGTTTTACATGAAACAATTACATGGAACATATATATCTGAAAATAAAACATAGAGTTGGCACGGAGTTAATTTAAAATTTTTATTGTAAGTGAAATAAATCTATTTAAAATTTTGAATAGATGTATCCTTCCTATTGTTTAAGACATTTTCACACTGACAAAAGTCAAACGTTTGTGGGTTTTGCTCACTCCTTATGTTAGCCGTAAGCCAGTAGGAGACATTCTACCTTCCAATGGCAGGGCCAAGTCTGCCCATAAGACAACCACTGTTCTTTGCAGTGGAATGGTTACTGATTTTATCAACTCTATAGGGATGCTGGGCTAAGTTCATTCCCAACAGGGAATGTTTAACCTCCTAATTGTGATTCAAGCCCTTTGACACTGCCACCAGCAGAAATTAATTACGCGCGTAAGAAATAAAATCTAGTGGTGTTCATGGTCAATGTATTATATCGCTTTCCTGGTGGACATCATATTAATGTAACGTTTCATACAGTATACATTTCTCTATTATTAATTATTCCTTTTATGCAGGAAAACCTCGTTAGGTTTTGTACAGTATTTTTGATGAGTCCTGCTTCAGGATGTTTTGGCCATTTCAGTTAACGGAGTGTTTCATATGCGTGAGGAAACCGGGAAACCCAGAAAAAACACTGCTTTATAAGGGGATAACGCTTAAAACTGTATACAGACAGATTCAGGAGTACATTTTTGCAATGTCAAGAATAATCGTGTGGCTATCTCATAGCCAAAGCTTACAGCACCTTTTCCCCAGGCTGTTTTCCCCGTTAAATAACCATCCAGAATACATTTTGCTCCGAATTCCATTGTGATGTGACTATCGGGCACGATGAGGGTGATTAACTCCGTTTTCACTCTTTTTATACGGTTCTGTTGATAATTAGCACGGTTTTTTCGTGAATTTTGTGCACGCCATTTAGTTGTGTTTGTTCTGGTGTTTCATTATGTCAGTGAGAAATTGGTGATTTATCTGCATTTGCTTGTTTTTACTCCGTGTACTTTAACTCTTTGAAAGTTGGAGCATGACGGTTAAATTACAAAACACAATAGCCCGTTGCAATTTAACGAGTCAACTGGGTTTTCAAACACAGCAATTCGAAGATTTCAGTTGATCTTGTTATTTTCTGTGCCGTTTAAATTGTACTTGGGAATGAAGAATATTGCGGCAATCATTACATTTGCTCTCCTAATACAATTGCTTCCAGAGTAAAAGCATACCTGCTAAAATCGTAGCATTGTCCATTGCTCACTCACTGCATGTCTGAATACAGTGTAAACAGCTGAAAGTTAAACAAAGTGCAAAGTACTGCAGAACAATAAAAGGAAGACATTATTTTATAGCTCAACGCATGTTGAATTTGCACGTGACATGGCGTTAGCTGGTCGAGCAGTTTCACAGTGGTGAGTGCACTCCGGTATGAACCTGCCACTCGAGTTCCTATCTTGGCTGCAGCAAACATCAGTGGTGAGTTAATTCCTGAATCTGCCCTCAGCCCCCCCCCCCCCACCCACTTTTACCAACTCACACTCACCAGCCTGGTGAAGTATGGTGAAATTATCCCCGCGACCCACATGGCATGAGGAGAGCATTCATCCAACACAGCGTTGGATTGATAAAATGGCTGTATGTGTACTATAATACCCATAATTTAAGGCTCTTTCTCAATCCACTGCTCTTAATGATTGGTTGTAATTTACAGTGCAAGTCTTTGTACAATGAGTCCATTGTTTGCTGTGGTTTGGGTTTTTTTATCCGCTTGTTGAAAATTCAAGAAATATTTCACCGTAACCTTTTTGAGACCCAAGTCACAACAGCTGACACCTCTGGCAAAACCATAAACAATAGATTTTTACCTGAACACATGAATCACACATGCATGCACACATATGTAAATAAACACTCAGTGGGATTGGCCAAACATCTTTATAAAAAAAACCTCTTGCAACTCAGAGGTTTTCCTGGATGAAGGGTGTTATTACTGCATATGAAAGGAATTCATGAGCAATTGCAGGGTAATTTCTTCCCCCAAATCGGAAACCAGCATTTCGCAAACATGCTTGTTGACTTTTGAGGCGACACTGGCACGATTTGTGGCTGAAGCTGGCCCAGGTCATTTAGAACGCATGTAACGATTCAGCAATGTATAGATTCGTACACTTAACAGCAAATGCATCCAATCACGAGTGTGATAATTGATTTCTTACAATGTATGCAAATTATATTCTCATGTCGCATTTACGAGGTAATCGGAAACATTTTTAATGTACAAATGATACGGAAAACGACAGTGAAAGATTACGAGTGAGATGGTAAGAAAATAAGTCAATTTATCCCTGAATTGAATCGCAATTGTAATTGTTGACAATTTCTTGTTTTGGGAGAGAATGTGATGCCTCATTGTTTAGGGATGATGAGGCTGTCACAAGAGAAACTCATTTCTTTAGAACTGCTTTTTGTGTTTAGTTTGACCTTTCCCCGCACCACCTATTAGCACGGTTGGCTACGTACGGTGCAAAAAAAGTTCAACGTACATGCATACAAGAGACGAGTGCTGTCGTTATTTGTCTTCTCACCGCCGAACTGTCTTACAACATGTCACTTTTCCTTTATCTGAATGACACTCCGATTATTGCTCTTTGAAGAAAACATAAGCCAGGACAACTGACTGTTGGACTCCCTTTGGGAGAGAAAAAAACTGTCTGTGGGATAATTAACAGTTTGTCTCTGATCCTGTATGCAAGATAAAGGAAACATGCGTTTGCAGTATTTGGCTGCTGAAACATTTCCACGTGCTAATGAGCTGCCATTTGTTGCCAGGTTGCTTCTGAAAGAGAGCGATATAGCTCGGTGACCCTTACCTGGTAAAATAAAAAAATTAGATTAGTTTAAAGTACTGTATCTCCATACTCAAACTAGCAGAGGGCAATACAAATCTCAATTTGGGGGCGCTGATTGAGCCAGTAGTGGAAATTCCACATTCCTATGGCAGCAGCCACTCTCATTTGGGTAGCCACTGTTGATTTCCTACTCTTTGGTTCTTTCGGTAACTTTACCGAAAGAACCAACGAGTATGGATTCCTGCAGTCACGAAAGCTTCAAATCTAGATTGTTGATTTCCTGTCTAATAGAACTGAGTTTATCGGTACTGGGGGCATGATGGGGTCCAGTCCATGAATCGTACTATTGCCAAATCCTGTGCTGTTGAACTTGAAATGTCAACTTCTGCTTATTCATGTCTGTGCATGCACGTGACATTATGGCTTTTCACATCCACAGTGCTACTTGTGCAGCTGCTGTGTTTACGTGAAATGGGAGTGTGTTTGCATTGGCAGATAAACTTTATTGCCAAGCAAGCAGAAGATTGTTCAGTGCGAAATTGTTCACCGCATTAGCATCACTCTGCTGTTAATAGTAACTTTCAACCATTTTGAAGCAATGGGATACACCTCTTAATCTAAAAAAGTTCTTGAAATGTTTCCTCATTTTAGCCGTATTGGGGTCCTGTCACGATATGGAGTATCCATCAAGATCTCTTTCAGAACAGTGCAGCCCTTATATTCTTGGTTCTTTCGGTAAAGTCACGTAGAAGGGAAACAATAAAATAAAAATATATAACAATAAAATTCTCACGACGTTTCGACTGCAACACAAGCAATCATCATCAGGTGTGAAAACCACAGCAGGAAAATTTGAAAAAAGTGGCGGGTTTAGTTTTTTACGTTAGCATCACGGAGAGCGATTTGACAGTTTGTTCAGATGGACGAGTCCATCTATGTTCGGAAAAGAGGAGGGGGGAGACGAAAATAATGGATGCGGTCTGAAAGCCACCGTAAGCGTGAACAATCAATTAAGACCCGAAATGGTTTATCAAATCCTTCCAATGATTGCTAAGCCAGAATCCATCTTCTCGCTTGAAATTGTCTCTGTGCAGCCCTTGTTCAACAATGGTCTAGAAATAAGGACATTACAGAGCTACCTCCGCTATCATTTCAGGTGACCTCTAGACCACGCAGTAGGGGGCAGGACTCTCCTACTGACCACGCTGCAGCGAGTAATATTCGTTGAATTAAATGTTTTCATTCTCAGAGATGCAATTCAGCCAAATTAAATGCGAAACCAAATTTAGTGTGATGGATTTGTGTGTGTGTGCAGTCATTACTGATGGACCGAGACATTTGAAAAACCTGGTTTTAATCAAAGGCCATAAAACCGACGATGTGGAGTTGGCGATCATGCACATTGCATTAAAAAAGAAAGTCAAAGCGTCTCACCACTCAAAGGGACTGCATTAATCGCTGTTGGCAGCTCTGCATCAGCGGTGAGAAGTCCACATTCCCGCAGGGGGGAAAAACTGGTCTTTAGAGCAAGCACGTTCCACGTGAATTATTATGGACGTTCCACGTGTTACGTGATCATACCCAGGAGATGGGTGATCCTGTCCCCGCCCACAAGAGCCTTATTATGTATGAGATACGCAAATTCAAGTGACTTGTCTGGCCTCTGGCAAGGTATTTCAAGTACGTTTTTTTTATTTATATGACAGAAATTTTTAATAATTAACAAAGTGAAAGCTGAACGGTTATGCCAAGAAGCGTAAGGAGGGGACCACAACAGACAAATGGGGGCACGTGGATCAGGGAGCAAATGTAAATTATAGATGTCATATGGACGGTTAAGAAAATAAAGTGGGCTTGGGCAGCAGGAACACATCGATGGTTGAGACTGATAGTGAAATAGCAAACAAAATAAATAATCCGCCGGAGAGGTTGAGCATCGTAGCGATGAGATCACTTCATGTGCGGGAGTGAGATGGATTGTGGCATTCGCGGGGCCATGATGGATGGAATATGGCTGATGATAATCGTGATAGAACATGGAGAGTTGCCATTACCCTGCCTAAAAGTATGAAATGCGCTGCATGCCGAGCGCTCCCACAATTTTTAGATTATTTGCGATGAGACTGGGTTAGACGTAACGTGCGCTATTAAGGTTATAGACGCGCTGGACATCTGCTCTCGGATAAACGAGGCCCACTTCGCTCAACAAACGCGCCGCTCTTTCTCAGCACTTAGACTCGTTTGCCGATGTTACGGTACAGTGCACACGTCTGCGGAGCACAATGCCGCGGTGAATTATTAGAACGTGAGAAAAATGTGGTCCGTCTCGTACAATAAAATTCCAGCCGAATGCCACTTGCTGTGTGGAATCGGTTAGGTGTCTGTGCATAACGGATCTGTGGTTAGCACTTCGGGAGAAGCGCTCGAAAGATTGGCCTGATCGGATAACTACAGTCGTGTTGAAGTGTTTTCGTCATTGTTTTTGATGGAATTAAAATTACAAAGAAATACTTTTGTGCCCGCAAACAATATTTCATTGTTTATGCAAGTCGACTGGCCTTCTCTTATGTGCAATGTGAGTGTTTGTGTAGGGCGTCTCTGAAGGATAGTTATCTGGTGGAAGCAGATTGTGTTTTTTACGTGTGATCGTGACCAGTGTATGAAGGCGACAACATCGCCGTGCTGTGCTCAGTGTAAGGTTGAGACGAGGGCAAATATTTGTGATCTGGAGCAGCACGTTGCCTCTGCGTGAGATGTCAGACAGATTCCCTGGTTTTCAGTCGCCTATTTCAAAGAAGAAGAAAAAAAAGATTGCATCGTCACTATGGAGAGACGACGGCAATGTAGTTTAAACACAGCACTGGGCATGCATTGCAATTACTGTTGCAAACAGGGGATGACACGGACATGCAATGCGCTCATTTCCACCATGAATGCTGTCAAAAATGTGCGCCATGGTGGCGAGATGTTAACTACCTCGCCTGGTATACAGGAAGTCGTGGGTTCGCTCCCGACCCTGATGCCTGTATATTTGGAGTTTGCACGTTCTTGTCGTGGTCGTGTGGATTTTCTGCGGGTTCTCCAGTTTTGTGGTCTCCAGTTTTGTGGTCTCCCAAATTGTGACGCTATAGTTGTAAAATTATATTCTATAGTTGAGTGATTTTTTTTCCTCCTTATTCTTTCGAATAAGCAACCATTGGTTGATGTAACAAACTAATGTTCGGTAATTATTTTGTGTGGTTGTTCTCTGCACGGGAGGCTATGTACGGCGCGAAAGAAGTTCACCATACATACGCGGGAACGATCGAGTATCGACGTGAACTCGCCGCTCTGATCTCACTGATGTAGCTCTCCGACATGTTTCCCGGTTGTACTGCTCACCGTTCTTCTGCAACATGTCCGACGTTTCGTTCCACGTGCTGGGCTCCATTTCAGGAACCATCATGCCAGCTCGTAGATCGAGATGTCGGACGTCCTGCCGAACAGCATGCGGGTACAACCAGATAAAAAAAAAGTACAGCGGAGAACAAGACGGCACAATGGTGAAAAGTTGTGCGGTTGTCTCTCGCTGATATACTCCCCCAGCCATATAATCCTTCTCTTAGGCATCGCCATTCACTCGCTTGGCCGTAGTACTTGCCTGCCTGATTAAATCGGCAAGCGATCTCTATTCTGCTGTCAGCACTCTGGCAAATATTGCCTCTCAGGTTCTCAGCTTCCCACTCTCTCCATGATAGAAGATTGCATTTTATGCTCTGCTGTTCCCACACTAACTGTGGGAACAGCAACAGCCTTCCTATGATCTGTAGCCCTCGGTGTGAATACAAACATCATCGAAACATTCTTCACTGCTGGCTGATAGTTTTAGTTTACAGCCCTCTGTCGATCCATTGCTGGATGCGGACCTCCCCAAGCCTTGTCAGACATATGTGGGTGCTTTGAACGTGCTTCAGCACGCGAGGCTTTAATGGGATATGATTGGTCAGTTTGGGTTTGTGAAGGGGGGGTGCCTGAGGACAGATTCAGATATCACTTGCCACTAAATGTTAGTCATGACCGAGAATTGAACTCGGGTTGCCAACGTCACAACGCGTTGTGCTGCTTTGCCTCCTCATCGCCCCGCCGACTTTAATTTACGTGAATTTGATGGTATTTGTTCCTGTGTAAAACAGGTGTGTTATTCTTGATGCACGAATCGTCTTATCGTGACCGAATCGAATCGTGACCAGACCTCCAAATCGTGACACTGCGTTCATTATTTCGTCTGCATTAAAGTTGATTTCCATTCGGCGTGGGTTCTTATGTTGTTTAGCTGTACTTTTAAAAAAAAATCTTGTGTGTGGGGGCGGGGGGGTTTGTTGAATTTTTTAAGTGGCTGCCAAAACTTGTCATTTTCCAAGGGCGATGGTGCATTCGACTTGCCTGCCTCGCAGCGACAGTGAGACAGAACAGTGGAACCATTCTTCTGTCCCGGTTGGGCTCTTGGTGTTGGGACTTGATTGATTGTAAAGATAGGAAAATAAATAACGACGGGAGGGGGGGGGGAGCTGCAAAGCAAAACACTTAGTCAACATTTCCTCCCTCGTATTTATTTATTTATCTTAAGTGAAATGAAATCACTTTGCAGAAGGCACGCTGCACATGTCATTGACTGAAATTTACACATCCAATGCCAGAGGGTTCGATGGGAAAAATTCGTTTTGCCGCCGCCCCCCCCTTTACATCGCATTTACACAGCAATTTGAATATTCTTTTTTTGAGATTCACTTTTCAATTCGGCCCAAGCACTGGCTTTGCGTACTGCAGTCCGTATTTGTACCGAGCAGTGTAATAACGATTGCGTGGGGCGATGAAACACGTCGGGCATATACAGGAATCGTTTGTTGCCATGCACTGCTGTGGTGCGTGTTATTGTTTTGTAGCGACATTATTTTTTCACTGGAGAAACCCCTCCTCTTAACGACGGGACTTGGTTCCACGAAACCGGTCATTAAGTGATTTGGCCGTTAAGCGAGTATAGGAAATGCACATTAAAGGCTTAATTCGTTCCGATAGCATGGAAAGTTAAAATGTTTCACCCAAAGAACGTACTTTATAGTATTTAAACAATGGATATCAATACAGAAATATACTAACAACATGATAAACACATTATCACAAAAAAACATGGTTAATAAATGCATTTATTATTATTTACTGTTCCTACATCAGCCCGCCGTTACGAAGGGAATGGTCGGTAAGCGAGGACTTTGGGCTCTATGGAGACCCGTCGTGAAGCGATTAGTCGTTAACAGGGGTCGTCGTTAAGAGGGGTTCTGCTCTACACTACCATACTCTACACTACTATACACTACACTATACACTACACTACTCTACACTACCATACACTACACTACTATACACTACACTACTATACACTACACTACTATACACTACACTATACACTACACTACTTTACACTACACTACTATATATTACACTACTATACACTACTATACACTACACTATACACTACACTGAGCTCTATGGAGGCACGTCGTTAAGCGATTTGTCGTTAACAGGGGTCGTCGTTAAGAGGGATTCTGCTCTATACTACCATACACTACACTACTATACACTACACTACTATACACTACACTACTATACACTACTATACACTGCACTACTATACTCTGCACTACTATACACTGCACTACTATACACTACACTACTATACACTACACTACTATACACTACTATACACTACACTATACACTACAATACTATACACTACAATACTATAAACTGCACTATGCACTACACTACTATACACAACACTACTATAAACTACACTATACACTACACCACAATAAACTACACTATACACTACACTACTATAAACTACACTATACACTACACTACTATAGACTACACTATACACTACACTACTATAAACTACACTATACACTACACTACTATAAACTACACTATACACTACACTACTATAAACTACACTATACACTACACTACTATACACTACACTATACACTACACTGGGCTCTATGGAGCCCAGTGTAGTGTGTGGACCTCGCTGAAGCCGCATTGTTACTCTCTTTGGCTACTTTACGTAAGAATGTGAGATAAGAACAATGTGAGCTGATTTTCTATGTTCTTGTTACTTAAGTAAGTACTTCAGGTGCATGTGGTTAGCGCAACTGCACTGACTGATTACCTGATTTTCCGAGTGCAATTCCTCGCCACGGCTGACATCAATGGGGGGGGGGGGGGGGGGGGCGAGTGACCCTCTGAACTGGTAGTTGCCTCCACCTTCACCCAATCCCCATTGACCAGCGTGATGAAGTACTGTTAAAACAACCCCCATGACCAACAACTTTATACTGTAGCTCACAAGCAGAAGAACATTTTTTAGGTATTAAAGTAACTTTTTTTGGCGATTTCATTAAAAAAAAACGCATTCTGTGTTATTCTGTGGCAAAGGAAGGATTCTGGGTAATACCATTGGTGGCCCTGAGCTTGTGATGGTAACTCCACATTCCAGTGGTGGAGCCAGTCAATCTATATGACAACAACAACTGTTGACTTGGTACACATTATTTTTCATCAACCTCAAAGAGGCTGGGGATAAATTGTTCCCTGACCAGACTTTCAACCTGCCACCTTCAGATTGAGTCGAGTGGTTAACCGCAGCAGCACAACCCAGCCACATTAAGCATGGCCGTATTTTCCAGCTATACGATTCACTCCCCCCCGTATTTTAAAGCAAAAGTTGGAAGTGCATCGTATAATCAAGTAGAATATGGTACGTGGTTTAGTTTTAAAACACTTTGTGTAGAGGGAGGTAGAAGAGGCACTGCATGTTCACTGCAGAAACGCAGAAATGTGTGATGCACCCGTGATCCATTGTCTACTCTGGTTTCCGGTTTAAGATGCAGCAGCAGCTGCAAAAAAGAATCCACTCCTGAAATGCCTTTGGGTGATAACCCATACATTTTGGCTCCATGCCCACAGCCAATCTGCATTTTATAAGAACGAGAAAGAGCAACATTCTTTGCTGTCTATATGGGTCTGTGTTAATTTCTCTTAACAGTAGGAATGCGGGGAGGTTTTTTTGCTGGCCAGAGACCTTGAGATGAGGTTCTGAGAAGGGAGATTCTCGCATTTATGAGAGTTGTTGGCTTGTAAGCTGAGTGTGTGTGTGTGAAACTCCTGGAAGAGACCTAGTTTGTTTCAGGGAGTGATTTTTTTTATTTTATGATCATCATTTAAACAGTTCCAATGATGATCCACTTCTGTAATAAATTTTACTTGGTCATAATTTTTGGAAACGAGGGGTTTTTTCTTGTTCATCTCTCCACCACCCCCTCTCCCACCCTTTGTAGCTGTTTAGCTTTTTCAATATTTGTCCTGGTAATTTTGTATTATCCTGAAGGACGTTTTGTAAATGTGCTTTTGAGATGCTGTAGCATTTAAGCACTGAACAATACCATCTGTGAGGTACACTTAACCTTCGTTCATAACCTTGCCACTATTTATAATGTGCAAATACCATAATTGTAACCACACTCTTTTCATCTCTGACTGAATCGTTTTATTGGAATTATATTTTACGGGGTAATACATCGCAAAACCATCTGTGAAGTGAAAACCGACGCTTGGTTCAACGGTTGTTTTTACACTTCTCAGCCAAAACAGCACCCCTCATCACTGTTACATGACTCCCTGTTTTTCTGGCAATGCGCAACAACAAGAAAGCTGCCAGCGTCTGACCTCAGCGAAACGACATTTTAATTTGCTGCAGGTTTCGGCGTCGAAACTTTTTGATGCTGCCTGACGATCCCGTGAATTCGCGCCGATGATTATCCTCGCTTGTGCGCACCTGGCACCGCAGGTGTACATTCCGCTTTCCCAGCACCAATATCCGGCTGACATTCCGGAGCCTCTACGACGAGAGGAAGGAGGTGGCAGAGTTGACGCCGAGGCCACCCTCTCCCATGAAGCCGCTGCAGACCAACGTCTCACCACTGGCGATCAACATTCCGGATCCGGCCATGGACTTTGTGAGCCCCTTGCCATCTCCCACGGGCACCATCAGGTGAGCTGGATGCTGCTGTGCCCCTTCTTCTCCTGCACACCCGGTGATTGTTGCTGCGTTCCCATTGGCATGACAAAAATCAGATCGGATTTATGCCGTGCCATTCCTCCATCGGCCCGGCAACAGTTCGCGTTTTGATCCAACGTTTGGCTCAGTGGGTTTGGCCAATCTCCTCTGTGCCCTCCCCCCCAACACTGTGGTTCTCTCCCCCTTTCATTTTCTCAGCTTTCCTGCTTGACTTTGGCCTCAGGGGTGTAGCTTCAGTCTGAGGACTTCGCTTAGAGGCACCAGCCTTGATAGTGGCCTCAGCGCTGAGATTTTGGGCCTTGGCTGCCGTTGATACTGGCCTCGACATTGGCCTCGACATTGGTCTTGATCTAGAGGATCTGGCCTTGAATGGCCTTGGCAATGGTCTCATCCTCGAGGTTTGGGCCTTGACTGCCCTTGAAACTGACCTCGATATTAGCCTCAGCCTAGAGGATCTGACCTTGCCTTGCCTTGACACTGGCCTCGACTTTAAAGAATCCTGCTCGTGGCCTCAGCTTGGCCTTGTGGTTCCTGGCCTCAACCTTGGCCATGGTCTCATGGGCACCCACTTTTAAAACCAAGACTGGTGGACTGTGAGTGTCGGTGCCGTCTAGGTATAAGTTGAGCTTTACAGAAAATTGTTCCATCCTGTTTTTGTTCACCTCTTTATTTAATAAAAAAAAACCCATATATTGTTGTGGCGCATTGTGTAAAAAATATATATTAACATGCCCCCATTGTCTCTCCACATAAAAATAACACATTTTATTAGTCCAGTTAACCTACGGGTTTCTATACCAAATATTATCCAGTCGCAAAGTCTGGACTAATTCACAACCCAGCAGTATTTGTTTAACAAGTCTCATTGCTGATGAGACCCAAAAGGTCAAACACAGTCCAGAGTTTACTTGTTTAAATAAATACTGCTGCACAATATTAAACTGAAAACGAATATGACAAAGAATCATTGCAGATAAACCAAAAAATTATTGAATATTTCTTGTGTAGAGACTGGGCCATATTTGTTTATTTTTTCAGCATTTAATCAGTTTTAGTCACCATGCACATTCAATAATGACCCGAGGTTTATACATCTTGCTGGGATGTAGCAGTGGTGCAGTGGTATACGCACATCACCATGAATTTTGTGACCTATGTTCAATTCTCGGCTATGGCTAACATCAGTGGCAAGGGATATCTGAACTCGTCTAAGAAAAAATATTTCACCATCCAACACTGACCAGTTTGAAGTATGGTCAAACGGTCCCTGTGACGGCTGTGGGTTGTCCTTGCTGAGACATTGGCCCGAATCGAATGGTAGTGATTCCACATTCCCACGGTGGATGCCAAACACCCTACAGGACAACCACTCTCAATTTCTCACAATACGTTTCTCATTTTATGAATTATTAAGGTGATGACGACGATGAGGTGAGTCGGCCCACAACATTGATTTGAATTCGTGACCTTCCAATTGTTAAATGTTATAATGATGGTGCTACCTGGTCAGATGATTTATTATCTGCAGGTACCATGAATCTGTTATTGGAGCTATGCTAGAACAAAACTAAACTAACGCGAAATAAACTTTCATTTACCAGGACTATACTGGGTGGCACGGCGGCACAGTGGTAATATTTGTGCCTCAGTAAAAAAATATCTGGGTTTGATTCTAGGCTCGGGCACCTTTCTGTGGAGTTTGTATGTTCTCCCCCTGTTGTGAATGGGATTTCTTCGGGTTCTTTGGTTTACTTCCATAGATAAAAAAACACATACTATGTAACTGGTACTGGCCAAAACATCCCAATGCTAAACAAACTGCATGCAAATCACTCGGTGGGATTACACACTTCAAAATCACTCTCCGACTGCAAAAACTTGGCAGAACTTTCCTCAAAAAGTCTTGACTATGTGAGACTTTCCAGAATAAAAATGCTTCGGAATAATTATTGTAAACAAGACTCATTTTCAGGAGGATGTCCTATTTTTGAGCTGTTTGGCCAGTTTTGTTATAAGTACTTTCCACACTTGTTGGATAATAACCTACATGCCTGGAGAAAACTGCACTTTTTAAGGGAACAACACTTAGACTTGTCACATAAATTAGCAGCTTACACCAGTGAGACTTGAGTGTGTTACTGTGTATAGAGTAGGTCTCCAGATTTTCTGAACCAATTATTTCCAAATTGCATTAACTACTAATGAAATGGCACCGAACACAATCTCCGTTAGCTTGCCGTGGAGGCCTTGTTTATCTGTACAACTCAAATAATGTCACTAATGGGTTTATTGTGAGGGGGTGTCGGGGTGGAGGATTGGTTGAGTTTGATTTGTAGCCATGGCTAGCATCAGTGGTATGTGGACTTGAACTGAGCTTCTCCGTCTTCATGATGTTACTGCTGCTGATGATGGTAATCGGAATCTTAGTTTACGGATAAAATTAGTCATTTGCGTGGATGAATGCGGACAATAGGATGCTACAATAGTACCCCCCCAACATCTCTGCACTTCGCTGTGTTTTCAAGTTGAAAACATGTTTCAAACGTTCGCCAGTTATGGAGTTTGCACTGGCAGTTGACATTTCCGAGCGCGACATTTGACACAAATATGGGTACATTACAAAACCATTGGCCTTTGGGGTCAAGAGAGATGGTAAACACTGCTCATTCAGACTTTAAACGCCATGTCTCGTGGTTATTATCAAAGTCAAAAACATTTCAAAATAAAGGAAATTAGTAAATGTATCATAATCATCATAACGGTGTGTCGTGAGGTCCGTTTATTTTCAGAAACCTACTTTTTCTCCAGTTTTGTCTGTTTCGTTTACATTTTAAATCTGATTTGTTATTTGTTCTGTTTAGTGTGATGCTTGTTTAACTTTTGGACTTGCTTTGCTTCAGACTGAAATTGTTTTGCTGTACGGTACATTTGTGTTGACCTTGGGAAATCCGCCTTATTTTGACCTGCATTCTCTATCTCGCCTATCTGTTGAAGACGTTCATGAATAATCGGGTAATATTATCGGGCCCAGTGGCCCCGAGGCCTCTTTGTTAGGAATCCGCAGACATTTCACCACCACGATGGGTTCTGTAAACAACAAGACCGGAGTAGCGTTGCAAAGGTTGACGTATTTCTTTCAGATGACGCATGAATATGCCCAACAGGTAATCTCTTTGTTGTTTGAACGTCCCATGGTTACACAGCTTTCTAAGCCTTACGTGGTATATGCAGACGATGACCCTTGTTTTGTCTTCATGCCAAAAAAAACCCTCCCACAGGCTTAAATGTTGCTTGTTCACGTTGTCAGCCTGCCTGTAATCGTTACTGCTTTCTAAAATGCGGCGGTCCCATATGGTGTGTTGTTTCCCCAAAGTCTCACCGAACAGGGGAATAATAAAAAAATGGACTGCAATGGTAAGGTTATCTTTAAATGTATATGCAACCTTTGCGGTTGCTTATATTTCCCTGTCATTCCCAGAACCAGCAGTTTCAGTTTTTCAGTTTTATTTATTTGGTATAGCCCTGTGAGCCATTCGGCTCTTGAATCGGGTGCAACCGCAACAAAAAAAAAACAAAAACATGAACAAGAAAACATCTTAAAGTGACTATGTGACTGTGCAAACAGAAAATCCAGGAAAAAACAGCAAAATATTCCTGAAAAAAGCACCGTACACCAACGCTGTGTGCAAAAATCCCAGTGGGATGCAAGTCAAACAACAACAACAACAACCACAAGACAACTTACATTAAGGCCATCAGTCTAACTCCGTACTACAACAAACAAACATGGCCAAACCAAAAAACTTTTCGACATTACCAAAATAAAGCCATAAAAGCAATGTAACAGTGATCTTCGGAACTGTGACCGAATTTTCACAATTAAACGACATAAACAACATGTAACATCAAACCCTAGAGCCATAGCTAGCTGCATGAGTCACTCCACAACAACAGGAGCATCAGTCGGAGTATCAGAAGTATGTTCTTGGTATTGTTGAGGTTAAGTGTAATGGAGTGCACCATAGTGCCGAGGTTTTATATGGCTCCTGGCTGTAGGGTGGGTCATATTTGTAGGAATGTATAAAGATGTTGTGCCCACTGCCATGATTGAATTGGTTGATGTGCTTCAGGACATCTTATTTTTTTAAACATGAGTGAATGTAGCGACCTCTAGCGGCTGGTGAAATCGCATCAAACACATTGCGAGTAACATTTACTTACCACAATCTTGTCGGCAAAACAGTAAAACCCACGGAACATTCTCATACCTGTCAACTCATATGGTTTATCGGTATTTTTGTACAGGGAAATTGAGTTTTCAGGTCCAAACGGCATACAGCCGTTTCAATACGGGCAAATAAAATGTCTATTTGTTTGTGCTTCTCCTTTGTGATGGGACTTTGTAGGATGAACGTTGAGATTTATAAGGGCACGGGGTGACCAATACGGTCTGAATTGGTCTGTAATAAGGTAGGCACTGATAAGGGGTTGACACGTATGTATTCTACTTCTTAAACCCTATTCTTTCGTGAAAAAAAAGTTAATGCATATTTGTAGCCGTATTGTTTTCTATACCCGTAAAAATGAATTGTTTAACTATGACATGGCCAACCCATATGGACCAGCGTGACGGATCATGGTCAAATTATATCCACTACGATTCGCACAGCGTAAGGGAGGCCCTCATCCAACAAGTACATGAATTCGCTTGATTCTAAATTCGAAATACACTACAAATACATCCATCCAATCGCAGACTTTTTTTTAGGATGTTTCTGTTTCTCACACATGAAAATAATGTGTGTAAATCGCAGCATGTTCCTCTGTCTGCATCTCACGAAGCTCACGTGCGGCCTGCTCGTGTGTGTTTTTTTTTTCCCGGCGGCCATAGACGGCCGCCACTCTAAAACTGAACGTCTGTGGAGAAAAGAGCTTCATAGCTCCTCGGATTCCTCGAGTATGAACAAATATTCTGAAACGGGGCTTCACCACGAGCATGCTAAAGCCCGGTGTTTCTCTCTCCCAGCGCCGCCAGCTCGTGCCCATCAAGCCCGCGAGGCGCCGGTTCCTCGGGCTACCGGCTGGGACGCGGCGCCGCACCGGACCTGCAGCTCGTGGCCGAGTACGCGGCACAGGCGGCCTGCGATCAGGAGAAGGACGCTACGTCGGAAGGCGACGGTCCCAAGGCAAGGGAGGCCGCCGCTGTGTGGAGGCGTTAAAGCCGTGGACGTGCCGGCACTATTGTTGTCGGCGCAGATTTTACGTGCTGTGTTCTGTCGTAAATATAAAAAAAACACATGCAGTTGAACAATGATTAGTGTTACCCCCTCCCCCCCCTAATGGACAGCGATTACAGACGAGAGGTCACATGACAACCTGAGATTGTGTGCTCGGCAGACCAATCGTCCAATAATTGCTGTTTTCATTGGATACTGTCATTGCTGTTGCAAGTTACCATAGTTACTGGTAGTAAACACATTAACAGTGCACAAATATTATGAATACAGTTGAGTTTACTGTCGTTTCTTCCGTTCGTTAGCTCAGGCGTATATCTAGTACATGGATATTAAGTTATGATTTAGGGCAATGGATTTCTTGCTGCTGTTGTGTAACATTAGCTCAGTGCACAGCAATGTGCATTTCAAGCACCTCGATTGTAGGTGTAAGTTGACAGCTGGTTTGAAGTGTTGGCTGTGGTGTATGTGTGTGTGTTGGCAGGATGAGTCGAAGCCACCCTACTCCTATGCCCAGCTAATCGTGCAGGCCATCACATCTGCCCTTGACAAGCAGCTGACACTCAGTGGCATCTACGCTCACATCACCAAGCACTACCCCTACTACCGGACCGCAGACAAAGGGTGGCAGGTACTGTCTCATACCGACACGGGAATCGGATCAGAACAAGTATTGTCATGTGCGCATGCACGTGTGTGTATTATGGTCGACTCAGCCTTAAATGAGCTAGCTGATGCTGTGTATACATCAGCACTGCAGAGATAAAGCTGGCAGAGTGTGGTACCAGCCACACACCCCATTAAAATCCTGCTAATGGCACGTACCCCAACAGCTAGTGTAGGCTATATATTGGCTCTTTCTATGTGTATGTGGGGAGCAGTGGTGCAGCGGCTAGCACACTGCTACGAACAAGGCAACAAGAGTTTAAATTTAGGGCCATGGCTCACATCATTGGAGAGTGATATCTGAACCAGTTATATTTTATTGGCCTCCCCTCGATCGATTCGGCCTAAAAATTAGTGCTGTGCAAATGTTAGCACTCGGGAGACAAAGGTGGTCGGGCGTAGTGCTGACTCCACTACCCCCTTATGCACTGTTTTAGCCTGAATAGGTGATTGGTAGCAGGACGTCCACCAATAGTCTGTTAACGGCTACATGGGGGATCTTTGTTTTTGTGCGTGATATGCACAGGTGCGGGCGCGGTGGCTCAGAGGTTCACGCCCTGTGCTACGAACCCAGTGGCGAGCCACGGTGGCGAGATGTTAACTACCTCGCCTGGTATACTGGTGGTTGTGGGTTTGATCCTGACCCTGACACCTGTATATTTGGAGTTCGAATGTTCTCACTGTGGTTGAGTGGATTTTTCTCCAGGTTCTCTGGTTTTTCCCTCCAAATTTAGAATCAACATGCATTTATAATATTTGGCTGCTATAAATTTCCACGCGATAAGCCACTTCGTTGAGCTATCATTTGTGGCCAGGTCGCTTCTGAAAAAGGGCTATATAGCTCAGGCGGCCTTACCTGGTAAAATAAAAAAATATTTATTGTCTTCAATTCAATTCCTGTTCGGAAACAATGCTAACCTGGCATATCACTGGGCACGTTACACCCGATGCACTGGGTAGTTTTTAATAGGGGCTTTATAACGGCATTTTCCACAGTAATCTGCATGGCTATGTGATGGATTGTTGCTTATACGTGTATGTGGTGAGCGATGGTTAAAAGCATAAACTCAGCTGTATTTAGGCCACATTTCTCCTTCATGAATCTGTTAGAACATCATTACAATTTATACTTTCTGTACACGGTTTTTTTTTTATCGCAAAAGCTCCATCCTCTCCTGCTTTCAACTGCCTTCCACTAAACCAACCGATGTGACCTTGCAGGTCTTCACACACGGCTCTCTGGCTACGAGAGCAGCTGGAGGAGCCATCGTGTTTGAATTATTAAACGCAATGATGTTCGTTCTGATGTCTCGTGTCGGTCGCCCCAACGCGTGGCTGCTGTCCTGTTTGACAGCTACACAAACAACGGGGCCCCCTTTTAATACCCTGGGTTTGTTCTTGGCTCGTTTGATGCCCAGGATCAGGACTTGGCTCAATGTTGGTAAATAATTTGATCAGAATTTCGAGGAATTTTGTTGACATTCTTTAAATGTTAAAGCACACGATTTTAGCGAGTTTTATTAAGTCGTGCAAAGAACAAGTTAAAATGTTTTTGGAAGATGAAACTATGTTTTATGTCTGCATCTGTGGAAAGGCCTTACGTTACACATTAGTTTTGTAAAGATAATGTTATCAGAATGTTAATTTCATTTTCTATTAGTAGCTTACTATAAAGTTAATATTCTTTGGGTCTTTCGGTAAAGCTACGTAGAAAGAAAAAAATAATATTATTTATCTATCTGCGTGGCTTTACCGAAAGACCCAAAGAATATGAATTCCTGCAGTCACGAAAGCTTTAAGTCAAGATACAAAGTTAATGTCACTACGTAAGCTTTATATTCTTAGTTAAATATATATTTTATTATTTTATTGTTTCCCTTCAACGTGACTTTACCGAAAAAACTAAGAATATGAATTACTGCAGTCACGAAAGCTTTAAATCAAAATTTTACGTAAGCTTTAATTTACTATAGGGAATGGTGGTGGTGTAGCGGTTAGCGTGCTGCGCTACGAACCCGACGACCCGAGTTCGATTCCCGCTCACGGCCAACACCAGTGATAGCGATTATCTAAACCGGTCCTGGCCCTCCCCCTAGGTCGACTCAGCCTCAAATGAGTACCTGGTGCAGTGTGTAAACATCGCTACTGGGGAGACAAAGGCGGCTGGGCATGGTGTTGGCCACCCACCCCATCATGCGCCGTGCCAGCCTTCGTAGGTGCTCGCTAAGAGCACTTGCCCAACAGTCTGTTAAGGCTATACGGGGATCTTTTTTGTTCATTTACTTGTTAATGTAAGGTGTAAAAAAAATCCATCGAACAGCATACGTGATAATAGATTAATTGTTCGTTCAGCGCTTGAGGATGTTGTATGTCAGAAGTAAAAATTGGTGCTGAAAGCAAAGCCGTAATTATAATATGTATTGGGGGGGGGACACATCTACCCCAATATTCAAATACTGTATGCTCAAAATGTCCCCCCCAATATTTTGCTATAAAAAAATGAATTGCTATGCCCTGTAAATAAAAATAACAATTTGCTAAACCTTGGCCACAATATCTGGACTTGTCTTCATATAAATCAATGCATAGATTTCTGTTTATATGATTGTGGTTATGGTTGTATTTTATTAATCCCTAATCTCTGCCATTACCTACAATGAAACAAGAAATGGTAAAAAAAGTAAAAACAGAGCAATGTAATACAATACACTATTAGACATTGTAAAAAAAAAAGTCCATCCCATATGTTAGTGAATTTTAAAATATTTTAGGCAGGGAATGTTTTTCTGGGTTGGGACCCCCAGACACCCTGGAAGATTTGGTCCCCCCCAACGTTGACTCCATGGCTACGGCCTTGGCTGAAAGGAATGGAGTTGTGTAGCAACATCTCTCCCCCCCACTGGGATCAGCAGAGCAATTAGTTGCGCGTTGTTAAGCACTGCCAGTACGAGCCCACTGGTCTCTCTTGTCGCAATCGTACGATTCAACAATGTTGCTTTAATCGCTGCAATCCACTGTATGCAACACATATAGTGGACTCTAACAAATCATGTCAGGTGCATTATTGTCTACTTTTTAAGTATTTAGAAGTGACATGGGTAAGGTTGTTCAGTCTACCTATTGTTAGCTGTTTTGGTAAATTATGTTAATTGACCATTGGCTTCAACCGGGGTTCAACCAGGGGTTCAAGCCAATAATGTCACGGCTGTCGGATTGTGAGAGATCCACTCATAATCATATGTCGAGGAGGAAGAATCTGCGTAACCCATCGTCCCTCCAGGGTCATTTAAACGAGCACCTCTTTTTGTTGCAAGTTAAACATTCCATCATTTGAGCTTCAGAATCACTATTAATTGATCAATATTTAATAATCGTTGGTGATGGGCCCCACGTGCCCCTGGGGGCCCCGGGCTGTGCATTAATTTTTGCTCCCTGCAAGGTGTTGCTGCCCTTCCCGTTCACAATCTTCCTTAATGTAGTCCCTCGCTTATTGTCTTGAGATGCTGTGTCATAGAAATGTTTTTTTTTTAGCACTTTGCGAAAGACGTTCAACGTACTTGCATACAGTGAGGGAAAAAAAGTATTTTATCCCTTGCTGATTTTGTACGTTTGCCCATTGACAAAGAAATGATCAGTCTATAATTTTAATGGTAGGTTTATTTGAACAGTGAGAGACAGAATAATAACAACAAAATACAGAAAAACGCATGTCAAAAATGTTATAAATTGATTTCCATTTTAATGAGGGAAATGAGTATTTGACCCCCTCTCAATCATAAAGATTTCTGGCTCCCAGGTGTCTTTTATACAGGTAACGAGCTGAGATTAGGAGCACACTCTTAAAGGGAGTGCTCCTAATCTCAGCTTGTTACCTGTATAACAGCCACCTGTCCACAGAAGCAATCAATCAATCAGATTCCAAACTCTCCACCATGGCCAAGACCAAAGAGCTCTCCAAGGATGTCAGGGACATGATTGTAGACCTACACAAGGATGGATTGGGCTACAAGACCATTGCCAAGCAGCTTGGTGAGAAGGTGACAACAGTTGGTGCGATTATTCGCAAATGGAAGAAACACAAAATAACTATCAGTCTCCCTCGGCCTGGGGCTCCATGCAAGATCTCACCTCGTGGAGTTGCAATGATCATGAGAACGGTGAGGAATCAGCCCAGAACTACACGGGAGGATCTTGTCAATGATCTCAAGGCAGCTGGGACCATAGTCACCAAGAAAACAATTGGTAACACTACACCGTGAAGGACTGAAATCCTGCAGCGCCCACAAGGTCCCCCTGCTCAAGAAAGCACATATACATGCCCGTCTGAAGTTTGCCAATGAACAGCTGAATGATTCAGAGGACAACTGGGTGAAAGTGTTGTGGTCAGATGAGACCAAAATGGAGCTCTTTGGCATCAACTCAACTCGCCGTGTTTGAAGGAGAAGGAATGCTGCCTATGACCCCAAGAACACCATCCCCACCGTCAAACATGGAGGTGGAAACATTATGCTTTTGGGGTGTTTTTCTGCTAAGGGGACAGGACAACTTAACCGCATCAAAGGGATGATGGACAGGGCCATGTACCGTCAAATCTTGGGTGAGAACCTCCTTCCCTCAGCCAGGGCATTGAAAATGGGTCGTGGATGGGTATTCCAGCATGACATTGACCCAAAACACACGGCCAAATCAGCAAAGGAGTGGCTCAAGAAGAAGCACATTAAGGTCCTGGAGTGGCCTAGCTAGTCTCCAGACCTTAATCCCATAGAAAATCTGCGGAGGGAGCTGAAGGTTCGAGTTGCCAAACGTCAGCCTCGAAACCTTAATGACTTGGAGATCTGCAAAGAGGAGTGGGACAAAATCCCTCCTGAGATGTGTGCAAATCTGGTGGCCAACTACAAGAAACGTCTGACCTCTGTAATTGCCAACAAGGGTTTTGCCAGCAAGTACTGAGTCATGTTTTGCAGAGGGGTCAAATACTTATTTCCCTCATTAAAATGCAAATCAATTTATAACATTTTTGAAATGCGTTTTTCTGTATTTTTTTGGTTTTAATTCTGTCTCTCACTGTTCAAATAAACCTACCATTAAAATTATAGACTGATCATTTCTTTGTCAGTGGGCAAACGTACAAAATCAGCAGGGGATCAAATACTTTTTTCCCTCACTGTTTCATAATCAATTAATCGATGCATCGCCAAACCCGCCACCACCGCTGCTGACGTTGTGTTGCAATTGGAGCATCACTCGGGTTGCCACTGCCCTCGTTTTCACAGGATCGTAATTTTTTGACCCAGCTGCTGTCCAGGGAAATTTGTAATTCTACCCAGTACATTTAAAGTTCAGCTTTTTTCGCCAGTTGCATACGACTATAACAGTACACCATTCAATTCAATGCATTTAATGCAGTTCTCATCTCATCCGGCGTATTGGGATATATTATTCCTCCCGGGATATTTATCACCTTCCAAGGTGCACGCAGGCCGGGGTGAGGACAGGGATGCGGGGGAGGGGGGTGGTCGGTGGGGGGGGGGGGGCACTCGATGCAGCGTTCCCTTCCACTTCCCCTTCTGAAGTCTTTAAACACTCCGTGACAGTCTCAATAAGGGCAGGCGCTGTGCCGTGAGCGTGACCTGTAAGATATGCTGCTGTGCGGGCCGGAGGGCAGGCGGACGGCTGTAGCGGTTGCGAGGCCTGTAGCGCAGCACAGGCCAAGATTGACGACCGCTCCGTGGCTACGCGAATGAGCGTGAAATCGTGACGGGCCTGGTAAGAATTATAGCGCTCGCCTTTGCGTGCGATTAACGTCTCGTGAGGTGGCTGAGAGCTACCTCTCCGGCATGAAACTGGTAAATTAAACTGGAGGCTTTTTAGAATCTGCGATGATGCTCATTTGATTATTATACTATTTACTTGTATTTGAACTATCCCAAGGGTACCGTATGCCACGGAGATGGAGCGATGAAATAAGCTCGTTTGCAGGTGCTACGTGGATTGTTGCATCGCAGAACTCAGAGATTGCGGCAACTTTGGGAGTCCTTTATCCAGCAGTGAATTGAGTGCCTGCTGCTGATGATAATTGTATATAATGTACAGTGCTACTCCTATGGTAACACCTAAATGTGTCGCAGTATTTCAATTGAGGATAGGGCAGTACGCAACTTGGTTCGTGGTCTTAGCCAGTATTGGAAATAATATCTATCTATGGCAGAGAGGCCAGCATCGCCATGGATGAATGAAAGCTGGCTTTCTATCTCGCGATGATTATTTAATTGACACCGGATGGATCGGGATCACGATAATAATCATTGGCTGCAGCTTAACTGAAGATCTTAACTGGTAAAGTTTACTTAATTAACACTCTGAATGGCAGTGCAAGCATTTCTTGTGCTTTGCCTATTCCGGTTGCGGAGAGCTGCAAATGACGCGTGTGTTTGTGTGCACCCGTCTGGTTGCCTCGTGGTCAACACAGTGTGCCACAAATCCTTCAACGTGCCTTCGATTCCTGGCCATGGCTGACATCGGTGAAAATGATCTCAGTCGGTCCTGAGTACCTGGTGCGGTGTGCAAACATCATTAATGGGGAGACAAAGGCAGCCGTGCGCGGTGGTGGTGGTGGTGGTGGCGGCGGCCACAACCCCGCCACGTCTGCCGTGCTGACCTTCATGGGTGTTCGCTTTCAGAACTTGCCTCTGCAGTGTGTTGGGTGCCACAGTGGCGAGATGTTAACTACGTCGCCTGGTATACAGGCGGTTGTGGGTTCGATCCCGACCCTGACGCCTGTATATTTGGAGTTTGCATCTTCTCCCCGTGGTCGAGTGGATTTTTCTCCAGGTTCTCCGTTTTTTTCCCCCAAATTTAGAGTCGGCATGTGTTGAGAATAATTGGGCTGCTATGCATTTTTACATGATACGCCACTTTGTTGAGCTATCATTTGTGGTCAGGTCGCTTCTGAAAAAAGAACTACATTGTCCAGTGGGCCTTACCTGGTCAAATAAAACAAAAAATTGTTTAGGCTACAAGAGGGATCTTTTGTCTTTGTTCCCACAGAACTCGATCCGGCACAACCTGTCGCTGAACCGCTACTTTGTGAAGGTGCCGCGCTCGCAGGAGGAGCCGGGCAAGGGCTCCTTCTGGCGCATCGACCCCCCATCGGAAGGCAAGCTCGCTGAGCAGGCCTTTCGCAAGCGGCGACAGCGCGGCGTGCCCTGCTTTCGCACGCCCTTCGGGCCCCTCTCCTCCAGGTCGGCCTCTTGCTTTCATCATCATTCATCACGCATATTCAGCGAAGGACCGTTGCGCCAGACGTGTGACCTCTCGTGACAGCATTCGCTTAAGCTGCCGTTGCTGTCATACAATGTTGTCTCGAGTGATTTGTTTGATCCACGGATCACGGTGAGGCGGGGGGGCGACCATGGGGGCGGCGCCATTTCTTTGAGGGTCGCAGTCCACTTCGAACGCCAACTGAAGTGCGCAATTTTCTGGAATTTGCGCATCATCATAATACTGATTATCTTATATTATAAGGGTGGTCAGTCCGCGGCCTGTGAGCCGTATGCAACTTCCCGGTTGTTACAAGTGCAGCTCGATGTATATTTGGTGACCATTTTTATTTTTAATGCGACTTTATTTGAAACACGAAAAATCTGCGGAAGCTGGAACCTCCTATGGCACTCGCCCCCGGGCAGTGGAGCCAGACACGAGTACACTCGGGGTGCTCCCGCAGATTTCTATATTCAAAAAACTCTATGGCCAACGAGTGCGAACCGACGGAGCGACCACCCCATCAGTGTCTTGTGGCTGTCGGCCATATGGAGATTTTGGTGACTCCTTAGGTCAGAAGGTTTAGGCACCCCTGTTATACTACATTTGTCATTGTCGTCATCATGCACTTGCCAACCCTACCAATTTAAGTGATAATTGAGCGGATTATTCAACCCTTTTACCGCATGCTAATTTTCAAAGTGAGTCTTAACCACTTGATAAAATATTTTTCAAAATTATGCTGTGAAAGGGTTTACAATTGGCAAGCCTACCACTTACATTGATAGCTTTGGCAAGTATATTGATTAATCCATGGTCATCTCTGAGGATGATGAAGATGATGATGAATATATTATAATTTTAATCTTCATCATCAGTCGTAATCAATCTTTGATTAACAATAATTTAAATCATTTATAGCCCTTGTCCCAACTGTGGGATGAAGGCCTCCCCTTGCTGTGTACGTCAAGGGGATTGTTTGACGCTTCCCGATGCTGGTCAGTGCAGATCGACCCCAAAACAAGTTCAGAAATCACTTAAAACTGATGTTGCCCGTCACTGAGAATTGAACTCAGGTCTTCAGGTTCAGAGTGCAATACGTGACTGCTCCATTTTGCTACGCTACATTAGTTCTCTATCAATGCCACTGGTTGGTGCTGGAGCTAATAATAGTACCGCTTTGTGGGACGTCAACATTGATTGTTCCCTCGGAGAGACTGGCGTCCACCATGGGAATGTGGACTTTCCAGCACTGGTACAGGGCCACCGAGAGAATTGAGCGCCCACCCGATGCTCATTTGAGCGGGCAAATACTCGATCTTGACTCCGCTGAGTGTTGTTTTTTTTGTACATGTGCTTTGCAGTATAATTAAATACAATTTCACCGATTTCCTGTACTCAAATCAGCTTTGAGTGGGATTCGTTTTCATAAGCGGCTCGCTGAGCCAGTGGTGGAAATTCCACATTCCTTTGTCAGAGCGCTTTCTCTCCATAGCCACTGCCACTGTTAACTTCCCACTAAACGGTTCCCATTTTGTTGACCCTGGCAGGGGTAATGGGCTGAGTGGACCCTCGATAATGATTTTAAATTGAAATTCTTCCAAAAATTGACACTACCTAACCACAGCACAACTTGGCCAGCCACTGTACAGTTTGGTGCCACAATTGTGTGCATTTTCTGCTGTGATGTTACAGCTGTGTTTAATTCAAATGTATGTTCCTTCTTATTTGCACCACTGATGTATCCACACAGGACCGAGTAAGTGTTTTAATTCACTCTTCAACATTTATTTTCAGACACCTACTAATTTACACGGAAATGATCAATTATCGTGGGGAATTTCAGTGTTTATGACTTAATGTGCTCTTAAAATTACTCATCAGTTTGTTATATAAGTAGTGGAAGTGTGTCATGCTCAAATGAGCATTTACCAGGGCTCACATCTTTGTGGTCCTAAACAGGTGGTGGAAATTCTAAAGTACAATGGCAGAGCCATTTTTAGCTCGGTTAAATTTATTTAGATTAACCTGGTGAGAGTTTAAAAGTCCAGGATATGGTCTCATTTTCTAGAGTGAGCTGGGTCACCAGTTTATCCATAGATCAATCGCTGTGTAGTAGGGGTGTAATGATGCATCGATTTATCAATTGATATTGATTCCTAAACTCACGACACACACAAGTAATCTCGTGCGTAAGAATCAATGTTGTTTTATACGTATAATGTTTGCATGCCATGGGTTCACGTGACCCATTGTAGCAACGAGAGGTGCAACATTCATCATGGTGCAAAGTTTAATAATGCGGGAGTCATTCTCTCCCCTGTTTATTTTAAAACACGTGCAGCTTAATTTTTATTCCACTCATGGGCGGTGTAGTAAGTGGTCTATATTTAACCAGGCAAGAACCCATTGAGACTGCAGGTGTCTTTTGCAAGGGTGACCTTGGTCAAAAAGGGACAACGGAAAAAAAGTTTACGTAGTGGGAATACGTTAACATGCCCAGAGCTAATTAGAATTGGTGAAATTAGGGGGATGAGGTTTACATGACCTCAGGACTGCGATGATAGTAATGTCTGAATGGCAGCTCTGATTTCTAAGTAAATGCTTGATTGCTGGTGTATGCCAGCACACCTGGCGAAGAGTCAAACAATGAAATGATTAAGCATCAACGATTACTACAGCCAGTAATGGTTGGTGAAAGTCCAGAGCATAGACGTGGCAGCATTGATTTTACAACACTGTCTTCCGCTTAAAACGTATTGCCTTTGCAAACAATTTTCCATCGGATAAACGACACTTATTTGAACAAAAAAAGTTAATTGAAACACCAGTAATTTCCCTGGCTTCCACCTGTGCACTTTATTTAGGCAGAGTCGTGAGACTGTGACCTTGTCAATGGAGTTGAGTGCACTCCAGGTTTCGCAGGCCACGGGGGAGCTCATCAGGATTTTGTCATGGGTGTCCATAATCTTTTAAGTTTTTTTTTGTTTAAGTTGCGGTCGCTGCAGTTAATATAGGTGTATGGTGCAATAATTGTGGAAAGCTTGAAGATGTAAACATGTTGTTTCCTTCAATGGGTCCCTGTCTACATGAATCATTAACGTAGGGATTTTAAAACTCCATATTTCACAACCAACACAGTCATATATTTACTCGATAAACATATGACTGTGGTGGCAGGTCAAGAGCAGACGAAAAAACAACCAGACACTCGTTCGACATTTACCAGCCCCTCTCCGTTCAATGAAAATTAAGTTTCGATTTAAAGCTTTCGTGACTGCAGGGATTTATATTCTTGGTTCTTTCGGTAAAGTCACGTAGAAGGGAAATAATAAAATATACAGATTGTGTTGCAATCGAAACGTCGTGAGTATTTAATTGTTTTAGCTTTATTATTTTATTATTTCCCTTCTACGTGACTTTACCGAAAGAACCAAGAATATGAAAATTAAGTAATTTAAATGCTGCACACACCTGATGATTGCTCGACATGTCTCATGTCCTGTAGCGAGCGCTGATTCAAATTAAGATTGATGATTTTAAAGCGGATCATAATTTGAATCTACACTTTTGACTTAACGTAGGGCACAAAGACAAAGATCCCACCTATATAATCGTAACAGACTGTTGGGGTAGGTGCTGTTAGTGAACACCTATGAAGGCCAACATTGCACAAGAGGGAGTGCCTGGCCAGCAACGTGCCTGGCCGCCTTTGCCTCTCCAGTGCTGATGTTTAGATACCTCATTAGGTACTAATTTAATTCCGGTTCAACCTCGAGGAGCCTCAGGACTGGTTCAATTCAAATATTCGTCACCGATGTTGGCTGTAAGTGGGAATCAAACTCATGTCGCCAGGTTCAAAGTGCAGTACTTTAACCACTACACTCCCGCTCTCCATAACGTGGGACACAAGATCTACACGTTAATATGAATCGGTCCACACTACGTCAGTTGGGAAATATCTATGATCATCAGGCGCACACAGCACACAATGTCATCACAACTTAATTTGTATTTGAAAAGAGAAGATAAGGTGGGCCGTGGTGGGTCACCGCAACTTGAGTTTGGGGTGCTACGGTGGCGAGATGTTAACTACCTCGCTTGGTTTGATCCTACTGACTCCTGTATATGTGGCGTTTGCGTGTTCTCCCCATGGTCGCATGGATTTTTCTCTGGGTTCTCCGGTATTTCGCTCCAATTAGAAACGTGTTTAGGGTTTGGGAAACCCTACATTGACCTGTTGCACCTGACTGACAACACCAGGGGGCACTGGAGGGATATAGGGTGGCGCATTAAAACAAAAAGAAAGTGGACATAACAGACTTTTCTCCGATCCGTAAAACTTCTAACTCATTTTCATACAGCTCAATACACATGGCCCTACAATTGGCTCTACAAGACAATGCCCAGCTGTTTTCACTGTGTTGCGTTTTACAAACCATTAAGTCGCTGTTTGCATTGATTACACTTCCTTCCTTGATTGAAGACTCGACGTCAAAGAAGCAACTGACTGATATGTACAACACATACTCATCAGTGGCAATGCTACAGTTGAAGTCGACCGAAATAAAATAAAAAAAACCTGCCAATTCACCTCTCGAATCCTGACTTGTGGTTCTACAACCGTGTTAGTCATGAGCTGTTCATCGTGCATCGCACGTCATGACATAGCCGAGATAATGCGTCGGTATTAAATTGACTTGAATATACTTTTGTTGGTCCACACATTAACACGTACCTCAGTCACTCGTCACTGAAAGGGCTTCTTGTATTGACAGAAGTGACCTCCTTGAATACATTTCTCTGTAAGTGTCCTGGTTAGTGCGGCTAAGATACTTGCAGCGACGGATACATTTCCTTTGTGGGCCATTTGCAAGTGGTAGCTCTCGGTTGCCCACGGGCTGTAGGAAATTAAGTCACAGGCTGTAGGTTCCCATACCGCTGCTCTACAGTATTTTGCCATCACCGGATGCAGTTGGCATCATACCGAGGACGAACAGCCTAGGTGTGCATATACAAACACAAAGAGGCTGTGTTGACCCCTGCGTTAACGTCTGCTGTGTGTCGCGCCTGACCATGTCTCAGGAGCGCGCCACCCTCGCCCACACAGGGGGTGCTGCTATCGCAGCCGTCGAGTGGCGTGCAGACCCCCGACAGCCTGTCCCGCGAGGGCTCGCCGGTGCCCACGGGGCCCGGTGAGAACGACGGCCCTGCGCCCACGAACACCGCTGCCGCCGCCGCCGCCGCTGCCGCCACCGCCACCGCCGACCCTTCCAGGCTCCCGTCTCTCCCAGAGTCGCGGTGCTCGCAAAGTGCGCCTGGTAAAGCAAAGTCGCTTGCGCTAATTTTCCGCCACTATCACCGCCAGAACCACCACTGCTACCACCACCAGCACCAAAACTCGTACCATCGCCACAACCACCACTATCGCCACCAGCACTCCTACGACCACTGCTGTCACGACCACCACCAACACCACAACTACGACCGCCGCTGCCACCACCGCCACTGGAATCCGACCCTGCCTCCACTGCCTTCATTATCACGCTATCTTCAGTATCATACGAGTAATCGTCAACAATAATAAGATTAGTTTAACACACAGGCTTATGAATAATAATGATTTATTACCCTTTGTCAAATGGCTGCTGGGCGAAGGGTTTCCCTATGCTGTCGATCGTGGGCGGAATAGGCTGCGTGGCCTCCTGCATGTTCCGTGGTCAGGAACTGGACTGTGCTGCGCGACACTCGCTTGAGTATGCCCTTTGGTTCTTTCGGAAAAGTCACGTAGGTCGAAAAAATAAATCACAAAGTTTTGATCGCCACACACGCAATCGTCTTCGTTTTGATCGCCACACCAGCAATCGAAGACGATCGCTTGTGTGGCGATCGAAACGTCGTGATCCAGTAATTTTTATACCTACGTGACTTTACCGAAACAACCAAAGAGTATGGATTCCTGTAGTCACGAAAGCTTCAAATCAAGATTGATTCGCTTGAGTGTTGAGACATGCTGTCTTTGGTTTATAGTGGCATAATATATTTTTTTGAAACATTTTTTTAATCATTTATGAGAGTATATGATGATGATAGAATGATGACAAAAATATCCTTTGTATATTAACACTACTCCTATTTGCACATTATATGCTGGGTCAAACGCCAGAAGTGTTCAAAACGGCGTATTTAATCTCCCCCCCCCTCCTGATGAGATAATGCTGTTTGCCTTCTCTTGTGCATTCGCCCCACGAGGGCCATTTCCCACTTTCACCTCCTTGCTTCAGAACGAAACTAATTTGATTAGTCCTGGATAATTTGTGAGTTTCATCAACCCCCCCCCCCCCCCCGTGGAAGGATGTGAACTTGAAACCTTTTCAAATTAACGAGTTGAGCGGATTATGTAATATGTTCGCTCGTAAAAAAAAGTTGAAAGTCGGCCAAGAGATGACCTTGACGTTTGTTGCAATATGCGTCTGTGTGGTATTTTTCATTGGCGATGTCCTCTGGATACCGCATTTATCCACGGGTTAATATCACATTACAGCAACGCAAGGCCAATTACGGAGAATATTTTCTTACAGTTGTTGCTGTTGCGTAGCTTTACATTTTAACAGACTCCAACTTAATTGCATACTGAGAGCTTTGCTGAGAATATTGTCGATAAAATATGGACATATGTATTCTTGTGCATGTACATGTACAGTTTGTCAGTCCACTGCTGGATGAGCACCTCGCCACGCCAGATGGCTCATCGGGGTTATTTCAACCATACTGCATGTGAAAATAGGTTTTACCCTTTTAACTGGCACAAAAACTGACACCTTTATTCAAGGCATCATGTTTGCAATAACCACAACACAAGCAGTCAAAATGCAAACAAAAAAGACAACTCACATACTGCATGTGTTCTTATAATATTAATCAAATGAAAGATTGCTCACTAAAAACCCCTACGCATATCAACAAGCCATTTGTGCCAACTATACTCATTTGCATTAACGTTGGATATGCTCTGCAACGGAACAAAACCAACACACTGAAAAATACGCACAGAAGCATCTTGGAATTACCGTACATTTAGGGGACGAAAATAGAAACACGTCACTTAGTGAACATACGCAGGTTAAGTACATCGCTAAAACTACAGTATTATGAAAACCAAGTGGGCTGGCTGGAACGAGTCGCGGGCAGGGATGACGGTCAATGGTCGAAAATAACAATGCAGTAGCAGCCAAAAAATTGTACGTTCGCAAGAGGACGTCCACCAAGGAGATTAAGCGATGAAATCGGATCTTGTGCAGGTGTCCCAAGTGAATTCACTCCAGTGCTGTCCTCGAGACAGCCTGATCCCTTCACCTGATGAAGGCCGCTTGTGTTGTGGCCGAAACGTCATGATTTTTGTTGTTTTATTTTTTACCTACGTGACTTTACCGAATAGAACCAAAGAGTATGAATTATTAAGATCGCAGCATCATGAGAGATAGCGTCGGCTTGAGGAGGCCTCCATCTAGCAGTGGATTGAAATGGGCTGATGAAGAAGGACAACAACGATGATGATGCGGCGCTACAACTTAACCCTTCAATTGTTGTTTATGAGCCATTAACAAGCAGTTTTTAGACCACGTTTCTGGTTGTACAAACGGCCAGACACAGCAGTGTGTGGGGGTACTGATGCAGCGAGTCTGGCAGACAAACAAAAGCACACACTGACCACCAGTCCAGTGTGAATTGTGTTGGTCTGGGTGATAATGGGAGGGTGAGCATCGCTCCCACCCCCCCCCTAAGCCATTCAAATGTGCCCACATTATCGCTAATGAGATGCTGTCAATACCGCATACGTGTGTAGCTTCCAGAGTGCGGTGCAACAGGAGCAGAGCCCCCCAGTGCGATGGTATGTAATTAAATGTCCCCTTAGGCAGAATGGAACATGAGCCATATAACGTAGGTGTGTGTGTGTGTTAGTGGGGAGCGGCAATTTAGCGGCTAGCGTGCCACTACAAACCCGGCGACCTGAGTTAGATTCCCGCTCGTGACCAACATCAGTGACTATTATCTGAACCGGTTTTGGGCCTCCCCTAGGTCGACTCGGCCTCATGAGTACCTGGTGCAGCTTGAAAGCATCACTGCTGGGGAGACAAAGGCAGCCAGGGGTGGTGCTGGCCACCCACGCCCTCGCTTACCGTTTCGACCTTCATAGGTGCTTGCTCACAGCACGTGCCCCTTATAGTCTGTTAAAGGCTATACGGGGGATCCTTTATCTTGGTGTGTTAGAACTCATTATTACCCAAGCCGCTCACAGTATGAACCAGTGATGGCTGCTTTTTGGAGGTGATGTTTTATACGGCAGAAACTGTTAACCAAATGACGTGCTCAGCACACGAGAGAGGCTGCTGGGAATACGAGCGTTCCTCATGGCAAGTCCGGGTGCCGCACCAATGTATATTTAAATAAACTCAATCACGCTGGTGAAAACTGCAATCCCCTTTCGTTGAAAAGATATTTATTAAAGTCGAGGCTTGTGTGCCCCAGCTCATAGTCCAATTGATGGGCTACAAAGATGTGTGGCTCTTTTCTTTTGCCTTCATGAGAAAGGTCTTTGTGGGTTAGATCGCTTAAGTACAAATCTGTCGTTAACCCGCCACCACCCAACAGCCAATTACTGCAAAGCGATCTTACCCAAAAAACCTATATTATGAATAATATTGGTCACGAAAGAACTGTGTGTAAAATTATTTTTCCTTGTTTACATTTGTCAAAAAACAATTAAGAACACCACGTACCATAGTAAATTCATAATTATTGTTATAAAGTCCTTTATCCAGGAATGCTTAAAGGAGTCCCCCAAGACTCCTTTACCTGCCGGCAGTCAGCAGGAGAGCCCTGCTTTAGGGCGTTAGGTTATTCGTTTTGTTTTTTTTAAAGAACGTTCTGAACAAACGTTCAATATGTTTTTAAAGAACGTTCTGCAGAATGAACAACATGTCGGTTAACGCACCTCCGTTTCGCACGGTTGGCCGCGTACGGTGTGAAAGAAGTTCACTATACATACTCACCTAGTGAAAACCGACACACACAATGAAGAATACCATTCATAAGTCCACACATATGGGTCACGAATCTATACCACGTTCTCCCAGCCCAGCAGATTGGGCTGTTATACGCCATTGTGGCCTCTTAAAAGCGCTGGATTACTGGTGTGCACCACCACCTTGTGTTTACGATGGAGATGGAGCGTTGATGAAATCGGCTTTTGTGTAGGCGCTTGGTCCATTGTTACATTGCAGAATCGTGAGTGATGGAGCCAGCTTAGGGGGGGGGGAGGGGGGAGGCCTTCATCACAGCAGCCAAGATCAGTCCAGTAGTCAATTGATTATAGCTGCTGTCGATGATGATAATGATGACCACCTATGTACAGTTTGATCAGCATTACTTTGCGGGTGCCTTTGCTTTTCAGGGTCCCCTGTGTCCAGCCCGCCTCTGGTGGTTCATCATCAGCTGCCGCCGGTTGTCAGCAAACCCGTCAGCTACGCATTAGCCACGCCGGCACCCAGCTCCCAGCATTCCGTGCGGCATGCAGCGTCACCCTCATTACAAGCCGCCAAGAATTCCGTTCTCCAAGTCATGTCGCTCCACTCCGCGCATTCCCAGAAGCCACTTCTGCACATTTCCCAAAACTCCGTGCTGCTTACCACAGCGGTGCCTGTCTCCCAGAATTCCATGCTGCAGGTAGTGACGCCTGCCAGCCAGGTCTCCGCAAATTCTGTGTGCACCTATCCCGGTGTGACCAACGGGTGCATTCCCAAGGCTTCGCAAGGGGACGAGGATGGAGATACGAAAGGTGAGAGCGTTGACTGTGTTGGGACGGTTGCTCTAGGATGCTTAGAAGTACCGTACATTATTACTACACTGATAGTGTAGTAATAATATGGGATTACCCGCAAATTCCTTTTGGTAATTTGATTACAGCGATAGTTGTGACGTGTTACTTTCTAACACATCCGTAGTTAATCGGTGCGCACGTGTGTGTGATTTATTGTCCGCCACCAGATTGTCTCACGATTTGCCTGCCTATTTTAAAATGACACGTCACTTGATTAATTACTCGCAGCTTATCGCACTGTTCGGGTGACCTCCTTACGAGGTGTGTATTGGAATTTAGATTTTCCGGAGGTGGAGCAAAAGGGGTGCCAGTATTCTTTTCAAGACATTGCGTGGAAAGCATGAACAGCGCTAAATGTCACACAGGATGTAATTATTGCTGGCGACGAGCCGCGTCCGGTAAAATCGTCATGGGTATTTACTCGGATGTAAAAGTAGGCCAGTTGAGCGGTTATGTCCTCCGCGTGTGGAGAGCAGAAAAGCGGTACCCGGTGAACCAAACAATAACAGAAGTGGGACGGGCGAAACAGCCCTCCGTTGGGCTCTGACCCAGTTTTCTGCGCTGCCAATGTGCTGATCCAAAATCGGCACCTCAGGTCACGCGCAGGCAGTGGGCAGTGCGTCCCAAGTGGCCGCCCCAGTTGTTTCGGCTTATGTAATGTTTTAATTGCACACCAATAATTAGAATTTCCACATGCGTTCATGTCCCAAGTGAGCAAGACTCGTGAGTCTCAATCTGCGACGTTGCAGTTTGTTGACTTAAAGCTTTCGTGACTGCAGGAATTCATATCCTTGGGTCTTTCAGTAAAGTCACCTCGATAGGATCAAAGAAAATAATAAAAAAATTATTTTGTTTCAACCTATCGACGTGACTTTACCGAAAGACCCAAGAATGTTGCAATTTTAATTTTATATTTAGGAATAAAAATGTATGTGTGTGTGTGTGTCGTCATAATGTTCTGCCCCTTTGCCTATGCACTGCTGCAATTGACAAAGGGTCGTCGCAGCCATCGGGATACATCGGTACGCACCGAAATCGCAACTCAAAAGTCAATGTTGAGTTTATTTTACGCCTGTATTCTTATTGTCCTACCAAATTCACGTAACTTGTCTAAAAGGGTACGCTCATCCAATTTAACTTGCGTCACAATGTCTAAAAGAAAGGCATCGTCGAAATAAAATCAAGCCACGGAAATGAAATAAATAAATGAAACTGTTGATTCACCTCTTGCGACCCTCCGTCGGCTTTCGGAATTTCACTCCGTTCGAATGTAAATTGACATTCATGTGCTTATGATGATTGCTCCAAGTGCTTTCGACAGAAAGCACTGATCAATTTGAATCGTCGTGCTCTTCGTCCTGCGGGGCGACTCATTTACATGCAAGTGCAATTTGAATCGCGTCGAATGTGTTTCGCAATAACTGGCCACTTTGTGGCATGCGACAAATTGTATACGAACGGAAATCAATTGGTGAACTCCCAGCAGAGGTACCTTGGTGTGTTGCGAGTTGTGCCATTTGGGGACCCACATGCTTTAATTCATGTGCATCCAGCTCTGCTTCATCGAGCGGGGTCATTACGGTCCCACTCACTTTCTCTCTTTGCAGATGAGACGGAATCAAAGCCGTTTGTGGCGATCGCCCCCCATGGGGGCGTTATTCAAGTTGTACCGCCTTCCCACAATCCCACGGGGCAAGTGGTGGCAGTCGTGAAGCCTTCCCAGAATGCCCTGTTGCAGGGGCCTACGGTCGGCTCGCTGGGCGGCGTGGGGTGTGCGCATGATGCGGGGAGCAGCGATGCTGGCGGCCGTGTGGCCGTGCCAGTGTCGCAGGGAGTGGCTGTGGTGACGCAGACACCTCACAGCCAACAGCAGCAGCTGGGCCCAGGCACAGGCAGCAGCAGCAGCAGCGTCCACCACAATGGGTCCCATGCAGCATCCATCTCCCAGTTTCAGCAAAATCACGGTATAGTAATTGTCTTATTTTTAAGTTGATCGGCAGGAAGAGTGTTGGCTAAAGTTTTGGTGCTCCCATAGCTTCGAAGACCTCTGACAAGCGTGGAAAAGTATACCAAATGCAAGAGGGGACTCTGTCCGATGTTCATGCATATACAATGCAATTCTGGATAAACAATGAGCCCTCCAATCAGCTAGGAAACTTTAAGCTTGCTTTGCTGCATTTACATTCTCCTGACAGATAGTTTTGTGCGTACCAATAGTGAGTGGATAGAATAATTAAGCGAAAACAATTATTCACTTCTCATTAAACAAATATAAGTTCTTAACACCTTAATCACACGGTACGTTAATTGTAAATAAATTGTATTTCTCTCTGCAAGATGATGCAGCTTAAAAAACAATTCCATTAGGGCGTGCAACAAGCCCAACTGCACATTGTGTGAACTTGATTCTTATTGCTGTATGCAAGATTTAATCATGTACATAATAATTACTTGCCTGGTTTAACATGCTACATTATATCTCTGATATGTATCCTATTGCTTACATTGGTAATTAGTTGATATTGTTCAGTGGAATTTAATATGCCCATACTGTTGCTGTAGCTGGTTCCGTGCACACAGTGACTGTTAATCACAACAAGTGTTGAAACCAGATTTAGGCCTTAAACTATTTTTACCCGCTAGGAGGTGATTTGTTGTTTTTGTGGACACGACAAACATACTGTTTCTCTACATGGTTTTATTTTTGCTAGAGACGAAGTGAATCATCACACTTGTATTTAGAGAGATACAGCAGTATTTGAATTCCATATAAATGCAAAATCAACATCTCTGTAATTTTTTTAACCAATATTCTGCACCGTTGTGACAGATTGTGCATACAATAAATATAAGTGCATTTTTTCATTGCTCACATAAAATAACAATTTGACAACTGGGACTTCTGAACCAATGTTTTACATCAGCAATTGTTTTGCATTGGCAAGCTGTTGATCAGTTTTAACGAATCTTGAGTTTCATCAACAGTGTGTGACTGACAAATGGTGCTGGGTTTGTCTAGCAAGAGCATTTCAAACACCATGGGTTCTTCAGTACTCACAATGTGCTGAAAGGATGATTTTCTAATAGTTTGCATTTCTGGAGTCTGCTTTACGTGTTAATTAGATTCGTATAGTGGCCAGTTTCACGCGAAATTTCAATGCACAATGTTGTGACAATGCTGCAGAAGCCTGAGAAACTGCATACCACACACGGGGACGTCAACACACATTGCACTTTGCAAATCAGAATTTTTTGGGGGGGATTGCAGCACCCTCTGTTGGGGGTACATGATAAATGCATTCTTTACCTTGCCAAATAACGCACATTTCAGGCGGGGCTGTCTATGGTCAAGACGTCGGATAAATATTTCCACACCCAGTAGAGCACAACCACAGTTGCCCTCTCGGTAGCGAGATGTTAACTGCCTCGCCTGGTATACAGGAAGTCGTGGGTTCGATTCCGATCCTGATGCCTGTACATTTGGAGGTTGCGTGTTCTCCCCGTGGTTGCGTGGTTTTTTTTCTCCGGGTCCTCCAGTTTTTCCCTCCACATTTAGAATCAACATGCATTTAGAGTATTTGGCTGCTAAAAATTCCCACGTGATAAGCCACTTCGTTGAGCTACCATTTGTGATAGCCAGGTCGCTTCTGAGAAAGAGATATATAGCTCAGTGGGCCTTACCTGGTAAAATAAAATAAAAAAAATGGCTTAAATATTTTTTTTTTAGACCCATGCCCCAAGTCGAAGTCAAATCAGCATTCTAGGAAACATTCGGTGAGAAATGAAGCCCTGCCCACACGCGATCGGCACACGGGGGGGTGGGTTGGGGGTGTGGTGAGGGGAGGGGGGGGTGTGAGGGGGGTGTGAGGAGGGGTGAGAGGATAACGACGACGACACACGCTGAATCAATCTCCCTTTAAAGGGAAGCACCAAGTGGTGGGGTTTTGTCAGGAGGCCGCACATCCTTCACTCTTGACGCTCGGTCCGGCTGGCTCTGCGCCGGCGCGATGTCGTTTGTCTGCAGGCGGCGAGCGGCGGCCCGAGGTCAAACCTCCGTCGCTGCTGGCGTCCAAGCGCGCCGCCACCACGAATTCTCACGGCGTGGGCCTTCCGGCCGACTCGGAGCCCGAAAGGAAACGTGCGAAATCCGAGGGCGTCGGCAATGGGAGCGAACCGCTCCCCCCTCAGGCCGAGAAGAGTAGTCACGTTGTCGAGCAAAACTCCAAAAACTGAGGTGGGGGGGCGTGGCCCCTACCGTCGTCGGCGGCGGCGGCGGTGGTGGCGAGGGTGGCGCACCCCCTGAGCTAGGGCGTCTGCCTTCCACCCCCCCCCGCCTTCCCCCGCGCGTGAGACTTAGAGTCACCGGTGCATATACCACTTGTGTATTTTTGCCACTTTTAACGTGCTTCGGTGCCAAAAAATATATATATATCCTATTTTTGGAAATAAATGTCATGGCAGGGCACTCTATAAAGTGTGAAATAAACAGAAATACGACAAGTATGTTGGTGGAAAAAAAACTATTTTTCTCATTAATTGACTGGCCTTGCACATGATGTTTGTTTGCAACTCTCAAATCAAAAGTTTAGAACTCAGTTGTAACTGAGGAAATGTGATTATCGTTGCCCAACAGCAGCAAATTTCGTCAGCTTTAGTGTTGGAGCAATTTGGTTGTAACAGTTACGCATTGTGATTTTTAACACAGTGATGTGCATACGTGTTACAGTATTCCGCATTGTGTTTTTTCGTTTTTTTTCGTAACAAAACAGTGAGTATAACAATGCAACATTTCAGTGTGTGTAATCGCGAGAAGAGCTATTTCAAGTCAGCCCATTCGACTTGACAACGCTGCAGTGTCTTGTCCTCGTGTTTACCGACTCTCTCACTCTCTTCGAGTTTCATATTTATTTATTATTATTATTAAAAAATCCTATTAAAGTGGCAGCAAATTAGGATGGTAGTATATCATACGATTTGTGTTACGGTTAGTTATTTGGTAGTTTTATTTTTTATATCAATAAAATATTAACAAATAGTATTCGTAAATTTTGGCTCTGTTGACCGCAACAGTTGAGATATCTGACAGAAGCAAGGAGGCAATGGCATCATCAGCCTTGGAGCTTGATGACCTCTTGCCCTTTTTTTTGTACTGTTACCGATTCCTTTTTTCTACACCTGAAATGCTCTTGGTCCCTTAAAACACATCGCAGAGAGACTCTGGAGTTAGGAACAGCGACGTAGGCGATGCAGTATTGTGCACACTTTAGTTGCAGAGAGCATTTTTATATTTTCCATGCAGTCCTTTTGGCGGTGTGCAGCATTTCACTGACCAGGCAGTCGCTGGTAGACCTGTTGCTTTGCGTTTGTTATTTAACAAAAAAGGAAATCATATAGATTACAATGGCCATCACCTATTACTTGCTGAGCTTTCTGAACGTTTTTTGTGTGCGTGTCGTAAGAAGCTGTCGTTCTTTTGCATGTGCGCCCGTCTTTTAGTACGCGGTCGTTGTCGTTCGAGGGTCGGCGAGTTACACCCTTGGGGTGGTGTCGCCTTGTGCGGCCCACCCTGCTTCCGGAGCTGAGCACTGTGGGATAGCGGCCTCCCGACTTTGGACGCAAAGAATGTGTGCGCTGCCCGACTTTTTATCAGATGCACACTGCGGCGAGGAACCTACCTTACATTTAATTTCATGTGGCCCATGGCCAAGAGGCTTGCCACTTTGCAATGGCCCGCCAAATGATATTTATTCATCATTGTAAGCATCCCAGCTGCACTTATCGGGTACCCGACAAATATTTTTTGACCAGGTAATTCTGTTTTACAATACTAGCTTGCTTGGTTACTACTGTCAATTCAAGGGCCTATCTATCCTCGGTTGACGCCTACGTTTGCTTTTGTGTTTGTTGGTTAATGATTAGGTGCGTGTTAATGTTTGGCTGCCTGCCAAAGGTATTTGAAAGTTCTTTCCGGCCCTCTGTAAGTTAAGGGCTTCTCCCATCCCTGCGATAGAGCAAAGTCCAAATTGTGATTTCTACGTAAGGCAGTGTGTGTCAGTATTCAGGGTCCTGTCGCCTCCTTGGGGGAGAAGTAATTCGGAACCAACTGCCCCCCCCCCCGCCCCCGCTTTATTGACTTCGCCCCGAGCCGTCTTGCGAGCACTTGAAAGCAGTGCGCTGATGCAAAGGGCCATCGTACACGTCCCCCGAATGTTCGTTAGGAAAGTAGCACTGCAGGAGGTGGCCAGGTGGTGGCTCGGAGCACGGAGCGCTGAGCTGGCACTGCTGAGATCCTGGTTTCAAATCCAGATTTTAGCTGCAAGTCAACCGGGTTCTCAAGTGCAGTGGTTTGATGGTCTCAGTCTGCTCACCAGTGACTGCACTAAAAAATTGATGGTATTAAATTTAGTTTTGCACTTAATCTGCTGGAATGCGACTGATAAAAAAAACACATTGGTTCCACTGCCATGCGATGCGGGAAAGTGGGAACGGTTCAAATCACATGCCGTGATGCCGTTAGCACAATATGAAAAACAATGGGGGATTTCATTTATTTTTTTACAAGTGGAAAACAACAAGGCAGCGGTTGCAGCCTGCACTTTAATAGATGCCTGCATTCACCCCACTTTCAATCATTGTCCTGGGAACAATAAGTATAAGTGGCTGGGCGGGAGACCATGAGAGCCACGGGGTCCCATTGCCTGGCATTGGATAACCCAAAATGTAATTCCTCTTTGCTGACAATACGTTTTTGAATTAACTCCATCCTCAGCGAGAACCCTTTCCAGGTTAGTCCCATGCAGTGTTACATTCAGTTTCATTAAACAATAGGGGCGGGCGGGGGGGGGGTGAACAATCCACTCAAGGATAATGTGGATTGTGTTTCCTGGCACCTGCTTGTCATTAATTTTCTTGACCCCGGCAGAACAATATATATTCACAAGGGTGAATGCGATAAGATTGTCTTCTTTTGTTCCTTAAAAAATGTGGATCGGTTTCCAGGAAGCGTATTTCTCATCGCACTAACCTAATTCGCACATTCTTTAATTTCTCGCCACTTGGGGGGGACGAGAAAGCAAATTCATCGGATGCTTTCGAGCGCTGCGCACAGCAACGCCGTTGCTTTGGCACTGCAAGCTGGCATGGAAACAGGAATGATGATCGGTTGTCTCGGCGGTGTTGTTACACCATCACAGCGGTCGCACCTGCTCCCGTAATTCTTGCCTTTAAACTGTAGCTGGCGAGTATGGATAAGGATTTGCATCCGTGGGACACTTAAGGGCCTCTGCATCTCAAAGCGCCTGACATCATCACCTCTCGACCATCCCAATGCCCGTGCTTGCAGCCTAGCCAAGAGCACCGTCGGTGGCACGCGGTCACCGTGTGGCACATGTTTTCATCATAATGGAGACTTTAATGGGTCATCATTCACTGTACTTGTACAGCCTTTTGGTTAGTCCACTGCTGAATAAGGGCCACCCCATACCTGTGCAGGTCCTGAGAGATGTTTGACCACATCCCGAGTTCACCAGCGCTGGTCAACGTTTGTTGACCAGCGTGCTGCACTGCCCTCTACTGCCCACAAAGGCCTATGACACCCCATTTGTGTGTGGTGGTCACCCATCCAGACAATTCAAGCTCAAACCCTGCTTAACTTCTGGTATCTGACATAATTTGGATGTGCCATCATTCATTAGATTGCCACGTGAAATAGCCAAGATCGTATTGAAAACGTTTGGCCTTCTTATCGCCCGTGGTGAAAACGCTCGCTTAAGTTAATTTTGTTTCTCCGTTCACTTTTTCCCCCATGTGCGTTTCTCTCTCAGTACCATGTTTAAGTAGAAAACATCGTTAAATGCCTTCACTTAAATAGGCAACGTACACCTTGAGTCACGGTGGAATATTGTAGGTTAATATCTATTACACTTTCGTTTTACATGCTGCGAATGATATGGTTTCCTTGAAGGCCCCTTGCAATGCTCTCGTTTTTGTATGCACCAAGGCTGCGTAACATGAGTAACATGAGTAACATTACACTGAGGTCTGAATCCAATCCAGTACCGACATTGCCAGGATCACACGTGACATGGCGGTCTATTTACCTTGATGGTATGAACGTGTAACGGTTACTTGCAGCAACCGCGCCTTAGTTTTAACTTTAAAAAAACCTTGTATTTTTTTTCTTTTACGCAACAAAATAGCGGATCAAATTTGTTAACGTTCGAAACGTTTACGTAATGGTTGGGGATGCACGCTCTTGTTGCACGATTATTTTATGGTTGTGTAAAGCGGGTGCGTCTGTAGTTGATAATACAATGAAGGCTGTATTTAGATCAGTTCATCGGTTTACTCGAGTCATGAGTAAAGTCAAAGTACTCTCCTTACTCAAACGAGCATTTGGGTGGCGCTCATCTCTGCTGGTGAACACTGAGGCAGCAGTGGAAGTTGTACGTTTCTATGCCAGAGGACAGTCTATCCATAGAGCAACCATTGTGTTGACTTACTACAAAGCGTGATGTACGTTTTTAAACGTTTGCTCGCGAGTGCTGCATTCTAATCGCAGCGCCACCTTGCCACATTACCGTGTAATAATAGCTTCCCGTGTAATAATAACTTGCCGTGTACAAAAGTCGAGAAAAATGCTGGTGAGAACAATTGGGCACCTTCTGTACGGCGGAGTGTCTGCACGCTCCCCAATTCCTCACTGGAGAGCGGGCGGCCGCCCTAAAATAAACGGGCTAAACCTTAAGTGGCTCAAGCCACGTTGTTTGTTTTTTTTCTTGACAGTGATGGTCAACAGCTTTCTGCGTTGACTAATTGGGAGCATGTCAACGGCCACCTAATGAAACGCAGGCTCATGGTTTAGCGACTAAAGCCCCATTTTTGTTTTCTGATGGTGGCCATTGACATCGCGCCGTTCTATAATGAAGGGATTTGTACTTGTCGACGACTGCCTATGAAAGTCGGGTTTAAACCAAGTGATGAAAGCCCCGATTTTTCTTCAAAGTGATTAAACATATCTGGCTTCAAACTAAACGCTTACACGCAAGCTAGCCACAATGCATACTCGGTGTTTGTGCAGTCGGGTAAGGCTGTTGTTGTTCACTGGAACTGACCCGATGTCGTGTTGCTTTGCCATGTTCCTGACTTTCTAAGTGTTAAACTTATGGTCATCATGTTTTCCCCGAATGGGTGATGGACTCTATATTTGAAGCTTTCGTGACTGCAAGGATTCATACTCTTTGTTTTTTTCGGTAAAGTCACGTAGGTAAAAAAAATGAAAACTAAATTAAATCACGACGTTTTGGGCACAACACAAGCGTCCTCCTTCAGGTGGAGACACTCTTAAGCATTTGTGCTTTCGCTACGTTGTCCCCACCTGAAGAAGGACGTTTGTGTTGCGCCCGAAACGTCGTGATTTAATTTAGTTTTTCATTTACTTTGTTTATTTTTTTACCTACGTGACTTTACCGAAAACAACAAAGAGGGTGATGGACTCCTTTGGGAGGGACGTCCGTTGAATGTTCAGTAGTCTCGGGTTACTAAGGTTGTGATAACGCAGGGGATCATCAGTCTCATGATACAATGATAAAATCATGCATGTAGAATGGATTGATTTTCTTTCCGTATACCTTGTAACGAGTCGTCGTGACCCGCTGCGTCTACCCGTGGCCGCCAGATCACCACAAGAGACAAATCTCCACCCTGGATCTGGTGCATTGATGAATTGATGTCGAGCGCCAGAGCTTGCGTTACACGTGTCAAATAATGTGCTGTAGAATCGACGTTTACATCATCGTGCTGTCAAACCCCAATGGTTGAAGATGTGTGGTGGCCCTCGCACTGATGATGTCTTATCGGCGAAACGTGCCCCCCCCCCCTCTGACGAATAGTGAAGAACACTGCACTGCAGGTGCTACCGTACACTGCAATGTTATACATTTTTTTGTAGATAGCATCATTGAATCCTGATCCTCTTTCGTGACAATCGATACAATCGCCAAGAGGAGGGGAATGATTTCCATGCCGAGTACATACCTATTATTATTGTAGCCACATCTTCACAATAATCAGCTAATTTGTATTATGTTTGTATGTCTGGAGAACTTGTCCAGCACCACTCCACCAGTTTGAAGGAACAAAATGTAATTTGAAAGTTTTGCACGTGCAGTTCGTATAAATGATGGCAATTAACCCCCGTCCCCAAAAGATATATTGAAGTCAGCCGATTCAGCCAAGCACTGCATAGCCACTCCCGTTCGCTATAACTGACGTGGCCCAGTCATAGGACATTCGATGCTTGTTGCAGAGGTTTGCAGTTTGAATCCAGAATGCTGCCCTAGTTGGTAGTGAGGGTGTATTAACCGTGAAATACTCCGCGCCGCCCGTTTCGCAGTGGATGGTTAACATCCTGTGGTGTAATTTAAATACGAGTTGGGCCATTGTGTGCCGGTTTCGTGGCTCAAAATCAGCCAGGTTTAAACAATTACTTCGCTAATTCGTCAATTTGGGAAAAACGTGGCAATCGTCGCCCCCCCTACTGCAAGAAACTTAGCGAGACCCTCCTGGAAAAGGGTCTCGCGCCGTGAATGGAGTTTCGCATGCTGGGGCGGCGCTAGCCGTGGAATGTCAACGGTGCTTCCCACGAGTAATCTGTCGGGCTAATGGAAGCTCGGCGGCAGATTTTGGTATAGCTTAACATGCATTGCACCACCTCTGTTTATATCAAAAGCCTGCCCTTCGTGGTTAGATTTTTACGTTCAAAAAGGGCACATTTAAATACCGCATTCCACAAGCATCTGCCAGATTAGGGTATTATTATTTTTGTATTACTTTTTTTTATTAATAACTGCACCATTTAGGTGAAATCATGGTCCTTCGTGCATGTCCCCTTTCGTTCAATGATCAGCTGGGAATAACACTGTGAGACAGGAAGGGGGGGGGGGGTATACTTGGATCGTGTAACAAACGCAAATGAGAGACGTCCATAGTGACTGTTGAGAAAAAGTGTGCTTTGGCAGCACACATCACCAGAATGAAGGATGATTGGAAGAAACTGGTGATGGAATGGCAGGCAAAAGAGTGAATGTGTCCGAGAGGATGACCATGTAGAGACGGCGGCATGAGATACATCCATGTGCACGAGTGAGATGGGTTGTAGCACGGATTGTGTCACAGAACCATGAGAGATGGGTGACGGCATAGGTGGTGAGGCCTTCATTCGACAATGGTCGATGGTGAATCGGTGTATTTCGCTTTATTGATATGGCCCTCGTAGATGTCTTAACTTTCAGTTTTGTCATATTTGCAAATTAAGCGTGTGCGTGCAACTCATATTACTCTTCAGTTATTCTTGATTCCATCGTTCAAGCTGCTTCAAGGTTAAGGGAATGATCTTTTCAAGCCTCCACTGAGATATTGGGAAACTCCCTGCTCTGTACTTGGAAAGCGACCACCGGGGGCCTGCCCAGTTGTTTGTGGGCGATGGGGGACGTAAGATGGCCATGAGATGGCAGTGCTGAGACTTACCAACCCCCCCCCCCCGCCCCCCCCACATATAGCGTGGTGGGTTTCCTCTGGACACTGTTTTTCTCTGACAAGGACACATTCAATGTAATTGTCCAACCATCCCAGTGCAGGAACTTCCTGGAAAAAAAAAACAGTCCAGAGACTTTTCTTGAGTGAATACTTGCATTTGTTTTAATGGTTTCGTTTCCCTCCCCCTTCACCATGTATTGATCTACACTGTGGGTAATGATATGGAGTTTGGTGTGAGGCGTGGTGCAGTGATGACACTTGGAGGCTGCCATCATTTGTTTTGCCTTTTTATTTATTTGTGACCCACGATCGTATTTCATTTTGTTGTCGCCATTGCGCTGAGGCAACTTTACGAGTGAGCAGTGTGACGCCGTGCCAGAGATCGGGCCCTACTTCTGAGGTCGCCTAAATTGTCCTCTTATCAAAAATAGGATACCCTGCAAAGAGCGTCGTTCATATAAATTAAACCAAAATAGTTATCGGAGGTGAAATGTACCAAATTAAGTAACAAAAACAAACCAAATGTAATAAGCGTAATTATTGTGCAGTCATTGGTGACTCATTCTGAGACCATCAACTCGTTGAGCTTGAGCACTTGGTTCTAGTCACAGGTGGCTGAACCCAGGATTCAAACCCAAGATCTCAGCACTGCTGGTTCATTGCTTCGAATTGGGCAACACCTCATTTTCACTGTACACCTGAGCCATGCCGATCTGACTCGGCACAGCCCCCGAGCAGCCGTGGTGCTTGATGTCGCGTGCAGCGAACGTAGGTTGCGTCGGGTCCGTTAATGTTCAACGATTGACCCCTGGCCCGGCACGACCCCTGTCTTGTGAGGCCAGTTGTCACGGTTTGGTTCTGGCTCGCAAAATAGCCAGTGGGAAAACAGACCAGTACCGTGAGGGCCCCATGCTGGCTTGGCTCAGATGTGCCAGTGGAAAAGGGGCATACAAGTCCCACTGAGTAACTCGGTCACTTCTCGTCTCTCGGTGTCAGCGATGGGCTCATTGATCTGCACTCATCCAGCGTTACCCATGGATTTACTTTGGATAACGTTACCTTCAGTTTGTTTTTTTGTTGCCGAGAGAGAGGCCTCCTAATGATCATGTAATGGCCTATGTCATTAAATTTTTTAAGTATGCACACAGAAATACAGTCTGTATGTGTATACAAACACTATATATACAATTGTGTACTTTTACATGGTTCTCTGTATATGAATGAATTTGTATTTAATAAATACGTGCACACATGCCGAGTACAGTACTACGCGTATGCCGAAGTTAGCATAGTGCATTCGACTCCTTTCCTGAAGGAGAAAGAATCTTTTTGAGTTTCGGGTTTGGGCTTCACTTACATTTCAAGTCGTCGTAATTGAATTGCACTGTCACTTCGACGATTTGGGCTGCAGTGATTAACGAACATTGACGAATCGCGACAACGGACACCTTGGCGTTTTGTAAAAATGCGAGTGCAGCTTTTTCGGTTCTCGTGTTCCTCCCCTCTTGAGTTGCCATACGGTGGGTTGCATAGATTTTGCGGCATTTGCCCAGACTTTTGTGGCATTGCCCCGCTGGATTCGCAAGTCGTTAAAGAGGTCTGACGTTTGTACATTTTCATCAATTTTTTTTGTAAGGCTACGATTTTGTCACGAGAGGTCACGGTTGGGGAGGGGGGGGGGCGCGGGATTAATAAATTTGAATGACGTCTGCGAAATCTTGGAAATGGCTGTAGAATCCGCACGTCCTTTATTTCCTTGCATGGATACCATACATAGGGGACGGGGTGGGTTGGTGGCGGCAGGGTCGGTGGGAACAACCTCGCCTTATTTCGTGAAAACATTTTTTGGGTTATTTTTTTTGTTCGTTGCATCGGCTATGAATTTTACAAACAAAAGGTTTACCGTGCCAAAATTGTAGCCTTAATTAAGGGGGTTGACTGCGTGCCGAATGGAGAGACGCTATTAAACACGGAGGCAATGTCACCACGAGAACTGTAGTAAGTAACAAAAAAATATAATAATCTCAAGTTGTTGTGGTCCCTGAAGAGTAGGTGAATACCGTCCGTGTGTTCTGCATGTATACAAGCGAAAGGAAACAGCTTTGCACTTGACGCCTAATACTGACGTGTTCGCACATGCCACCCGGTGTGGAGGCGGTTGCGGCACCCTACATTCATGCCGTTGCTTTTTAGCTCTAGGCATGACCCGCTGCTGCTCACGTGATACTGTGTAGATTACACTCTTGCGAGATGCTATCGGTTTGCGCGCACGTGTGACTTTCCATTAAAATGATCAGAACACGTGTTTTTAACGGGAGGTCTCTCCGATTTCACGAGCGACTTTTGAGACGTTGCGGTCGCAAAGCGAGGTACGGAGCGAGGGGCGAGTGGGTTGGAGGATTTGCCGGGGCGAGAGGGACGGCGAGTGGGTTGGAGGATTTGCCGGAGCGAGGGGGACGGGGAGTGGGTTGGATGATTTGCCTGGGCGAGGGGGACGGAGGGAGTGGGTTGGAGGATTTGTCGGGGCGAGGGGGACGGGGAGTGGGTTGGATGATTTGTCGGGGCGAGGGGGACGGGGAGTGGGTTGGAGGATTTGCCGGGGCAAGGGGGACGGGGAGTGGGTTGGAGGATTTGCCGGGGCAAGGGGGACGGGGAGTGGGTTGGAGGATTTGCCGGGGCGAGGGGGACGGGGAGTGGGTTGGAGGATTTGCCGGGGCGAGGGGGACGGGGAGTGGGTTGGAGGATTTGTAAAGCACTTGCAGATATTGGTTGTCCTTTCTTTTTTTGAGTATGCAAAAGCGTTATATTCATGCCTACGGATACTCGAGCATTCCACACCTTGGTTGAGCTCGGACAGAATGTGACGTTTGTGAAGTGGATCTGTTTTATTGCAAAAAACGCCAGATGGATTATCAGTGCAAGCGCCTCGTGGGGGGAGCATTCAAGCCGGAGTCGTGGTCTGATGCAGGTTTTTTTTGTATGCCCACATGCCAGTTGTGGTCTTTGGGAGGTCACTTGAATCGGGCGGTGTGCCAGTGAATTTTTCATTAACTCCCTTTGCCGCATCAGACATGGTGCATGTTGCTGGCTATCGATACCTTTGCTCGTAATCGCATCGGAAACTTCAATACGAACGGTACGTCTGGCTGGCACAGAAAGCACCGTGACTTCAACTGTTACCGGTTGTACCTACTTCACAAACAATGAGGCGGACATCCAAATTGGCACTACTCTTGACGCTGAATGATCTCGCGATGTACGACATATCACAATACTGAATTCAATGCTCCTAACCAGTATGGGTTTTGTCGTTTATTTTGCAGTCTAGCACATAGCCTGTGTCCGGAGTATTTAGGTACAAGAAGCTCTTAATGTTTGGCTTTCATTATCTGGTAACTACACTCAGCATAGGAGTGGGTATAAGAACGTGGTGATTTACACTCAACGAATATAATATCAGAAGTGGTGGTTGGGCTCCAATGAGGAGGCGTTTGACTACACCAGCCAAATGATGTAGTTTCATTGCATTTCCAATAAATGGAGACTTGAATGAAACTGAACGAATGTTTGTTTTTGTGCTGTTAACTTTTTTCGCGGGTTCATTGCGCGATAAATGTAGCTTTTTTTTTAAGCAGAATTTTTGAATGTGGGTCAAGTCGACCCATCACTCCTCCATGAAATAAGTACACCTTCATGGGGAGTCGTCATTGGTCTTCCTATGGGGAGATAGGCCCGTCTTCATCCAGCAGTGGATTGGCAAAATACTGTACGTGTACATGCACCGTTACTTGGCTGCTCAAAATAAATACACCATTTATGAAGTTCAATGAATATGGTTTCGGACGAAAAAATATTGTCTTATTTTTTATTATACAGAGAGGGAAAAAAGTATTTGATTCCCTGCTGATTTTGTACGTTTGCCCACTGACAAAGAAATGATCAGTCTATAATTTTAATGGTAGGCTTATTTGAACAGTGAGAGACAGAATAACAACAAAAAAATCCAGAAAAACGCATGTAAAAAATGTTATAAATTGATTTGCATTTTAATGAGGGAAATAAGTATTTGACCCCTCTGCAAAACATGACTTAGTACTTGGTGGCAACCCCCTTGTTGGCAATCCTGCAGGGCCCGCAAGGTCCCCCTGCTCAATAAAGCACATATACATGCCCGTCTGAAGTTTGCCAATGAACAACTGAATGATTCAGAGGACAACTGGGTGAAAGTGTTGTGGTCAGATGAGAACAAAATGGAGGTCTTTGGCATCAACTCAACTCGCCGTGTTTTGAGGAGGAATGCTGCCTATGACCCCAAGAACACCATCCCCACCATCAAACATGGAGATGGAAACATGCTTTGGGGGTGTTTTTCTGCTAAGGGGACAAGACCACTTCACCGCATCAAAGGGACGATGGACGGGGCCATGTACCGTCAAATCTTGGGTGAGAACCTCCTTCCCTCAGCCAGGGCATTGAAATGGGACGTGGATGGGTATTCCAGCATGACAATGCCCCTATACACACGGCCAAGGCATCAAAGGAGTGTCTCAAGAAGAAGCACATTAAGGTCCTGGAGTGGCCTAGCCAGTCTCCAGACCTTAATCCCATGGAAAATCTGTGGAGGGAGCTGAAGGTTCGAGTTGCCAAACGTCAGCCTCGAAACCATAATGACTTGGAGATCTGCAAAGAGGAGTGGGACAAAATCCCTCCTGAGATGTGTGCAAACCTGGTGGCCAACTACAAGAAACGTCTGACCTCTGTGATTGCCAACAAGGGATTTTGCCACCAAGTACTAAGTCATGTTTTGCAGAGGGGTCAAATACTTATTTCCCTCATTAAAATGCAAATCAATTTATAACATTTTTGACATGCGTTTTTCTGGAGTTTTTGTTGTTATTCTGTCTTTCACTGTTCAAATAAACCTACCATTAAAATTATAGACTGATCATTTCTTTGTCAGTGGGCAAAAGTACAAAATCAGCAGGGGATCAAATACTTTTTTCCCTCACTGTACTCTATTATATATGGCTTTTCGTTAAGTAGCAACGTGAAATCAAAATGTTTGAAATCTGAGAATCTTAAAAATGACTACAGCTGACTCATGGTATAGTGTTAACCGTTTGTGGGCATCTAATCGCCGGCAGCGTGACTTTCATAATATGGTGTTTAAAAAGTATCAGAAAATGCATGATTGTAGTTCACGTCGGCATTGCAGTGAACGTTGATCGAAGAACATGGCCATGCAAATTTTTTTTATATATATAACTTATAAAAGTTGCGGAGGTGTTATTTTTAGCAAGTAGCTGAGCTATTGCAAGAGGCTGGCCAGGTATCCTGGTGTGAAGGGTTACAAGTCGTCTATGCTGCATATATATTCTATGAAAATTTTATGATAACAACCACATGGGAGTAACATGCAGGGTAGAAAATGGGTGAATGCCCAGCAACGCAGCAGGCCAGAACGCCCCCTGTACCAGAGCGGCATGCGGCATTTTAAATTGCTCTGATACAAGACCACTGAAAGGCATCGCGTTTATATCTCAAAACGTAAAAAAAAATTCTGAAGATTTGCTTGAGAGTTCAAATTCTCATCCTTCAGTACCTTTATAAGGCTGGAACAAATGGTCGATTAATCAGCTAAAACTTAACATCGACTAATTATATTGCGGTCGATTACTTGGAAGGCAGGCCGATGATGCCGGTGGCATCACTAAGGCCTGCACAATCACCTCCCGTTCACATGGAGGGGGGTGGTGGGGGGGGGGGGGTGAGGCTTTTTCAACGATCCGGATCTATCCCAAGGAATCGAAGAGCCCCAGTATAATTACGTGTAAGTGTAACGTTCTGCTAAAACGAATGACAACACGGGAGGTGGGCGTTGGAGGTGGAGGGGGCGGCAAATGGCTTAAGAGATCTTGCAATTGTTGCGGGTACAGCTGTGTGTGGGCGGGCTGGCAGTGGGCTTGGTGGGCTTGCCGGCGCCCGCCCTCCTTAGCGTGGTCGTGGCGGCGTACGAGCGTCCGTGCATGATGACCGCGTTCATGCCGTTGGCCTTGGAGAACGACTTGAGGCTGCTCCTAAGCGTCACGGGGATGGGCAGCTTGTCCACCAGGTGGATGGGCGTGCAGGAGACGATGGCGCGGCAACACAAGTCCTGCAAACTCAGCACTGCGTGGAGCACATAGGGTGCGCGTCCGTTATTGCCACGGTCTGAAATGTCAAAAACTAAACTAGTTTTTTTTTACCAGGTAAGGCCCACTGAGCTATATATCTCTTTTTTTTTCCTAAAGCGACCTGGCCACAAATGATAGCTCAACGAAGTGGCTATTCACGTGGACATTTATAGCAGCCAAATACTAGAAATGCATGTTGATCCTAAATGTGGAGGGAAAAAACTGGAGGACCCGGAGAAAAATCCACACGACCACGGGGAGAACATGTAAAGTCCAAATATAGAAGTGTCAGATTCAGGATCGAACCCACGACCTGTATATCAGTCGAAGTATTTAACATCTCGCCACCGTGGTGCCGTATATACATCAAGTCTGAATGCTGTGTCAGCTCCAGTTTAGACTCAAAACTGAGTTGAGCGCCTCTCCTTGTTCAAACTTGGCGTGGGCGCTCGTGCTCACGGTGAAGATCCTAAGCCAGCGGTGGGAGCCAGTCCCTCCACAGGACAACAGTTCATCAACCCTGGAACGAACATAGCGATGGTAAAGATAGTTGACGAGAGGTGAGAAGAAGAAGCTCAGAATAGAAGTAGATGGATAAAAAAAATATCTGAGCAGCCGAGCCCACGCAATAGCTGGGACTTGTGACTTAAAATAATAAGATCCCAGTTTGATGAAAAATAAGAATAGGTTTTACCCTTTCTGGCAATAAAACAGCTTCGACTGCAACACAAGCAGTAGAAACGTCGTGAGAATTTTATCGTTTTTTATTTTTATTATTTTATTGTTTCCCTTCTACGTGACTTTACCGAAAGAACCAAGAATATGAATCCCTGCAGTCACAAAAGCTTTAAGTCAAAAAATAAAACAGCTGTTAAGATGTTCAAACACCAACTAGATACCTTTTGCAAGGCATCAAGTCTGCATTAACCACACAGATCCCAGTTGCCTGCAAAAGGGGGGGGGGGTGGTGAGGGGGGGGAGTGGCCGCCAGTTTTGTGCAACAATAAAACCAATTTCGCAGAAACTTCAACAGCTGGCGACAGTTTGCCCCGCGAGCAACTCCCTGAAGCGCACGTCGCCGAGAGAGCCTCACCGCTGTTGGGCCAGAAGAGGCGGTCCATGCCGTGTCGCATGAGCACCACCCGCGACAGCTCCGTGAGCGACTCGGTCACGTTGAAGTTGCACAGGGGGCTGACCTCGAAGAACGCCATGCCGTTCCGCTCGGCGTACGCCTGCGCCTGCTCCGCCGTCACCTGCCGCTTGAACGCCAGGTGCAGCCGGTTGCCCACCAGCACCTTGGGCACGCCCGGCGCGTGCTGCGCGCACACCCAAGCGGTGCGTTACCGCGCGCACACCCAAGCGGTGCGTTACCGCGCGCACACCCAAGAGGTGCGTTACCGCGCGCACACCCAAGCGGTGCGTTACCGCGCGCACACCCAAGCGGTGCGTTACCGCGCGCACACCCAAGCGGTGCGTTACCGCGCGCACACCCAAGCGGTGCGTTACCGCGCGCACACCCAAGCGGTGCGTTACCGCGCGCACACCCAAGCGGTGCGTTACCGCGCGCACACCCAAGCGGTGCGTTACCGCGCGCACACCCAAGCGGTGCGTTACCGCGCGCACACCCAAGCGGTGCGTTACCGCGCGCCGTGCCGAATAACCTTTGTTGCGTTTGGGGCAAGAAACTTCGCACGGATGTCTTGTTGTTGTTGTTGTTCAATCCTCCTCCTCCTCTCCCCTACCACCACTTTCAGAGTTTGATTCCCAGCCGTGGCGAACGTCGGTGGCGAGTGATACGTGAACAAGCACCACTGCCCCCCCCCCCACCCCCCCACAACCCTCCACTATCACGCACTGGCTCGAATGGTGAAGTATAGTCAAATAACCCCCCCACCCCCCACGATCAACGTGGCATGGGGAAACCTTCATCCAGCTGTGGATTGAGAAAGGGATGGGAAAATAACGGTGGGAGACAATCTTGCCATGATTTTCGATTTAAAGCTTTCGTGACTGCAATGATTCATCTTCACAATAATATTCTCACGAAAACGTCGTGAGAATATTATTGTGTTATTTTATTTTATCAATTTATTATTTTATTCTCATTCTACGTGACTTTACCGAAAGAACCAAAGAAGATGAATCTTGCCATGATTTGAGTTTCCAACAGCGACTGGTACGTATTTTGTAAGGGAGATAACCGGCTGAGTTAACCGCTAACTAGAATGTAAACTCAGAACCTTGCCATTACCTTGGATTCATCATTCATTGGTAAATAAAAAAAACATCATCGATATCCTCCCTCCAGTGACGTGGTCTGCTTTAACTAATAACGAAAATGCTTTAAAAAAGAAAAATTGATTCGCCAAGTGGCAATGGCTAAGTGCAACGTCTTATTCAGAGTGCGACTCTATGGATGATGGATTCGCATTGCAACGTCACGGCTTGTAAAGAGCCGGTGCATAATTTATGTTGTTGAAGTGGACACGTCATGAGTACCCACCTCCTCGATCTCCTTGATCCACCGGTCAATTCCGTCGAAGGACCAGCGGCTCGTTATGTCGTACACGAGCAGAATACCCTGGTGCGCACACAACGCCCAGCGTCCGAGTGAACGCACATACACTCGGTGCGCATGTCAACATTGCCCAGTGGTGCTGTGTCCTTAATGCTGCAAATGTGTCCCGGCAGCTTTTTGCACGGAGTGCTGCCACAATGCTAAGAGCCATGCTACAGAGGGTGACCACAAAGGTATCATCCATCCGTTGTTCAAGAATTATAATTAGACAGCCAGTGTGAGCTGGTTGCGGAGTAATGGTTTGCGAAGTGGACTTGGAATCCACCGTGGATGTTTCTTTAATCCCGCCGCACATGTCCACCCGGCAGGATAAATAGGTGCACCGTTTGGTGAGCCGCATGTGGTGGGGCAAAGTGTGGGTGCTCCCACTTCTTCCACAATATCTGGAGCGCGTGGAAGAGTTCGCCAACATACCCTCTAGAGTTTCCTCCAGTGAAGGTCCTTCCCCAAGCAGTAACGTGAGCAAGCAATTGCAGGGCTGCACCTTTAACTTTTTTTTTTATTCTAGGTCGATAAATTACACACACACACACACGTGTGCTTGGTAGTGTGAAGATAGCATTGTATCGGTGTCATCCGTCTAAAAATCCCACGTGTCCATGGTTGCGTTGGTGACGCAGATCGTAACGAGAGATGAGAGAGTCCCAGGTGATCGTCTGGATCGAGGCTGCGTTTAAAATCTTATTCCTAGGTGATGTTAAAGATCACTCAAATATTTGATCACTCAAACATGTACAAGTAATGCACTGCAAACGTTCCAAACACACAGTTAAAACTGCCTTCTCATTAAAATACTTTTTTAACGGTTAATAACACCTTTACGGGCAAAATTAAAATGATTGCTATAGAGCAGGGGTCACCAAACTACGGCCCGCGGGCCGGATCCGGCCCGCGACGTCAGTCCATCAGGCCCGCCGACGGTACTTGAATTTGGTTGATAAAACGTATGGAACACGAGACGTCGTGATACAATTTAAATTTAAATATTATGTTTAGAATACTAGGAGATCTTCACGCGTGCGGAGACCTCCTTACTGCTATGTGCCTTAAATTTACTATTTTAAATGTTAAATTATTGTATCTAGATTTTCTTGTTTATTGTAATGTTTGCTTATTTCGCGCCATCCCAAGTCCTTCCCCGGCTCGTGGTAGCTCCGCCTACGCTCTGACGTTACCATGGTTTCCATGGTAACGTCATGGCAACACGTTACCATGGTTCCCATGGCAACACACACAAACACGCATCTTTCCCACCCCCAAGTATTGAACAGAATGATTATGCGGCCCGCGCTCGTCATTCTATCAGTTATCCGGCCCGCTGTGAAACAAGTTTGGTGACCCCTGCTCTAGAGTGTTAGGTGTATGTGTGATTCCTTGGCGTACCTGTGCTCCCCTGGAATAGGATCGGAATATCGTGCAGAACCTGCCCTGTCCCGATGTGTCCCTGCAAAACGCACGTAGACGTTACCCTCGATTACCCGGGGTAATGGGAGTGCGGGTGGACTGGACAAAATAAAAACACGGATAATACACCATTGGAAACTTCATTTGCCAGTAACAAAATATGATAATTGTTTTTTTTATCACTGGCAAATGAGGTTTCCAATGGTGTAAATGCTTACCCCGAGCTCTCATACTCTGATGGTGCATTGTCTTTGAGTTGTGCGCCTTTTGGCGTCTTCTGGTCCAACACCATGTGAGACGAGGCTCTAAAGAAAGCTGTCTCGGGTGTGGACCAATCAATTTCAAGGACAGTGCCAATACATTATCAGAGTTGTTGTTTTTTGTTTGCGTTCCGACCGCAGGTATTGTGGTCAATGTAAACATGACTCCTTGTAAAAAAAAGGTGTCAGTTTTGTTGCCAGATAAAAGGGTAAAAAAAAACAATTATCAACGGATAATACAGTCATGGAATGCCACTGTATCACTGACCCTCGACAAGTGAGGAGTGGCTAATAGTTCAACCAGAGCACTCGAAATGGTACGGTGTTTTAATTATTTTTCACGAACGCAGTTACTCCGTAAGTCAGATAATCCGCCCACGGATAATCGGGAGTTAACTCCACAAATGCTTGTGGGTCCAGCAGAGGGGTTAATGAGACTTTTCCAGCCACCACAGATGTGACAGACGCAATGGAAAGATGTCAGTAAGACTCTACTACAGTTTGAGAGGCAGGCTGCTAAAATTATATATTGGGATGGATTATCTTGCAAAAAAGCAATGTTCATAATGCACTCAAGTTTGTTTGAAAATACATTTCCAATTGTTATTATATTCATAACAAAGAAAATAGAAGCTGCGTTTTCAGGTGTAGTTATTGAAAGTGTGTTATTATTTTCTCCAGTAAATCTATTTTTGACACGAAGCTCTGCAATTCCCTACTTACAAATTCAACCACACGTGAACTGCAAGAGGTTAAAAGCATACTGAAATTGAAAGGTCATTAAGTATTTACGGCGATTTTTTCTCTCTCCAGAATAACATACTGCAGTATGTGAGCGCCTGAAATATATGGGAGCAGTGATGTCGAGGATGACATGTAAAATGCTCGAATGCCACGCACGTGCACGGCTGCATCAGGTTTTAGGGGATTTAGGGCTCGACGGTGCGGCAGCTTTCTGCGAATTGCCAAGTACGCAGAATTACTTTGTAAATTACATTATCCGCAGGCCATCAATAGATTAAACGTCGACACGCGCCACCGCCGCGCAAAGGAATCCAGACTGGGTGTTTTTTTTTCATTGGTATACATCCATTGGCACAAAATTGCAAAGCAATGAAGGAATTAAATGACAAACGTAATAACCTCCCTGATATTGATGGCCCATTCACTTTAATGAGTCGCAAACTGTCGTTCGTTTCTCAGCGTAACAGTGATGACTTTACGGGGTGTTTTTTTTTTTATAACCACACAGCTGCAGGTGCGTTCAAAGGATTATGGAACATTGTCTTGGATTTACATCCACCAAGAAGAAGCTCAGAATAGAAGTAGATGGATAAAAAATATATCTGAGCAGCCGAGCCCACGCAATAGCTGGGACTTGTGACTTAAAATAATAAGATCCCAGTTTGATGAAAAATAAGAATAGGTTTTACCCTTTCTGGCAATAAAACAGCTTCGACTGCAACACAAGCAGTAGAAACGTCGTGAGAATTGTATTGTTTTATATTTTTATTATTTTATTGTTTCCCTTCTACGTGACTTTACCGAAAGAACCAAGAATATGAATCCCTGCAGTCACAAAAGCTTTAAGTCAAAAAATAAAACAGCTATTAAGATGTTCAAACACCAACTAGATACATTTTGCAAGGCATCAAGTCTGGATTAACCACACAGATCCCAGTTGCCTGCAAAAGGGGGGGGGGCACCAGTTTTGGGCAACAATAAAACAACAACAAACACCGTTGCATCGCAAAGGACATCTGCTTAGTACGTCTAATGGTGAATTCTTGCACGCAAACACCCGTGAACAAATAGCGTGGTTACAGTACTTTTATTCAATGAGCAACTAGGTCGGGGGACAACTATACCTATCATCCCTTTTGGGGGGGGGGGGGCTGTAAAATGAGTACCGCTGTATGGTAAGTCAACAGTGGTCATCTAATTAATAAACTAAAAGTAAACCCAACTTAAATTTTACCTGGTAAGGCCCACTGAGCTATATAAATCTTTTTTTCAGAAGCGACCTGGCTATCACAAGCGAGAGCTCAATGTTGTTGTTGTTGTGACCTGTTGTACAACCCGTGTGAACACTAAAAATGCATTGAGCTCCAGTTTACGCAGTATACCCCTGGCATAAGTCTGATAATTATCTTTGTAATCTTCTATCTACAATGCTTACATCGCACATCCTGTGAGTTGTGCAATCAACAAATAAATAAATGGATTACTCTAAAAGTTATGACGTACTTTGCGTTGTTAGCATGGAAACAAGCGTGTTCCATGGGTAATATAGCTGCCGTATTTGTTTATAAATTGAAATGTTGAGCGTGTTCATTCATTAAACATATCGGGCTTCATGACACGAAGAGGAGAATGACGATATAACGATTTTTTTTTTTAAACTGACGATACAATTATTGTGCATCTCATATCGCACGCGATATCACAGTATCGCCATTTACGTGGTGACCTATAGTGAGGTTAGTCTGCAATCCCTGCGTTATTGGGTAATTATCTCAAACACCCCTTTGCTCTGGTACCTTGAGATGTACTGCATGGGAGGCGCACGATAAATGTTAAACAACGATGATGATGAACCCTCGACCAAGACAAATATCCCCGTGTAGCCTTAACAGACTGTTGGGGCAAGTGCTGTTAACAAGCACCCATGAAGGCCGGCACGGCACAGGGGGGGGGGGGGGGTGGGTGGCCAGCACCACGCCCGGCCGCCTTTGTCTCCCCAGTGGCGATGTTTGCACACCGCACCATATACTCGTTCGAGGCTGAGTCGACCTAGGGGAGGCCCCAGGACTGGTTCTGATCACCGTTACTGGTATTGACCGTGAGCAGGAATTGAATGCAGGTCGTCGGGTTCGTAGCACAGTGCGCTTATTATTACACTACTGCACCGCACACGAACCCGAGAATGCACGCACGGTCGCACATCAAACTAACGACAAGCACAGCTCTCCCTCGGAAGCTGGGGTCTCACCAAAGCTGCAGCTTGACGCGACGCCCGTCGAGAAGAATGGTCGTCGTTTTGCAATCCACTCCTGTGTGTGGGCGAGAAAGCAACAAACTAAATTGTATTTTACGAGTCAAGTCCAAGTGCAGTGTTTATCTTGGTCAGGGGCTCTCTGAGCCATTGATGCACATTCCATGTTGCTATGGAAGGGTCCAGTGTGGAACAATACGAGTACCTTCACATCGAACCTCATGCGTGGGCCGATATTGCCATGTGTATCTCCTACTTAAAAAAAAAAACATTCTCTCCCGGTGAGTTTTCAATTGTAAATTGGGCCAGTATCATAGCAAGCATCCTGTGTGAAAACATCTCGATAACTTGCTAAATATCTGATGGATATGTGATAGGTCGATGAGAGATAACCATCATCTATCTGAATAGATTGTGAATTTCTGATTGTCAGCGTGGAACGTCTAGCTTCGAGTGTTGTTGCTACTAACGTGGCGGACATAACGTCAATCGATTCATGTTGCCACCTCCCTTATAACGTGTGTAAATTAGGTGTCACGCACGTTTGTGCCCTTGCATTATTAAGTACAAAAATAACCAGGCGCCTTAACTCATGACAGTGATTAAATTACATGGAAAATAAACGACTGCGTAGTTCAAGGGCAATGAGAGAGAGAACAAAGGTCAGTACTGGGCCCATTTGAGTTTTAATTTACATATTTCCCGTCCTTGGTCAATCCACTGCTGGATGAAGGCCTCCTCGTGCAATCTCTGGTCACTGGGGTTGTTTCAATATTGTACAGTACGTTCGAATATATGGGCCAGTTCATAAATGACTGGCCACTAATGTTAGCTATCGCCAGGAATCGAACCCTGGTTGCCAGGTTGAAACTGCAGTGCACTAACCACCGTGCCACGGCTCTAACGCCCGGGTTTGCATGAGCCAAGATTTAACAAAAATGACACCATGAACCCAGTCCTTTGAGTTTGATTTCCAGCTGCGGCTAACAAATAAGTGCTCTGCGATATCTAAACCGGTTATGTGCCTCCCATTCGCCAGCTCGTACTGACCACTGTGGTGAAGTATAGTCAACACACCCAAATGACTGAAAGGTGTGAGAAGGCCTTCATCCAGCAGTGGATTGGTAATGCAGTCTATTATAAGAATTGGGCACACGTATCCGATAAGTCATACTTCACGCAATGGGAGACCGACAAGTTTACAGACTCAAGCTATGCTGTAAGACAGCGCGTTTGACTACATACGGTGCGAAAGGAGTTCAATATAAGCTACATACATTGCCGTGTTGTCCGGATTATCACACCCGAACATTTTCTCCGGTATTTTAAAGCAAAAGGGCGGAGTGCGTCTTAAGATTCAGTACCCGTGTGGGTGTGTGTGGGGAGCGGTGGGGCAGCGGTCAGCGCACTGCGCAATGTACCCGGCGACCCGAGATGAATTCCCGCTCACGATCAATTTCCAGTGACGAATATTTGAACCGGTCCCAGGGCCTCCTCACGCTCGACTCGGCCTCCAATGCGTACCCGGTGCGGTGTGTAAACATCAGCGTTGGGGAGACAAAGGCGTCCGGACGTGGCGTTGACCACCCACCTCCTCGTTCGTGTGCCGTGCCGGCCTTAATAGGTGCTCGCTAACAACACTTTCCCCTGAAAGGTCCGTGAAAGGCTATACGGGGTGGGTGGTGTGGGTGGTGGGGGTGTCTTTGTCTTACGCGTGACATTCGCATAACTTTATTGAATCCGAGCACATGTTTTTTTTTGGGGGGGGGGGGGCGCCTCTTAACTCTCCTAAACATTTTACAATCCGGAGAATACGGCAAAACGAGCAGTTATGTCACAATCTCTCTGGTTCTTTCGGTAAAGTCGCGTAGATAAAAAATAATAAAAGAACACGACGTTTCGGTCGCAACACAAGCGTCCGTCATCAGGTGATGTTGTGGCTTTACATAGGCACGGGGACGGGGGTGGAGGGGGGGAACGCGTGTTTGGGGAGTCGTGGCTCCAGAAGTTCACTTTACCGACAGAACCAGAGAGTATGGTGGATTCCTGCAGTCACGAAAGCTTCAAATGAAGATTACGTCACAAAGTGACAGCGTAAAAAACACTCGCAGACGACAACAACCTCAACGCAGCCGTTTGGCCAAAGCGGCTGCCCCCCCCCGCCACGTGCTCATCCGCGGCGCGTGACGGGCGGCGTCGCGCGTGGGACCGGCCCCGTCACTCGTGGGACCGGCCCCGTCACGCGTGGGGCCGGCCCCGTCGCGCGTGGGACCGGCCCCGTCGCGCGTGGGACCGGCCCCGTCACGCGTAGGGCCGGCCCCGTCACTCGTGGGACCGGCCCCGTCACGCGTGGGGCCGGCCCCGTCACGCGAAGGAGGCGGCCCCGTGGAGGTTGCACGACGGCCGGGCCACCGGCGAACGTCTGCGGCGAGCGGTGTCGCTAGCGGCGGTCAAACGGATCGGTCATCGTCGTGATCTATGGACTCGACGAGGGGGGTGGGGCTGCGACGCGTGGTAGAATCGCGCATTGCGCTGATGGTGATGATGATGATGCGGACGATTCTGTGACTGATGATGATGATGCTGCTGCTCATGAAGCTTTACTTCGCATGATGGGTAACGACGTGTATGATGATGCTGTCAGCTGCCCCCAGTTGATGTGGGAGATGATTAACTACACATGACGATGCTGATAACGATCCTTCTGATTATGATAGTTCTGATTATTATCGACTTCAGGTTACACGATGCTGATGATATCGATATTGAGCGCATACATGCTGATGATTATTGACTATACATTACGATGATGCTGCCGGCAGGTGCTGAAGATTGAACAGCTATCGATGATGAATTCCTCAACACGATGCTGATGACTGACTACACATGGCGATCCCGTCGGCTCTGCTGTTGCTGATAATAACTATACGTAATCATGATGGACATAACTGTTGACTATACACGATGCTGCTGCTGATTGCCTATACACCAAAACATTATGATGATCAATGACTTATACATGATTGACGATGATGACCGTGATGCTGACGATGCTGTCGACATGATGCCAGCGCCTCTCACCCACGCCACTGCTGTAGTCTGGCCCGTGTTCTGGCGGCTGCTGCTGCTGTTGTTGCTGCTGTTGCTGATGCTGTTGCTGCTGTTGCTGATGCTGCTGCTGTAGCAGCTGCCGGGGGGTGCGGCTATGCTGCTGCCTGGGTGCTGCCCCCTTTTGCTCCCCCGCCTGCTCCTCGGGGCCGGCCAAGCTTGCCAGGATCTCGCCCTTGCCAACATCGCTGTCGCCGACCAGCAACACCTTGAGCAGGTAGTCAAACGCCTTGGCGGGGCTGCTCCGAGTGCCCATGACTCTCGCATCCTCGGCAGATGATGCTGAGGATGCTGCTGCTGATGATGCTGCTGCTGCAGCTGCAGCTTAAGCCCGGGATCGCAAGAGGGGGAGAGAAGAGGGGGAGAGAAGAGGGGGAGGTGCCCCGCTCAGCACCGCCCCCACTCCTCCTCTTCCTCGATATGATAAACATAGTAAACACGCAAACAATAGCCCTCCTTGCCCCTATTTGTGTCTCCACATAGAAAATAATAATGGATGGGGGAAAAAAGAGCTTCATAGCTCATCGAATTTGTCCATGATAAATATTGTGATTGTGATACACAGCCCTCTAGGAATTTTCAACAGAATTGGTTTTAATGCAAGTACACTGGGCCGATTTCGACTTTCTGCGTCTCATCAGCAACGTTAGGCTTGGTAAAACGAGATATGATGGTATGTTATTGTTACGTGTTATATACTTCTGCGTCGACCCATATCTTAAAGAGTGTGCTTATCTATACCGTACACACCTGGTAGTTCATCAGCATCATTAATTAGAGAAAAGCCTGGACTCTGCCGATAAGCCACTGCAAGTCGAAACCCGTCCAGAGTTCGCGTGTGTCCTGTCTACAGATGTCTACTGGACATCTGTAGAAAAAAAAGATTTGAATCTAATCGGATTGCCCCAGTATAAATAACGATTCTGCTTCTGCTCAATCAATGTCTCTGCCGAACCCGTGCACTCCGACAGAAGGAAGTATAATTTTCATTGCACACTTTCTTGAACTTGCCCTGTTTATATTATTTCAAATCGTTGACGTTTTAATATCTTCGGATCTACGAAGCCTAACGAGCTGAAAGTGTCTACACAGACTCATCTCGCGTGACATTTAAACATTTAATAAAAAAAAGCCGGTCCAGGTCCCGTCGATCGTGGGCCTATTCGTGTTTATTTAATAAAATTTTTTAAAACATTTATTCTGCACGTGGACTGACAGAGGGAGTGTGAACGATCGTGTGATTGATGTGAGAATAGGTTTTTCCCCTTTTTCTGGAAACAAAACATGTATTAAGATTTTGATTTAAAGCTTTCGTGACTGCAGGGATTCATATTCTTGGTTCTTTCGGTAAAGTCATGTAGAAGGGAAACAATAAAATAATAAAAATATTATTTTATTAAAATAATAAAATATTATTTTATTGTTTCCCTTCTACGTGACTTTACCGAAAGAACCAAAGAAGAAGAAGAATATAGGTGTTTAGATGTTAAAACACCAAACTGAAACCTTTTACAAGGAATCATATCTGCATTAACCACAATGCTTGTGGTCAGCATGCAAACAACAAAAATACTCTGATAATATATTGGCATTGTCTTTGAAACTGATTGGTCTCCACCAGAGACAGCTTTCTTTTGAGCCTCGTCTCAAACGGTGTTAGACCAGAGGACGCCAAAAGGCGTACAGCACAAAGACAATGCCACTATCAGAGTAATGAGAGCTCGGGGTTTTGTTGCCAAAAAGAAAGGGGGAAAACCTATTATCATATTTTGGTACTGCCAAAGCAGATCCCATGATGTAGATGCTCGCACCCGAGATGATGATTGCTTGCGTTGCGATCGAAACGTCGTGACCTATTATTATTTTTTCTACCTACGTGACTTTACCGAAAGAACCAAAGAGTATCTTAACACCTGTTTTGTTACCAGAAAAAAGGGGGAAAACCTATTATTATATTTTGGTACTGGCAAAGAAGATCCCATGATGATCGCGTGATTATTTTTATGAAGGGGGGGGGGGCAGTGATTGACCCCGCCCACATCCGATGATAGCCCCGCCTGTACACGAGAAGACGGCGCTCACATTCGCGGTGGTCCCACCCACATCCGGCGCCAGCCCCGCCCCCGCCCATACGTGGCAAGCCCCCCCCCCGCATCCTCACCAATAGAAGCACGCACTCTCGCTGACCCCGCCCACATGCGGCAAGACCCAATCCACTCTCCACCCCCCCCGCATTCCACCAATAGGAGCGCGCGCTTTCGCTGGGCTCGCCCACATCTGGTGTAAACCCCGCCTCCCTTCCCCCATTCGGCAAGACCACGCCCCCACCCCGGCGCCGCTGTATAAAAGGCCGCGCCCGCATGTGATCCGCCCTCTTTCCCGAAGCTTCGCGGGGCCATCTGTCGCAGGCAGGCTGGTGCGGGGCTGCACACGCACGTGGCCGCACTGTACCGCACGTGGCGCAAGGTATTACGATTAGACCGCGCGCAGTTTTGCAAGGTGGTTGTGATAATAATATCGTGAACATGCGGTACTCGGTAACGCCGCGTATCGGTGGAGGCTTTTGAAAGGTCGCTTGGATACGCGCGGTCTTAACGGGTTTACTATATGTGGTGCTTAAGTGCAGGTGGTGGTTAGACGCGCGTTGAACCCGGCGAACCGAGTTCGCTGCGCAACCGCGGCTCTTACCGTGTGGGTGGCGAGTGGTACGAAACGATCCTGGGGGCCCTCCGTCATACCCCGTACTGCGTAGCGTGGCTGAGGTGTGGGCGTAGATTCCTCAGAACCAATACGGCGGCCGCAACACACGCATGTGTATCCTGAACGGAGTTGTAGGCCTCAAGCGTGATACCGAGTGAAACGTGAACTGTAATGTAATTAAGCGAGCTGGAGTGGACGAGATGACGAATCGCGGTCGGTAGCGCGATTTGTGATTACGCAGATTAACGTTTGCCATGTGACCATTGGATTGGAAATTAAGGCGTTGGCCTAAGCGTCGATATAAAAAATCAACATCGGTTAATCGTTTAGCTTTGCTCTTAACAGTGCATTTTAACCAAACCCATTACACTTCAACAAGTTCAAAGCAAGCCCTTGGACTATTACAAACACCGACCCCTAGCGGTTACCCATCTGTGAAAAAGCGCGCTGCAGTGGCTGCACGTGGTCTGTGGCCATCTACTGTACATTTATTCCGCAACACGTGTGGCAAGTGCACTAGTCGGGGTTATTACAATTTAAAGAATTAGCTGTACCCAGCACTAATATCGCATCTTGGGACAGCAGTTTTATTGCTGGTCAGTGCAGGTTGGTGAAGAATCTGATTACACCACGTTCCAAATAAAGATTTAAAGGAAACGGGCGTTTCGAACCCTCGGTGTGTGCAGCGAGACACCGCACATCCACAAAGCGGATGAGGGGTCTCACCAAGCGTGCAGGACCGGTGGTGTCGAGAAGTCAACAGCGGTAGAATCCAAATTGTCCCATGCCAGGTCGTCAGTGAAGGGAATTGGTGCGTGCCGAGGGGATCCGGCGGGTTGCTCCCGTCGGCTCTCCCCGAGTGGCGTTATGGGAGCGCCGAGTCCTCGCGGCTCCGTGGCGTCTGGTCCCGTTCCACGTCGGCACAGAGAAACGTCGCCCCCGCTCCCCCGCCTGCTCGCGAGGGAGTGGTGCGGGCGACCCTCCTGTATATTCCTACGACTCCCCCAGCCCCTGGGCTCTGACAGTGGAGACAAACCATGCAGGAGACAGATTCTCGAACTAACCCCCGGGAGATGGCGCAGCCTCTGATTTGCTTATGGGAAAATGAAATTAAAATGTTAAGTCTGCGGTGAAACGGGACTGGCTTAGAAAGTGTATTGGCAGCACAAGGGTGGTTGATTTTTGAATGCGTCTTCAATTAACCATTGTCCCGGTGGTAACGATTATGCACAATACAGATGTCGAATTAGTTAAAGTCGCAATATTTTTTCACATTAATTTTGATCGAAGGCTTTAGGCGGGTGAGACACGATAAAATATTTACACAAACATGTTTTTATCGATCTAGCTTAAGGTAAAGGCGCTGGACTGCAATCATGCCACTGCTGGTCGAAAGGTTTCCAGTGGAGGAAGTTCTAGTTTTTTTACTTGCATGATTAATTCTCTCGAATGCCATTGTAAAGCTACATTTCTCTGCTAAGTTACTGCGTATTCACTTATTTCTCTCAAATTTTTAATACCAACGTGTTTGTTAATTTGCTGGTAGATGAGACGGATCGAAAGAAAACTAGCATAAATATTGCTTGCCAACTTGCGACCTATTGTAATTTTGGAAAGGTAGTGAAGTGTGCCGATGCTGAACATTACGACTAATTGGAATGGGAAAACTGGTATAACATGTAATTATACTTGTGTGCAATTGAGCATATATTCGATGTGATGCAGACTTGAGAATGTCTAGCTCAACTGGTGATTCTTCTTTCCAGATGGCTTGCTCCATAGGACGTTTTATCAAGGATTCGTGTGGGTCAGGTCGCCGTGATCAACACCACATGGCATCTATAGCAGTTTGTGACGACCAAGGGTGAAAAGAACACGAGGTATGATTCAAAAACGGAATCTGGTGGTACATTGCTGTCTCGGATTGGTACATTGTGGCAGACACTGGCTGGATGTGTGGCTACATTTAGTGACTGAAACTTGAGTATTGATTTATCGTTTGGTCTTGTGTGGTCATTCAAATACAGGAGTAGAAATTTAGTGCGGTAGGCAGAGAATATCAGTTGGCATCAGCTTTTGAATTTCCAACTTTGAGTCATTGGTAAATGCTGCAGGAACACTTTTTTTTTGTCTGTTAGATCAGTTGGTACCAGTGGCTAAATCACCAATTATTTTTACCAGATTGTAAATAGACTAAACCTTTGCTGTGCAGTGAGTCAACCACGTGCAATGTGGTGTCACGCATGCAGACTGCGCGGGTCGGGAAATAGATTGCAATAGAATCCAAATTGCTCGTGCCTGGTCCGATGGTTCAGTATTAGCGCGGTGCAGCCGGTCGCGTTGTTGATTGGTGCGTGCCGAGGGGATCCGGCGGGTTGCTCCCGGCGGCTCTCCCCGAGTGGCGTTATGGGAGCGCCGAGTCGTCGCGGCTCCGTGGCGTCTGGTCCCGTTCCACGTCGGCACAGAGAAACGTCGCCCCCGCTCCCCCGCCTGCTCGCGAGGGAGTGGTGCGGGCGACCCTCCTGTATATTCCTACGACTCCCCCAGCCCCTGGGCTCTGACAGTGGAGACAAACCATGCAGGAGACAAATTCTAACCAATCCTGAGATGCAGTACTACAGCGCAGCCTCGAATTCGGTAGGGAAAATTTGTATGCGATCCAGTCAGTGGTTGAATGAGACTGGATTATATTTAAGTATGTTGCAGAGTGGAAATTGTAAACCTGACTTGGAATTCATATTGACAAATTCTGATACTTTATCTGACTCGAATGGAAGAGTAGTCCAAGATTGCCTTGATGGCCTACTCTTGAGCTCCCTCTGTGGTGGCCCTTGTTCCAACAGTAGTAGAGTGAGGAAACGATTACCCATTTGAAAGTTCTTTGCGTGACAGAATTTGACATTTCGGTCCTTAATTTGCAAATGCAACTGTTGAATTTAAAACTTGGCTTTGTGTTCATTTTTATTTTGTTTTTCTGCATCAGCACACCTGAGCTGTCTTGACTTGCTGTCCATGGATGTTCACCCTGGGCATCTGCTGAGAACCATGGCAGGCGAGGCATTGACGGGTGAGAATATGTAGCCTGGGTTTCTGGGTTTTTTCAAGGGCCCTCGAACATGATTACAGCCAGGGGGCAAGGCTTGATCAGCGCTCGTTATATTGTGGTTTATGGATGTGGTATTTTGACAGTATTTTTACCAGGTGGTATTGGGTTGCATTATGAGCAGTACCTATTCTGAAAGGGCAAGACAAAGCTGAGCTGGCATTGTCATTTGTGTTGCAGGTGAGAGGCATCTTGGAATTGAATCGGATTATTGGGTTATAATACAGCCTTTTGTGTAATTGCATTTCTGGATTGAAGGCCTCCCCCATGCCATGTGGGTTATTGGACCATACTTCACCCATGCTGGTCAGTGTAAGTTGGTGAATAATCTGATTACACAAGATTACGAATATAGACAAAGGAGAAGGGAGTTTCAAAGCCTTGGTGTGCACAGACACCGCACACATAATGCGAATGAATATTCCCACCAAGCATGCAGACCGTGTCTAGAAATCAACAGCGGTAAAATACAAATTGCTCATGCCTAGTTGGCAGTTCAGTATTAGGGCTGTGCAGCCGGTCGCGTTGATGGTGCGTGCCGAGGGGATCCGGCGGGTTGCTCCCGCCGGCTCTCCCCGAGTGGCGTTATGGGAGCGCCGAGTCGTCGCGGCTCCGTGGCGTCTGGTCCCGTTCCACGTCGGCACAGAGAAACGTCGCCCCCGCTCCCCCGCTCGCGAGGGAGTGGTGCGGGCGACCCTCCTGTATATTCCTACGACTCCCCCAGCCCCTGGGCTCTGACAGTGGAGACAAACCATGCAGGAGACATTCTAACCAATCCCGAGATGCAGTACTACAGCGCAGCCTTGCATTCCGTAGGGAAAATGACAATGCGTTCAGTCAGTGGTGAATGAGACACTGGATTATTTTAAAGTATGTTGCAGAATAGAAATTGTAAACCTGACTTGGAATTAATGTTAACATTCTGATACTATTGCTCGCAAGTATGGAAGAGTAGTCCAAGATCGCCTCTGGTATTTTCTTGAGCTCCCTCTAGCGGGGAGGCCCTTGTTCCAACAGTGGAGTGAGGAATTTACGTTGAACTTTCGTTTTTGAATTTGCAAATGCAGCTGCCGAATTTAACTTGGTTTTGTGTGTTAATTTTGAGTTTTTGTTTTTCCGCATCAGCACACCTGGCCTCGACTTGCTGTCCACGGATGTTCACCCTGGGCCATCTGCTGAGAACGACGATAGGAGGCACTGATTGGTGAGCATACATACGTAGCCTGGGTTTCTGAGGTTTTTTCAAAGGCCCTCAAGCATGGTTACAGCCAAGGGGGCAAGGCTTGATCAGGGGTCGTTATATAGTTGGATGTGTTATTTTGACGGTCTTTTTTACCGGGCAGTTTTGGTTGCATTGTGAGCAAGTACTATTCTGTAAGGGCACGACCACACTTGAATTTGTCCCAGTGCAGGAAATGCAGTCATTTGGTTTGATGCACCGCGAGTGAAACAAAATCTCTAAGAGCTGTAAGGCCACAAGGTGGCAACAGAGCTGGCATTGCCGTTCGTGTATCAGGTGAGTGGCATCTTGGAATTGATGCTGATGATTGGATTTACAGCCTTTTTATAATTAAATTTCTGGCTGAAGACCTCGCCCATGCCATTCGGGGGTAGTCGGGGTTATTTGACCATACTTCACCCATGCTCGTCAGCGTGGGTAATTGAAGAATCTGATTACACACGATTCTAAATATAGATTGAAAGGAGAAGGGAGTTTGGAAGCCTTGGTGTGCAGCGAGACACCGCACATCCACAAGTGGATGAGGATTCCCACCAAGCATGCGGACTGGTGTCTAGAAATCAACAGCGGTAGAATCCAAATTGTTCCGTGCCAGATCGGCAGTGAAGGGAATCGGCGTTGTTGATTGGTGCGTGCCGAGGGGATCCGGCGGGTTGCTCCCACCGGCTCTCCCCGAGTGGCGTTATGGGAGCGCCGAGTCGTCGCGGCTCCGTGGCGTCTGGTCCCGTTCCACGTCGGCACAGAGAAACGTCGCCCCCGCTCTCCCGCTCGCGAGGGAGTGGTGCGGGCGACCCTCCTGTATATTCCTACGACTCCCCCAGCCCCTGGGCTCTGACAGTGGAGACAAACCATGCAGGAGACAGATTCTTTGACCAATCCCGAGATGCCTATAGCACAGCCTCTCATTGCGTATGAATGTGAAACATTTCTTCCCACGTTACTTGGCTCACCAAAATGATACTGAAATCTTAACTGTTAGTTAAATTGCTTGAATTATTGTTTTTAGCGTTAAGGGATAATTCTTACCAAAAGGAATATCGGACTTTTGGAATTATGACAACTACAAGTTCAGTGGTGAATGGAGCATTGGCAGTTTGAAACTCATTTTCACCCCGAGGAGAGAAGCTGAAAGACAAGGCCATGCAATTCATGTTTATTGCAGTTGGGTACCCTCTGTTCCATGCTTGTGTGGTCTCTGGTTGCTGATGGTTTTTCCAATATTCACGAAATGTCCCATCTGTAGGTGCTGGTGGTGACGTGGCGCTGCACGCATACGAGATGGGAGCACTTGGAATAATACACGAATGTATTGTTACAATGTCTAGCAATTAATCAACAAGAGCGCTGTTATTGTTCTTTGGTTTACAAACGTGTTTTGTGTTTAAACATTTTTAAATAAATATTTTATGTTTTGAGCATTTGAGTGGTACAGCATTGCTTTTTTCTGCAAACCTGTAATTTCTGAAAAATGTCGTGTAAACTGCATTGGGACACTTTTTCAAATCGTTTGTTTAATTGTACATAACTGCTCACGAACCATTTTGTAACCTATCCATGTTGACCAATTATAATGATCAGTGGGGTTGGGTGTTTTGCAGTGAAGGTTAATGTAATTTGGTATTACAAATGCAATTGAAAGAATGAAAACATGCTTCAAAGGTTACCCGTGGTGTTCTTCGCCGATGGTGATTCCAATCTGGGCATGTGAATTCCACGTTCCTTTGACCCCCAGGGCCAGCCCTAAACAGTATGATGCAAGCCACTTTTTTCCATGCAGTTAAACGTAAAACACTTTTAACGTCCATATTTTAAGCTTTGTTGTGGCAAGTAGAATATTTTCAGGGTATAAGCAAAAAGGCTGCGTTGCTCTGCTTGATGGTTGTGTAGAGAGTATCCTTAGTTCTTTCGGTAAAGTCGCGTAGAAGGGAAACGATCAAATAATAAAAATATAAAACAATTAAATTCTCTCGTTTCGACTGCAACACAAGCAATCAATCAACCTGATCAATCACCTGAAGATTGCTTGTGTTGCAGTCGAAACGTGAGACTTTAATTGTTTTATATTTTTATTATTTTATTTCCCTTCTACGTGACTACTGAAAGAACCAAGAATATGAATCCCTGTAGTCACAAAAGCTTTAAATCAAAATTTAGAGCGATCGTGTAACAGTTAACGTGCTGTGCTACGAACCCGGCGACCGGAGTTTGATTCCCGCTCACGGCCAACACCAGGTGAGGATTACTTGAACCGTTTCTGGACCTACCCTGGGTAGACTCGGCCTCGAATGAGTACCTGGTGTGTGTAGACGTCACTAGGAAGACAAAGGTGGTCAGGTGTGGTGCTGGGCCACTTGCCCACTTCGTGTGCCGTTTTGGCCTTCATAGGTGCTTGCTGACAGCACTTGCCCTTAACAGTTTAAGACTATCCACGGGATAGTTGCATAAGGTACCTTTGCAACCCTTGGATGTGGCCCGTTGGGAATGTATTTAAAGCGTTTTCCAAGCTTCCTTGCATCCTACCAACCCAGTACGTAAACCTTTGGGGTTCTCTTCCGTAAGGTCCAACGGGTTCAGCCACGTGCCAACGGTTATAGTTTATGGGAAGCTACATTCGAGTTGACTCATTTGGCCACTGTTCAAACACAATTTAGGTTAGATGTCCCACGTCCGACTGCATATAGCGATTTTTGGCTAAAAATAGGTTTCTAGATTTAAAGCTTTCGTGACTGCAAGGATCCATGCTCTTTGGTTCTATTCGGTAAAGTCACGTAGGTAAAAAATAAAACAAAAATCACGACGTTTCGGCCACACAAGCGGCCTTCATCAGGTGAAGGGATCAGGCTGTCTCGAGGACAGCGCTGGAGTGGAACACAACCACGCTCAGACGGCGACCTTTAAGCTGCGTGCGAGGAAACAAGGTGCCTTGACAAAGGAATTAGCATAGAAATTAGCATTTGATTGGCCGACTTAGCATAGAGGTGTACATGTGGGTGCACATGCCGGTTGGTGTGGTGGGGGGGAGGGGGAGTTCCCCTATTGATGGTGTAAAAAGCGAATTTAAGAGCTGCGAAAGTTTGGGGTACCACTGCTTGAAAAATATACTGTACCATTGAAAATTAGTTTAATGTTTGGTTCGATTTAGAACATCTTTCCAATGGTTGCTTAATTTGAAACCATCTCGGTTGAAATTGTCTGTGCTTGTAGATCTGAATTGCCTCGTGAACAAATCTGATAACAACCCGTGGGTTTGCAAAGAACCTTGGTATCGGAGAAAATTATATCGTGATCAGCCACAGTGATAAAAACCAACAAGATCATCACAAGTTCGACCTCCCTAATCGACCCAACTAAACGTCCCTCCCTACAACCTGCTGCAAGACCCCCTAGATTCTATGGTCTTCCCAAGATTCATAAAGAAGGCACCCCACTACGATCCATCGTATCCACGATCAACTCCCCTACCTATAGACTGGCCCGTTTTCTGTCATGCCTTGCTGCCTTTCACTGGCAAGACCGCCTCAGCAGTACTTAACTCAGCCCAATTGGTCTCTATGGTAAAAGACGTACTGTCCCCTGACGATATCCTTGTCAGCTTCGATGTGGTCTCTTTGTTCACCAAGGTCCCAGTGCCTGATACCAGTGAAATAATTGAAAATTTGGTCCAACATGGATTAGACCCCGATCAATTCCAGACATCCCGCCATCAAATTCACCATGGAGGTGGAGAAAGATTGCAAGCTACCATTCTTGGATGTTCTGTTTGAGAGGAGACCTGATGGCTCATTGGGGCATTCTGTCTACAGGAAACCCACCCACGTGGATTCCTACTTGAAGCCTGATTCCCACCACCACCCAGCCCAGAAGAATTCTCTTATCAAAACTTTATACCATAGGGCTCATTGCATTTCGGACCAACACCACCTGACCAGTGAATTAAAACATGTACACCTGGCCCTCAAAAGGAATGGATACTCTGACCGTACCATCCGCCAAGCTGTTTCTCCCTCCATACAGAAACAACCACTTGATACTCCGGTCAAAATCATCACACTACCATATATAGCAGGCGTTACTAAAATGATTTCCAAAATTCTAAACAAACACAAGATCCAGGTCCGGTTCAATACAGTACACAAAATTCGTGATCTGATCCCATCCGTGAAGGATGTCATTCCTGACTTACAGTACCCCGGGGTTTACAAATTGAGTTGTACCTGCGGTCATTGCTATATCGGGGAGACAAAGCGACATGTCTCTGACCGAATTCGCGAGCACAAATCAGATTTGAAACACGGCAAAACGAATTCTTCTGCCGTAGCTGATCATTGTTACAACGCTGTGGGTGATCACGATATAATTTTCTCCGATACCAAGGTTCTTTGCAAACCCACGGGTTTTTATCAGAGATTTGTTCACGAGGCAATTCAGATCTACAAGCACAGATACAATTTCAACCGAGAAGATGGTTTCAAATTAAGCAACCATTGGAAAGATGTTCTAAATCGAACCAAACATTAAACTAATTTTCGATGGTACAGTATATTTTTCAAGTAGTGGTACCCCAAACTTTAGCAGCTCTTAAATTCCCCTTTTCACACCATCAATAAGTAAACTCCCCCTCCCCCCCACCGCGCCAACCGGCATGTTCACCCGCACGTACACCACCTCTATGCTTAGTCGGCCAATCAAATGCTAATTTTTATGCTAATTCCTTTGTCAAGGCACCTTGTTTCCTCGCACACAGCTTAAAGGTCGCTGTCTGAGCGTGGCTGTGTTCCACTCCAGCGCTGTCCTCGAGACAGCCTGATCCCTTCACCTGATGAAAGCCGCTTGTGTTGTGGCCGAAACGTGATTTTTGTTGTTTTATTTTTTACCTACGTGACTTTACCGAATAGAACCAAAGAGTATAAAAATAGGTTTGCCGCGTGCACGTGAAATTGCACAAACTTAACCTGCATAAAGCAAGGGGAAATATATGTACACAATACTTTTGCCTTGTGCTCTTGAGTAACCGAATGGAAGTTTGAAAGCCAAACATTCCCCTTTTGATATCATTAATAAAAGTTGTGCAGGTGACGCGGGCGCCAGAGGGCGCTAAAGTTAACGCAATGTCAAAATCTCTAAACCTGAGATCGTTTAACCCCCTAAATAATAAATACACGTGCAATGAAATGAGGTAATGCCATTCCAGTGCTTTGAGCTTGGCGGGTTTATAAAAGTTATTTTGATGACCCCCGTGTTGTGTTCCCATTACAAGTCGAAATGTGTATCTGCATTGTCGCTTCCTCTGACCATCGGATGACATCGCTGACCCGCAAAATTAGCAATCCATACAGTCGCTGATGGCATCGGTAGAAACCTACGCGTGCGAGTTTAATCATCAAATTACCATGAGATCAATAGCAAGTTTATGATGAAATAAGGTGTAACGCGAGTACGACGGAGTGGCTATACATTCGATTAACCGCCACGCATATAAACCCGGTCACCCCCGAGTTCGATTTCCGGTCACGGCGAGCATTGTTGGTGATATCAGAGCAAGAACTTGCTTGGTGAAGTATGGATAACCCTCTCAACCTATGTGTGGTATTCGAACGACCATCCAGTAATCTATTGACAAGAGTTACACTTGTTTTATGTAATTGCAATTAGGAGTTGGGAATGCTCGGTGGTAATCAGTCTACAACCCAGTGTGTTTCAGTAAGGTAACAATATTAATTGGTTCAGTCTGCCAATGCACACGTGACTAAAGTCACATCTTGCATTTCAACTATGAAGATTAAGTTTAATTTCGACCGTATATTTGAAATGTATTAAAAAAAAATCGCTTACATGCAATGTATAACGAGTTTGAACAATCAATATCAATCAGTCGAAGCATCGTTACGCGTCTGTTAACTTCTCGCAAAGTGTTAGCCACTTCTTCGTCGACCCAATAAGGCTGATGTACTGATTCGACCCCTGAACAGGTTTCAAATTCACCGCTTTGCCGACAAAGAGGCCCTGTTCCCATAACTGCATCACGTTATTGCGTGATCCACTCTCAGTGACTTCATTAACTAACGATAGAAACCAGATAGAGGTGCAGCCCTGCAAGTCCTTTATCACGCCACTGCTGGTGGAAAGGCGCTTCTAGCCGGGTGTTTGGCCTACTCTTCCCCACGCTGACCAGACGTCTTGGAAAGGGATGGAATGATGGCGATGAGTACCGTACTGCCTTACCATATTTTCCATCACCTAGGGGGAACACGTCTGAACAAGACACCACCCGCCCCCAGCACCCCCCGGGCTGCGCCTTGGGAACAATAAAGTTGAGCTGCAAAATGATTTAATTAACTGACAGAGCCGGGGCTTGCACGGAAAGATGGGGAGTTTGGGCAAGGCTGCAGGGCGCCGTGGGCACCTTTCAGATTTAATTATGCCTGCTTTTCACTGATCGCGTGGTATTAAGTGACCGTGGCTCGGTCGCGGGGGCCTTGGTTCTGAGGTTACACTTTTGAATGGGGCTGCCTGTAATGACATTGACTAATGGGCACGGCCAGCGGATGGGAAATTGAATTTCAGAGCGCGTTGTTACTCACGGCTCGGTTATTGCTAACCAGTCTGACGGGAGTCTTCGCGCTCTGGGCGAAAGAGTTTGGCTGTGAGCCTTAAGTTTGCGGTGTTTATGGGAGCGTGATGCAAACGGTGCACACTTGGTCAGGCCTTGAAGACAGCCAGGGGCCCGCACTGTGTCGTGATTGAATGAGCCGTGCTATTTCGCTGCTTTAAAGTGCTCGTGGTGTAATTATCCAGTCAAGAACTTTGGCATGCATGGTAGGATTGCGGCGATCCCAGTCCATGCGTGGGGGTTGTGGGCTCTCATCTTATGTGCCTTACAGGTTCGTTGTTTACGCGGATATTTTAATTATCAGTACACAGATTCGGTGGGGTTTATTTCGAGAAACAAAAAAAATTAGGCGGATTATTTTCTAATCTTCATTAATGCAAAACGTGCGTTTACAGGACGTGCACATTGAAATTGAAGTGAAATGTTCACATCTTGATGCTAAATCAATCGTAAGTTTATTTAGGCTACCATCGTCTGATCCCTTGAACCTTGGGCATGAATATTTAGCCCCGAGAATAATGCTCATCTTCCAGAGTAACATCCGAGGCAGTCATTTGGCCCGGAGACCCAGGCATGCACAGAGAAGCCCAGACGTCGGTCATGAGCAATCACGAGGAGGGGGCATTGGGAAACAAAAGTTGCCGTTTTTTGTGACGTAAAACAATTCAAAGTGATGTCCTGCACATATTGTGTCTACAGCCCTGATACAGTGGCATACATTCCACATTCATATGGCAGGGGTGAGTCTATCCACAAAGACAGCCACTCGATTTACCCCTCAAATGGGGATACTCGTTTAATCAACCCTAGAGAGATGATGGGTTGAGTCACCCCTCCCCGCCCCCCCCGTAATTTGAACTTGTAACCTTCGGATTGCGAGTCACTCAATCTATGGCTGAGCCACATGTCCAGTGTTGTGTTGTTAGAGATTCCGCCTCAAGGCGCAAGTTTTCACTTTCGCTCTTTGGTTTTCTAAAGTACCTTCGACTGTGCTCTTCGTCTTTCCTCCCCTTGGCCAACGGCTTATTCACGATTTGCGGTGTTAGAGCGCCTTGGGTACCTTGTGGAAAGGCGCTTTATAGTTATAATTAATATTAAAATTGAAAGATATCTTATCATCACCACGCTACGATCGTTGTATTGCACGATGTTGTATTCACCATCAAACTAAAGTACGATTGATTCGTTGAAATACATTTCCGTCATCGTCGTGCTCATATTGTATCGAGAGGCGTTTGCTCCGTTGTTCTGCTTTTGAGTCAAGAACGAAAAGCAGAACACGGATGAGCCCCTGAGAACACGGATGAGCCCCTGAGAACACGGCCGCCTGCCTGTGTACGCGGCGGTGGTAATAAGGCTCGTGAAGGACGCTGCTGGGCAAGAACAGCGAAGAGGGCAGAGGAACGACGCTCACAACAACGAGCGGAGCGCCGGACGGATAATAACTCAGTAAGTGAAACTAGATTTAACTTTTTTTTTATTTTACCAAGTAAGGCCAACTGAGATATATATCTCTTTTGCGGAAGCGACTTGGCCACAGATGATAGCTCAACGAAGTGGCTTATCATGTGCAAATTTATAGCAACCAAATACTCTAAACAGATTTTAATAATCAAGTAGGGGGCACAGCTGGTGCGTTATCTCAGTCAGTCAACCTATGGCACCCGGGTCTGTCCCGTGATCTCCTTGCCAGCGAGCCTCTCTGACACTTCACGTGGCCTCAAAGTGCACCTTGCCTGGCACAATCGCCGTGGTGGGTGACGTCACCGCCACTTAGTGGCGAACGTCGGCTGTTGTTGTTGCTGTTGTGGGGAAAAGATGACAATCACAAACTTCGGAGAACATGAAATGGGAGGAGTGAATAAAAGGAAGAAAACGGACGAGGTCTTTGCCCCAGCAGTGGGAGGTTACTGGCTGAAAGTTTTGCAACAACAAATGACATCACTCTGGCGAAATGTTTCAGCAATGTTTAATTATATAACTTACCACAAATAAACAAGCCTCTCTTTTTTTCAAATTTTCTTGCTGTGGTTTTCACACCTGATGATGATTGCTTGTGTTGCAGTCGAAACGTCGTGATAATTTTATTGTTTTATATTATTATTTTATTGTTTCCCTTCTACGTGACTTTACCGAAAGAACCAAGAATATAAACAAAGCATTCACGTTAATGTCATACACCCTTACAAACAATATCAGTAAACATTCGTGAGGATAACGCACTATTATTGTTACAAGTACAATGTTGTTTATCGTCGTAGTCGTCATCACTGTTGTCATTGTTGTCATCATCATTGTTGTCATCTCAACAATGATGACAGCAATCATCATTGTTGTCATTGTCATTGTTGTAAACCCGAAAAAAGGGTAGTCTTTCCCAAAAATCTGCGATACGATACGGTACTGTGCCGTACAAGTTTATGTGATGTTCAAGGTAATGGACAGATTGGAAATATAAATTTCAAAAAATTACTGTTCTACTGTTAACGTGATAAGTGACACGTGACACTCAGACTCGCTCGGGATACCGACAGATGGACTGGGACATGTTGTGTGCTTCCTGTTTTTTTAAAAATCTGCGGTTGCTGAGCAAAGGCCCTAACATTTCTAAAGTGTCTAGCGGCCAGCAACAAACAGCCCTCATGACTGCATAATAGATAGGAGTGAAATACGTTTCTTTAAGTGAACTTGGGAAGAGGAGGGGAATACCATGGGAGGCAATTTCCGATTCCGAACTTGATCAGCGCGATGAATGATAGCGGCAAGGGAAATGTCAATTCAGTACAGGACATGGAAACATAGAATTGAAGAGGAAAGTGGCCGATGGTGGTGGTTGTGGTGGCGATGATGGGATGGGACTGTTTACACCGCCTCCCTAAGAAAGACGTTATACAAGTACCCCGTAGTGACACAAAGATCCCCCGTGTAGCCTTTGACAGAAAGTTGGGGAAAACGCTGTTAGCGAGGGAGCACCCTATGAAGGCCGACGCGGCACACGGGGCGGGGGGGGGGGATGGGTGGCCAGCACCACGCCCGGTTACCTTTGTCTCCCTCCGTGGCGATGTTTGCACACAGCACCAGGTACTCTTCATTCGAGGCTGAGTCGACCTATTTATACTGTACACACACATCTGCACTGTCACAAAATACTGCACTCCCACTTTTGTTATCTTATAAAAAAAACCCTTTACAGCTCGTGACCGTTTGCGTCTCTTTTGATTTAAAATGAAAACAAATCATCGAGAGGACTCGCGCGGGAAGCAAATGGCATTCCGCTGTGCGTCGCAATCTGCCCGCTGAGGATGCTTCTTACGTTTGCAATAATAGAAGCAGAGACTCGTGCAAACGGCACGCTGTCGCGGTTATCTTAATTGCACGGACAAGCATCGTTCAGGCGAGACGGTAAAACGGCTGTGAAACTTACGGGGTGCCACGGTGGAGGGATGTTAACTACCTCGCCGGGTATACAGGAGGTCGTGGGTTCGGCCCCGGCCCTGACGCCTGCACGTTTTGGAGTTTGCGTGTTCTCTCCGTGGTCGTGTGGATTTTTTTCCAGGTCCTCCGGTTTTTCCCTCCACATGCAGAATCAACACGCTGTTTAGAGTTTTGGGCTGCTGCTAGACATTTCCACGCGATAAGCCATTTCTCGCCAAGCTATCATTTGTGGCCAGATCGCTCCTGAAAAAGAGCTATATAGCTCAGTGGGCCTTTGCCTGGAAAACTAAAAATAGTTTTTAGTTGTTCAAGAGGATGGAATCGTGACATCTTATCAAATGTCTGGAGGGTTAGGTAGGATGGGTAAATTGTCGTCTTACCTGATAATTGCCCTTTTGGCATGCACGATGTCTGTTTTTTTATCTTCCGCCCCCGACGTCAACTTCAGTTCTCAGAAACGATGACGCGAGGCCTGTAATTGACTGTCACTTAGAAAGCACGATTGGAATAACAAGGGGGAGTTTAGGTCGGGTACTCTTACAGTCTTACGCGCAGATTTACAATCCGTTTATACACCATGCAGTCGGGGACCGTGATTGTATCTGTTACACAGATAAACTCCTTTTGTCCACGTCCTGATTTTCCACACACCAAAAATATATTCTCACAAAACTCGCGATATCTGGATCAACCCTTTGCACAAATAAGAGCGGTGAACCGGAAGAATCGGGAACATTTTTCCCATGATCCGAACCTTTGCACAGATCTGAGTAGTGACCCACAAGTGGCAGCAAATGCCATCCTATTACATTTCCAGCTGTTGGCTCAAATGTTTGGATCGGGTGGTTGCTGGCAACACAGTGGGTGCAAGGGTGGGGGGGGGGGGGAGGCCTCGGGGATGAGGATGGCCCCTCGTGTCTAACTATGGCTGTGCAATGCAGGAGTGATTACCCATTATTGTGCTATGAACCTGACTACCCGACTTTCACACATGGTCACGGCTAACATCAGTGGCGAGTGATATCTAAATTGGCCCGGGTCCCACCCCTTTCAACAACACACACTGCCCAGCGTTGACCAAGTATCGTCAAGAAATCTCCCGCGATCGACACGGCATGAAAAGGCCTACGTCCAGCAGCGGATTGATATAAAGTGCTGTAAATTATTATTTAGGATTACATTTATCAGAAATACGGGGTCGTAGAAAACTGGAGATGTGCGTCAGAGGGACGCAACCGGAAAAACACAATTAAAATATAATATATTGTTATATAGCCTCATGCAAATTGCATCCCGAGACTCTGAACGTCGCTAACCGCAGGAGAGCACCGCGGGGACACGACGCGAACCCGGATCTCGGGGCTAGCGGGTGAACACCGCAGGGACTGGGGGCACGGCGTCGGTGACCGTGAGACATCCCGACATCGCAGAGAGAGAGAGAGGGAGAGAAGGGGAGAGAGTCCAGGGAGTGGCCACGAAGGTGTCCACAGGGCCAAAAGCCTGGAGGATGCCCCATCTCGTCCACAGAATCAGAATATTGATTTATCCTGGGAAAAATCCGAAGAGCTGTGAAGCTTTTTTTTTAACACAGATGTCCAACCCCAAAATCCCCTTCTCGGAGGCAAACAAGGAGACCACAAATTCGCGTGTGTACCCAGGAGTTGAGATATTAAAAGACAGACTCCTCAAATCAAAATGATGACATAAACGAGTCTAACGAGAGCAGGCTGGAGTTCGGTTTGAAAAGCTGAACTTGCGATTGAAAAGTAAACAAAACCGATGTAGCTAAAGAAGAAATGGTTTAATCAGCTCGTGCACATTTCTATCACATGCGATAAATATTTGGACAAAACACCGAAGAGTGCACAAAGAAGCGATGAGAGGATACGCGCTTGGAATTACATCGAGAGAGAGAAAGAGAGATGCTTGGATTAGAGAATATACGCAGGCTAATGAAGTAATTCCAAGCTGTTGCAAACAGTAAGTGGGGTTGGGCCGCACACGTCGCTGTAAGGGATGATGGCCGATGGTCAGTAATTGTAATGGAATCGGAGCCAAAAAATAGGGGACGTGTCTGATGAAAATGCCCCTCAGGTAGATTGAGCAACGCAGTCAGTTGATGTGCAGGTGCATGGGGAATCGTCGCACTGCTGGATCGTGAGACGTAGCGGCGATTTTGGGGAGGCTTTCATCCAGCAGCGGATTGATTATGGCCGACGATGACGATGGCTGCTGTGCTCGGACGTTAGTTGGTGTCGTGTTTCCCCCGTCTGGAATCGTCGTCAGTCGGTGGAGGTGGCGCGTGAAGACCCCCCCCCCCCCCATCGCTCCGGGACGAGAGGTCCACGGGACTTCCCCCTCTCCGCCGCTTCGCAGAGTGGTGCAGCTCCTCCTGCAGGCTGTGCAGCTCCTTCCGTATCCTCTCCAGCTTCTCCCACAGGTGGCACGTGGCGGCGTGACCCTGGGGAAGGCCACCGGAGTGCGCTAGGGCGGCCCCGACGCCGGCCGCCGTCCCGTGCTCGGCCAGCGGCGCCCTCCCCGAGGTCGCCGTCGTCATCGTCGTCGCCGTCGTCGTCGTCGTCCTGCAGCCGGAGAGACCGAGCGACGGGAGAAGGTCCCGGCTGGTGCTGTAGTCAAGGGGGCGGCTGTCGTCCTGTCTAGGCACGTACAGGCGTTCTGCTGCAGCTGCTGCTGCCGCTGCTTCTGCCGCTGCGCCTGCGGCTGCAGGAGAAGGAGTGCTGAGGAGGTCGGCGGAGGTTACCCTTGGGCTAGGGGATGTGTCTGGCTCGCTTCGTGGTGACTCCTGCTGAAGGCCCGTCCTGGACGCAGGGCACACAGTCATACCGAGGGGTTGGCACTGTGAGCATTTTATGAGTTCCTGGACACGGTGTGGTACCGGACGTAGCCAACCGTGCTAATTCGAGGTGCGGGGAAAGGACAACAAACTAAACACAAAAGCAGTTCTAAATAAATTAGTTTTCGATTAAACGTGCGTTGTGTAATAAAATTGAATAATTTAGTATTTTAATATTTTCATGGCTTATTTATGACAATCCATTTTTAAGCTAAGTCATAAAATTTAAATGCCTCCATCAAACAATGAGCAATACGCTTCTCAATTGATGGCAACTGACCAATAATGGTTATTCCACATTCTCACGGCAAAGTCTAATAATAGAACAACTCTTAATTTCCTTCAAAGTTGCTCTCGTACGTGAGGCACACCAAGCGCAACAACAAAACATTGACACATTTAAACAAGACTGTCTTAAAAATTACCTGCAAACGTTACCCACTGGCAGCAGCTTCGACGGCGAGGGCCCAAAATTCACGAGCCCTGAATATTTTCGATGATCCTGGCCCGTCGAAGAATCCGGCACTACGTCGGCCGGCACCGTCCCCTCTCCCCTCACCGTCCGCCCGGGGGACGAAACATTCCCACGCGGCCGTCCCGCCCGCTTGCTCGCCGTGCCTCCGGACCGCGCCTTCGCCACCGGCGAGCTGCGACCATCGATTCCGTTCCCGGTCCGCTCGGAGGCTCGCAGCTGCGAACCGAAATTTGCCCTCTCCTCTCCGCCCGCGTCGTCGGGAGACGTTGCCGTTCGCGGGTTTTTGTTCCCGCGTGGCTCCCGCTCCGGTGTCCGAGCCGCGGCCGGCGGCTCTTTCGCGAGCCCGTCCGGTTTCCCCGGAACCGTCCCCTCCGCTCCGGGGTGCGCTGGCCTCACGGGCGCTGGCGCCGGTGTGTCAAGGTGGCCTGGCAGCACCGTCTGGAAGCGTCCGATGGACGAGACCTGGGGCGGCTGTGGCTCCATCGTCCCGGCCGCATGAGGCATCAGCGTCACGTAATTGAGGTTGCCCGTCACGGGAGGGCCCGCGATGAGCGTGCTCAGGCACTGGTACGGGCCTGGGTTGAACACGTACTGAGGGCTCATGGAGTCATGCAGGAACCCGCCTCCCAGGTTGGCGAGCAGCGCCGGCGGGTAGCACAGGAACGAGTGCCTGTGGGCGATGCTGGCCGGGGCGTGCAGCAGGGGCTTGGCTTGCGCGGTCACCATCCACGCTGGAGAAGAGAAGTCGGCGTCCGCAGCTCTTACGGCGCTGAAGCTGCTCTGTAAGTCGTCCACCGTGAACGAGCTGGGCTTGGTGGAAGTCGACTCCGAAAGCTTTGACGATAAAATGTGTCCTCCGTCTCTGTCAGGGTCCACCAATAACTGGGTTTTATACTGTTGGCTCCACTTCATGTCGAGTGACTTTTGGAAACCTTTGCATCCCTGCTCTGAGGAAAAGGGACAATTCGGCTCCCTAAGCCATCTCAGGTTTCCCCCCACATCTGAATCTGGCCCATTCTGGTCTGACGAGCCAACGGAGTTTTTCTCCCACAAGGAGTACTTGATCTCTGGGTCGCTTTCGAAGCTCGGGTGCAAGACGGCAGGACCCGATCCCGCCCTGTCGCACTCCTCGCCCGCGCCGTGTCTCCTCTGACCGACGACGGGGACGCTGGCGACCTTTGCCCTCTTGCCGGGCCACTCGCCCTCGGCCAGAGAGATGGAGTACTTGCAGAGGCTGTACTTCATGTGGTTGTACAGGTGGGATTTCTCCAGGCACGTGAATGGGCACTGGAAGCACTTGTAGTTGAAGGGCTTGCCGCACGGCCGCGGGATGTAGTGGGGCTTCTTGGGCTTGCGTTCTTTGCCGTGGAAGGTGGTGCGTGACCTGCCCGGGGGCTCGCCGTCCCGTCTCTCCTGGGCGGTGCAGTGTGAAAATTTCATGGCGTCTGCCCGGGGTCTTGTTGCTGGAGCAGCGACGGCCGGTTGGCTGCAGTTCTGTCCGTGACGTTTGGCGATCTGGGTCTTCTACAATGGATCGTTCCTCGTGGGATATTCTAGGTAAAATATAGATAGAAAGAACAAAAAAGCATTCTCAATGCATTGTCATTTATATATAATTGCATTTTGTGAAGTAAAAAAAAGAAAAGACAATTAGTGTGTTTCGATCATCGCTTAACTGGCTCACTGACGCTCTTGGCAGATTGCCCGACTCGGACAGGTCATGAGTTCAAATCCCAGTCGGAGGTCAACTCTACCGATCAATCCTCTGCACCAATAAGCAAAAAAAAGCCAAAGTGTTTCCCCCTGCCACACGTGTGTTGAGCAGTGGTTCTTCACATTCGTGGCCTTAAGTCAATTTGTGGAAAGTCAATCAGGAGTGGTCATCCGATAGTGAAACCGGTCCGAGCCGTGATTGTTACAAATACAGCCCTGCTCGTAGGGGCTTCTCCACGCTCTGTGGCTCTGGGGGGGGGGGGGTGGTTATTTAACTCTACTTCACCACACTGGTTATTGCATGTTTGCAAATGATGAAAACATATTTCCAGGAATTGGTTCAGATATCAAATCGGAAAAAAACGTAATTAAGCCATGAGAAAAAAGTAATTTCAGTTTGACAGGTAGGTTCATAGCGAACTGCACAATACCGCTGCACCACGTTTGCCGCCGCCCGTTCACAATGCTGCCCCGCGAGACAAGTGCTCCGCTTGGCGTATTCCCATTGCGCCGGTGGGGCGCAGGTACAGGGGCCCTGCGGGGTGCATTCTCACGTGAGAAATATTCCCGGCGCATGCAAAATCCCACCGCCGCGTTGTTTGTGGTTCAAGCGGAGAGGGGCCAGGCACGAGGGACGTGCGATGCCTGCACAGAGCCCGGCGATTGCAGGGATTACGCGAGCAAGAGATCGTGGAGCGAGCAGCTTCATACACTGACATCCTCTTCGACTGCTGCAGCGATGGCCAATCCATTTACAATTGGTTTTTAAAACTAAATAATTAGGATGCATGCACAATTGTAATTGAACACTGCATGCGAGGCAGTGAGATGGTTGTTCCAGACATTTGTTAAAACGAATTTTTCACTGATGGCTGCCATTGGAAATTGGCAGTGGTGCACGACCACAAATAACAAAAGACTCAACACATTTGTCAATCACACTGTGGCCTTAGAATGAAACGTAGATCATAAGCAACATTTCGGGGCACGATGTCCTTCTTTGTACCTCAAAATAGGTGGCAGAAACCCAGGAGTATGTGTGTGTGTGGACCATCTCTTCTCTGGTATGGGCGAGAGAAGAGATGGGCTGATGTGGTATAGGAGGATATGGAGCTGAGTGGACTGGCCAATGACTGGTACCAGCGGTGTCAAGATCAGGCGGATGTTCGTGAAAGACGCTACTGGCCACTTGCAGGCGGTCGCCTTCAAAAAACAGCGGAGGGCAGAGGAGCGACGCTCACAACAACGAGCGGAGTGCCGGGTGGATAAAACACAGCAAGTTGGCACAGTCGGGGGCACAGGTGTTGCATCTGTCAGTCATCTCAGTCAGCCAACCATGGCACCTGGGTCTGTCCCGTGTCCTCCGGCCAGCTATCCTTCGACACTTCACATGGCCTCAAAATGCACCGAGCTTTGGCACAAGCGCCGTCGTGACATCACCGCCACAACGTTGCGAATAGAAGGTGGTGGTGGTGTTGTTGTTGTTGTTTCGGATTCGCGGTGGGTTCAAGAGCACCAGAGAGACACGGCGGGAAGCATTGGTCATCGACACGGCATGATTCGTTTTTTATGAAAGTCAAGATGCTGTGACTGCTGACAGAGGAACGACCACCGGGTTTTGTCGCCACGTGAAAATGAAAAAAAAAATCGAAACACAACTATATATTTGTTAAAGTTTCTAAATCTTAATACTGTACAGCCCTTTGTAAATCCACTGCTTGGGCGAGGATCCCTCTACACTATGTCTGTCATGTGGGCTGTTTGACCATACTTCGCCTCGCTGGTCAGTACAGGTTGGTGAAGGTGGTGGTGGTGGGCCCCCCTTTCAACAGGTTCAGAAAAATGTTGCCACTGATGCGAGCCGTGGCCTTGAACTCAGGTCACCGGGTTCATAGTGCATGGTGCGTTGTGTTTTTATTGTAACACATTTTCTGGTCTCGAAATGTCTCATAGACTCTTCTGATCGTGTAACTTGAGACTGGAGTAATCTCATCGAACACACGAACCTGCCTCATCCATCTGTGATGCTGCACATGCTCAGGTGTGACATGCCCGCACCCACACAAACACACAAAGAAAATGATTACAGACAAAACCAGTTTATCGGCTAGGGGCATTGCCTGCATTCGTCACCTCTCTTACGGCCTACAGCACAGCGCACCACTGGGTGCCCGTCAGCTTAGTAAACAACCCGGTGTATGTTTACAACAACAAAAAGGCGATAATACAAACATCATCGACCATTATCATTGCAGTTTAACACGTAGGCTTTCGCGACCAATATTATTCATAATCAATGTTTTTGGGTTAGATTCCGAAAGTATGTGTCGTAACCCTCTACCACCCGACACAGCCAATTAGTAAATCCATCGCTGGATTAAAATTCTCACCCAAGCTGGCGACATATCTCATGCTCCTGCAATGCAAAAAACAAATCAAATCCATCCGGCACCTGCGCACGTGCCGAATTTGTCGCTCCATCTCCGCAGTGATGGGGCTGCTATGAGATGCGTTCGCTCTTGGCAGTCCGTCCGTCCGTCGTCACTGCCAGCGGACGCGTCGTGCCCAAGTCAATTCCGCCCTCGTTGACAGTAGGCGGTGGTGTGTCCGGAAGCTTGCTCCGTGTTCTCGAATGCACGTGGGGGAGGGGGGGGGGTCCTATGTCTATCTCGCAATTCGTGCTGCGCTTTTGCCTGAAGCCCGCTTAGTCCACGGGCCACGAGCGGACATTGGTACCGCCGAAATGTGAACTTATGGATGGTATTTTTCATCGTATGTCGGTTTTCTCGGGGTATGTACGTATGTATGTTGAACTTCTTTCACACCGTAGGTAGCCAACCGTGCTAATCGGGAGGTGCGGGGGAAGGACAACCAATTAAACACTGCATGGCTAATACGACTGAATTCGTGTATAATGCCGCTCATTTCAAGCGGTTATTCGACGCATAAAGAAAACTGGAACCCTCTAAACCAAATGTTCTTAACCTTTACTGTACCTTTGCACCCCTTTGGTTCTCAAAGGGGTGCAAGGGTACAGTTAATAAATACATAGAGGGGATTGATGAAACAATGTAGTTGTACTTACGTGCCCGTGCTTAAATTGCGTTTCGATGATTTTCCTTCTAAAAAATAAAAAATCTCGCCATGTCTCGCACCCCCAGAAAGGGCATCTCGCACACCCAGGGGGTGCGTGCACCCCAGGTTAAGAACCAGTGCTCAAAAGTGATGCCACCTCGGGTGGGGCCGAAAAGTGAAATATCTCTTCTTTACTCATGAACTATAACGTTTCTGGTGTCGCAAACAGGCCCAGTTCACTCTGCGCACGTTTCTACGGCGCAGAATGCTTAATTCGTAATCTAGATGCCTGAAATGTTGAACCCAGTCGGGGTTTGATGCAGATTCCTCTGAGGTGGACAACATGAGTACTACTTTTGTGGGAAATCAACGGTGCTTGTACTGTGGATAGACTGGCCCCCGTCGCAGTAATGTGGAATTCCCACCACTGGCTCAGGACCACCATGGAGACACTTTGACCTTATCCACTTATTGTCTGAAGCTGTTGCAGACCTAACCAGACAACGCGAGTGAGACTGTCACACGGAGAGCAAAAGTGTTTTTAAAGTTCAAAAACGTACACTACTACAACTGACGCTTGTCCCCCCCAAGAAAACTGGTCTCATGGCCACTTCCAAGGCTTATAAACTGGTCTAATGGCCACTTCCAAGGCTTAAAAACTGGTCTCATGGCCACTTCCAAGGCTTAATTTCAACCGGATCTCTCTCTTCCGCACCTGGCACACCACGTCCAATATGTCTCTCGTGATGACTGTGGCTACTAGTCACGTGTCTATACTTCAGTCTTCAAGCAACGCAGAACATATTCTCCGGGAAACGAAGCCCCCTCTGTGCGTATATTTGTTAACACATCAACTACTGGACATCTGTGAAAAAGAGTTTCATGGCTCATCGGATTCCTCCAGTATGAATACATATTCTGATGCTCATTCTGAACTGTGCAGCCGTGATAGGAACACATTATGCTCCCAGAGAATCGCACCACACTCCATCGCCCTGGCTGCGTCCCACGCGCCTCCCTTTTGCGCTTGAGCGAGCTCCTGTCAGAGCCCCCCTCCCCGCCCACTGCATTCTCATCTAGCCGACACGCTGCGCAAATCAGCATTTCTTTCATTTCACTGCCAAGGATTTAATTAAATTGGAACCATCCAAATACAATGGTACGAATTTGATGTTAATTCACTGTTGAATGAAAAAACTCCTTGAGCCTTCTTAGTCAGAGGGATTATTTGACCATACTTCACCATGCTGGTTAGTGGGGGGGGGGGGGGGGTAGAGCAGAAGTCGTTTAGAAATCACTCACCAGTTAATTTGCTGTAGATGGGAATTGAATTCGTGTCGACGAGTTCATAGCGCAGTGGGAAAACCACTGCACTACCGTAGTACTCTCAAAACACAAATACTGTTTTGTAAAAAAATAAAAAAATTCTAGACATGTTTTTTTTTCCCAAATGACGAGCCTAACGAGGAGGTGCACAAACGATGCATGAACATGAACAGGTTTCCGCATTCATGGAGTGTTCACTTCGTTGACGCGAGTTGAATTTCTTCATATGAATTCAGTCAACTGAACTCGAGTAATTTCATCGCTCGAACTTCTTTTCTCGTCGATGACAGCCGGCTGATTGGCGCGTGCGGTGCCTGTGGTCCACGCGTCACCTCTCAACCACGTGGTGCCTATGGTCCACGCGTCACCTCTCAACCACGTGGTGCCTGTGGTCCACGCGTCACCTCTCAACCACGTGGTGCCTGTGATCCACGCGCCACCTCTCAACCACGTGGTCACCGGTTGATTCCCGGACCACAGGTTGAGAACTGCTGCCGCGTGTCTGTTCGTATGACGATTATCTGAACCGGTCCTGGGCCTCCCCGAGGTCGACTCAGCCTCAAACGAGTAGCTGGTGTGGTGTGTTAACATCGCCACTGGGGAGACAAAGGCGATCGGGCGTGGTGCTGGCCACCCAGCCCCTCGTGTGCCGTGCCGGCCTTCATAGGCGCTCGCTAACAGCACTTGCCCCAAAAGTCTGTTAAGGCTATACGGGGGATCTTTGTATTTGTGTATCGATTCGAGGCATTGTGTGACATCGTGGCTTGTGCGGGATTTTTATTTTACACATCTCAAGATTGATCTCCTAATTACTCTCAATAAATCCACACACAGAAGACAACGCATAACAGGACAGATTTTTCTCCAAAGGTTTAGTTGATGGAAAGCATTCCCATAAGCCGTTTCCAACTTGCCCCGTAAACACTGCTTTGTGTTTAGGGGCTATCCATTTAGTATGTACGGATGGAGGGGGGAGGGGTGGTTAATCCAAATGCGCACGCTTGCGTATGGGGGGTCTACTGACAATGTGTGTACGCATAGGAAATGGGGGGGGGGGGGAGAAGCCTCGATAATAATTTGTCTACATTGGCCTTCAAATGAGTTAGTCCGGTGGTGGACTATCTGTTTGCTTAAACGTGTTAACACATTCTTGCGGAGGGAGCTGGTAGGAACGTTGGGTTGCTCGGTCAATGGCCAGGGTCAACAGCGGCACCACGTGGTGTATTCCGTAAATATGCCCGACTGTGAGGGCGGGCACAAGCCGGCGTGAGTAGGTTAAACGTTGAGTTTTATAAGGGCACCACGGGGTGACCAGCCCCTCCCCACCTTAGCCCCACCCCTCCCACCCCCCACCCTCCCACCCTCCCCACCCCCCACCCAGCCCCACCCTCCCCACCCAGCCCCTCCCCACCCTCCCCACCCAGCCCCTCCCCACCCTCCCCTCTCCACCCAGCCCCACCCCTCCCATTTTTTCCGGGTGTCCGGATACACGTGGACAGATATCCACAGACATCCACAATTAATCCCCAGCCTCCTGTGAATTAATCCCGGTTGGGCTTCCAGTCCACTACATTTCCTACCAGTAATATTATTAATCCTTGATCGTTTCTGCGTGTATTAAATATCGGCCATTCTATAGGATTCGGGTGGGGAGGGGGGGGGTGCGTCAGGTGTACGTACGCAGGTGGGGGGGGGGGTGTAAAAAGTCCGCGTGCGTACGGAGAGGGGGGGAGGGCTCAAGTTTTGACAGATTTTTTGCGTACCTATTCTAGATTTAAAGCTTTCGTGACTGCTATGACCCATACTCTTTGGTTCTATTGGGTAAAGTCACGTAGGTAATGTATGGCCACTAACCGCACCAGAGCACGTGCCGATCTCCCCTCACCCACCGGTGGACAATTTAAGAATATCAAAACCGTGGGACCCCATAGTGACGCCACACTGCCTGCTTCGATCATACGTCGGCAAGGATTTCAGACATGCACCATATGAGGCTACTCCTACGGGCTGTCCCCCACTCGCCAACTTCCACACGAGACGTAGAAAGGTGGCTGATCAACCATCCCCCCCTCCCTCTCCTCCCCCCCCCCACTCACGGAAGAAGAAGTGTGTTCTATAAACACAATTTTAAATGTATCCAGAGAATAAACATTAATGTATGCTAGGTGGTATGTGATTTAGAGTGAGAAAACCTGAATTGAATACAAGCCAATCATTGTTAGGTGAACATTCTGTAAATTTGAGGTTATACGCTTTTAATAAATTACCTTTATTTATCATCTTCCTTGAATATGATGTACAGCTGCTTTTGAAAAAAAAAACATTTAAAGCTGAAAAGCGTATAAATGATGCAATACTGCATTAAAATGTTTTCAAAATTGTACCTTTTTCTCGTGTTCGTCAAAACTCGCAAATGTATTATTAATGTAGAATTAATTTTCAAGATTTTTGTTCGGATTTTTAAAATTGCATAACATGTATCTGTTTATATTTTATTGAACTGCTGTATGAGTACGTGATTACATGTCTGTAACATCAAACGTGGATTACCTTACGAGGCATTCAACAAGATAATTAGTTACACACCTAAAGTAAAATAATTGCCATAAATAAATGTAAAACATTTTAACATGAAATAAATTACAATGTTAACATGTTCGTATTTTGTGATAAGAACACGATATATTTTAAATATAACAAATTCTACATTCACAAGAGTGAATGAATTCCTGTAGTCACCAAAGCTTTAAGTCATGATATTAAGTTACTTTTTTTTAAAGTGGGTATAATAAGTGATCTGATTTTCTCGTCTCATTACAGTTGCTTTGATAAATTATGATGATTATTGCTCAAAAGACCATTTAGATATACATTTAAATGTTTAAAGTCTATTTAGGTAAATGTTGATGGTGAGTTTTAAAAAAAAAAAATTTAATTGTGCAGCAATCAGTTCCTGATAACTGTTCAAAAGTTAATTTAGATACACAGTACATTTAAATGCTTAATGTATAATTAGATAAATGTTCATGGTGGCAGATTTTTTATCTTACTTTTTTAAATCGTGCAGCAATCAGATACTGATTACTGTTCACAAGCCACATTTAGATACTCAGTACATTTAAAATCTTAACGTCTAATTAGATACATGTTTATGGTGACATATTTATTAAAATATTATTTTGGGAAATCGCGCAGCAATCAAATTCTGATTACTCTTCAAAAGTCACATTTAGACACACAGTACATTTAAAAGCTTAACGTCTAATTAGATACATGTTTATGGTGACATATTTCTTAAACATTATTTTGGGAAATCGTGCAGCAATCAAATTCTGATTACTCTTCAAAAGTCACACCGTCCCACCTAAAACGAACACGTTTCTTTGTCGTGAACGCTTCAATCTCAACCTCCATGGCGCAAAGGAGGCTCGCAAGATGCGGCGCAGATTCTACCTTTGTCTTTGCGCGGCCTACCCATCGCTCCCACGACACCGAGAGACACGTGTACAGCTGAGAGGCAGGAATTTCATGATAATACAATACCTCTGCAATATAGCTAATCTAATATTTCTACGGGCATAACTTGTTTGTTCCGTTTTCTTTCTTACAAAATAAATCTTATCACAGCGCAGCAATACATATTAATTTTGTTTGCCAGCAACAATATTTAAAAAATGTGTTCAAATTGATTGCTTTTTTGTTCTTTTTGTTTTACAACAACATTCACCCTTAGATCACACGTGTTAACGAAAATGACAATGTCCACATATCCTCTAAATTTCGCTGGATACAATTTTAAAATAAAATATGCATGTCCGACATCCACCCATCCATTTATGGATTGAGAATGGTCGAAATGCAATTGCATCTATATATGCGTGATTATGATGAATAGTGCCGTGCATATATGAAACTGGATGGCTTGAGTTTGGTTTTTGGCTTTGGCTAAAATTAGTGGGAAGATGTTATCTGCCTTGCCTGGTATTCAGGAGGTCGAGGATTGGATCGCGACCCTGACGCCTGCTGTATATTTGGAATTTGTGTGTTCTCCCCGTGGTCGTGTGGATTTTTTTCCGGGTCCTCTGGTTTTTCCCTCCACATTTAGAATCAACGTCCGATTAGAGTATTTGGCTGCTATAAATGTCCACGTGTTGATAAGCCACTTCGTTGAGCTATCATTTGTGGCCAGATCGCTTCTGAAAAAGCGCTACATGGCTCAGTGGGCCTTACCTGCTAAAATAGAAAATAGTTTAGTTTTAGTCTAGGGCACTGATTCACAAACTCGCATTGACCAGTGTGGGAAAGTATGGACAAATAACCCCCTCTAACTACATGACGTAGCAAAGGACTTGATTTTAGTAGTGGAATGACAAACCGCTGCATATTATTATTATTCTAATAAAATTACTGGTTAACTAATTAGTATAGTTATCAATTTATATTCAATTATAAGCTTCAAATAATAAATAAATACAAAAAACCAAAATAGCTTCAATATTGTGAACCAAAATGTCCAACTCAAGTCTTTTTTTTATTTGACTGAACAAGTATAAAATACCAATCATGAATATAGTGTCGATAGTATTTGAATATCCATTCATCTTGAGAGCTAGGTGTACGTGTTCCAGTTCACTGGCTAGGTGATGATGGTCGGAAATACATCGAGCTCTATGGTGTAGAGTTTTGATGAGGAAATTCTTCTGGCATGGATAGTGGTGGGAGTCAGGTTTTAGGAAGGCATCCGTATGGATGCCTACCTAAAGATGAATATATATTCAGACTACACAATCCGCAAAGCTATCACCCCAACCATTGGGAAATAACTATTTGAGGACCCAATCAAAACCATCACCCTGCCATACATAGCAGGGGTCACCAAAAATATTTCCAAAATCATGAGCAAACACAAAATCCAGGTTTGATTTAACACAGTACATACATTTCGATTTAAAGCTTTCGTGACTGCAATGATTCATCTTCTTTGGTTCTTTCGGTAAAGTCACGTAGAATGAGAATAAAATAATAAATTGATTAGGTCCGATTCAACACAGTACACAAAATCCGTGATTTAGTTCCATCTGTAAAAGATGCTCTTCCAGACATACAGTACCCGGGCGTTTACAAACTAAAGTGCCTCTGTGGTAGTAGCTACATTGGAGAAACCAAAAGACATATCTCGGACCGCATCCGCGAACATAAAGCAGACTTGAAACACGGTAAGACGAACTCCTCTGCCGTGGCAGATCACTGTTACAATTCAGTGGGCTCACATGACATTGACTTCTCCAAGACGGAGGTTCTTTGCAAACCAACTGGCTACCATGAGAGATTCGTTCATGAGGCCATTCACATATACAAGCACAGAGACAATTTCAACCGAGAAGATGGATTCAGGCTTAGTAACCACTGGAAAGATGTGTTAAATCATTTCTGTTCTTAATTAATTGTAATTTTACGATGACCTTGAGACCGCAGCTCTTTCGCCAGCATTGCCTCTTAATACCTCTCACACCACGGTTAATGGTATGGTTTACAACATGGAGTATACTAGGGCTTCGCAGCTGTCTCTCTCCCCCTCCTCTGTTCCGACCATGGACGAACTCGTCCGTCTGAACGGGGCCCGTAGCTATCCGTGGTACGGAAATTTGAGGGTAAGAATCCACCCATTTTTTCGCCATATAGCATTGTGATATATAACGACTTATGGTTGGTAGCTTAGCTGATTGGAGAATATAGAGTTTATTGATAACATGAAGGTAATTTATATTTTAGTTTTTATTGGTTCACTATATAGTACTGTGAATAGCTCAGATATGTAGTCATTTCTGTGACCAGTCACCAGCAAATCACCCAGTTATTTCAATGCTAAATTCGCCTAGTTATTTCAATGCTAAATTCTCCTGTTTTGATTTGTACTAAGTGCCTCGGTGAATGTGTATGCTCTGACTTCAACGTAACTATTTCTGTAACAGTTACAAGCGAATGCCTTAATTTAGCTATTTCAATGCTAAATTCTATGCTAATTCCTTTTAACAATGGGTGCCTCTGCGGAGGTGTATGCTTTAACTTTTAACATAGCTATTTCTGTGACCAGTCACAAGCTAATCATTCAGCCTTTTCAATGCTAAATTTTATGCTAATTCCTTCGTCAAGGCTCTTTGTTCCTCTCACACAGCTTAAAAGCCGTGATCTGAACGTGGCTCTCTCACTCCAGCGCTGTCCTACCAGACAGTCTCGCTCCCTTCACCTGATGAACGCCGCTTGTGTTGTGGCCGAAACGTCGTGAGAATATTATTGTGTTATTTTATTTTATCAATTTATTATTTTATTCTCATTCTACGTGACTTTACCGAAAGAACCAAAGAAGACAGTACATACAATCTGATCCCATCTGTGAAGGATGTAATCCCTGACATGCAATACCCCGGCATCTACAAACTACGCTGTGTCTGCGGCAGTAGTTACATTGGGGAAACTAAGCGACATGTCTCGGACCGTGTTTGTGACCATAAGGCAGATCTGAAACATGGTAGGACCAATATCTCGGCCGTGGCTGATCATTGTTTTAATGCGGTGGGTTCACACGAAATTGATTTTTCTAAGACGAAGGTACTTTGCAAACCCACTGGCTATCAACAAAGATTTTTCATGAAGCCATCCATATATACAAACACAGACACAATTTCAACTGAGAAGATGGGTACAAACTGAGCAATTATTGGAAGGACGTTATCAAGTAGTTTAAGTCATAACTGCTATGATGTTCCTATCATACCACCTTCCGATATTAGTTGTTATTTTCGGCTCTCCGATTTTACATTAACAGGTGAAATATCTCACACTTAACACAGCCACCTTCGCGCACCGTACCTCGACGTGGCGGTGGCTCTTGTGATCTTCCATTAACATGCTAATCTCTCACATTAACATAGCCACCTCAGCGTGCTCGCAGTGGAGGCCGCTCACCGATCTTACATTAACATGCTAATTTTTACTTGGCAGCCATTTGATTGGTGGAAAACCCATCATCGTCGCAGTCTCTGTCCACCATTAGCTGCCCCGCCCATGCTGCTGATATTTTGGCTACGCCCATTTTAAACCTTTATAAATAGGTTGCCTTTATAAGCTAACCCCCTTTTCCTGATGACGACGGCTTGTGTTGTGATCGAAACGTCGTAGATTTTTGTTATTTTTTCTTTAAACCTATCTACGTGACTTTACCGAAAGACCCGAAGAATATAACTTAATATCATCCTACATTTGATATTTTTTAAGTAACGCAATTTAATTACTTTATTTCAGTACTTTCACTGAGCTTCGAGTTGATGCTGGTTGTGATCTCCAGTGGAACGTCCTAGATGTGGCATTGTGCTTGCTCATCCAACGTAAAACGCGTTTTTTTTTCTGAAGGACAATATTCAATTGGCGTACTCGTCCAGGTGACAACCTGGTTTGTTTGGTTCTGTCGGGGGTGGAGGGGGCATAACTTTAATTTATAATATTGTGCACCCACACGATTTAACCCCCTCCTCCCCCCCCCAAAAAAACATTTGTGAATAATTTATGGTATCCTTAAGTTCTTTATAAGAGAAACAAATACCGGAATAAAAACATATAAATTATTGGTGAATTTTTTTTTGTTAACTGAATTCACTTTTGGCAAAGTCATCGTTTTTGCTTCGAAATTTTAAATAATCCATGACATTCAGAAAATAAATATTGTGGCTCATATATATATCACTGCAGTTGTTCATTATTTCATCATAACAGTAATACTGTAGTAACAATTATATAACAAAGCTTCACTGAGTCCCAAGACTCATTTTCAGGAAGATCCTGTATTGGGTAAATTTGGCTATTTGGGTATTTGATCACAGTAACGGGTACATACGATCTCAAAATCAAACGCATGGATTGACGCTACTACGAATACGTTTTCTCCGTCGTGCTATATAACTCTGTATATTCGAGTTGAACAATGGTCTGAGGCTTTTGTTGTTTTTGCTGTGTTTCCCAATCTTGACAAATCGGACTTATATATTTAGTTGTATTTATTATTTATTCATATTTAGCGACTTGCTTACCATTTATCTCTCTTTTGCATTCCTATTGTTTTGTTATACTGTTTGCTGTTGTAACTTTCTGACCTGCCCACAGTGGACATCTTTGAAAAAGAGCTGCATCGCTCATTCGACAAAAAAAAACTTCACCTCTATTAAGGACTAAATTAAGATTTTGATTCGGAAAGTGCAGTACAACTTGAAAATACAGCAGGCAACAGATGACATCATTCTTCTCACGCACGGCGCAGTCAATTAGCAACTTAAAGATCCGCATCCAAGTTGGAGTGCTGAGCGTCGACGTCCGGACGATGCCGAGTTAATTTTTTGCTGTGAAATTTTTTCCGACGTTCCCAACCGGTATACGATGCGGTTCGTGACCAAACAAATAACGCGAAGTTGAACCCACGGGTGGCTCAGCGGTCATCTCAGGATAAAAAAAAAGCGTTCGCAACAGCAGCCGCACACTTGACAGCGTGGACGTTCTTCTAAGAGAAGTAGGAACAACTCCGCTCGCGTTTGCCTTGAGGGGTCACGAGGTGAAACAGGTGTTGGGCAATCTGTGCACGGCTCACAGCTAAGCAGGGCTTCACATCGGATCATTATCAACTGCTCCCCCCCCCGCCCCCCCCAACGAAGTACCAGCCCCTGTTTATGCGGATCACGGTGAACGTGTGGGGCGAGCGGGCCGTTAGTCGCGAGCAAGTGAGGGCGAGCAACGGCGTTACGCGAGAAAAGGGCGTGAGGTTATGAAACTTGGGAGCTGCACGCCTACGCGTCGATACTTATTCGGCCTCCCCATGGCCAACGATGTGTTTATTCGCGCTTCTACGGCGACTTGAGTGCCTTGTAAAAAAAATGTACATTGTAAATGCGATGTATTGTTATTCATTATTATGCATAATAAGTCGAAGTGTAGACGTAACCGCTTATATAATTCAATACCGTTTGGATTTTTTTTTTTACGTGCCCAAGTGCAGACCACGTCTCCAGACGCCGTGCAGAACCAAGTGGGCACGCAGGCAATACGATTTGGATTGGTACGGCGTCTAGAATACAACCGCATCTCAAGCTGCTGAACAAAAACAACACCGGGCACGTTGCACAGAGTGGCACTGATTTATTCTAGAGCTCTCCCGCCTGTTAGACAAATAATTCACTATGTAACACAATTTTTGTTCCTGGGTAGTGTTATTTCCTAATTGCTTATGCCTAGAAAGTATAGAAAATGGATATTATTCCCCACAAACCTTGCTTTTGTGACCAGGACAGTGATATTTAGAAATGTACCTATTTTCCATGAGAAAACGGGCCAATTTATGTCTTTTCGTTCACATAAAGTCTGAAAAAAAAACATATGAATGAAATTTAACATGTATTTATACTAAAGTACTGTAATACAAAAATTACGACAAAAGATTTTGAAGCGACTAGTTTTTCTAGATTTATGATAATACTGTACTGTAAATCACTTTCACGAATCAGCCCCAAATGTAGTCTCCCATCATGTTCTCGTTATACTGTTTTTGATAGCGGCGTTCAAAGTCCAGTATATCCTGGTGGAAGCGCTCGCCTTTCTCCGCGTATGCTCCCATGTTCTCCTTGAATTTATCAAGATGAGCATCAAGGATATGGACTTTGAGGGATATCCTACAGCCCATTGTGCCATAGTTCTTCACCAGAGTGTCAACCAGCTCCACATAATTTTCGACCTTGTGATTGCCCAGGAAGCCACGAACCACTGCGGCAAAGCTGTTCCAAGCCGCTTTCTCCTTACTCGTGAGCTTCTTGGGGAATTCATTGCACTCCAGGACCTTCTTTATCTGTGGTCCGACGAAGACACCGGCTTTGACCTTTGCCTCAGGCAGCTTAGGGAAGAAGTCTTGAAGGTACTTGAAGGCTGCCGACTCCTTATCTACAGCTCTGACAAATTGTTTCACAAGACCCAATTTTATGTGCAGTGGTGGCATTTGGACCTTCCGGGGGTCCACCAGTGGCTCCCACTTGACGTTGTTCCTCCCCACAGAGAACTCGGTTCGCTGTGGCCAGTCCCGCCTGTGGTAGTGCGCCTTGGTGCCCCTGCTGTCCCGAAGGCAAAGATAGCAGGGAAACTTGGTAAAACCGCCTTGGAGACCCATCAGGAATGCCACTATTTTGAAGTCTCCGATGACCTCCCAGCCGTACTCATCATACTTCAAGGCGTTCAGCAAGGTCTTGATGCTGTTGTAATCCTCTTTGAAGTGCACCGAGTGAGCCAGGGGAAGAGACGGGTACTTGTTACCATTATGGAGCAGCATGGCTTTGAGGCACCTGGATGAGCTGTCAATGAAGAGGCGCCACTCATTCTGGTTACAGGTGATTCCGATTGCCTCGAACAGACTGGTCACATTTTGGCAGAAGCAAAGCCCATCTTGACGGGTCAACAAGCTGCAAAAAGGTTGGTGACGCTTCCTCTGATCTGCGACTTGCACACTTTCATCCAACAAGTTCCACTGCTTGAGCTTAGACGTCAAAAGCTCGGCATTGGACTTGGTGAGACCAAGATCTCTGATCAAGTCGTTGAGGTCTTTTTGGTTGGGGTAGTATGGGTTTATTTCCTCAGCTCCAACTCTGAAATTGTCATCTGGATCTGCAACGTCTTCCTCGCTCTCTGACTTGCAGGAGTGGGTACGGGGAGCTCATGGCAGTGTGGCACCGGGGCGATGGATGAAGGAAGGTCCGGATACATGATAGCAGGTGCATTCTTGCCAGTCCGACGTTTGAAAGGGTCCACCATGCAGAAGTAGCAGTTGCTTGAGTGGTCAGTGGGTTCCCGCCAAATTCTTGGGATAGCGAACTTCATGGCTCTCTTTTCCCCTCTGTACCATCCTACAAAAATACATTTATTTCACCCATGACTAATGTGTAAGAGATTCTCGCAACATTTTTTATATATGATATATGTTTTCAACAACATTGAAAATTGTAAAACATTTTAAAATAAAAAACTTTTACAATTTTAATTTTTGTAACAACAATTGTCCATCTTACCTTCTAGAGTTTTTTTGCATTGCTCGCAGGTGAAATGAGGTGCTCAGGGTTTGTCTTGATCCCCGACAGGCATGCCGAAATATGCCTTGTAGGCCTCACACATCTTAGCAGATGCTTACATATCGTACTTTTTTGCTATAAATTGGCCGCAGACAGCAAAATGCGTCTGCCGGATGCTTGCCACCTCTTGATGTCATCTCAGAAAAATGCAGATATGTATCCACTTAGGCAGCTGGAACTCAACTGAACTGGTGGACTTAAGGCCCCTGTATTTATACTACTATTTATATTACTGGAAAGTTCTGGAATGTTCTAGAAGTTACTCCAATTTTACTCAGCACTGAATCTATCTGGAATGTTCTGGAAAATAGGTAATTTTCAAAATATCAATGTTCTGGTCACCAAAGCAAAGTTTATGGGGAATAATAGCCATTTTATGTACTTGTTAGGCATAAGCAAATAGGAAATAATACTTACTACCCAGGAACAAAAAAAAATGTGTTACACAGTGAAGTATCACAGGGCAGAAATCAATCACTCACTTGCTCACGACGATTCATTTAATGCCATTGGTCGGTTGTGAAAATATTTACTAAGCGAATGCATAGCTGTGGAATCCTTCTTCTTTCGTATGGCATTTTTGGGGATTGCAACAGATTGCAAATTCGACTGCTTCAGCAGTAGCTGCGTGGATTTTTTGCAGATCGCCGTTGAATGATCCGATTGGGACAGTTTTTCACGAGATGTTGCACGGTCTCAGATGTTGCACCATATTATATATTACGTTCCACAATATTACATTGTGGAATGTAACATTACAAGCCATTCAGATTTAAGCACATGCATACTTTTTAGGAGAAATTTGCCGTTGACTAAGTCTTTCAAAAATATTTAAAAAAAATCACTGTAACCTTGAGGGATATATTCAAAATTTATATTCCTTTGAACTGCATGAACCGTTCTTCCTGCTTTACAATATTTTTTTAAATGCAGTACACATTCATGCTTTTAATGACATTAATTTACAATACGTGAGAAGTGTGTGTGTGTGTGTACTCGTGTATTTTAGCAACAGCCTGTTAACTTTGTGTTTAATACCACAAAGACGTGTCGAAAAATAAATTTTCCACTCCACATTCGTCTTTACTTCTTGCTTAATCTGTAGCAAGCCCACACTCTTGATAATAAGCCACATCCTTCTTAAACATCACCAATGTATTTGTATACACATGTATGTGACATGCAATATTTAACACACACGCCCTTGTCTCTCTTCACGGGAGACCTGGACTTCAAGTACAAGTTTGGAGCGTCTTGTGTGCATTTTCTAAGTTGTCAATTAGCCGCACCGAAATTATTGAGATTAAACTCCGACCGTGGCTTCCTAGAAGCCTACATTGCCGCGTTTCTCAATTCAAATTACAGCATAATAATAATGAAAAAATCTAAATGCGACATGTGGCTTTGAACCAGCTATGCATACATTTTCTGAACTTTAATATTTCATCAGTTTAACACGTAGGCTTCCACGACCAATATCATGCATAAGAGGGTTATTTTGGGTTAGATCGCGTAAATATATAAATGTGTCGTTAAACCCGCCACCACCCGACACAGCCAACCAGTAAGGGTTGTCACGTAAACAAAACGTGGCCAATTCGTCACTAGTACAGCACACCAGTGGGTTGGAGAGCCAAGCCACAACATTTATATCTAAACATATATAAACTTCAAATATCATTGTTTAATATTTGATGTTTATATTTACTCTATTTGGTCGCCACGTGTATACAACCAGGAGCGAATCTCCAAAGCTCTCTAATAAGTATTTATATTCTTGGTTCTTTCGGTAAAACAATAAAATAATAAAAGTATAAAACAATTTTTTTTTTATATTTTTATAATTTTATTGTTTCCCTTCCACGTTACTTTACCGAAAGAACCAAGAATATGAATCCCTGCAGTCACGAAAGCTTTAAATCAAAGTATATATGTACACGATTTAAAGCTTTCGTGACTGCAGGGATTCATATTCTTGGTTCTTTCGGTAAAGTCACGTAGAAGGGAAATAATAAAATAATAAAAATTAAACATAAAATTCTCACGACGTTTCGGCCACAACGCAAGCAGCCGTCCTCAGCTCTGTTCTTCACCTGAGGACGGCTGCTTGCGTTGTGGCCGAAACGTCGTGACAATTTTATTTTATTATGTTTTCTTTTTATTATTTTATTATTTTCCTTCTACGTGACTTTACCGAAAGAACCAATAATATATATACGTTTACATGTATTAGCACTTTCACTCGGCCATATGCTGGCTTGTTGTAATCTTAGTTCGGAGACACAACAGGGCCATTCTTAAGCTTTAGGTTTTGATGTAATTATCTGGGGTGATTCAAAGTTGCAGCATCCTTCAGCTCCTCTCCGTAAAATCTACGGCCCCCCATCCTGGACACACCATCCCCTCAATCTGTCTCTCTCTCTCGAGTCCACGCAATATTCGAGGTTTCCACCTCGCGCACAAGCAGCACTCCGGCGCGGAGGCTGAAATGAAGTTGCACAGATAAACTTTCGATTGATCGGGCTGTACAAAAATATGAATGGGTTTCAAATTCACCAAACGATGCGTAATGGATTAACGAGCGCAAGTGAGGTACCGCAAATGCGGACAACTGGCTGAATATTCACACAAAATAACGACACGTTAAGTACGCATTCCTGTGTGCGGGCTGTTCGCTTGAGCAGAATAAGAATCTTAATTTATTATTGAGGAATCCGATGAGCTGTTAAACTATTTTGCACAGATGTCCAGTAAGGGCGGGTTAAGAACGTTCCGACAACATGTAGTACAAAACACATGATCGTAGTGAAAAGTACAAGGTAAACAAATAACACAAACATATACGAGTAAAACTAAACCATCCCCATCCTACCAGGCAAAGCTCACTGAGGTATTCACTTATTTTTCAGAAGCGACCCGACCACAAATGATAGCTCAACAAAGTAGCCCATCATTTGGACAATTATCGCACCAAAACAATTAAAAATCAATCTCAACGCATGTTTCTAAATGTGGAGTGAGAAACCGCTACACATAAACGGGTTAAAGTTCGCACGGAAAATTCAGATGTACACGATACTTTCGCATTCCCGTGGACGTACGGGCTACTCGCTTACTTAATCTAAATGTACTAACTGCTGCATAAAATGTACAAAGTTCGCACGGGCAATCCAGATATACACACAACGCACATTGAATTTTGATTTAAAGCTTTCGTGACTGCAGGGATTCATATTCTTATATTTTTATTATTTTATTGTTTCCCTTCTACGTGACTTTACCGAAAAAACCAAGAATACAACGCACATTACATATATATAGAAAAATAAACTACGCTTTGGACACAATTCTTAAAAACTACGACAGCTTCGTGGCATTCCTGCTTAAGCACACAAAGAGGGAACCAAGGTGACACGCCGAACGGTAACAAGCGAGAGTCCCGAGCCGTCCGCGAAACGTCGTTTCGTTACCTTTATGCCACCAGACGCCAGGCTGCGCCGCCGCCGTCGCCGCTGCTCTCCGGCAGGGAGGTTATCCGCGTGGCTCCCCCATAACCCGCTGGCCCCGGCAAAAAAAAAATGAAGAGAATCTCATGTTTGTAGCAGGTATTTATTATCTGTGAGCCGAGCCCCCGGGCAGTGGAGTTCTTGACATTATCGCCCAGAACGGCAAGTCATGTGACATTTTACACACCCAGGAAATCTTCACCCTCCCCACCCCACGCCCCCCTTCCTACGCCCTGTCTACTGGTGTATTTTTTTTACATTATAATTTTTGTTGTCGCAGTTTTTCGGACTGATTCTTTTTTTTAGCAACGTCTCAAATTTGTGTTCATGTAAAGTTAAATAATGCGACACGTGCGTATGTGCTGCTTGTGGAATGCTGTTTCACATTCGAGGACTGTGGACAGAGTTTCTCAACTCACAATATGAGGGTCATGAGTTCGACACAGTTGGTGGGGAAGGGGGTTGGGATGGGATGGTGGTGGACAGCCAATCATCTCGATGGGGTCAGTAAAATGAATACCGCTTTGTGTTATCTCAACACTGTGGTTGTACTCTGGATGGCCTAGTCTCTGCCATAGAAATGTGGAATTTCCACAAGTGACTCAGGGCTGCCTGTGGTGATTATGAGCATCGCTCGCTTGGTCGAACGTCACTTCGACCTATTTTGGGTTATTTTCTCAAAAATGCACACCCAACATTTTTCCGCTCAGGTACATTAAACATGACTCACAATGCTTGTTTGCGTCTCCTGCTGTGATCGTTGACGCCTGCTGCTGCCGCTGCCACTGCCGCACAAGTTGCTCGCAGCGGCGGCGAAACAACGGTTACAATTCGGCCCCATTGTGGGGGAAAAAAACCCCAGTGGGTGGCCGGACGGCCACCTGCCCAGAAACGGATAGCGAGGGCAACATTTGCTTGCTGTCAAGCCGTGCGCGCGCACGCACGCACGGCCGGTTGGCTCCGCGTGACGGATGGGGAGGGTGGCAGCGTTGGTGGGACTGGAGTGGTGATAATTGTGGCCTCCAGGCGTCACCATCGCGCACGCCCCGGTGCACATCTCATGCACTGCCCCGGGTTCCCGTCGGGGAGTTCGCCCAGTTGGGGCCATCCTCCCCACCCTGCCTGTCCTCATTTTCGCGAGAACTTCGTCTCGTGTCGAGTCGGGGAGGGCCCCACGCTTCGAGCAGGCGAGTGTGGACAGGGGCAAGGTGCGCTGCCGCTGGTTTATCAGAATCTGAATCTTGATTTAGACTGGAGGAATCCGATGATCTTTGAAGCTCTTTTCACAGCTGTCTAGTATGAGCGGGTCGCCACCTGTTCTCGTCTCCCCCCCCCCCCCCCCCAGGATCCCGTCCTCTTATTGAAGTAGCTGCTGTCCTGGAAAATCTGGGAGTCTTCCCGAGACATGAAAATTTCTGATTTTTGTCAGTTGACTAATTATAACCACTGAAGACAAGGTAATTACTTGTAGATCTCCCCTAGTCTGGCATTGTTAGACATTTTATATGTATGTGACACTTGACACCCTTACACATGACAAATGAGACGATCCATCTGAAAGGATTGTCACAGGTAAAATGTTAAAAGTAATTATTCTTCCCATTATAGATACATATACTGTATGTGGCAGGTTTTTTTGTATCGGTCAGAGGTGGCAAACCTAGCTGCTGCTGGTGGTGGTTGCTGTGGCTTCTGGTGGTGGTGGTGATCCTTGGAATTGAAATGTCAGCTTCCATGTGGTCACGGACAAACGGCTTTCACTGAACAACGATCACGTGCCCACCCCCCACCGTCTTGAGGGGTGGATGGTTGCAGGTCACAACGAAAACCGAAATAAAATTCGAAGACGGTGGAGCTGATCGCGTGGCACGGGAGTGACGGGCAAAGAAGCCCACCAATCTCAATGCGCTCACTGAATATTAAAACACTGATTCAATATGTTCATTATCTCCTCGATGAGACGCGGAGCCATCGCTTTGGCAATATTCAGTCACCCTGTTGAGAAGGGTGAAAAAGACGGCTCGTGAAAAAAAACAGTTGAGCATCTATAAATGGATCGCCTTGTGTAAGTCACAGCAGGTGTGATGGTTTTTTGTTCTAAATTAAACACATCAACAGCAACAAATCCGAGAGAACCACCACGCATATATTCCAAACGCGATCACCGGCGCGCCAACCATCGCCATCAACCCGCCGGATCCAAAAGCAGCCGGCTCATTAATTCCCTGCGATTCAATAACGGGAGAAGGACGAGGAGCGGGGATGGCTGTTTAGTATTTACATTTTGGCGTGCACGGGGAGAGCTTCGTGAGGCGTGCGTTGCGCGAGACTTACTCGCATGGGATCTCTGGGGTTCCAATAGCCCCGTAGCCCTCGGGGACAATTAAGTTGTCAGTGCGAATGTGAGAGTGGCTTTTTGATGGCGAGCAGGGGGCCCTGACAACAGCGTAAATGCCCCGTGCTCCTCACCCGCTGCAACGGCTCGGGGCGCCCGCGAAAACTGCACGATTGCTGGTTGTCACGTGTGTCCGGATATTTCCAGAAGAAAAACGATTTCTTCGCTTGTTCATGTACGTATCGTACCGTGGTAATCGGAGGTGCGGGGGAAGGACAACAAAAAGGCCACTGCTGGATGAAAGCCTTCCGCAAGCCTTGCCGGTCTGTCAATTGGCGGATTGCGTGACCATACTTCACCACGCTGGTTAGTGTGGGGTTAGTGATGAGGTGGAAGGGGAGAGGCGGTGGTATGGGGTGGGAGTTTCGAGGACCGGTTTAAATAATCGTGACCGATGTTTACCGTGATCGTGGAAATCAAACTGGCTGGGTTCCCTGCGTAATATTTGTACCAACTGCTGAGCCACTGCTCAACCGCTTCATGTGATGCATACAAACACAATCCACCATTGTACTGTAGTTATGCCCTCCGCGTCTATGCTGCCCACGTTCACCAACAGCAAGGGCTCTACGTATTGACGGGGAAAGCACGCGCGTCCAGTTTATGCCGTGTCTGTGCGAGAGCCGCTGCGGTTTGGGATTGCTCTGCCCTGTGAAGCTGCAGTTATCCCCTCCTACAAACCTCACCGCTCCACTCTCCACAATTATCTCGTCTCGCCGTTTGTATAAAGCCAGGGGGCAAGCGTGGAATTTGTACATGTCCTAACGGACGGTTAGCAGCTGCTGGTCGGCCAGTTATGTTTACACGCTTTCTTTTAACTCACTCTGTTGTTGTTGTAGCCTCAAATCTTGTAACTCAATTTTAACCCACTTCCCAATGTGGTATCGACTGCAAATCTGGTATACTTATGTCATACTGATGACAATACTATATTCTTACGTCGTTTTCAATATTCGTCGTCGCACATTTGAAGCAATTGGCGGGACCCCGGGGTCCCATCACTGCCCCGGGGTGGGAAAAACCGCGTAGCGACACGAGTCTTGCCTTACCCACAACAAAACTAGTGTCAATCGATTGGCCTCGTTGAGAGCTACTCGGGGCACTAAGTTTCGTAAAAAGTTGAAAAATTACATAAACACGTTAAATTCACTGCGGGGGCGGGCTCGCCTTGGCAAAGAAGCTGAGGATCGACGGCTGACCGGAGGGCGTCGTCGCCACGCGCGACTGTGGTGGACGCCCCCCGGGCTTGCGTTTGGCCGGTGGGGTGGCGCCCATCGTGTTGATCGCCGCCTGCTGCTGGCGCTTGTTGGCGCGAGTCTGGGCGGGCGGCCCATTGCTGTCGGGATCACGAGTGGGCGGACTGTAACATAATAATTATTGACCTGATTTTTGCGGGACCCCGGGGTCCCGCCAAATGATTCATTTCACGAACGCATCCCCGACATAAACCGGGTGATTACCGTGTGTGTGTACATATATGTTTAAAACCAACTTTTGAAACTCTTCACTATCTACTATTTTTACTTTGCCAGGTAAGACCCACTCTTTTTCAGAAGTGACGTGGCCACAAGTGACGCTCAACAAAGTGCCTCATCACGTGGAAATGTATAGCAGCAGCCAACTCCTCGCACCGCACGCTCATTCTAAACGTGTAGGGGGGGGGAAAAAAACCGGAGGACCCGGAGAAAATAATCCACGGGGAGAGGGAGAGAGGGAGAGAGAGAGAGGGAGAGAGAGAGGGAGACACCGCAAACGATCCGGCGAGGGAGTTAACATCTCGCCACCGCAGCGCCCCTGACACGCCGGTGTGCAAACGCTGTTGTGCACTGGAGGTGAAAATGTGCATCGCGTCACGTCTGAATAGCCGCGGGTGGGCACCGCCGTGAAGGTAATGTGAAGAGACCGAGTGTGAATTCCTGCACGTTGCCTCCTGCGCCTCCCAGCTGCCGACTCGCGACTGGCAGCTCAGAGGCGGCGTCGCCACAGGTCAGCAGCCTGCCTGCCCTCCGGGCACGAGGTGGGCTCGCTCATTTGTTATTTTCGTTCTCGTGTGTAACCGTCGTGCAGATGTTTCATACCTGGGACCTGTTTATGAAGTTGGAGGTGTGGGGGAGGAGGAGGTTGGGAGTGGGGTGGGGGGGGGCATTTGCGCTAATGAAGTCGGTGGCGTGCGGTGTTTTTTGGCCTCAGACCAACAACATTTCCTGGGGTGTTCGGGCTTTTGCGAGTGCAGCCTCCCAGGCCTCGGGACTCTTCGCCCTTGCTAACAAGACAATCGGAGATGTTAGAATTTTAGATATACAGTTAAGTCTGTTTTGAAAACTGACCTCCTTACATTGGGCTTTAACCTCGGAGCTCTGCCCGTTTACCGTTGCAGGTTCTGTTTATTTCCTGAATTTCCATACACGGCGGCACGTGTTATTGGACGGATCTACGGACGAAATGCGCCTTACAGATGTAAATGATCACTAACGCGCTGAATGCGAGTGTGCCTGATCTCGTCGGATCTCGCAAGTTAAGCAGGTTTGAGCCCGGATAGTTCTTTGATGGGAGACTGCAAGGAGATTTCCAGGTGTTGTAGGTTTGGACAGCGAGGTGACCAAGAGATGAACGTTACGGAAATTGCTTAATTATTGAATCTGTCTGTGCGAGCTTTCAGTGTTACCCCCTTGTGTTGCGCGAGATTTATCCAGGCACTCCGTTTTCCTCGCTCGTCGATGGCGGTGGCCAAATATCCCACTTTCGCAGGACCCTCTTGAAAACTATTTTTGTGATTCGCCAATACATTCCTGAATAATGAAGGGAATGAAAATTACGTAAATATGCGTGAGATTATCTGGAGAGATATTCTGACATGATGGGTGGCGCTGTGGCTGAGCCATGAACTTATCCTGTTTTGCACGCTTAAATCCTGGTCAGTGGCTGGTCCATCTTCTGTCCAGGGTTGATACAATCAGAACTATTTTACAGAGAGTCAACGGCCCTTGTGTTTCCGAATGAGAGGCTTTCCCCTGCCATGGGAACGCTGAATTTTCAGAACTGGTTCAAGAGATGCCAATCGAGATGAGCATCGCTTCATTATTCTTTGAGCTTTTGGGATACTTTGCAAATGCAGTTCATGAATTTCCTGCCATATATTATTGCTTTTGGATAAAATAATGAATGTTTTGGTAACGTAAGATACGGCTCTTAATACATCCACTGCTGGATGAAGGGCTCTCTCAGCATTTAGGTAACGGGGGTTGTTTGTGCCCGACTTCACCGCACTGGTCAGAGCGGGTTGGTGAAGGGGGCATGCAGGATCGCTTCAGATATATAACTCGCCACTGATGTTAGCTGCAGCCGGAAATCAAACTTAAGTCACCGCATCCATAGCTCAGTGCATGAAGCAGCATTCTGCCACCACTGAACCCCAATGATTGGCTTCCTTAGTATGCAGAGATTTGTGTGACTGCACAAGCAAACGCCACACGGTCATGTGCATCTGGATTCATACTGGTAGCCCCATGGTAAAGACAAAATCGCACAATATATATTGACATTTCCAGATTCCACAGATGCAAATAATGCCCTAATTTAAAGGGCAAAAACAATAATGTGACCTTTAAATAATTGGGACATTTTAGAAAGTGTGGACAAAAACAATATATTTTTTACATAGTCGTCCAAAATCGCTTGCTTTAAACGAGCATACGAGTACATCACAACGGAGTACGGTAGGTGCACACATTTGCGCGAACGCACGCACGCAACGCACACGGTCTTGTACAATTGACTGCCGCACATTGACAAAATACCGCCACCCGCCTGTCTCTCCTTGCGACATGTGGGAAGGGTGGCGGCGGCGCGGCATTTGTAGTTGCAGAAGGACAGCGTTTTGCTTCAGTTGATTGATTATATTATCTCTACATGATTTGGCAAATTCCATTTTGCTTGGCCGCAACTTTCTCTCCCCTCCACCCACCCACCTCTCCTTCATCTTCTTAGTCGCCCTTCGCAGCCATTGTTTTATTTATGTGTTTGCCTTGTGGACCCAAAGGGTCACGGTCGAATGTAAGAGTGGCACGGGGGAGTGTGGAATGGGCCCCCCCCCCGAGGGACGTTCCGCTCGCAGCTCCGCTCGACCGCCGGCCGCTCACGCGGGCGTGCGAGGCCGCTAACGAAATAATCGCGCCTGTCAGTCAAGGGCACACAAACAGTTCAACAACCTGGCGGGTTGTATATTAAATATAATTAATCATGAGTTCGGTACGCTGCCTCCGACCGGAATGCGTTGCATTTGTGTGAGCGCTTGCGTGTTTGCGCGTGCGTACGTGTGTTTGTTTTTATTTAAACACTCCGTTTTGTTCAATCGCGTAAGCGTGTTTTAAAAAAATACGTTTTTTTTTAAATACGTATGTACATAATGGGAAGGCCAGAAGGAGGTTTTCGGGATTGTTCTGGATGGCGTTTCAGCGCAGTGCTTTGTCTTTACGGACGGGTAAATCTAACGAGCGGGTGTCATAGAGAGAAAGCACAGGCTGATGCATTATGGGGGAATCAACAACTTTGGAGCGGTGGCAGAGTGGTTAGCGTGCTGACCCGCGGAGTTCGATTCCAGGCCACGTGCGGCACGCACCAGTCGTGAGTGAAATTCCACAGCCTTCATCAAATCGCACTCACCAGAGTGGCGAAGTATGGTGATAAAACATCCGAACCATGATCGACATGGAGTTGTTAGGTCATCATCTATTGGTGGATTGAGATGGATGGAATGTATTTGTTTTAAACTCATGCGATAGAGTTCTGCCGTCGGTTGCAGATACCCCCACGGTCTTATTTATGAATTGGTTTCATAATAATGATGTACCAAGGGGCACAATTAAATTATTGTTTATTTTAAAATATTAAAAAATAAAGTGTATCCAATATCTCATGACGTAAGTGGTGTATTTGTAAAAAAAAATCTACCTGTTTTAAATTAAATATGTATATACCAAAGCCAGCAGCTGTCACGGAGAGACTGTCTCATGCCATAGGCATGTGGAATTTACGTGACCTGCTCAGGGCCACCCATATCCATTTGAGCATGGGGATGTTTATTTAAATGTATATAAAGAACCTTTGTCAGTCCACTGCTAAAGGAGAGCTTACCCCACATGGTCATGTGAGTGTTTTGACCATACGCCATCACGCTGGTCAATACGGGTTGGTGAAAGAGGCACTGGGGGTGGGGGGCAGGGAATTGGGAACTAAGACCGATTCAGATACCACTCACCACCAATGTTAGCTGCTGCCAGGAAACAACTCAGGTTGTATGTTTGCTGAACTTCTTTCGCACAGCACGTAGCCAACCCTGCTAATCGGAGGTGCGTAGGTGGACAGGCTCATAGCGCAGTGTGCTAACCACTGTGCCACCGCTCTCACTCCAAATTGATTTAAAAAAAAATTGCATGTCAAATTTTAAAGTGAACATTTTCATCGCATCGGTACTGGTTTCTTCTGAACTCATTGTTGGAAGCAAAAAGAAATAAATAAAACGCGAGGGACAAATAATATCCCAGATCTTATAACAGAGAACTACCCCCCCCTCCTCCTCCCCCGGGGGCTATAACATTGTATATGGTGGCAGTTGATTTTGATTGATGGTCATTACAGCGGCATTATTACAATGACCCTTTGCACTGTCGAGGTGGATTTTTCGCAATTTAACCAGTTCACCCACTGTCTGCATTGCTGGGCGAGGTTGTCACAGGGCATGTACAGGAGGCAAGCACGAGAAACGACTTTCACCAGTAGCTCTCGCACGCCGGTTGTTCCCGCGTGCCTGTTCGGCACGATGTCCAACACGCGCTTCGGGAACTGAATTGGAATGCATCAGGGAGCCGCGCATGGGTGCCGAATGTCATCGGCTGGCACGGTCCAAATAGCTGGTCTGCGAATTACTTTGACAAGCCACATCCATCTCGGCTCATTTTGTATTTTTATACCCCCCCCCCCACTCATTAATTGGATAATATAAATATATGGTTTAATAATATAGGATGATAATGGGTAGGTGCTCTTTGTACTTAAGTGGTAGTATCTTACATCGATAAACTGAATTCCAATCCAGCACGGCAACTTTTCCGGATGATATCCAGTGAGAAAGTAAGCCGTCGGTGTAACGGCATAATTTCCGAAACCCTATGCCGAAGACTTTCAATAATACCTCCTCTGAAATCCAATATCAATTTAAATGCAGCACTCCCTGGATCTTTCGAATTCTAAGGAGAGGCACCACTTCCTGGGACGACTTAAACGGATTTGAACCTGGAGAAGTGACTTTAATCCCCTTTAAAACCTCACCAGCGCCGCCGCCGCAGCAGCAGCAGCAACAGAAGGCAACACAGAAATCTCGACTACTGCGGCTCCACCACACTACGAGCTGCATTGGCTACCGGTTGCCGAACGAATACGTTATAAGGTCACACTCGTTACACATAAATTGCTTGCCACAAATGAACCACAATACCTCGCCGATCTCGTCAAGGAGCATGAACCGTTATGCGAACTCTCACGGTCATCGAACAAAGACGGTCACTGCATCGCGCGCTTTCAGATGCACTTCTGCGGCCGTCTGGAACGCCACTGGAGCTGTGCACTTTTAAATATGGATTGAAAACTAATTTCTTTAGAACTGATTTTTGTGTTTAGTTTGTAGTTCATCCCCCGCACCTCCGATCAGCACCGTTGGCTACGTACGGTGTGAAAGAGGTGCAACATACGTACGTACGAGAAACTGTAACCGAGTGTGCCATAAGTAAATCCCAAAGCGCGGCCACGTCACAGTAAGTCACTGGAGCTGTGGGGGGGGGGGGGGGGGAGTTGATAATAACAGCACGGTCGGGTAGTATTTGTGGCCTCGGGACAAACGGGCAAAGAGAGGTAAAGGGGGCGCCTCACCTCTCCTCTCACAAAGATGATGTCTCATATCCCCCCCCGCCCCCCGTCATCCCCCCCCCCCCCCCCCGGGCAAGGTAATTCATGGCCCGCTCTGCGAAAGTGCCCCCATTGCAATGTTGCCGGTATTATAGCGGTTCGGCTTGAATGGCGACAATTGCCACCGTTTGGCGGTATTGATTTTTTTTTGTCTCCGCGCGCACGCTCAGCCACCCGCGTCCCACACTTTTGCCGGGAAATGTCAACCACTGGGAGATGACAGTTTGACCTTTTTTTTCATGGTGTTTCTTTTTTTTTAAGAAAGGGGGGGGGGGTGGCCATAAAAGATAAAAAAGGGACATTCACTGTTGCAATTCCTATTATCAGTTGTTTCAGGCTTCAGGACGAATAGGGTATTTGCCCATCATAGGCGATGTCTCTAACGAGAGAACACCAGCATTTTCTTCAACTGCAGAATGATTGCAGCCCACCGGTGTTTGGCAGTTTACGACAATAATAATAATTACGTACAATTTCGTGACTTTTGTCAGCAAGAACTGAGGAATGCAGACAGCTCTGGTTTGGTCGTGCCAGAAGAATGACGCCAAAAAAATGGGAATTCAAAGAGAGAGCATCGGAAATGCTTGATGGAATGCAGCGGAGTTGGAGGAAGACCGGGACAAAGATGGACTTCTGATGGAGCAGAGGTGACAGTGTATATGTAAGGCGCTTTGAGTTTCTGAGGCGTTGAAGTTTCATAGAAATACAACTAACTAACTAACTATTTCTTTTTTTACCAGGCAAGGCCCACTGAGCCATGTAGCTCTTTTTCAGAAGCGACCTCGCCACAAATGAGAGCTCAACGAAGTGACTTTTCACGTGGACATTTATTGCAGCCAAACGCATGTTTCTAAATGCGGAGGGAAAAAAAGCGGGGGACTCGGAGAAAAATGTACGCGACCACGGGAAGAGAGACACCGCAAACTCCAAATATACAGGCGTCTAAGCTCGGGATCGAACAGGCGACCTCCTGTATGCCAGGCGAGGTATTTAACACCTTGCCACCTTGGTGCCCCTATAGTTATCATAGACTGATTATTGTTAGAATGGAGAAGAATGGCAGTGACACATCAGCAACATGATGCTCGCCAACAGTGGATGACTGCTGCTGCTGTTACCGCAAGTATGTGGACCTAGCGACCTCGATATTAGTTTGATGTCCTTTCCTCCGCACCTCCGATTAGCACGGTTTGCTACGTACGGTGCGAACGAAGTTCAACACATATGCATGCAAAGGGCCTGCAATGGAGAGGGAGAAGAAGCGTTAATCGACGCAAGCAGTTGCGTTGATGAACACTTGCAGTCGTGGTGCTGACGAGATCCAATGTAGCCTTTCATTCTGGTAGTGACACGTGGTGATCATCCCATTTGACACAATCGGTCGGGCGAGCCAGGAGACACGACTAATAATACCCCAACACTGACTCTTTCGTCTTGCAGGATTGCCGTTCGATTGATTTTGTTCAAAAACGAATGAAGCTAACTTGCGTGAGAACCCCATTGAGGCAGACGATAGGTGCGCTTTGCTGCACCATGAGATACTACAACAATAATAATCGATTTTTCAGGCGGGTGTTGGGGGCGGGGGTGGCAGGATTTGACACTGGCACTCGTTTAATTCCTTGCAAGTCAATGCCACGTAACTAGCTAGCCCCTCTCCTGCACAAAGTGTGGGGAACTTCTATAATAGAGGGTTTTTTTTCTGGCTAGCGCCTGATGAGACTGGTTGTAATTACCGGCGAAACGTCGTACTCGAATTGTAAACATTGTGGGTTTACTCTCTTACACACCGGTGTGCTGCTGAAAAGTAACGAATTGGAATGTTTTGTTGACGTTACAAACGTTACTTATTGGCTGTGCCGAGTGGTGGCGGGTTTAACGACACATTGATATCTACAAGATCTAACCCAGCAATTTCTATAATGGATATCCAAACTCCTCCTGCTCCCCATCCCCCGATCTTCACCCACTCAACGCCGTCCATCATGGTGAACGATGGTCGAACAACCCCCATTGCCAATTTGGCATGCTCTTGCCTTCATCCAGCAGCGGACTGATACAGTGGCTGACGTGAATTTATTTATTGTATTATAGTAGTACCCCAATGTACGTCTCACCCTTTTTTACGTCGTTTTCGCAAATACGTCGTCACTTGATTAATACGACTACCCGATTTGCGTCACCTCAACCCACACTTACGTCGCTGTATCCGTCGCCTCAGCCTCCACCTACCCTCAGTTATGGATAATATTGGTGGCGAAAGCCTACTACGTGTTAAACAGAGCATCTATGTCTCTGTTGCCTCCCCTCCCCACCCCCGTGGTCCCAAAGTTTAAGCGTCAGCTCTTGCGCTCCGCACAAGAGGAAGGTGTTAGTTCACTCAGGGATAACGCTCCCGTTTTTCACACACACACACACATACAAAATAGACCGGGCCTCTTTGATGGCAAACTATAAGTATACCGCCGTGTGTGTACGAGACATTTGATGGCTTGCTTTAAAAGCCTTCACAGAGTACTGCGCCTTGGGAATCAACCCTCAGCCCCAGGCGTGGGCCGTTGAAAACATAAAGGGATTCTTTTGATACCAAAGATTAAGGTTGATACACTATCTGAAAATGTATCACGAGAGTAATGTTCCCTTTTTAGTTTTTTTCTCCCCCCTCTCTCTTTATTCTTTGTGGGGAGGGACGATGCCCCAAGTTGTAAATGTTTTAACACCCTAGACTTTGCAATGCAGAAGTTCGATCTCCTGGTGTGGCAACTGAAACAATGACCACCCAACAGTATCAAATGGGTACGGTGCAAGTTAGTCCATCGGCAGATCGTGGTGGTGAGATGTTAACTACCTCGCCTAACATACAGGAGGTCGTGGGTTCGATCCCAACCCGAACGCCAGTATATTTAGAGTTTGCGTGGATTTTTCTCCGGGTCCTCTGGGTTTTCCCTCCACATTTAGAATGAACGTGCGTTTAGAAGTATTTGGCTGCTATAAGTAATGTTTTAGTTTAGGGTATTCCCCACCTCTTTCAAGATGATTGGCCAGCGTAGAAGAGTGGGCACAAAACACAAAAGCCCTTCCGCCGACAGTGACATATGCGCACGCAATTGCAGGGCTGCACCGCCGTTAACCTTTGCTGGATGGCGGTGGCGGCTCATCCCTGTTGAGTCACGGGCAAGTGCACAATTATGGCACTGCGCTGACATCACGGCAGCATCTGTCCCGTACCGTTTGACACGCAAATGAAGGGACGTTGCTATAGGTTTCCCGTGGCGGCTCAATCGCCCTCACTTTGGACTATTTTTGTTTCCACGTTGCCGACTCGTCACGCTTTGCGTCGGACATCCTGCGACACGGTATGGGTAAAGGCGCAGTCCCTGCAATTTCGTGCTCACGCCACTGCTGTCGGAAGGGCCTCCGTTAGCGGGAGGTATCTGGCGAGACAGAGAGAGAGAGCCCTTCTAGAGGGTGTTTGGCCTACTCTACCACGTCTTTCCAGACGTCTCGCACGGAAGAGGTGAGAGTACGCACACTTCAACCCCACCGCTGCACGCGACCTGCCAATGTGACAGCAGATTTGTTATTTTGGGCAACGTCTCCCTTAAGAGTTCTTTCTCGAGGGGTGGCCAGGTGCTTTAGAAGTCACAGGACCTGAGGCCGCTCGGTTGAACGTCCCCTCTCGATTTTCAACTGCCCCTTGATTAATCCGAATTATCAATTGAAGCGAGCTGATGGTCTCGGCTTGGTCAGCAGATCCTGCAGAAGAAGAAAAAAAAACCCGTCATATTAGATTCTGGTTTTCACAGACTTTAGAAAAAAAAAACAATAGACGTCTGATCATTAATGTTACAATATAGCTGTAGGTTTGACTGCAGTGCAATGAACCTGTGTTAAGCAGTGAAGGAAAGTGCGCCACCTCGTGTGTAGATAACGAAATGTCACTTAAAGAGTTCTCAGAAGTAGGCCTATCATATTTCCTTCCGCGGACCGTTCTTTAACCAGCGCTGGGCGACAGTACCGGAATGGATTATTCGTTTCTTATACGACATAATAGCTCAATTAACATACAATTACGTGAACAACAACAACAACGCAAGTAGATATATTTTCGTTTGTTGTGCGTACAACATGCTGTGTAGAAACGCTGCATGTTAAAAAAAACCTACCTCTACAACGGGCGATTATGAGGTCCACACCTGTAAATGGGGCGAGCAATTCTCATCTTGTTTTCGGAAATGTCTCAGTGTCGTCGCCAACAGAATCATAACTTCCCCACGCTCGAGGAAGGGATGTTGACTACCTCGCCTGGCACACGAAACTCCAAATATGCTGCTGTATATTTGGAGTTTGCGGCGTCTCTCTCAACCGTGGTCGTGTGGATTTTTTCTCCGGGTCCTCCGGGGTTTTTCCCTCGACATTAATAAAAATCCACAACACGCGTTTAGGGACCGTCCATAAATGACGTCACGCGATTTTGGACGATTTTTTTACCCCCCCCTCCCTCGTCACACGGCGTCATAAAAAGTCATACCCCCCCATCAAGTATGACGTCACAAAGCACTGCCCCCCCCCAAAAAAAACCCCCATATTTCCATTTTGAAAATAAAACATGCTCCAAATCGCTTTAAACTACTATTGTCATTGTAGTGCGTATTTAATGTGGCGCTGCACTCTGATGTTGTAGGAGTGTTGCTACAACAATTAGTGTTGTTATAACAATTAGTGTTGTTATAACAATTCTATATTTATTTAAAGTTGCGCATTTTGATGTGACGTCACATTTCTCAACCCCCCCTCCCTCCCTCGTCACACATCGTCACAAGTGTCTAACCCCCCGCCCCTCCTCCCCTAGGTGCGTGACGTCATTTATGGACGGCCCCTTATAGTATTTGGCTGCTGTACATTTCCAAGTGATAGGCCACTTTCGTTGAGCTATCATTTGTGGCCAGGTCGCTTCTGAAAAAGAGCTGTGTGAAGCTCAGTGCGCCTTACTTGGTAAAGTAAAAAAATATAAATAATGCTTAGTTTTATTTAAGGAGTCATCGTGAACAGGTATTGCGTCTGAGAAGCGCCCTCTTCTGGATTAACAATAGGCCTGGATGTTGTTAACACTAGTAGGTGATTGTGTACGGCGCTTTAAGGGTGTTGCTGATTTTAGCATTAAACCGAACATTGGGCCGAGATAAGAAATGCTGTATCGAATGATGGAAATGTATTTTGTTTCATATTGATCCGAAAGTATAAATGACCTCACAACGAAATCGCTGCCAAACTTTTCCCGCCAAAAGGGGTGTCACGTGGCATCCGTGGGGGGGGCGGGGGGTGGGGTCGTCACCCATGAGATAGACGATTTCCACCCCCCCCCCTTAAAACTGCGAAATGTTTGAACTCTAAACGCGTTCCTATTGCGTGTCATTCGTGTGCAACTGTGGTCACCAATGTCAAAGCATGGATACATTTATGTGGTATTGTTCTTGTTCATCCAGCCATGCAACAAATAAAGAATACGTTCAAACGGGAAACACAGAGTCGTCAAAGGGGTTTTTGGGCAATTTTTAATTTTTTGTGTTTTTTAATTATGAGTTTATATGTCCCCCCCCCTGTTCTGCATCGGTTTCCTCCGAGTTAACCGGTGTCCCCCTCATCGATAATAATAAAAAACCCACAAACCTCAATGCAATTGGTATCGGTCAAACATCCCAACGAATCACAAATTAACAGCAAGTGTAAAGTTTATTTTGTTTAAACACAGGCGATTACAGTCTCATTTACAAGAGTGACCTGCGTCTTCCACACGATCAAAGCAAAATAAAGGACACCAATGAATGAAATAGAAATCGTAGCAACAACAACAATCAACAACTGTCAAACGAAGCAGTTGATAATATTTTACGAACATTAATTTAATTTTAAACAATAAATATTTCATGTCATACCCATCATAATACAATTACAAAATTGCGTTACAGAAACATCAACTAGACGTGGGGGGGGGGGGGGGCATTGTTAAGTACTGACATTTAAACCATTTCAAACATATTCTTGGTTCTTTCGGTAAAGTCACGTAGAAGGGAAACAATAAAATAATAATAATATATATAAAACGATACAATTCTCACGACGTTTCGACTGCAACACAAGCAGTCATCATCAGGTGTGAAAACCAACGTCGTGAGAATTTTATTGCGTTGTATATATTTTTTTTATTATTGTATTGTTTCCTTTCAACGTGACTTTACCGAAAGAACCAAGAATATGAATCATTGCAGTCACGAAAGCTTGAAATAAATTTCGATTTAAAGCTTTCGTGACTGCAAGGATTCATCTGTCGGGACGACAGGTTTGTTCCTTTGAAGAAGGCCACTTGTGTTGTGGCCGAAACGTCGTGAGAATTTTGTTGTGTTATTTTATTTTATTCTCATTCTACGTGAGTTTTACCGAAAGAACCAAAGTTAGCTGTAAATAATTTCAAACATTTTAAAACCGTCTGCCTCAGCAGCAGACCATCGCTTTCCCACCTGACGAAGGACGCTTGTGTTTGCGCCCGAAACGTCGTGGTTTATTTCATTTTATACCTTACGTGACTTTACCGAAAGAACCAAAGAGTAAGTTTAAACGCAATTGCCAGCGAAATTATTTTTTTTTTAAAAGAAACCCCCCAAAAATTAAATAATCGACGGCTCGGCATCGGACTGTGATGGATGTAAAAAGTGGTGGATGCAAGTGAAGCGATGGGGGATTTACAGCTGATTCCCCGGGGAATTTTAGCGGAGAGCGACGCAAACGACTCGATTGGGATTAACACGCAGCCTTGTCAGGTCAACACGACGGGGAAAGTGGAAGGGGAGCAAAAAGTTTAGATTCGATCTTCTCGGTTCTTTCGGTAAAGTCACGTAGAAGGGAAATGATAAAATAGTGAATAATTTAACGTGATAAAACAAAATTCTCACCACGTTTCGGCCACAACACAAGAAGCCGTCCTCAGGTGAAGAAACAGAGCTGTCGGAAAGACATTGGGAGCGATGTCTTTCCGACAGCTCTGTTTCTTCACCTGAGGACGGCTGCTTGTGTTGTGGCTGAAACGTCGTGAGAATTGTATTTTATAATGTTTTATTTATTATTTTATTATTTCCCTTCTACGTGACTTTACCGAAAGAACCAAGAAGATGAATCCCTGCAAGTCACGAAAGCTTTAAATCGAAATTAAGATTCGATGATTTGGGATCGCGAGACGCGTTCTGCTGTGCAGGATTCAGCCAGCAGGTGGCAGTGGGGCGACTTCGACCGAGCCGAACCTTGTTTACTTGACGTGATCTGACACGCGTGTTGGCGCTGATGGTGCCTGAGATCATCATCAGCTGCCAGTAGCGTCTCTATCAGTATCATCATCATCAGCTGCCAGTAGCGTCTCTATCAGCATCATCATCATCAGCTGCCAGTAGCGTCTCTATCAGTATCATCATCATCAGCTGCCAGTAACGTTTCCATGAGTATCATCATCATAATCAGCTGCCAGTAGCGTCTCTACCAGTATCGTCATCATCATCTGCCAGTAGCGTTTATACCAGTATCATCATCATCATCAGCTGCCAGTAGCGTCTCTATCAGTATCATCATCATCAGCTGCTAGTAGCGTCTCCATGAGTATCATCATCAGCTGCCAGTAGCGTCTCTATGAGCAGCAGCATCATCATCAGCTGCCAGTAACGTCTCCATGAGTATCATCATCATCAGCTGCCAGTAGCGTCTTTATGAGTATCATCATCATTATCATCATCTGCCAGTAGCGTCTATACCAGTATCATCATCATCAGCTGCCAGTAGCGTCTCTATGAGTATCATCATCATCATCAGCTGCCAGTAACGTCTCCATGAGTATCATCATCAGCTGCCGGTAGCGTCTTTATGAGTATCATCATCATCATCATCAGCTGCCAGTAACGTCTCTATCAGTATCATCATCATCATCAGCTGCCAGTAACGTCTCCATGAGTATCATCATCATCAGCTGCCAGTAGCGTCTCCATGAGCAGCAGCATCATCATCAGCTGCCAGTAGCGTCTCTATGAGTATACGTATCAGCAGCATCATCGTCGTCAGCAGCAGCAATGCTATTTAGCAGCAGCTTCACAATTATGCGACGGTAAACATGCATGCATGGTGCTGCTGCTGCTGATGATGTTCATTATGAATCGGCAAAAAATACATGCTCATCATCAGCTACAATAAGCATTGTAAATATCAATTCAGGAAATCAATCATCAGCAGCAGCGACAGCTTACTCGGCATCCAGCAGCGGCGGTAGCAATCAGCGTAATCAATTCCAGTAAATCATCCGTCGCTGAACGTAGCAACGCCTTTCAAAAGTAGCAAAGCGAACCGCATTCCAAAAGTGACGTTCATCACAATGTTCATCGTCAACCATGGTCAATCCACTGTTGGATAAAGGCATCCCCCAAGCCGTGCGGGAAAATGAACCGTGGAAACCCAGGCAAGATGGAAACGTTGGCCCAACGTTGTCAACGTTGGCTCAACGTTGGCCCAACGTTCCATGTTTACTGGGAAGGCGCGCGTCTGTGGGTTTCGTAATCCCGGATCTGAATGAAGTACCCATTGACGCACGCCCGTACCTGTAAGCTTTACCGTTTTATTCGGGTTTCATGTCGAACTTCTTTCGCACCGCACGTAACCAACCGTGGCTAATCGGAGTGCGAGGAAAAGGTTGGGCCAACACGTGTTCCTTGACCACAACGCTGTGTAAGGAGATGTGGGGCCAGTTCAAACCGAGACGAGAGCTCAAGCATAACTGCCCTAAAGGAACCCTTGCCGCCCATCCCCTCCCCAACCCTCCTCCTCTGCGGTGACCGGAGCACAATAGAGCACGGTCGCAGATTAATCAGCCGGTGCCCGCTGGACGTGAAGGGGCCACAGGGCGGCTGACCGCTGCGACAGCAGCTGCACGGAAGCTTGGCGGCAGAGGTTTAGCGGACGAGGGGAAGCGGCAGGGAGCAGAGGAGTACGAGGCGATTTGAGACGGATGGGCAAGCGAGAGTGATGGAGTTGTATTGCGTACGGTAGTCGTCACCGCATCGCGCGCTTTCAGATGCGCGTCTACGGCCGTCTGGAACGCTCTTCCTTTGCGATATTAGGAAACCGCCGGAGCAATGCGCTGTTAAATTATTTCGATTGAAAACACATTTTTTTTTTTAGAATTGCCTTTTGTGTTTAGTTTGTTGTCCTTTCCCCCCAGCACCTCCGATTAGCACGGTTGGCTACGTACGATGTGAAAGAAGTTCAACACACATACATGCAGAGATGATGACGCAGCAATAGCAGTAACAGCAGCAACAACTCGGCTGTGTCAATGAAAGTGAGCTCCTTGCAAGCGGATGACAAAATCTCTTTTAAGAAAGCCTGACACTGAAGAGATGCCTGTGTAGTGACATCGTTGGATGGATGTCACTGTGTATGTCACTGCGTGAAGCCGGCCTGGGAGAGGCTCGGCGCGCGATGTACTGACATCGCAGACACCACTGAGGGTGGATGCAGTACCGGCCCGAGCGGGGCTCGGTGAGCACTGACTGACAGTGACGGATGGCACCACGCTCTGCGTGCAGTGCCAGCCCCTACAGGATAGAAGGCGAGAGTGCCGGGCACTCTGGTTGAACCCGGAGGACACGTGACTCCCAAAGGGGGGCTGGGGGTGATCACGTGTCCAGGTGGAGATCCTTCTCGATGTTTAGAGAAGGTGGGCGTGGTTAGGGGCGGAGCCAGCCCCGCCACACAGGTTATAAGCCGGAGCCCCGAGAGGCACCGGCTGCTGTTGTTATCCTGAAGACTCCACGTTCTGCGCCCTACGTCCGAAGACTAGTCACCAACACGGGGTCCTGGACCCAAGCTGGGGTCCCGTCCATCGTAGCTACTCCCAGTGCAGTTAGTGTAGTTAGCTTGGTGGACCACCACCACCATAGGTTATTTTCCGGTGAAGGGGCAATTACCCCTTGGTGTTAGTGTGTTGGTATCAATAAAATGTGTTGCCTTCAAGAGTTCGTCTAAGTCTCCGTTTGAGCCCACTACAGCTGTATGAAATTATTACGCAACAGTTATCAGCCTTGAAACTGTAATAACAATTATGGTCATGATGATACTGTCATGATTATAATGCCTCTGACGAAATCACCGGAATTTTTCATCAGATCTCAGAAGCTAAGCGGAGTTGAGCCCGGATAGTGCTTGGATGAGTGACCACCATGCACAAACAGGTTGCCATAGGCTGTGGGGCTATGCGGTGGGCAGCAGAGGACAGTACAGCAAAATCCATTGTTAGTGTACTTACATGCTCCCGTTTCTATCCTGCTCACCTTTAACCCACACTGACCAGCATGGTGAAGTATGTTCAAATATCTCTCCCTTGTTTTGCACGGTGTGCAGGGTCCTGCATTGGCATGTTTGTCCATTTCATTTTAAAGAGCACGTGGGAGAATACCAGCACACAAGTGGGAATCATAGTTTAAAAAAATATATATTCAGAGAGATCACTACTGCCATTTCCTGGCTATCTCGAAGCTCCAGTGTTTTGGGAATCTCGTAAGCGTAAGATATTCTGTGGGTGACCCCACATGCCTTGCTAACGCAGTGCTGGATTACAAGCAGCGGAGGGCTGATGATGCTGGAGCCTGGTCTCGCTGGCGCAGACTAGAAATATTGCAGAGTGAGCACTTTATGCAGAAGAACCGCACACACTTTCCACAGCTAAACACAAACACGTGAATTGACTTACAGGCTCCGACGCACGGCCAAAATGTGCAACTTTACCATTTTAGTTTTGACCTTAGAATGTGTTCTTTTATAGTTCATTCCAATTGCGGTAGTTACAGTGGTTTGCAAGGTGCAAATCAATTCCGGCCTTGGTTGAACTAGTCCTGCCCCCCCACGCCCCCCAACCTCTCCTTCCCCAACTTACGCTGGTCAACGTGGTGAAGTATGGTAAAACAAAACACACACACACACGCACAGGATGGACACGGCACGAGCCCTTTCATCCAGCGGGGAGTTTACATAGGGTCGTCAATCTCTCTCGTATCAATCTCTCTCGACAACAAACTTCCATATAGCCGACATCGACCGTTGGGGTAAGTGCGGTCAAATTACCCCATGAGCGACATGGCGTGGGGAGGCTTTCGTCAGTTGGTAGATTGGGAATTTCTGGAATGTATATACTTTTTATATATAACAGGTGTGGCCACCGAATACTCTGGAAGATGAAAGCAGCGACTGTAGCTATGAACGCATCGACAAACAGTGGCTGCTTCGGTCATTTGCTGCCTGCTTCAGTCATTTGCGGGCAGCATCTTAAACATTTACAACATCACTCCTGCAGCCCTCCACTGATTCACCAATGTCAGCACATAACGTCACAAATCACCTTGCCATACGAAAGGAGAGGCGAAACAAATAAAGAGTCCCTCCATCTAACTAACTGCATGCATCGCCTTTGCTCGGCTTGGCTCGGCTTGGCTTCCCCATGCTCGAGATCTGATTTGTGACTGAGATGAGAGGCAGGAGTGAGCTGGGAGCTGAGTGGAACACCTGTGAGTGGCATGGCGTGCGTGGGACACTCGAGTGTGTATCCCGTTAATCTTCTGCAGGATGTTGTGACTGTGCATGCTGTTGTCATCATTAGCGCATGCCGAGTTACTGGCTCAGGCTCATCGCTTGAAATCCTCAGCCAATCGACAAAACAAATGTTAGTGTTGAAATTCGCTCGAAGATTTTTTCGTTTTTGTTGTTGAAATCCCTACTTTCTGCTTCGTGCTATCAGCGACGCGATTTTTTAAAGATTAAATGCGACCTTAAATGGAAGAGCACATATAAGTCGACATTTGTTCTTGTGTTTCCACACATCAACAAACATATTTTAATCTTGATTTTAAAAAAATGTTTTAGCCCACGGCCTTTTTGGATTTCCACCCAAATATTATCCAACAGCATTTCGTTTAAGCAAGCAACATCTGGCCCGGTTTTTATATTTTGGGGTCTCATCACGAGCATCTCCAGAACGTATCCTCCTTCGCGAATAACGAGGGGACACTGTACCCACAGCGAACCCACAGCATCACTTTCGAGGGGCTGACACTCAACGCTGCCATCTCCTGACAACTTTGAGCCTCACACCTACAACACCTGATAAGGGCTGGTGGCTACATATCCATGTGCTGTACAAGCCAAACTGAATCCTGCTGAGCTTCCGAGATCTCACGAGATTGGGCGCGTTCAGGGTGATTTGGTGGTAAGGTGATTCTCTGGTTATTGAGGGCAGCTTTTTTTTCTTCTTCCACTGATATTTCACAAGCCTTATACAAACTAATCTTAGCCGCTATTATATACCAGGAGAACGGCTTTATTCCACTCTCCAGCCCGTTTTCAATGCAGCCCGAATAATTAATTGTAATCCACTCGCATTCCACGCGATAATTCTCAACTCTGCTCACATTCCCATCATTGTGCCCCTCCGCTCGGCAAACATATGAAATGCGCGGCCGTTCCCCGCCGCGTTCCCATGCCAGATTTAATAGGCAGAGCAAAGACGTCGACAAAAGGGCGACGCGTCGAGAGAGCTCGCGTGAGCTCCGTTACAGCGAGAGAGGGCCTTCCCATCGCCATGGCTTCTCCCGTGTGCACAACTGTGCCGCTGTAACGCAGGGGCCACATTCCAGGCGGAGTGACTGCTCCGGAGGGGGTAGGGTGCTGTGGTGTGGTTGAGAGGGGGGTTGGCAAAAGGGGCAGTTGTTACCACCCCCCACCCCTCCCCCATTACCCCCACCCACCACCCCCCCCAAAAAAAAAATGTGTAAAGAGCAATTTATTGGGATTGGATGTCTTGAAAATATCACGAAAAATTGGCGATGCTGCTGCTTCTGCGTTTGCAGTAGTGCACAAACACAAATATCTGAGATACGTTCGTAAATAACAACTCTGTGCCCTTTGAAGGATAACTATGTAATAGGTGACGTTTTGGGCAATGGACCTTCTTCATGGCACATACATCACAAATGGTTCACGTAGGAATGGCAGTGACTCTTCCTCTTAGCAAATAAATGCTGAGTGCTATGAAGATGGGCCTTTGCCCAACACGTCGCCTGCTATGTATATATTTCTTATTTTAAAGGCAGTGCTATTGACGCACTCGTGGAGTTTTATTGAATGTCGTCGACCGTTTTTGAGATATTTTTTTATAAATGTAAAATTGTCAAAACATTGATTGACAGCTGTCACTCGCTCAACACTCGCGGCGGTCAGTCGCCTCCTTATGACTCTGAAATCGCGACTACGATGGTCAAAGTCAGTCGATTGGCAGGTCGCATGTGGTGGGAAGAATGAAGGGTGCTCCCACTTCTGCCAAGATGTCTGGCCCGAATGGAAGTATAGGCCAAAAACCCCTCTAGACGCACTCTCTAAAGCTCCCTCTAGTGGAGGTCCTTCTGCCAGCAGTGGTGTGAGCGAGCAACTGCAGGGCTGCACCTCTGCCACCTAATACACCACGGGTTGTCCACGCAGCTTTTGAAACGTCATACGCCCCTAGCCACGCCCACCTTCTCGAAACCTCGAGAAGGATCTCCACCTGGACACGTGATCACCCCAGCCCCCCTTTGGGGGTCCCCGGGTAGATACCTCCGGTCACGTGTCCTCCGGGTTCAAGCAGAGTGCCTTTTGAACCCCGTACCGTGCCCGGCACTCTCGCCCTCTATCCTGTAGGGGCTGGCACTGCACGCAGAGTGTGGTGCCATCCGTCAGTGTCAGTCAGTGCTCACCGAGACACTTTGACTTGACCTTGCTCTCTGTATGAGTAATCTGATTACAGTGACTGTAAAGACAATACTTTCTGTAACGTGTAACTTTCTACCATGCGTGAGTCCTCAGTCCATCTGAGCAGCTCAGCACTCAGGTGCACACAGTAGTAACAGGCCTTATCTTCACGTGAGCGTTTCCCACTTTGCCTTGGTTAATTATTACCGTACCATTGCCTCTACAGTTTGTGAGTTACGGTGCGTGAACGCACAATTATTTTGATTTTCCAAGAACATCAAATCTCCACGTAATTTCAATGTAATCGTAGACGTTATCGCCGTGCAAGAGTTTTCACGTAATAATAGCCTTTTCCAAATCACCATCATCATGTTTTTCGGTGGCGAGATGTTAACTTCCTCGCCTGGTATAGAAGGGGTCGTGGGTTAGATTCCGACCCTGACGTCTGCTGTATATTTGGAGTTTGTAGTGTCTCTATCTCCTCGTGGTCACATGGATTTTTCGCCAGGGCCTCCGGTTTTTACCTCCACAATTCGAATGAACATGCGGTCAGAGTATAGACATTTCCACGCGATAAGCCACTTCGTTAAGCTATCATTTGTGACCAGGTTGCTTCTGAAAAAGAGCTATATAGCTCAACGGGCCTTACCTGGTCAATTAAAACATGGTTTAGTTTATATAATTGTGAGCCATCAGCATGGCCGCTTGAGATGAGTTCCACAGACGCCTCGAACTCACTTCTCTTTCTGCATCTTTTCTTAATAACTTCGCTCAACTGAATCGTGCTGTTTTTTTCTCCTGTCCGCTTGGCATTTTGCGCACTTTGGCCATGTGATCAGCAACTGTAATTTTAAAATAAAAGTTCACGAACGTTGCCATCAAAGCTCTTGGACAAGTAATGGGGCAGTAGTCATTTGCATTGCATGCCCCCCTTCCCCAGCAACAAATGTTGCCACCTATGTATTCAACGTAATTTCAATGTAATCGTAGACGTTATCGCCGTGCAAGAGTTTTCACGTAATAATAGCCTTTTCCAAATCACCATCATCATGTTTTTCGGTGGCGAGATGTTAACTTCCTCGCCTGGTATAGAAGGGGTCGTGGGTTAGATTCCGACCCTGACGTCTGCTGTATATTTGGAGTTTGTAGTGTCTCTATCTCCTCGTGGTCACATGGATTTTTCGCCAGGGCCTCCGGTTTTTACCTCCACAATTCGAATGAACATGCGGTCAGAGTATAGACATTTCCACGCGATAAGCCACTTCGTTAAGCTATCATTTGTGACCAGGTTGCTTCTGAAAAAGAGCTATATAGCTCAACGGGCCTTACCTGGTCAATTAAAACATGGTTTAGTTTATATAATTGTGAGCCATCAGCATGGCCGCTTGAGATGAGTTCCACAGACGCCTCGAACTCACTTCTCTTTCTGCATCTTTTCTTAATAACTTCGCTCAACTGAATCGTGCTGTTTTTTTCTCCTGTCCGCTTGGCATTTTGCGCACTTTGGCCATGTGATCAGCAACTGTAATTTTAAAATAAAAGTTCACGAACGTTGCCATCAAAGCTCTTGGACAAGTAATGGGGCAGTAGTCATTTGCATTGCATGCCCCCCTTCCCCAGCAACAAATGTTGCCACCTATGTATTCAAGAAGAAAAGCCTCGCTGAGTCTCAAGACTATATTTTTTAAAGGAGTGTCCTGCATTGGAATGTTTGACAATTCCTTTAGTGAGAGTTTGGTTTCATGTTTGGGAAGAAACCTGATAACTTATATCAAACCCACCAATACATCTGAGGGGGGGGGGGGGTGACACTCATCCCTGCCATCCCCTGTCCACTTTGCATTCCGATGGCTGATCCATAGGATGACCAATGTGGTAATTTAATGAGCGTGAACCAGTCTGTGTCAGTGGTGATGGACGTGGCGTAGCGTGGTTGGCATGGGCGTTGGTGGAAGAATAAAAATACCCCCTCACCTCCCTCTCCAATATCCTCTCTTCCTTGAGGCCCAGCGCTCAGGCTCATGTGATCCGTAGGCCTTGGTGCAGTTGCACCGCCTGCACACTCAATAGCTACACCACTGAACGATGGGTTTGCGTGGTCACCCCAAAAATGAGATTTGAACTCGCAACCTTCCGACTGTGGGCGCCATGCACTATTAACCACAATGTTACCCGGCCGGATTGTTCCGTTGGTTATTTATGGCATTTAGCGGTCCACACACGAGGTGGTTGCACCTATTTTTCCATGTCCTTACGGGAAATTGCGCTCGCCCCCTTCGTAAAAGTGAGCGTTTATCTCCGGCAACATCTATTTCCAGATTAACTGCGGTTGGCATAAACATGTTTCCTGTATTTGCTCAGCCTCCAGTGCCCGGGCAGCTGTTTTCTCTTTTTTTGTTTTGAAAGAAGGAAATATTAAACTCTTGGCAGATTTTTGAAAATACTGTATTGTGCATTAAAATAAAATATTCTGGTGCAATCTGCTCCCATTTAATGAAGTAAAATAGGGCCAACGTGACCTTTTGGTAGATATTTGACAAGCATTTACCTACACCTGTATATTTTCTTTTATATTCATTCTTCTTGCAATTTAAATGTCTTGATTGGTAACTTATCAAAAATTGCTCAAACTTTCTCAAAGCCCGGACTGAAGCAAATTAAAGTACACATTGTTTTGTATTATGGGTTTGTGTGTGTGTGTGAAGGTGACCAGGCTGGGAGCAAAATCTTGCTACACTTCAGAATTAGAATTACGGGTCTTTATTTAGACTGGAAGAATCCGAAGAGCTATGCAACTACATTTTTCACAGGATGTCCAGTAGGGGCGGATCACGAAGTTAAAACAACAAACAAAAAAACAAATAGGAATGTAAAGTGTAGGAAAGAGAAGCAAGTCACTAAATATATATAAATAAAGTATGTATAAGTACAAATTGCATAAGTGCATCAATTCTTGCCGATCTTTCAGCACCAAATGCAACTTTGGCCAAGGCAGCAAAACAAAAAAAACAGTCCCAGACCACACCAAGACAACGCACAGTCCCTCAATAAAATTGCACATTAAAATGTAACTATAGATCCATGGATGAGGGTCAAAGTTACAAATCACATTGGTATATTTGGTTGTATTGAAGATTGGTGATATTAAGGGAGGAAACGAGGTTGTTGTTCCGAAACGTCGGTACCGCAACGGCAAAGGCTTTGTCACCGATTCCAATTCTTGTCCTTTGAATAGTTAAAAAGCAATTACAGTGAGGGAAAAAAAGTATTTGATCCCCTGCTGATTTTGTACGTTTGCCCGCTGACAAAGAAATGATCTGTCTATAATTTTAATGGTAGGTTTATTTGAACAGTGAGAGACAGAATAAAAAAAATCCAGAAAAACGCATGTCAAAAATGTTATAAATTGATTTGCATTTTAATGAAGGAAATAAGTATTTGACCCCTCTGCAAAACATGACTTAGTACTTGGTGGCAAAACCCTTGTTGGCAATCAGAGAGGTCAGACGTTTCTTGTAGTTGGCCACCAGGTTTGCACACATCTCAGGAGGGATTTTGTCCCACTCCTCTTAACAGATCTTCTCCAAGTCATTAAGGTTTCAGGGCTGACGTTTGGCAACTCGAACCTTCAGCTCCCTCCACAGATTTTCTATGGGAATAAGGTCTGGAGACTGGCTAGGCCACTCCAGGACCTTAATGTGCTTCTTCTTGAGCCACTCCTTTGTTGCCTTGGCCGTGTGTTTTGGGTTATTGTCATGCTGGAATACCCATCCACGACCCATTTTCAATGCTGTGGCTGAGGGAAGGAAGTTCTCCCCCAAGATTTGACGGTACATGACTCCGTCCATCGTCCCTTTGATAAGGTGAAGTTGTCCTGTCCCCTTAACAGAAAACCACCCCCAAAGCATAATGTTTCCACCTCCATGTTTGACGGTGGGGATGGTGTTCTTGGGGTCATAGGCAGCATTCCTCCTCCTCCAAACACGGCGAGTTGAGTTGATGCCAAAGAGCTCCATTTTGGTCTCATCTGACCACAGCACTTTCACCCAGTTGTCCTCTAAATCATTCAGATGTTTATTGGCAAGCTTCAGACGGGCATGTATATGTGCTTTCTTGAGCAGGGGGACCTTGCGGGCACTGCAAGATTTTAGTCCTTCACGGTGTAGTGTGTTACCAATTGTTTTCTTGGTGACTATGGTCCCAGCTGCCTTGAGATCATTGACAAGATCCTCCCGTGTAGTTTTGGGCTGATTCCTCACCGTTCTCATGATCATTGCAACTCCACGAGGTGAGATCTTGCATGGAGCCCCAGGCCGAGGGAGATTGACAGTTCTTTTGTGTTTCTTCCATTTGCGAATAATCGCACCAACTGTTGTCACCTTCTCACTAAGCTGCTTGGCAATGGTCTTGTAGCCCATTCCAGCCTTGTGTAGGTCTACAATTTTGTCCCTGACATCCTTGGAGAGCTCTTTGGTCTTGGCCATGGTGGAGAGTTTGAAATCTGATTGATTGATTGCTTCTGTGGACAGGTGTCTTTTATACAGGTAACAAGCTGAGATTAGGAGCGCTCCCTTTAAGAGTGTGCGCCTAATCTCAGCTCGTTACCTGTATAAAAGACACCTGGGAGCCAGAAATCTTTCTGATTGAGAGGGGGTCAAATACTTATTTCCCTCATTTAAAATGCAAATAAATTTATAACATTTTTGACATGCGTTTTTCTGTATTTTGTTGTTGTTATTCTGTCTCTCACTGTTCAAATAAACCTACCATTAAAATTATAGACTGATCATTTCTTTGTCAGTGGGCAAACGTACAAAATCAGCAGGGGATCAAATACTTGTTTCCCTTACTGTAGATGTGTGTCTCCGTGTCTGTGTTTTTTCTCTCTCTCCAATTTAGTTCTACCTGATGACGATTGCTTGTGTTGCAATGTAAACGTTGTATTCTATTATTCAATCCATTTTCTTTCTACGTGACTTTAGTGAAAGAACCAAAGAATATATAAATGCACTGTCATGGAGCAAATAATTTCTCACAAAAGTCCTTGACATCCACCAGAAACGCATCCTTTTGGCTTTCTCCCCCCCCCCCCCCAACGTTAAATATACAAACCAAACAAAAACACCTCTACGGTCGTTATAGAGGTGGAGAAGCGACCTCCCCCCTCCCCCATTTACGTTCATCCTCCTCATTCACTTCCTGCACCTGGCCCTTAATAAAGCTGGTTTGGTTCCCACGAGGTTGGAGTACTTGGGCACACATTGACAACCACGGAAGAGAGTCCGGCCCCACCGCTCACCACGAAGATGAGAACCTTGAGGCTCCCACTGTTTCAAATTGCGGTGGAGTGGCACTCGACAAAACTTGAGCCGGTCGGGCAGAAATGAGTTCCCAATCGCCCAGACGGGTCGGGCCGGGCCGGGCCCTGTGAGCTCGGCCTCCTCTCCCCGCCCCCAATCACCCCGTGAGAGCCTTCGTCTTCTCTCGGATTGGAGAGCGAGAGAGGATTTTTTTATTTGCGGGATTGGGGGGGGGGTGAGAGCTGGGAGCGAGAGGAGGGGAGACTCAATGAGTGGGACGAGAATGGCAAGGAGGGCCAGAGTGGACAAAAGATCCCGTAAAAAAACACACACACACTGAGTTTACTTACAAAGGACATCCTGCTTGCAGACGTTCGCTGGCTGCTTCCCTGGCAAGTGGCAGGCCGCAGCGCAAATTTACTGCCGCGTCGCGAAATGGTGCGGGCAGCATTTGCACATTATTAAGCTTTTCTATCGGTCAGTTTTTCTCATTTCCTCCACTTTCCATTTTCCCCACATTGCTTGCCGTGAAAGAGACAGTCAACACTCTTTGGTTCTATTCGGTAAAGTCACTTTACCGAATAGAACCAAAGAGTATGGATCCTTGCAGTCACGAAAGCTTCAAATCTAGAATAGACAGTCAACAGTTCAGGACACCCGTGTATTGTTGGTTTGCAGCAGAGCATGTTGTTAACGTTGCACGTTTGACAGTCGACGAGCCCCATGGAGGTTCCTGCGCCCACCTTGGTAGTGTTAGGAAGTTCCATCGCTGGATCAGGGCGGCCAATTGAGATGAACACTGCCCAGTCCTTGGTTGAGCGTCGACTTGACATTTAGCTTTGACATTTGATCACTCGAGGTAGAAATATTACGGGATTGTTTAGACACGTCAATGAGAGTGCGCATGTTCTGCGGGGGTTTCCCCCAATATCTCAGTTGAAGAAACACGCACATTTTGAAAGGTTCCGTGTCTGTTAATGCTTTGTGTTTGCAAGCATCCACCCACCAGTGAAGGAGACTCCGAATTCACGCGCAGTTGGAAAGACACTTTGTGTCGATATTTGTCAGAGTAATGGGGAATATCGCTTAGAAAATGTACACCTATTCAACCGTTTGGCATGGAAAATCTGTGGCAAAGCACTTTCCACCTTGTCATGAATTATTACCCCCGTTGTTTAATATCTCACATTCGGAATCGACATGGACACTTTTGTGCATCGGATCAGGGTGGATAATTATGAACGAATTGTTAGAGGTGGAAACGATTTGGGGAGGCATCTCATGCAGTCGTGGATTGATCATGGCTGACAACGGTGGTGGTGGTGATGATGATGTACATAACTAGTTCAATAGAATATTTTAAAAATACAAAGTCTACTTAGACTGTTATTTATTTTACAACACCGCTGAAGCATGCAGACATCACTCATCTGCCACGTACAGTACTTGCTGAAATTTACCGTTGCAGATCCTCGCAGCCTGAGTCGTTGCCCTCTTTAACTAAATCTTCCGTGCAAACTGAGACGTGGGGGGAAATGTGGTCCACAGTTGGAGAAAATGGAGACAATCCACCTCAGGCGGGTCGTGAGTGTCATTAGCGTCACGAGTGCTGACCAGCAGCCATAATCACCCCTTCCAGCCACGTGTCCTATCCAAGCTCAATTGCTTTCCTTAAAATAAATCACGACGTTTCGGGCGCAACACAAGCGTCCATCATCAGGTGTGAAAGCATGGTCTACTGCTGAGGCAGACTGTTTTGTTGTTGCGCCCGAAACGTCGTGATTTATTTTATTTTATTTTCTACCTGCGTGACTTTACCGAAAGAACCAAAGAGTATGGATTCCTGCAGTCACGAAAGCTTCAAATCAAGATTGCTTTCCTTAACTCAAAAAAATCGTGAGTCCCACTGTGGACAATATAATAACAAAATAGATAAGCAGGCAATGTCTCCTTCACAGACACATACATATCTGCGTCTCCAAATAAAAATGAAAATAATGATTTGCATAACGGTCATCATGATGTCTCTGATGTGAATATATTATCTAATCCACGTGCTCCTCTGTCAGCCGTTGTATCATTCTTTTTGTCAATGTCCATGTTTCTGACGCAATTCAGGTGATGTACACGGATTAATTACGGTTTTCTTGAGGCACGTGGGTGCGTTGCTCTTCATCACCAAATGCAGTTGCGTTAACATAAATGGTCACGCCTTTCACAAAATAAGTGCCCATAAAACATTTTCAGAAGAACTGGCTGGCACTGATCCACAGTAATGAAGGCAAGACACTGCTCACGGATGATGATGATCGTCGTCACTCCGAAGGGAAGTTGTTCCGTGTATGAATTTACAAATCTTCCACCAGTTGTCGTGAAATCTGATACACGCGTCTCCCGATCATTGCGTGGCAGCGAAAGCCTTTACGGTTGCTGACGCTGGGGTAAGTGAGCGACGAGGCTTGAGAACGGTGCTGACACGCAGCGATATCAACCGCGCAGGATGAAGTACCCACACGTGCGATCACACATGCTGCAGCCTACAACCTCAGTGTACGCTTCATGAACTATCCACTTGTTTAAAAATATATATAGATTTATTTTAATTGGGAGGCAGGGCAGGGTTTACCGAGAGAGACATCTGAGTGAGCACCAAGCAAGGGGAAGAACTCAAACCGGATGGCGGTGAGACTGCAAGAGAGGACTTGAAAGGTCACGTGTCGAATTTATGAGAACGATGGAATCTGGAGGAAAGAAGTGATGGCATCAACAATTTTGGGCGTTACCACTTATTTGTGAAGTTGCAATAATAGTGAGCGTTAAAAGATGATGATTAAGTTGATTTGTTTATCTATCCATGAAATCCCACAATCTGAGTTCGATTCCCGGCAATAGCCAACATCTCGTGATATCTTAATTGGTCATGGGTGTGCCCCCCTCACCTTTACCTACTTGCACTGACTAGTGTGGTGAGGTATGGTCAAACAACCCCGGTGTGGGGATGCCTTCTTCCAACTTTGGATCTAAGAAGGGCTGTAAATTGTGACTGCATTCATATATATTGCACCTTTCTCACTGTTTCTCAAGACATACACCATCTTATTAAGGGTGATTAAATAAGGCAATGGCTGGCAGTATGAAGATGCATGAGCCATCCCTCATGATAGAAGCCGATTTCTTACTGTTATTGTGAATATTAAGGTAATTGAACATTTGGACCACGTTTCTGGTCAAAGGGAATCATGATTTCAAACTGTGGGCTTCTTTGGTGATTTGACCTCAACTGCCTATCAACGGTGACTGTAGAAAGTTAAGCCAAGTCAAAATGTGTCCGTGTAACATGTGGCAATGGCTCATCTTCATCGGCAGCCCTGAGCCAGTGATGGAAATTCCACAAATGCGATGTCTTGGGGGCAAGTCTCCAGTCTCGCCATTGCGGCAATGCCTGTTGACTTTCCCAGCAGGACAGTGGCACCCTGGGTTGCGGTCCCCCCACTATAGCCGCTTAATTCAATTAACTCTCAAGCAAAACCGCGCGCAAGGAGACAAATAAAACATGAAAGGGGCCTTTTAACAGCATTGTGTACCCGCTCCCCGCATGCATTAAAATATTTCAGATTGCGCACGTGCGCCTTTGTGCAATCGCTGGGATCCCCGGCTGAGATGATTGATGGCGAGTGGCAACTTCGGCCCAGTGGGGGGGCCAAATGGTTGTGCATGGTGGCGGTGGTGGGTGGGGGGGGGGGGCTCACGTCGTGACGCTGACGCTCAGCACGCATCACTGACCCTGGGGGGCACAAACCCCTGACCCGCGCCATCATCGCACCATTGAACGTCGTGCCGTGGTATGGTGGTGGTTGTGGTGGTGTTGGATTATTGTATGGGCCGGGGGGGGGGGGGAGAGTGGTGGCTGGCTGGCTAGATCGCAGCGGAGCTGGCCGGAGTATTTCCCAGGTCCCGACCGTCGCGCGATCCATGGAAGTGCATTTTGGGGCGGGCGACGTCAAAGCGCGCGCGCGCGCGAGTGAGTGAATGGTGCCGCGGGGGACCCGAGGAGGTTAAGAGCCCCGCGGTGACTGCCCATGCGGAGAGCTTGAGGTGGCGAGGAGCCACGCTGAGGCTGGATGGACACTTTGAATGGCCGTTGTCTAGAGAGCTCCACAGGTGCCCCCTTCTCCGGCCTAGCCCCCCCACCGCCCCGCTCGGGGCTGCGTGGCCACCACGTGCGGCGGGGGTGTCTCGCTGCGTGATCCGCTGGTGTTCGCCTCGTTTTTTTTTACAACGCAACAAGACGCCACAATTAAAACGTCTCGCGAGTGTTCCTTGTGATTTAGCTAGCCGAGGAAGCCGACCGCCGCCGCTGGTGCTGGTGGTGGTCACACAAAGCGGGCACATTCAGTGGCATGCGTTGTATTTGTGCGCTTTGACAGCCTCTTATCAATCCGCATGTCACGTCACAGGGACGGTGAGGGATGCCAGCGGCTTTGCGAGGCCTTCATCCAGCAGTGGATTGACCACGGCCAGTGGTTATGATGATGATGATGCTCATTCCACTGCTGAATGAAGGCCTCCACCTGCCGTGTCGGTAATGATAGTTGTTAGATTGTAATTATACTTCACTACGCCGGTTAGTGTGGCTTTGGTAAAAGGGGGGGGGGGGGGGGCACACACATGAAAGGTTCAGATATAATTTACCACTGATGGTAGCTGTAGACGGTATTTTAAATCAGGTTGCCAGGTTCGGAGTGAAGTGTGCTCTCCACCGTGCCTCCGCTCCACCGAATTACTCACTTTGTATGTATGCACGTATGTCGAACTTCTTTCGCACCGTACGTAGCCAACTGTGCTAATCGGACGTGCGGGGGAAGGACAAAAAAACTAAACACAGAAGAGCAGTTGTAAAGAAAATGAGTTTTCAATCTTTATTGCACGGAACTCCCGATAGGATAACAACGTTTTATACGGGGTTATTTTTTGGTTTGTTATTTATCGCGTATTTAGGAGGTGGAGCGATGAAATTGGCTTGTGGGCAGCTATTTAGGTGGATTTCTGCATCGTAGAATCGCGAGAGATGGCGGCGGATGGGGAGTCCTTCATCCAGCAGTTGATTGACCATGACTTATAATATTTCCGTGGCGCTGAACCCCATCGCTTAAGACGATGGATCTGGAAACGCAACAGCATTGGTGTTACCGCTTGTCTCTCAAGCACTGTCCCAACCGATGATTTAAATCATTCAACAATAAGGAAATGTTGTGACCATTAAGTTTATACATATTTGGATAACCACTTCCTTTTATTATGCCACGCAGTTTTTTTGCGCGTGTGTGTGAAGGGGTATGCGAGGTTGTTTCCGAACATTTGTTTTCACACTGGAGAAAAAAAACCCCGTAAACTCGATAATTATCAAGGTGACAGTGGTCCCTTCCTCTTGAGCACGTGGTCACTCTGCCTCTTGGTGGCCTCGTGGCGAGCACACTCAACCGACTTTGCACAACATCTCTCCTCCACGGTCGAGAAAGTGGCGTACCGCTTTGTGGGACGTCAATGACTATTGTCTTTTAATGGAGAGGCTGGTACTCACCGTGAGTGGACGCCGCGGTGGCGAGATGTTATCTGCCTCGCCTCGTATGCAGGAGGTCGTGGGTTGGATTTTGACCCCTTGACGCCTGCTGTACATTTGGAGTTTGCATGTTCTCCCCGTGTCGTGTGGATTTTTTTCTCTCTCCCGGTCCTCCGGGTTTCCCCACAACATTTGGAATCATCATCACCACGCGTTTAGAGTATTTGGCTGCTATAAAATTCCACGTGACGATAAGCCACTTTGTTGAGCTATCATTCGTGGCCAGGCCGCTTCTGATAAAGAGCTCTATAACTCAGTGGGCCTTACCTTACCTGGTAAAAAAAAGAAAGAATACATTGCTCAGTTTAGAGTGTGGAATTTCCACCACTGCTTCAAGGCTGCCAAGATAAACGAGCGCCGTCTCCATGCTCGTTTGAGGAGGGAGACGATGCCACGTGAATGTTGACTCTTTACATTTGTGTAGTGACGTAAATGGAGTCACTATGGCGTTTAGCGCCAGCTATTGGCACAAGAGTGGAACTGCGTCTTGAGCCTCTGGCATCAGAGTAGGTATGGTGTGTAAGCGGGCCCTAGGGGGCATGGTTCTGGTGATGGTCAGAGAGAGGGCAAGTGAGGATGTGGCAGTCTGGGTGAACTCGAGAGGGCACGTGACCGGGACAGGGTAGCGTGGGGGCCCAAAGGGTGACTTGAGGGACACGTGATGATTGGTAGAGAACCTTCTGGTGAGATCCAGAAGGGGGCGTGGCCGGGGGCGGAGCGAGGCCTCGCTCCGGAGCATAAAGCAGAGGTCCCGAAAGCAATCGCGGCTGTCTGTTGTAATGGAACCCGTCGGTGCTACGTCTCTTCGATCCTCGGTCCTTGGTCTTCGGTCTTTACGCTCGGCTTCGTGGGTCAGGCAGTGTGTTAGCTGACTGACCCGGTTATGTAGTTACCCCGTTGTGGTCTAGTTATGAAGTTATCCTGTTGGGGTGTTATAATAAACGTGTGGCCTCCAAAATCAAGTGTGTGCCTCCGTGAAGTACAATACATTTGTACTAACTTTCAGCTGCTGTGTGGGGTGGTCGTGCCCGCGTCATTTGGGGTCGACGTCAGACGTGTCGTTCTGTGTCCCGGGGAACTGAAACACATCGGAGAACCATATATCTTACGGCTGTCAATATCCACTGCTGGACCACGGGCTTGCCCACACTGTATCGGCCATGGGAATGGTTGGCCCCTGCCATAGTAATGAGGAATTTCCACCACTGACTGTGGGACCACCTGCATTCATTTGAAACGGCGGACTCCCGGTAAACCGCGCCTCCGATTGGCAAAAGAAGTTCAAGGTACATACAACGTTGGGGCAACGTTGCTCGAGCGTTGGCGCGTTTACTGGACCCTTTTGACGACGTGTTTAAGCTGCGCGCAATGGGGGGGGGGGGGGGGGGGGGTTGTGCTCCCGATCAGCTGGTTTAAAGGCCACTCCGGGTTGGAGTGAGCAACGGTTGTCAACAGATTCTCAAGTAAGGGCCCCCCCGGCAAACAAGGTCGCCGATCACAAAGATCTTTGGTGGGAACAATTTCCATTCGACGATTGCGAGGCATTCCTCAACGCCATTCTCCTCCGTACGCCGCGGTCATTGTTGATAGCACGCAGGCCAAACAAGCGACTCGATCACATGCCGGCTCCGGGGGGGGGGGGGGAGGAAGAAGAAGAAAAAGAGGATACATAAAAGTTGAAGGGGGGGGAAAATAACTTGTAGCGAGGGGAAAATCGACACAAAAGTGGCCGCTTTAAATGTCTCTCGCTCAATGGATGTTGGGGGGCGGGGGGGGGGGGCAGAGGGGAGTGGGTGAGGGTTAGAGGGAAAAAAAAAGAGCACACAGCCAGTGGCTTTGATCAAAGGACGCAGCCCGCAGAAGAAGTTCACAGCCAGCGTGAGTGGGAGGAGTTGGGGGGAATCCAGAGCGGACTCCGCACTGAGGCATTGAGCTGCGGTGCCTTGACGTGGAATGTGCTGCTGATGATCATCGTTGCAGATACGCAATCGTCCTTCATGTGAACACTTTGAAATGAAGTGGAGTTGTTCCACAACCATCCCCCCCCCCTCCCCCCGTTGCTCAGCTGTCGGTGGAGTCGCCCGCTTCTCCGGAGGACAAAAGACACCGCGGGTATCTCGCCCATCGTCTGCCAACTTCATTGTTTATTATTTATGTTGTTGTTGTCTATTTAGCCGACCTGTCCTTTGGATTCACGACGGGAGGAGAGGCACAGGGCGGACCGGCCACGCTTCCGGGAGGTTTAAAGTAATCGTGATTATATAATCATCTGGTTACGCTTGAGAGAGGTTTAAAGTAATCGTGATTATATATTCATCTGGTTACGCTTGAGGGATGTTTAAAGTAATCGTGATTATATAATCATCTGGTTGCGCTTGAGGGATGTTTAAAGTAATTGTGATTATATAATCATCTGGTTACGCTTGAGGGAGGTTTAAAGTAATCGTGATTATATAATAATCTGGTTACATCCCTGTGTCAATCCACTGCTAGATGAAGGCATCCAAGCGGCATGCGGTTTCGATCATCTCCATGGGGGGGCTTGCTTGACCGTAACTCAGCATCCTGGTCAGTGCGGGTTCGTCTTTGCGTATGTATGCTGAACTTCTTTCGTACCGCACGTAGCCACCCGTGCAAATGCGAGGTGTGGGGAAAGGACGACAAACTAAACAAGGCAAGCAGTTCTAAAGAAATTAGTTTTTTTTTACCGCGATTTAAAAGTGCATGGGCTCCCAGTGGCTTCCTAAAAGCGAAAGGTCCGTCGTGAGGGCGGGGAGCATAGACGTGGGAAGCATAGTACAGTACAACTGATTTTTCTGCACTGCCTTCTGACACCCACCGCATTGCCCCCCTCGCTGTGCCGGGGTGGGTGGTAACACACCCAGGCACACAGTCTCCTGGTGCAAGCCCTGCCCGGCCTGCGAGATCATGGGGTGGCAACTCCCGGTGATTTGGTGATTAGTCCCTTCGGAAAAATCGTCATCAGTGTAGAGTATTATAGAGCAGAACCCCCTCTTAACGACCACCCCTGTTAACGACTAATCGCTTCACGACGGGTCTCCATAGAGCCCAGTGTAGTGTATAGTGTAGTGTATAGTAGTGTAGTGTATAGTAGTGTATAGTAGTGTAGTGTATAGTAGTGTAGTGTATAGTAGTGTAGTGTATAGTAGTATAGTGTATAGTAGTGTAGTGTATAGTAGTGTAGTGTATGGTAGTGTAGTTTATAGTAGTGTAGTGTATAGTAGTGTAGTGTATGGTAGTGTAGAGTAGAACTCCTCTTAATGAGGACCCCTGTTAATGACTAATGGCTTCACGACGGGTCTCCATAGAGCCCAAAGTGTTCGCTTACCGACCATTCCCCTGTTAACGACGGGCTGATGTAGGTACAGTAAATATTAATTAATGCATTGACTAACCACGTTTCCTTTAATATTATGTGTATCATGTTTATCATGTTTAAACGTTATGTTTAAACGTTATAAAGTACGTTTTTAGGGTGAGAAAGGGTAGCTTGCGGTGCTATGGGAACGAATGAAGCCTTTAACTTCTATTTCCTAATACTCGCTTTACGACGGAATCACTTAGCGACCTGTTTCGTTGGAACCAATCGCCGTCGTTAAGAGGAGCAGGGCTTTCTACTGTGACGTATAATGAGTTCACACGTCACAGCCAGTGGTGCGTTCGATGGGGGATGCGCTCCGGAACCACAGGTCCTTTCGACAGACGAGCGCTCTGCCTGCACCATTGAACGCACCGCTGACTGCTCGCTGTTGCTGTGGGTTCGTGGCCACTGCAAGTGGTGGGGGTGGGGGGGGCGGGGAGGTTTTTCACCCTCTGCAATCAGTCGCGCCTCCATCCTCCCCTTGAGACCCAAAGTGTAGTATTGTATTGGTACTTCCCGGGGGCAAATACATTGAACGATTTGCCATTAATGCGGGGGTGGATTTATATCAAAGTTTGGGAATTCCGGAACCGTCCTCTGGGAAATGTCTAGATCCGCCTCCGCCTTCAATTCAGTGGCGAGCGCTGCGCTGTTTGTATCACCGCTGGCGTGTCCACCCAGCGTGGACGATTCATCATCATCATCATCACCACCACGGTCCACGCAGCGGCCACCCTCGTGCCAGGCACACGTCTCTGCCTTTGTCTCCTGCGCAAAATATTATTCTTATGGTTAAATCTTGACTTAAAGCTTTCGTGACTGCAGGAATTCATATTCTTTGGGTCTTTCGGTAAAGCCACATAGAAAAAATGATGAAAATATAAATAATAACAATATCACGACGTTTCGATCGCAACACAAGCAATCGTCATCAGGTGAAGCAGTTCTCCTGCCTAAGCTGCTGAGGCAGCTCTCCCGCTATATATTTTTCACCTGATGACGATTGCTTGTGTTGCGATCGAAACGTCGTGATATTGTTATTTTTTATTTATGTTTTATTCTTGTGCTTTGCACGAGCAATTATGGATCAGCTAACGAAGCGGATGTATTTAAATCATTCTGTGGCGTGTGTGTGTTACACTGCTAGTGTGGAGAGTGGTGGCGCTGCAGTTAGCACGCTGAGCTACGAACCCGGCGACCCGAGTTCGATTCCCGCAACACCAGTGAGGATTATTTGAACTGGTTATGGGCATCCCCTAGGCCGACTCAGCCTCAAATGAGTTCCTGTTGCGATGTGTGAACATCGCCATTGAGGAGACAAAGGCGGCCGGGCGTGCGTGCTGGCCACCCACCCCCTCATGTGCCGTAACGGCCTTCATAGGGGGGACATTTGTCTTTATACTGCGAGTGTACGCATTGAAAATGGACGGTGAGAGACCTCTGAAAAATGAAGGTTTCATTATGAGGTGCCCTGGCCTCATGCTCAATTCCTTCTGCAGTGCCCTTGTTGTGTTTCTGGGCTGGTGAGGAATCATGGCCTCTTTGCCCCAAGCTATTTGATTAATTGTCATGATCCACGAGTCCTCATTCGACTCAAGCAGGAATAGATTGTTTGCGTCTTCATATTTATTGCTCTACTGCCATGTGGCGTAGATAAAATGGCCTGGACCGAAATTAAACCCTATAATGTTTGGAATGGGAGTCTAAAATCTACATAATTTATTTTTGTTTTCATCCATAGACCGAAGAGCCACATCCATATGCCACATTAGCATTCGCGTCGGTAACGCGAATGACACATTAGCATGTAATTTGCATAAAAGCTTAATAAATCACACGATATGCTAAGACGCGTAAACTCGATACGTGTTGCATCGTGGCCCGATGAATTGATGGCATCGTCACGTGCACCAACTCGGGCAACCACCCGGCGGTCCTACAATTTCATCCCCGACCAATCGCCCTCCCACCGTTAGCCGCAAAAAAACACTCCCGTCTCGCGATTGCGAATACGGCCACACAGCGACACATGGGACGGGACACACGACCTCCACACCAGACGGCAACTCGGTGTAACCACCTTGCGATCCTTTGGCTTCATCTTCCACCAGTTGCGCCCCTGCCGGGCTGCCCCTGTTTAGCGATCGAGAATTAGGCCTAGACGCACGACGCTAATCTGTGCCGGTGTCCTGTCATTCAGACGAAGGGCCTGAGAACGGGCAGGACAGTGGGGCTCGACGCAGCCTTCCCTCGGGGGCGGCCACCCGTCCCTCGGTGATACTGAGCTTAATTTTTCACTTGTTGCTACAAAGGGGGAGGGAGCAGTAAAAAGCGTGCGAACCACGGCGGTGCGGACACGGGGGAAATAGGAGCCAGCCCTCAGCTGTTCTCTCATTATTGCCACCTCGCAAACAATCAGAGAGGGCTTGCAGCCCCTAATGATTACTCTGAGCCTGGGAAGTGAGCAGCGTTCGCGTTCCCTGCTGCTTCGTCAGAAGAAGCGGCTTTAGACGAGTTGATTTGTATTGTTTAAAAAAAAGACAATGTTTGTAAAAAAAATTGTTTTAGATGCACCGCAAATGTTTATTAAATAATGTCGATGTCTGCCGCGGTGGTGCATGAACCGTGTCGTGTGAGATGAGGATGTTGGTATACGCTGAACGTGAAATACCAAACTGACATGGTTAATGCGGGCTCAAAAGAATATATAAAACATATATACATTATATATGTCTTTAGACATGTCAATCCACAGCTGGATGAGTGCCTCCTTATACAATGTGGGTTAAGCGGATTATTTGATGATAATTCACCACGCTGGTCAGCGCGGGTTGGTGAAGGCGGGGACCATCGGGACGGGGTCATAGAAGTGCAGTAAACCAAAATATTTTGCTGTACTGCTCTCTTGCTGTCCACCGTGTGGCCCTGCAGCCTGTGCATGGTGATTGCCCATCCAAATATTATCCAATCTCTCAACCCCTCTTAGATTCTAAGACGTGACGAGGTTGGGCATATTCCGTGCGAATTGGTCCTAAGAACGTTTCATTGTCAATTACAAAAAAAAACACTTGCCATCAGGTTGGCCCAAATCATCGTCCCACCTCTCGTGATTGGCACGCACAAATGTTCATTTACCCGCAAATAGCCGTGATGAAGAGTTTGGAGCGCTGACTCAGTAGTTAGCGATTGACACTACCAACCCGGTGTCCTGAGTTTCTCATTGCGATGCAAACGACATTGCGAAAAAATGCAAACACCCTTTCGACCCACGCTGTGCTGGCAGTCCTTCATCCGGCCGTGGGCTGACGACGTCTTGGACAGTGTTTGGGCCAACCTGATGCCACGTTTTCTAGCTGACAATGCAAAATTCCTAACTTGTAATGGGCGGCGGATTGATATAATTTATATTAATCGAAACGCAACGTGGCGGTGATAACAACTGAGTAATTCATCACAGCATAGTGGACCGCATTTAGCGAATGCTCTTTGCAAACAAAAATAGCTTCCTTTGTTTTTTTGTTTTATCGCGTATTACAATCGTCTAAAAATAAGAGGCGATAGCGGTGGAGGGCGAGGAGCCGATGAGACTAGGCAGCAACGGGGACAACGGGGGGTGGAAGGGAGGAGAGGGCAGTGAGGTCGCCTGCCCTTCACTCAATCGATTGGTGCCATCAATTCCTTATCAGCCAAGTCAAAATCCAGTGGTGGAAATTCCACATTCCTGCGGTAATGGTCACCCTATGCATTTCTATGCATAGGGTGACTTTCCACAAAGTTATATTCCTTTTTATCGACCCCAGATTTGTTGCTCGTGAGCTCTTTCAATTGTAAATTCCAGCGTTTTGCCACAGCAACTCCCGGCCAAATATGTACATTTAAATGTTCAGCTCTTAGTCTATTCATTGCTGGATGAGGGCCTCCCCACGCCGTGCGGGGCAGGAGGGCTATTTGACGATACTTCACCGTGCTGGCCAATGCGAGTTGGTAAAAGTGCATAGAACTGTAGAAGTTTAGTACAACAATGCTTTTATCTGCAAAGTCCATCCTATACTGCAACAGCCTTTCACGCCCGTTATGCATGGTGATAATCCATACAAATGCTATCCAGATTAAATTTTGCTTAGCTTTTGAGATCTTCTGAGACTGGGCACATTCATGGCCGTCAAAATAATATACCTGTGTTTGTTTCCAGAGAGGATCACCACTGTGGAGATGGAGCGATGAAATCAGTTGGTGTGCAAGTACTAGGCGGATTGGTTCATCGCAGGACTAACTGAGATGTGGATGTATGTATGGTGAACATGATTTGCACCGTGTGTAGCCAATAATGCTTATCGGAGGTATGGGGGAATGACAACAATCTAAACACAAAAAGCGGTTCTAAAGAAATTCGTTTTCAATGTAGATTTAAAAGCACATATCTCCAGTGGCTTCCTGATATCGTAAGGAAGAGCGTCCCAGACGCCCGCAGAAGCGGATCTGAAAGCACACGATGCAGTGACCGTCTTTGTTTGAGGGTTATCCAAAAGCTGCTGCGACGGCTTGCAGGGGCCATCATCCAGCAGTGGACAAATCATGGCTAATGATGATGATCTTCATGCTGGAATCATGAAGACAAGGAACCCACCAAACATTTCAAGTCGAATTTTCTGGAAAATGTTTGTTTTTATACGACGCTGTAAGCTTTTATTGGGTAAATTAAGAATGATTGTTGTTATTGTATAATTATATTGTTAATTCGTGTAGGAAATGTTTTATTATAACATTAAGCTGTTTATTAGGAATATATTATTTCTAATATTTAATAATTGAAAGACGCTGGCGGGTTGGGGAGGCCTTCATCCAGCAGTGGATTGACCACGGTTAATGTCGACATTGACGAACATTCATTCGGAATCTTACATAAATACTCGCGGGCATTGTGGGAAAACCCTGGGACAGGTGGAATGCCAGCGAATTGTGCACAGTTAAAACACGCGACACTCTTTCAGACGCGTATGGACGTCCAGCGCTCAACAGAGGCGGGTTTTTTTTCTCTCTCTCTCTCACGTAAACAGAAAAAAACGCCGTATAAATAGCCATTCAAACGATCAATCGGTCACGATGCGGGTCCACGCGGGGTTCAGGACACTGCCTCATCCCCTTATACCTACCATTCACACGTGATGCTGCTGCGAGGTCTTTGCTCTCCCACAAATCCCTGCTCAACCCTTTCGCCACCCAGGCTGCAAACCTGTCAGAACGCAGAGAGAGAGAGAGAGGGCTTTAATGTCTATGGGACTTTAGGCAAAAAGGAGTTTTAGGGGAGACCGGTGGGGGTGGCGAGCGGGTGGTGGGGGGAAGGGGGGGGGGACACGCACAAGGGGGGGGTTCTGGGTTAGAAAGGGCTGACAGGAGAACCCATGCCTGAGTCCAATTGTTACCAGATGTTCTCAGGCTGAAAAGGGTTGCAAACCACGAGTTTTGTGCAGATTTACGGCTTGCCCCCCCTTTTTTTACAGGATGTTTTGGTGTCCCACAACACTGCCGCTTTCTTGCGATTGCCCCGGAGCGCCCTTTCACGGTGCCCTGAGGGAGCAGCGATAAATGCAAACGCTGAAAGGGGATGGAGTTGAGGGTGGGCGGGGGGGGGGGGGGGCAATCGGGGGCCAGGGGGGGGGGGGGCCTGATGGAGCTTGAAGCCTGATGTCATTTTTCTTGGCGTCTCCTTTTCACTGCGTTTCTCTCGCCGGTGACCATGGCTAGAAATCGTTAATTCACAGAAATGCGGAATCTGTCGGACAGTGGCTGGCCTGGCCTGGCCTGGTAACGATGGGGACAATGTATTTGGCTTGGAAACACCGGCGGATTGCGTTCCATTGCTTAAAGTTGATTTGAATTTGTCTTCAAAAGTATGCATATGAATAATAAAATGAAAAAAAAAGATAAAATATCACGAAGTTTCGATCTCAACACAAGCAATCGTCCTCAGGTGAACAAATACAGCAGGCGGACTGCTGAGGCAGGAAGATATATAGCGAGAGAGCTACTGCAGCCACAGGTAATATATGCTTGAAGTGGGTGGGGCTAGAGATGGAATTTGCAAGTAAATGTAAGATCGCAGAGCCAGGAATACCTCGGCTAATTATCTCTGCATTAACCACAATACTTGCGGTCAGAATGCAAACAAAAATGAAGGCGATCGGTATTACCTTGGTGTCGCGGCATCTCTTCAGAGAAGTGAGCGACTCGATCAGATGAGCCTTCTTGTCTCGGAGTCTGTTAAAGTATCTAATGGTTGTGTGGAAACTCTCCCCGTAGAGACGGTTAAATCTTGACTTAAAGCTTTCGTGACTGCAGGAATTCATATTCTTTCGTTCTGTTTTGTTTACATTGTCCATCTCTAGCCATGCCCACTTCAAGCATTTAGCTGCAGGAGCTCTCTCGCTATATTTCTTCCTGTCTCAGCAGTCCACCTGCTGTATTTGTTCACCTGAGGACGATTGCTTGTGTCGAGATCGAAACGTCGTGATTTTGTATAATTTTTAAAAAAATAATTTTATTATTTTTCTTCTTCTTCTATCTACGTGACTTTACCGAAAGAACCAAAGAATACTAATAATATCCGTGTAACGATTCCTGCAAAAGCACGCACCATATAGCACAGGAATAATACCCGGCGGTGTGTGCATTACATGGAATGCGTCACTGACACTCACTTTTCCAGTGGAGACCAATTAATTTGGTGATCCAAAGCCAACACGTAGTGGGTCGCATGCTGTGTCGTTGTGAAATGAGTGACATATTAGAGAGGCGTGTGATATCTGAACCTCTGCTGGAGGGCCCCCTCCCCACGTCGGCAACCTGCACTGACCGCCGTGGTGAAGGACGAAGCCAAACGAGTCTCGCCACTGACATGGCGTGGCGGTGCCTCGGTCGAGCGGTGGATTTACAAAGGGCTTTAAAACTATCATTATTATTTATTATGAAGTATTATGGCCTGTAGGCGAATGTCATCTATATACAGTAAAAATAAAGCGATCATAATAAGTAATCCACTGGCATATACCAAATAAGTAATGGCAATCTGATTAAACTCCGTGACCAAAATCAGTTATATGAGTTTACCGGTAATCACTTTGATAATTTGATTGCGATGAACCCAGCTATCTAAGTTCGATCCCCGGTCACGGCTAACATCAGTGGCGAGTGATGTCTACATAAGCCGGTCCTGGGCCCCCTGCCCTTCACGAACCTGCGCCGACCAGCATGGTGAAGTGCGGTGCGTAAGAGACACGGTGCGCGCGGGGAGGCCATTCATTAATCGGTGGATAGACAAAAAGGGTCTCGTAATTTATCATCTGATTACGTCAACAGGGAGCATAAGCAGGAGCGTTCACTTCGTAGCCGTTGTCACATTTCTTGAGTCTGCGAATCCTGCTGAACAGCGACCACCGCAAATCATGGGGCTAGTTGCTTCCCACGAACTGCGTTGAGAAATACAATCGTCTTGACAGCAATATATATTAAAAAAAAATACCGAATGTTTCGTTGATGCCTGAGGATGACCGCAGAGCAGCTGCCTTGGCTCACCTTTTCCCACCACGTCACAGCAATAAAAAAACCCCACCGGTGAAAAACGCGGTGCTGAAGGGTGCCAAGGCGTGGCTGGAGTCTGCTGTGGGACCCCCTTGTAGTCACCCCCCCCTCATGATTTTATTTCGTCCGTCCGTGTGAAATTGTCCATTGTGTGATAAAACATATACATAAATGAGCGCACTGGACCTGTCGGAATTAACTTGTGACTCAGGTTTAAATTGTTCTCACGTATTGTAGAGGAGTAAGCACAATGGAACATATTTGGCAATGTGGTAACCGAAATCGCTGTTTGTCTTCTGTAATAGCGATGGAACTAAAAATGACAGCATAGTTATTCAATGGTGGGATCTATCGCGTAGTCGTTCCCACACTTGGCTGCGGACTCCATGACCTGAGTTTGATTCCCAGCCACGGCTGACATCAGCGGTGAGTGATATCTGAACTTATCTTGGGTTCCCACTTTGCCAAGCCACGCTAGCCAGCGTGGTGAAGTATGACCAACACACGCTGGGGAGACTTTCATCCAGCGGTGTTTTTAGAAAGTGCCTTTAGTTTTTCACACCTGATGATGACCGTTTGTGTTATGGTCGAAACGTCGTGAGAATTTTTATTGTTTTATATATATTTTATTATTTTATTGTTTCTCTTCAACGTGACTTTTACCGAAAGAGCTAAGAATAATAATAACAATATTGTTATATGAATATTAATTCTTGCAGTCACAAAAGCTTTAAGTTATGATGATTTGATTAGCATTTCTAAATTCACACTCTTTCATCGCCCACGAATGTATTTAATGCTTAGCAGAATTGTGTAAGTGAAAACATTGAAAAACTCTTGTGCGTAGCCTTTCACAGTTGTGCTGTGTGGCTCTCCGATGCGTTTTCGAGTTGTGCCGCGCGTTGTTCAGCACGATGCCCGACGTTTCGCGTCGCGTGCCGAAACCTTCAGTTCCCAGCACGCGGCACGCAACCTGAAAGCACATCGGGGGAGAGCTAGACGTTGAACAGTTCTAACAAATCCAGTAACCTCGGTAACCAGCGATGTGCACTGTTCCAAAATAATTCTGGGGTAAAAAAAAGTTAAAGAAATCCCAAGCACAAAGGCAATCTGGGCGAAGCGTGCTGCGAAAAGTCACGGATGGAAATTTGTGACGAGCGAAATGTCCTCTCTCGGCCAAGCCACACGGCTCCGAGCGTCAGGATTACCGTCTCTATAACAGCGGATTTGTTTCACACGGAGCAGATGTAATGCCTGGCAGCTGGCCAGTGCCAATCGCAGCGTAAATATTGAAACGCGCGCCGCTTTCGCCGCTTCCAACGCAACGGCGGGGCTCTATCTCAACGTGTGGGTTAAACTCGAGGGGTGCCTCGAGTTTAACCCACGCGTTTCGCTCTGGCAAGAGCGTCGGAGTGACTCTCGCAGGTGTCCGTGGTGTTGTAGCTACGAAGAGGTGTTACTGTTGCTTCTGCTTCTGCCCCGGCTGCCCCGGCGCCTCCCCCCCCATCCCTCCTCCCGCGCCAACCCCACCCCGACCCCCACCCCCAAGGGATGCCGTGGGACTCATTGGTGCTGCCCTGGCTGCTACCCCGGCTGTCCCTGGGCCTCGTCGTTGTAGGTTCTGGGCCTTGGCTGCTTCGTTGTCCCGAGCTTTGTTTTCCTGCCCATTTCCTTGGATTCTCCCATGTCGCGTTTCTCGTTTGTAAGGTGTCTTGATATTCGGTTGCATTATATGTCGTATACATTGAAATTGTATTCACTTCATCTTTTAAATTATTTTATTGCTATTATTTTTTTTATCTACGTGACTCTACCGAAAGAACCATCGACTATTATTTGAAGCTTTCGTGACTGCAGGAATCCATTATTTTATCTTATTTCTAACTACGTGACTTTACCAGAAGAACCAAAGAGCATAGACTATGAATTAAAATTGCTGTTTTTTTTTTCTTCTGGGGAGTAACGCTGTTGTAATTAGTTTAACACGTAGGCTTTCGCGACCAATATCTTCCATAATAGAGGTTTTTTGTTGGGTTAGATCGCATAAATATATAAATGTGTCGGGTGGTGGCGGATTTTAACGAGATTTATATATATTCTTAGTTTTTTCGGTAAAGTCACGTTGAAGAGAAACAACAAAATAACAAAATATATATAAAACAATAAAAAATTCTCACGACGTTTCGACCATAACTCAAACGGTCATCATCAGGTGTGTCGGTTCTGATGATGACCGTTTGAGTTATGGTCGAAACGTCGTGAGAATTTTTTATTGTTTTATATATATTTTGTTATTTTGTTGTTTCTCTTCAACGTGACTTTACCGAAAAAACTAAGAATATGAATTACTGCAGTCACGAAAGCTTTAAATCAGAGATTTATATATTTCTGTGATCTAACCCAAAAAAACCCTCTATTATTGGTGTAATAAGTTACCCAAGGCAAGTACCTGCAATCCTATATTGTTACTCTGTGTGTATTCAAAGTAAAGTTACGTGGCATGTAACCAGTTTATTCACTTATACAAAAAGTAAATGATTCGAGGAGTAAACGATCAGGTCAGCAACTTTTCTGTATTTCCGCGCCTCCGATTAGCACGGTTGGCTACGTACGGTGCGAAAGAATTTCAACAACATACATTTAATAATAAAAAAAAGATGACGCGACAGAGCTGACGGAGTGGTGGCGCAGGTGGTTGTCGCGCTGCGCTTTGAACCCCGGCAAGCTGAGACAATTTTGCCGTCCATGGCCAACATCATCGGCGAGTGAGATCTACAACAGCCCTGATGTCAGCCGTTGATGGGGGATCAAACTCAGGCCACCTCTTGAATGAGATTGTAACTCTTAACGTTCCGACTGCTAAGGACTTTGGCAAGAGCGCTGGCCAATCCAGACCAGCGTTTAAAATTAATTTGAATTCAAATATTTTGCACGCGTCACTATAAACATACATAATAAGTATGGAAATTTAAATACTTTGTACAAAATTTCACAGCCAGCAACCTCAAGGTCCTAGTACTTTTGAGACATTTATGAATGCGATACTCAAGTATTTTTGTTCCTTTTTTTAAATTGCCTAGAACAAGCTGAACGTTGCAAATTCAAGGTGCTGTTTTCCATTTAACACCCGGCTGTCTACATAGTTGTTCAGAAAAATATGAATCAAGAAGAGGAAATTACTAAACAAAGATACACATTTCACACCCACTCTTGTTTTAATACATGTAAGATGTATTTTAAATACATTTTCGCACATGGGATGGTGAAAAAGCACAAACCAACTCCTGCAGCAGCAACAACACAAAAACATTGGTTGCCAGAAATAAATTCAGAATAAATTTCGTAAAAATGAAATAAGTACCCACTTTAGAGCCTTTTCAATGGCATCCCCATGGAACTAAAAACAGTCTTAGATCACTAATCATTTATAAGTGGCACTTGAATTAGAGGGCCCTGCTCCGCATTTTAATTACTCCTGGGAGACGAATGCGCTGGGGGAGAAACCTCCCACACGGAACACAACGCAGCGAGCGACCTGCTGAAAACACGCGCCATAAAGGGGGATTTTTTTTTTTGCCCCGCGAAAATCCTGGCTTACGGAGCTCAAGTGTGGGTGGCAGGCACCACGCGCCCACGGGCATTGAGAGTAAAACGCGACAAAGGGGCGGCTGTTTCTTTTCTGCGCATTTTATTACGAGGGAATCTTTGGGCCGGCACTCCAAATTCTAAAAGAGGATTATCGATGTCCTCTTGAGAAATATGCTTGGTGGGATTTTTTAATTTTTTTGTATTCCCTTCCGACACCCACCGTCCTCCGCCCTCGGCTGTCGCCGTAGTTGTTCGGTGCGAGGCCAATGAGACGGTGGCCGCTTGTGGCCCACACAGCTCGCCGCCGACCAAACGTTCACGCCCTTTGTTGGAGGAGGAATACCAAGGGTGACGTGCGTCGCTTGGAGGAGTCAACGCTTCAGCTGCCTGGACGGGGAAAAAATTTAATGTGCAAATAGTTACGTTCGAAAAAAATAAACTAACCTACGCGGGTAAATTCAAAATTGCACCACGCTTTAAATGTCTCCAGTGCAAGTAAAAAACAATTGACGTTGATCAAAATGGAAGGTCTCCATTAAAAAAATATATTAAATTTGTCATTCGCGAACATCAGAAGGCGATTTCTATATAATGCTACTTTGAGGAAATGTATTTCGAAAACTTCCGAACATGAATATTGGAGAGATAGCAACAGGCACCATAAGGCACATTTTAGTTTTATTTCGAATATTTATAATTAAGAGCTTCTCATCACGGTCATTCAGCCAAACTTGAACGTTGTCTGCGTGAGAGCAGAACATGTATATACAAATATACATTTAGATTTGACTAACCTACGCATTTGTTGACGGAAGACGCAGGTTCTTACATTCATCATCTTCATCACGATCCATGGGCAGATAGCCCCGTAGGTGTCCACTGTACATTTCGTCATTTCTTTCCACTTTCCTCTGTCTTGTGCCTTAATGCTACTGTAGCGTACATCTTTCTGGAACTAATCTCTTAAGTTGCCGTCAAGCCATTCTCTGTTAGGTCTTCCTCTTTCTGGCTCCTTCCATTTTTCCCGAACAACACACTTTCAATTTTCCTCTTATTGTCCATCCCACATATGTGTCCAAATAGTTCCAGTTTCCTTCTCAGCACTGTCTACATCATCAGGTTGTCTTCTTCTATGTGCAATCCTTGTCTTACTTCTACGTTGGTCACTCTTTGGGTTCAGTTTAGATGCAGCAGGATCCTTCTATAGCAATACATTTTGAATCCCATTATCCTATCTCTGTCAATTTTTGTTAATGAGCAAGTCTCGCAGGCATACAAATCTAATTGTTGCCATAAGTAAGGGACTTGTAGTCACTTGTTACAATTTAGGGACGCGATTTTATTGTTCAAATTATATTTTAACCCCAGGATGCAGCCCTGGAATACTCAGTGGTAGAGTCTGAAAGAGCCACATTCACACAGGAGATGATTTACCAATACCTTCACGTAATGTGATACTAAACCTCTTGTATAAGCTCATACAAGAGCCTGTAACCATGTTTACCCAGCACACAATGTTTACCCAGCATGATAATCATTGTCTCTAATAGCTGGAGGAGTCAGGTCAACGCATTAAATGCAACATATACTTGCTGACCCACCCATACTAGACATCTGTGAAAAAGAGCTTCATAGGTCATCGGATTCCTCCAGTCTAAATACAGATTCTGATATCTAAATAAAAACGCACCGATTCTTACAGATACAATTCAATGTATCATGAGGTTTAGAATTAATAATAATCATGGATTAATTGTTACAGTCCTACTTTCCATGTATTATTTCCGTCTTTCTGTGTTTTATTTGTAATCCCTACCTATCCCCTGTGAGAAAGATTTGTACTAACGGGTGACACTTCTCTCAGAGCGGCACTCATTCCTTGGCATTGCATTGGTTAAAGTTCTCAACTCTGCATCGAGATAAACCCTATCATCCGCCCAGAGCTGATGAAACCTGTACCACTTTGGAGTAGTCAACAGTGGGTCGTGGTGTCGAGAAACTGGCTCCCAGTTGGTGGAATTTGCGCCGCTTGCTCGCCACTAACAGTGAGCGTCTGCCTCATGCCACCACGTAGATTTCCACGGCCGTGCCGCGCCGCTCTCGGATGGCCCTTTCAGGTTTGTGCCGCGTGGTTGTTCGGTAGGGAGCTCCGGCGATTGTGCCCCAGTTTGCCGCGGTTCCTGAGAGGCAGCACGTGGAACGAAACGTCAGCCATCGTGCCGAGCAACACCGCGGTATAACCCTAAAAGCATATCGGATGCCCTCCCCCCACCTCCCCCCCCAAATGCTGGTTTTGAGCAAGGAGACACTCTGACTTGAGTGACTCGCTGCAAAAAAAAATTCACGTAGGTTTCTAAAACGTGCTTAACGAGGGGAATGGCTATGCATGCGACTTGATCGTCTGTGGCGGCGATGGACGCTGTGCTTGCACAAACACGCACCCCGTTGCCTGCAAAATGCTTCCACCCGAAAAAAAAAGAAAAATCCACGGCTGGTTATTTTATTTTTCACTGTTGGGGTTGACAGGCCAAGACGGCGCTGCTTAGCTTCGCAAACCGCAAATCAGGCTCTCATTCAAGCAGACACACGTTGCCACAACTCCTGTGGTTGCACAGAGCCCCATTATGTTTCACAACAAATGAGAAGCAAGGCCATAAACCACGCGGCCTGGTGAGCTCATGTCCACCTCAAGTGGGGGGGGGGGGGGGGTTCTCTCTTGTTTTGTCTTGTTCTTTTTTGTTGTTCTTGCTACAGGCAAATAGTGAAGACTGAAGGACTCCCATGAAATTATCCAGATGGCCCATTACGACGGTTGACAAAAGTCCTGCGTGGAAATGAGTAACTTTCTCGCATTTAAATGTTTCCTTTTGACAGTGGGTCGTATACGGACTGCAGTCGATTGTTGAATCCATCTGTGGATAGATTCTAGTGCTGTTCCCCTCACACGTGCTCGTTTTCTTCCGAGGCTTGCAATTTCCGCCCACACGAAGACAGACAACAATTCGCAGTGCATTGGCAAAACAATGTCGTCTTGGGACTCGGTGAGACTTTCCTGGGTAAAAGCGATAATAATCATCATTATTATTTCCACCTTCTCTTGCGTAAAATTACAGGGGGAATTCACCGCTTCGCGTTTTTATCTGCCACGCTGAAACACATCCTACCAGGTGTCACCATGGTAGAGCAGCAGCTGACCTGGCTTGCCGCCAGAATGTTAGCAGTCAAGTCAACCGAGCTCATCATCCCTCTGCGGTTTGATCAAATATTACTACCGTGTTGTGCTTAGACGACAGTGGTTCTGTACGATGAGAAGCGGCGTAGCCATTGACCGTGCAGGAGGTAAAACTACACTGGGGCCCGTTGGCCGAAGGAGCCTCCGTGCCGGGTCTATGAAGATGGTGGGAAAGGCGGACAGGGCTCATGACAGCCATCGGAATCGGAATCTTTATTTATCCTGGAGAAAGCCGATGATCTGCGAAGCTCATATTTTCACAGATGTCCAGTAAGGGGGGGGGGTCAGAAAGTTACAACAATTAAAAAAGCGACATGAGTGCAAAGTATAGGAAAGGTAAGGAAAATAACTTCAACTAAATAAAAACAACAAAGTATAGAGGTTAAAAGTGCATACGTACTGTACACACATTTCCAAGCTTGGGCAAGGCAGCAAAAAAACAGCGAGAAACAGTCCGAGACGACACCAAGACAAACACACAGAGCCTCAATAAACTTACACAGCCATGCTGCACCACTCATGGAGAGAGTGGCTTCCACCATAAGAATGTGGAATTTACACCAGTGGCTCAGGACCACCAACATTGATGATGCTCTCTATATCTCTGCTATAAAGGAATTGGGTGGCCAAAACTGCACGTTTTTCCTTTTTCAGTGCAGCGTGATTGACCAATGTTGTGAGTGCTTATTATTTGTGCTTGGGCAAACACTCTGAACGCAGCATCACACCTAATGATTATAATACATCTTCGCTTGTTAGATTTGTTTATCTTTCCTATACTTTGCACTCCTATGTTTGTTTTTAAATTGTTTGTTGTAACTTTCTGACCCACCCCTACTGGACTCCTGTTCGAAAAAATAAATTTTTAGTTGATCGGATTCCTCCAGTATATATGTATACAAAAACAGATTCTGATTCTGTTTACAGTGGGAAAGGACTTTTTGCGTTTGTAATTCTGTGGCTACACATTCATTCAGTGTGATGACGTTCCGGTTTGAATCACCACCCCATGCCTTTGCTAAAGGGCCCAGTGGGAGAGTGGTCCATTGTCCAGGACAGCAGCTTTTTCATTGGTTTGTTATTGTTTTTTCTTTCTTTGCGGATTAGTGTACTGGCACTTTTAAAGAAGCGATTTTGGTTTACTGCAATAATTTCCCACTGATTGCATGTCAGTAAATTGCCTGTAATTAGAGGCTGTTAATAAACCATTGTGACCAGAGCACTTACCTATGGCTATTGTTTTGTCTATTTTAAATCGAGGTAAGCGGTACAAAAAAAATCTACGATTTGACTTCAAATGCTCTGGAGTCATGTGGCGTTAAGACAACCTGTCACAATCTTTGTCATCGTCAGCCATGATCCATACCTGTCAACCCCTTATCAGTGCCTACCTTATGACATACCAATTCATATCGTATTAGTCACCCCGTGCCCTTATAAATCTCAACGTTCATCCTACAAAGTCCCATCACAAGGGAGAAACACAAAAAAATGACACATTTTTTGCCCGTGTTGAAACGGCTTGTTACGCCGCATGGACCTGAAAACTAAATTTCCCTGTACAAGAATACGGGTAAACCGTATGGGTTGACAGGTGTGCATGGCCTATCTACTGTCGGATCAAGGCCTCCGCAAGCAGTCCTCGTCCCTCATGGCGTCGGGGTGTTATTAGTCCGTCTAGTTCCGGCGCCCAAACCGATCTCATCACTCCATCTCTGTGGTGGGATGTGTTCATTCTTTGGCTGCCACCCCATAGTCTCGGCTGAAGTCAGCGGAACAAAAGCTGAAAAGGCAGAGAATCGTGCGGAGATAGAGCATCACGTGTAGATCGGGGATTGAAAGGTTACGTTTTTGTGTTCATGAACTGGACATCGATATCGCAACGAAGTTGGAAAAGGGGGAAAATGTTAACGAATTGACTGCAGCGGAGAAGGCACCCGCCGAGGAGATTGAGCGATGAAATGAGTTGGTGTGCGGGAATTTGGTGGATTGTTACATCGCAGACGCGTGAGAGAATCGTAGGACTTCATCCAGCAGTAGATTGATCATGACTGACGATGATGATGGTGAAAATGATGAATATATTACAATTAAACTTTTAGTAGCGTGAGTGCTGCGCTGCGCGCGGTGCTTCAACACGAGCGTGCAGCTGTGCCCGTGAGAGGCAAATACACTGATCGCCCATACAGCCTTAACATACTGTAGGGGAAATTGCTGGCCAGCACCACGCCCTGTTCTCTTTGTCTCCTCAGTGCTGATATTTACAACCTGCACCAGGTAGTCAGTTTAAGAGACGTGTGTATACACAGACACACACACACTGCGGTTGCCAAATCGGCTTGTTTAGCCACTCTGCTCCAACACGCTCGAGTTTTAATTGTCTGCGCGTTCCTGCCGGCGTTAAGATCTTGAAGAAGAACGCTGTGGCGTCTTCTTATTAGGTTTCCCCTCTGCCTCTCGCTGGTGTCTGCGCAGGACTCAACAAGCGTTCTCCTAGCACAGGCCTATGTCGAATTTGGTAAAAAACAAACACATCTGTGGAAATATTGGCCAAAAGCTGTACAAATTACAAATAAGAAATGCGTGAAATTTCTCATACACGCACACAAATACGTTTACTGTAATTATATAGAATTTAACAAAACTCTCCACGTTTTCGAAACAAGAGTTCTAAATGCAATAAAAATGGCCTAAATTATTTGTTGGGATTTTGTCAAAGAAAACGGTTTCATATTCATGCCAATGACAGGATGATAAGTGGCAAAAAGGTGCAGCCATGCAATTGCTTGCTCATACCACTATCTTATCTAACTGCAAAACAAAACACCTCGACACCCAGTACCTAATCTCGTCAGAAACTAGATAGGACATTAAGCTAGTTAGTCCACTTGAATGGGTGCATGCCACCAGAGCCTTCTTGGGTGTTGTACGCATTCGGCTGTGAGGTGGCCAGGAACTGCTCGAGATTGAGTGTCCACCCACTTGTGTTGCGTGGGGTTTTCTCCGGGTGCTCCGGTTTCTTCCCACGTGAAGTCAAACACCCATCAATGGTACAGGGACTCCTGTACTTATGAACATTCGACTTGCGAATTTTCGGAGATACGAACAAACCTGTCCGTATGTCCAGTTGCCTGTTCGGACCGAGAGTCGTAAGTTCAACCCCCGCGCAATAGATGGCGGTGGTGGCATCTAAATCTGCAGAACATGAAAAACCAGTGCCATCTATATCTACAGGAGATTATATAACTTTTAAAGCCATTCCCCGTGTTTAGTGTACACGCCATAACAACATGTTTGGAATCGACAGGAGCAAAGTTGGATTTACGAGCACATCGACTTACGAACAGACCTCTGGAACCTAACTCGTTCCTAAGTAGAGGATTTGTTAAACATCGCAATGCAGAAGCCTAAAAAGTGGTGTCCTGAGACTGACTAAAGCTTTTCTATGAAAATAATCGGCATTATATCGCTAGTACATTGAGGGATTGCTGCAATGGTGTTCGGATGACCACACTGGACTTAATCCAGAGATCGGCAGTCTTATTCGATCTCTCGGCATGGCAGGTGAAAGAATGGGCACGTCTATTACATACCCCCCCCGTCCCCCCGCCTCTGTTAACCCAGCAGTGTAAATGGGTCCAGCACAGTCTATCAGCAGGTGGCATGTGGTGGGGTAAGGTGTGGGTATTTCCACCTCTCTCAGGACATCTGGCCATTGTAGAAATGTAGAGGGCGCCGTGGTGGCTAGGAGATGTCACCTTCCTCGCCTGGTATGCAGAAGGTCGTGAATTCGATCCCAATCCTATATTTGGAGTTTGGATGTTCTCTCCGTGGTCGCGTGGATTTTTGTCCGGGTCCTCCGGTTTTTTTTCTGCACATTAAGAAACATGCACTTAAAGTATTTGGCTGCTATAAATTTCCACACGATAAGCCACTTCGTTGAGCTATCATTTGTGGCCAAGTCGCTTCTGAAAAGGAGCTATATAGCTCAGTGGGCCGAAACTGGTGGTAAAAAAAAACAACCCCTCTCTAGAGCTCCCTCAAGTGGAGACACCTCTGCCAGCAGTGGCGAGAGCACGCAATTTCAGGTTTGCACCTTTACCTGGAGAGTGCAAGCGTCTGTTAAAGAGCGAGAGAGAGAGAGGACTCGAAAAGCTTTTGGTTTACGCTTTTAGAGGCAGCGCTTCCGCGAGCAGACGTGTTTTGTTCAGTGTCCCCGTCGCGCGAACCAACGTTTCAGTTCTCCGCAATCTGCCTCGTTAAACCACAGGCACTTGGCCGCGCGGTCTCACACAATGGTAGGAAAGAGACCTGCCCCCAGCCATCTATTAAAAATGAATAAAATGGCATTTTTGGTTGTTAACACGTAAATCTGTGTGCGCGGATCATATTCTCACTCGGGGTGTTCTTGCCTCGGCTTGCCTCAAGGACAGCAGATGAAAAACAGATGGCCTGTTGGCAAAACTTTAAAATTCGCATAAATATAAGCAGAACTCAGGTCCGTGTCTCCACTTGTGAAGAGAAATATGTTCGAGTCCATCGTCCTCTTGAAACTTCGCACCAATGTTATACAGCAACATTTATTTAAGCAATAAAAACTCTGGTCTGGTTTGCCACCTTTCTGGGTGTCGTCAGCAGAGTCAGACTTGCTAAGCAAATGCTGCTGGGTTATGCAATGTCATTGGTAAGATCAATCCATCTAAACTCTGCACCCCCCCCCCCTCCCATAAATTCAACGCAAAAACAAAATTAGCTTTTATATAAATACGATATTTCTTGCTTTTCCCACTGATTACATATACAGGGTTATTAATTTACTTTTTGTTCAAATACACATCGTTTATTTGATTATAAATGGCTCTAAAAGTCAATGGGACGAATACAAATGCTAGACGTTCTTAAAAAAATATGTGAGCGGCATAAGAATACTCCGATTTTCATATCTTGTGAAATACATGCATTTCGGATTCAGTGAAGAAGCTTTAAGTTAAAATAAACCACACGTGACGAATGCCATCCAATCACAGACGGTTATAATCAGGTCGAGTTCTGTAAAATCAACGCATAGTGAGCTATTCGTATCAGCAGGTAATACTGACAGTTCATTTTCCCAATATGAACTGCCAAAGTATTTTATTAAAATCATTCCGGCACGATTATACCAATGAATTCTAAATATACTGGCATGATCATATATTAGAGTATTACGGGGTAGAGTGGTAGCATAGTGGTTGGCACTGAACGCCACGACCCGATTTAAATTTCCGGCCACAGCTGACGTCAGTGGCGAGTGATATCTGCATTTGTCCTGGGCCCCCTCTTCACCCACCGGTACTGACTAGCGCGGTGATTTATGGTCAAGCAACCCCCATGCAACCCCCATGCTTGGGGGGGGGGGGGGTTGCATGTGGTACGTAGCCAACCGATTAGCCAACCGACACCGTACGTCGCCAACCGATTGGCACGGTCGGCTACTATACGGCGCGAAAGAAGTTCAACACACGTACAGTACATACGTTGACCCGGCATGGGGAGGCCTTCATCTAGCAGTGGATTGGTAGCAGGCTCTCACTTAAATTATTGTTATTATTGCACCTGTTGCGTAAAAGTTGCAAGCGATGAATCGATGCATCGTCACATGCCTCGTATTCGCCTCTCGAGTCGCCCGGTCACTTCGCGCTGTTGTCAGCGTTTTTGTGCCATTCCTTCGCACTCTGCCTCACAAAGAAGGTGCCAGCAAATCCCTGTTTCGAGCCCTGCGTTAGAATTCCAAGCTATGCGCATGCCAAACCCTTGGATTAGCCAGCCACAATGGTTGTACGTGACTGACCCAGCGTACATGTACATTGGCCAACATTTCTCTATCCGCTCGCAGCTTAAGGGGCGTGCGCTTAGTCCAAGCACGTCCTCAAAGAGTACACTCAACGTCATATTGGCCCTCTGCTGAGGTGGCCGGGTCGCTCAGAGGGTCAGAGCCCTGAGCTTGGAAATGCTGAGACCCTGGATTCGAATCCAGGATTTAACTTCCTGTGAGCAAAAGCCAGGTTCCCAAGTGAAGTGAGTGGACGGTCTCAGCCCGATCACAAGTGACCACGCAAATAGATCCCACCATGTAAAATTTGGCCACCCACTTAATTTGGCAAAGTTCCAGCTCTGAGAGGTAAATATATTGGTTTGACTGTCATGGGAGAAACATTACCGTCACGTGCAGAGCAGGTGGGAAAGTGCTGCCCCCTACTCTGTGGACCAGGGGTCACTTGAAGGGATCTCAGAGGTAGCTCTGTGATATCCGCTTCATTGGACCATTCTCAAACCCACACCGATTGGACATCTGTGAAACAAAAAAGCTTCATAGCTCATCCGATTCCTCCACTCAAAATAAAGATTCTTCGTCTCACGACATCAATAGCGCAATTGACATAAACTTGGGGCAAAAGACAAAAGAACAGTATTATCTGTTCCCACAATGCATTCATGTTGAATTTCTTTTGCACCGTATGTAGCCAACCGTGCTAGAGTGCAGTGCTCAATTCCATAGGTGGTGCTAGCCCACTGGCGGCCCTGAGCAGAATATTTGTCTGTCAACTGCCGCGCAGGGACATTGAACTGGTGACCTCTGGATTGCAAGTTGAGTTTGCCATCCATTCCAGCACAGCAGCACAGTGCAGCAGGAGTAAAGCATAACAACGCAAACTTAGGGAAGAATATACGTGAAGAAAATTGACGATTTAATTTGCAGAATTTCAATTGTGGGAGGTCAAATGGTGACAGGTCAAAAAAGTGTTCAAGCGGCTTGTGCCCCGTTGTGTTAATCAGTGGCCAACGACACGAACGACAAATATATTACGGTTATGCGCAACTGAAAGCAACGCCTCAGCCTGGCCTTGCTTCTCGGGTAAGTTATCGTTCTTCCGACTCCGTCGTCGCATGCACTCGAAAAATTAAGAAGTGAAACACCGTGGAAATTCCCCGGTGGCTCCATGCCAAGAGTTGTGAGCGCGGCCGTGCGCGGTGTGTGATTTTTCATTAAGTCGCTAACTCGACGCTGCAAATCCAATTTGGCGCACCAGTTGTTTTTGAGCTTTTCGTCCGCTCTGCCTTTTCGCGCACAATGACAACAATGGGAACTTATCGAATGGAAATCAGTGGTGGGGGTGGGGGGGGGGGATGCTTCTAAAATAGCATTTTAACTATAGGCTATGTTAATGCTGTTTAGCAAGGTTAAAAAAAAACCTGGAAAAAAATAACACGTGAATGATGTCTCAATCAGTCTCCCATTCAAAAAGGAAGGCAAAACTGGCGTTGAATAATTACACTCAGTCGCCTCCTATGGGCACGTACGTTGTTCGCTAAAATAAATTGGGAACAGAATATTTCACATGTGCAATTTGGATCCAGGAAATATTTTTTTTTTACCGTTAACCATATATTGAATTAATAACAAAATACTCTTTTTGCGTGTACTGTGCAAAAGGCGTACGACTCATGGGAAATGTATGCAGTCATCCAAGCTCCCACAAATCAAGGCCATCATCCAAAATATGCGGAAGTTGAGCAAATCAAATCCAATTATGTAACAGTTATACTGAGATTTGCATGAAGAAGGTAACAACATACACATCAGGAGGCGAGTCGGGCTGGAAGATACGCTGTCACCAACGTGTGTATGTGTCATCCATCCTGCATACTGCATTGACATGAAACGTTTTACCACTCTCCCATGGCACACCGCGAGAAGGGGAGTAGAACAATAACATGGAAAAGAGAAGAGTTAAGAATGTGAAATGAGAGGGAAATTATAGAAAAGGCGGCGGAGAAACGTGAGCAGAGCAGAAGTCAGCTGCATGGAGCAGCGTCTGTTTTCACGGGGGGGCGGGGAGAGGGGAAGCCATGTGATTTGCGACCCGAGCTGATTTAAATATGTAGATTCTATTCAAGGACAGGCTAATTTCGTCTGTTCTTGATTGTTCATTGTTTCTGTCTCTATTGCAGAGATTTTTATGCTCTATTGGCCTGTATGCATATACAGAAAACCCTTGGATTGCGAGTAACTTGGTCTGCGAGTGTTTTGCAATACGAGCATTTTTTTCAAAATAAATATTAATTTGATAAACGAGCGAGGTCTTGCAATACGAGTAGTACGTATAGGCTTTGTCTGCCGAGCGTCACGTGATCACAACTAATATACGAGTGCTTTGATATACGAGTGCTTTGGATTACAAACACGTTTCCGGAACGAATTATGCTCGCAATCCAAGGTTTTACTGTATTCATCAATTAATCGATGCATCAATACATGCATAATATTCAACGCCTATTTTTGAAGGCCTGAAATTTGTAAGAACGAGTAGAATTTGTTCGAGCCTAATATCTTCCATTGTCTTGTATCATATAGATTATTTTAAACTATGTATTGCTGCATACTTTGGGTATAAGTAAAACAATGTTTATTCTCAAGCCGTGTCACATGCTCGTAGACGCGAAAACTAATTATATATATTTTTTTGGGTTTAGAAAAAGTGTGCTGAACATGTGGGCAAACTTTTCGCAACAGTGAACTTGCGGTGATTTATATCTCTAAAGCAAACAGGTCTGAAGTGTCGCGCAAGCGAAGTCTGTGAAAACAAATTGAGAAACGTTAGCGGCCTCGCTGAGATGCTTTCACAATTACCGCAACGCTTTTTTTGCCGCCCAGCAAAACCATCTTTTTTTACACGGCAAAAACAGATTTCATGAGCAGGGCGGTCTGAACATTCGCATCCTTTTAAATGTTTATTTTTGCACAATAAAATATGAGCCCCCCCTCCGCCCCCCCATCCCAGTTTTTTTTTTACCAATCGCACATATGCTCGAACATAAAACGATCCAAAGTTTAATTTCATATAAATAAAAACTGGTTGAAATTTCTCAAAAACTCCATACATTGAGGTTGTAAAAACCAAACATACAAACAATGCCGGTTTAAAATACATGTTAGTTTTTTTGTAAGTAATAAAGTAGTTATAATAATAACAACAACTTCAAATCAATTGACAAGTTATTGCTGGATGAAGGCCTCCCCACGTTGTGTTGGGGTGGTTTCACCATACTTCACAACTTAGTGCAGGCTGGTGAGAAATTAAGCCCTGGGTGCGTCTTGAGATCATTTTGTGGCAAGTTCACTATCGGAATGCGCACTCGGGGTTTGAATTTTGCCAAACATTCCAGTGCAGGACACTCTTTAAAAGTTTCTTGAGACTCTAGAAATGTTTTCCTGAATATATGAAGGCTATGGAATGTATATATTCTGTACCGAAATTGTATCACTTGATGAGGATTGCTTGTGTTGCGATCGAAACGTCGTGATTTATTTTATTTTATTTCTACTTCCGTGACTTTACCAAAAGAACCAAAGAGTATGGATTCCTGCAGTCACGAAAGCTTCAAATCAAGATTGTATCATTGAATTAAGATGCAAACTATAATTCAGAAATTTACACATCGGCAATTGGACCGACCAATATACTTTTGCAGGTATTACCTCGATAGAAAGATAATACAAGACTACATTTTAAAGCGATAACTGGGTGAGAAACGCAATACAGGACACTTTGATGTGGGTCAAAACAACAATGCAAGACACGTTTAAATATAACTTCACATTCCACGTAAAATTAAGGAAGAAAGTATAAGGTATTATTCAGAAGCAGTCACGACCATCATGTACTCTAACATCTCCGACAGTGCAACAGCACAAATAGCGAGTGTTCGTGCAAACTGTGGATTCACACCAACCGCGCCGAACCAAGATGCCACCAAAGGTATTTTTTTTTTACCCGTGGGAAGCGTGTGCCTGGTGTGTAGACAGATCTGTACAAATCTTCCTTCATGCAGGAATGTGAACTAATCCTATTCCTTCTCACCTGGACATTTTTTTCCTCTTTGTGTGTGTGTTTTTTTATTTCACGATATATATTTTTTACGGTTATTTTCCTCCCATGGTTATATTACAACTGTGCTGTCGGAGTTGTGTGAGGAGAGTGAAGATATTTCCACTGGGTACTCCGCAGCCAGCAGTGCATCACCCTGTGTTTGAGAATGGCCCTCGGAATATGATGTCACAGAGCTAATTCTGAAATCCTCCTTACCTGACACTAGAAAAACACGTGGTTCTGTGCGCTAAAAAGGCGTATTATTGTTGTTGGTCACATGTCACTGAAACGAAAAATTATAATTCTCAAAGCTGGAAGAACACAAATTAAGCGCCAAATATAAATGTAATGTGATCTTTTTGTGCGTGCAATCGTTGATAACTTGTCTTTGTAAGTTGTATGTGACTTGGGAGAAGAACTGTTTGAAGAAAAAAACACTCGAAAAACATTCACTGCAGAGCCCGTGCTTGAGAAAACGGGAACCTGCATGGGAAGTTCAGAGAGATTGATAAAATCTGCATCTGACGAACAATCTCAAAGTTCTGATTAGTCTACCACGTGTGCTTATCGAATTATAAACGCAATCTTCAAGGGCATCTGCGAGCGGAGATTCTATTCAACAAACAACAGACGTTGGCTTCATCTTAGCCATTTTATCGGCCGTTCGTAATACCAAAATAACAATAATAATTCTGGAGATTGTACAAAGCTTTCTCTCACTCTCTCTAAGTTGTTTGCATTTTTCTTCAAATCATTAACCAGTATCAGTTGACTTCCCACCGCGTTCCCACAAACCTGCATGTCCTAATGTGGCTGCGCGTCAACAGCTGAAAGGCATGCACACCTTGATATGTGAGCCAGTGGCGTGCGTGCCAGAACCGGAATTGCCTCTCGTTCGCCGTGGGAAATGTAACGGTGCTGACCACAGCTCTCGCACGAGGGGCGCCAAGCACAAAGGGCATGGGGGCGAGTTGAGTCGAGGCACGGCTGCGGGCGAAACGAGCTGGCAACCGGAGCAGAGTGCGCAGGCGGTGCAACTGCAACGAGGGCATCTTTGGGCTGGAGACGCGGGAGTGTGGGGGAGACATTTCATAGGGGAGAAAGGGAGGGAGGGAGGGAGGGGGGGTAATTTAATTTATCGCACCATTATAGCTCATGCCACCCACTCTATGCCACACTCAACATAGAAAATTATAGATTCGCATATATATTCATAGACTCAACTAGAAGTTCATAGACTTACATAGAGACCAGTAAACCTTCATACACTCGCAAAGAGACCCATAGACCTATAGGGTAGACCAGGGGTCGGCAATCAAAATAACAAGGGGAGCCATTTTTTTTATTTGGCACAAAAAAAACAAACTCTGCAATATTTCATACCCCGCAATGCATGTGAAGACGAGACGGTCCTTCATCAATAAGGTCACGAAGCAGTCCTTAAGGAGCCGCAAGAAGTTCCGGAGCCGCAGGTTTTGCCGACCTCTGGTATAGACTTTACAGTGGAGTCGGTAGCTATCGAGTGCGCAGAAGGTGCAACTGCATCGTACTCCCACAGGCGCGGACGGTGGGGGGGAGGTGTCCAGGCGCCGGGCTACGTGCGGACGAGAGGGAGAAATTTGGGACGGGATGCGAGGGCAAGGGCATTTAAATTAATCGCACCAAGACCCGCGCCGACCACGCTACGCCGCCGATCTCCCCCACGCGAGCGTCTCCCTTAAACCCGTGCCACCGTCCGCACCGCGCGCCCAGCTGCCCGGGTGCGCGCTCCGAGAGTGAACTCGCCGCGAGATGGCCTCAGGACGCACACCCAAGTGGCTTCATTTGATTACCGGTAATGTTCCGCTTCGCCGTCGGGCCGGGCTGGAGTAGGCGCGCGGTATTCAGCCAACGCCATTGCAAAGATGTACACAATACTGGATGTATAGTGTCTGCGAGGTGAGCTCACCACTGCTGCCAGCCATGGGTGGGAATCGAACTCGGATGGCTGGGTTCATAGAACAGTCGGTGCGTCCGACACTTTGCCGGCACTCTACCCCACCCTAACATACAGGTCTACAGGGCTGTGTGCATGTACACACGCGCATCGTCGTCTAACGGTGGAGAGGTGGCGCCGTGTTTGGCGCACTGACTGCGCTACGCGCCCAGCCACCCGAGTTCGATTACCGGTCACGGCTGACATCAAGCGTGGCGATTGATATCCGTGCCGGCGACTCTGTGGATGTTCCGCTCCTTCACCACCGACCCGCTTTGACCAGGGCGCGGTGGAGACGAGGTATAAAAAACCCGTCTTGACCGACAAAAAGCCCTTCTGCCCTCGATCCGTGGAGTGACAGATTGCAAAAATAAAAGCATTTTTAAAATTGTAAGATTGTCTCTGGGATTTTTTTTTTTCAAAAAGAGACAACGTCACACGCCATGGTCAGAGACGTGCGGCGCATGGAATGCACGTTGCGCTGCGAGGTAAGAAACTTTCAGTGCCCGAGCTAACTCGGCGCCGCTTGTTTGCAAAGGTCTCATTGATTCTTAATGGGTTCTTTTCAGAATTAATAATTAAGATACCGAGTCAAAGACCGTGGCCAATGGCGCGTGTAATGAGCTCTTTATTTTGCCGCTATACCAACTCGAATAATAAATAAACCCGGGCCAACGAAATTAAATACGGCAACCTCAACAAAAATATCAAGCGCGAGTGCAACGAGTTGCCAGCAACATACAAAACGCGCAGAACTCTCGCGAAAGCAAATCAATAAACAACGCCGTATTTTCCGGATTATAAGACGCAACCCCTCTCCTCCCCCCACCCCCACATCCAGCCTCCCGACCGCTGTATTTCAAAACAAAACATCTAAAGTTGGGGGTGCGTCTTATAATCTGATGCGTGCGCGCGTGTATGTGACCGAATTCGTGTAACTTCATTGACACCAGCGCCACGAGTTGGGGCCAGCGGCTTGCTTACTTTCCAGAGCGTCTCATAATCCGGTGAGTACGGTAAATTTTGAGAGTTGTTACTCTCCTTTGTGTGTGGAGGTATTTAACCCAGGAGTGTGGGCGTACTAATGTAATGTTTTTTTTTTCTGAAGGCGATTAGCTTCAGGGAGACAAATGATGGCTGTGAGCGCTGTCAAAGTCGATAACAAAAACTCCCGGGGCAACACCAGATGGCCAGCTCTCTGAGACCACACTATCCCTGCCTCCTCCTAGCCTCACCACTGGCAATGCGGCTCTTGCTCTCGGTGAGGGACTTCATTTCTAATCTGGCCTAAGGAGCCATCGAAGACGCTTGGTATTCTTTTGCGTGTGCCAAAAGTTTTACTTTAACTCCAAACAAGAATGGCGACTTCGTGTTCTGAATCGAAAGTACCATTATTACGTGGTTTAATGAGAGATGGCAGCGGCTTGGGGAGGGCTTCATCCAGCAGTGGATTGATAATGGATGATGATGATGACCTACGAGGTATGAAAATATATGATGAACTGTAACGATTCAATTCAATAAGCGATGTTCTTTTACCATGAGGTAAGTGGATAGTGTCTTTAGTGTCAGAATGAGCTATAGTACGCATCTGCCGAAGGAGACATGGAAGAATCTTAGTTTAAAATTGCAGTATGACAATTCGTACGATTGTACATAGAACACATTCATCCATAGTTGGAATCTCGTTGTGCTCTCTGGGATGGAAGACCCCGTTCCTCCTTCAATACACTTGATAGAATCCAGAGTATGAAGCAGCAGGGAGAATGATTGATGATCTCGCACCCACTGATTAGCTCCAGTCACTCGCTCACCAGCGGTCTGTCGATTCATTATCACTCTTCTATCGCTACTACTATGGGTACTGTTCCCGTGAACGTCACTCATTGATTCCTCGACCCATGTCGAGGACTCGGTCTACCAAGCTGACTTTTATCTCATCCATACCGTGTTCAACCATCACACTGCAGGTCACAACAGCACACTCACTCACTGACCACACCGCAGGTCACCTCACTTCTATTTATGCTTCTTCCCCTCGCACTGCTCCACTTTGGAATTCCCTCTCATCGTCTGCTTTTCCAAGTTCTGAAAACCTCGCTCAATTCACGGAGCGTAATGACTCGTATCTTCAGCAGCGCAGTTTGTTGCTGGCAGCGGGAAATATTGAGCCTTTTGGGCAAGTTCTCGGTAACAGTGATGTAAAAAATAAATTCATTGAAACTCTCCCATATTGTTTTAAAGGCCCCCGTTGCTAGCCAGCTGTGGCAATGCAATCCCCCCAGACTCCCCAGGCCAAGGTGCTTGGTCTAATCGCAGGGACACCGGGTCGGTCTCAAGTTACAAAAACACAAAGTGTCCCACGCCCACCGGGGTAATTAATTGTCGCCCACTTTTTGTTGTTATTCCATTTTTCTGCTTCTTCTTCTTCTTTGTTCCTCTCGCAGGCCTCGCGGAATTTACTTCCAGTTTCGTGCAACTGTTGGAAGAATATGTCAGATACAGTTAATCGTCGATTTTGCTTTCTTTAACGCCAACTGAGAGTCAATTGAGACCAAGCATATTTTGCAAGGGCCACCTGATTTGCAACGGCAGTAAACGCGCCACAAAAGATGTGTTTTTTTATTTTGTCCAAAACATCAAGCATGGTTCGTGAACTCAAAATACTACAGAAAACCTTGAATCAATGCAAAACAGTTGACAGCACTGCTCATTTACATGTTAATGTGACGTTTCTGGAAAGGTTAATGATACGGAATGTGCCCGATCTCATCAGATCTCAGCAGCTAATCAAGGATTGAGCCCGAATAGAGCTTGGATAGGCGACCACCACGTATGCCCGGCTGTCATCATGTTGTAGGCAACAGAGGGCAGTACAATAAAACAACCCACGTTGTACTGTCCTTCTATGCTCCTCGCATTCGCCAACACACACTGGCCATCGTGGTGAAGTATGGGGCGGCGAGGCCCTCGTGCTTTCGTAGAGTACAAATCGTGAGCAATAGCATTCGTATTTTACAAAGGGCGAGTTCAACTCACTGTTAAAAACCTATCCCATGAAGCTTCGCAGCTCGGAGGGGGGGATAGGTGTACGTCTGTCAACAGAGTGCCCGCCCGCAGTGACGGCAGTTCAAGGGCAAATGCTCTCGGCCACGGGTCAGGTCAGTCCCTGCTGCAGCCTGTGTCAACGACGCGTCCTGTGTCAATGACGTGTCCTGTGTTAACGAGCGGAAGGTGATGGATCCAGGCAAATTCAACAAGAAACGGTGCACCGCACATCAGAATCTGTATTTACACCAGAGGAATCGGATGACCTTTGCAGCTCTTTTTAACCTGCCGCACATTGCTGAGTGCGGCAGGTTAAAGATTTGAACTCGGTACCACACAACGGAAAACTTTATTTTCGACCGGGTAAGAATGATGCGGTTGCGCGGTGGTTACCGCACTGCACAATGAACCCAGTGACCTGAGTTTGATTCCGGGGCCACGGCTAACATCGGTGGCGAGCGACGTGTGAACTGGTCGAGGGATTCTCCCTTCCCCACGGCGACCCAATTTCAATTGTTGGCCTCGGCTGTCCACCCCACCTCGACTTAACCAACCCCCCCCCCCCCACTGTTCGTAACGGTGAAGTATGGTCAAAAGACCTCCATGACTGATATGACATGGAGGAGGCCTTCAACCGTTGGTGGATTACAAATGGTTGGAATGTTTTCTTTGAATTAACATCCACATTGTATTCGTTCTCCCGAGAGAGAGAGTACTTTGTGAGTAATTTAAAGAGCCACGTTTTCCTCGTTGGCGGAAACAAAATAATAAATAATAACAATAATTAGCAATTAGAAGCTGACAGCAGGCTCAACAATGCCTCTTTATCCCCGTCCAATTGCGTTCCAACAATTCGCATCTCGAGCGCGTCGGTGTATACGCCTTTCGCGGTCGGATTGAGGATGTTGTAGGCTGAGATTTTTAGACAAATAATGGGCCACAGAGGCCTTGACCTGAACTAATCCTTGTTCACCGCCTCAGCACCAACGCCGGCCGCGCCAAAATTTGGCGCCAAGCTTTTCAATTGAGCCTTTCAAACGGAGCGCATCGGCGTGCTGACCTCTCCACGTCTCCATTTATCGGAGGCGATAATAGGCCATAAACCTCCACCACCACTCTCCCCAGCCCCCCACCCACCCATCCAACCCCCCTCAATTTGCATTTCCATTCTCCTTTTCAATGCGGGGGAAATTAGCAGTCGCGCCTCTGCAGGCCGGCCGGCCGAGGCACGTCCGTCCATCGCAGATGTCTCCCGCCAAAATTCTCGAACTCGGCGAGCGGGGCACAAGTCGGTTGTGGGGTGTCATCCTACGTGGGTCCGAGTTTAATCCTCGGCAATTAGCACGCGTTGTCAAAATCGCCACGTGAGGAATCCGAGCGAGGAATTAGAGTTTTGTGGGTACAGTAATTTGCTCGCTGTCACGAACTTGCTATCCGCGATTTGGGCTATCCGTGAATCGCATCTGGAACTCTACACACGACTGTGTCGAGAGAGAGAGAGAGATAAAGTGATGAGATAAAGCGATGAGAGAGAATGTGATGCGAGAAAGTGATGAGGGATAAAGTTATGCGATAAAGAGGTGTATTGTGATACTTTCCATGCATTTAATGGCTTATTTACGTATTTATTTGAGGTAATTCATTTAAAAAATATTTTCTTAGGCCAATATTATCCGAGAAATTTGCTATTTACGAGCATCTCCCGGACGTATCTGCAGCGAATTTGTAGAGAATAATGTAACATGATGTCTGGTGCGGGTGAAAACCGGTTGGCAGTGGTTTGCACGCTAACTGCGTTATGAACGTGGTGGGGTCTAGAGTGCGAGTCCCAGCCACGCGGTTCACATCGGCGAGCGGTGCCAACCTGACTGGTCGGAGTAGTGAAGTGTGTACGTTGAACATCTTTCGCACCGTACGTAGCCAACCGTGCTAATCGGAGGTGCGGGAAACTAAAGTATGATCAAACAAGCCCCACGACAGACGGATGCAGTGTCGAGAAGCCTTCATACTGCCGTGGTTGGAAAAAGGACCGTAAATGAATGATGATGATGATGAACAATCACAAATTACACATTTGACGTGGGACGTAAATATGTCCCTTGTTACAACAATACGGCTGTTTCAAATTGTGTACTGTGCAGTGTTTGTATAAATGCATACAGACATCTAACGCCAAGCGCAAACATACGCGAAATGTGGTCACCTTTTAAGTTTCTGCTATACATTTGAGGGCATGCATTTGCAATGGGCATTGTAGGTCTACATTCCTGCCAAAGTCACATTGTACCGCCGACGCCGTGGCTGGTAAACTCACAATCGGTAGACGACTGTTTGGCAATAACTAAAAATGGTGCAGTGCAGAGTGAGCGACGGATGGTTTCAGAATCGAGCACTTGCAAACCTGTAAACCCCTTATCAGTGCCCTACCTTATTACAGACAAATTCTGACCTTATTGGTCACCACGTGCCCTTATACATCTCAACGTTCATCCTACAAAGTCCCATCACAAGGGAGAAACACAAACAAATAGACATTTTTTTTGCCCGGATCGAAACGTCTGTACGCCGTATTAAGTTCAGTTCAGTTATTTTGGTATAGCCCTGTGAGCCATTCGGCTCTTGAATCGGGTGCAACCACAACAAACAAAAAAACAAAAACATGAACAAGAAAAACATCTTAAAGTGACTATGTGACTGTGCAAACAGAAAATCCATGAAATAAAACAGCAAAATATTCCTGAAAAAAGCACCGTACACCAACGCTGTGTGCAAAAAAATCCCAGTGGTATGCAAGTCAAACAACAACAACCACAAGAAAATTTAGATTAAGACCATCAGTCTAACTCCGTACTACAACAAAACAAACATGTCCAAACCAAAACACGTTTTCGAAATCACCCAAAAAAGCCATAATTGCAACGTAACAGTGATCATAGGGACTGTGACCGAATTTTTACAATAAACTACATAAATAACATGTATTTTACAATTTCCCTGTACAAGAATACGGAGTGAACCGTATGTGTTGACGGCTATGATATTATTGTTTTTGTATGGCTGGGAGTTGATCAGCAAGAACAATACCATGCTTATGTTTCCATACTTTGACATTGGTGACCACAATTGCACACGAATGACACGCAATAGGAACACGTTTAGAATGAAAACATTTCGTATTTTTAAGGGGAACAAAAATCGTCTCTTTTTGTCATCCTCGTTGTGTTTTTTTTTAGCAGCACGACTTTTTAGCGACAGCACGGAGAACCGTGTCGGCGTATCTCGTTGCGTGTACACACACGTGGCACCTGTTTAGAGGTTGAACCACGAACATCGAAACGGGTCGTGGTATTCATCAGGTGATGACGTATTTGCTAAACGACGTAAAAACGGGGGCGTCGTAAATCGGGCTATTACAGTATCTAACTAATATTTAATTCACGTATTTTTTTTGTGTGACTTGCTTACCATTTTCTCTATTTTGCACTCCTATAGTTTTTTTTTATTTTATTGTTTGCTGTTGTAACTTGCTGACCCCGTGCTCCACACTGGACATCTGTGAAAAATTGCTTCAGAGCTCATCGGATTCCTCTGGTCTAAGTAAAGATTCTGACTTGTTTTCTTTTCCCCATGATCAGCTCGTTAGCACAGGTGTCTCCGCGTCTCCTGCAGCCCCTCGTCCAACCAGTGCTTCCTCCTGCCGCTCCTCTCCCACGCACCCCCAAATTATCCCCTCCCACTCTCCTTCCACAAACCCTGACTCCCACAAATTCCACGATCGCCTTGTCTGGCCTCTTCTTCCTTTAAACAAATAAATATGGCGCGCGCGCGTGCACGTGTTTGAGTGTTGTCTTTATTTTTTAAAGTTGTGAGCGGTATTGTCGCGGTTAGGGCACTGACTATTATCTGCACCGGTCGTACGCCTTGCCCTGGGTCGACGTAGCCTCAAACGAGACAAAGGCAACCTGGCCTGGTGCTGGTCACCCACCCCCCCCCCCCCCCCCAGGTGATAGTGAACGGCACTTGCCCCAACAGTCGATTAAGGCTATACGGGGACCTGTGTTCTTTGTTTTTCTTCTGAATTTGTATCGAGACAGGTAAAGGCACTCGCTGCCTCTAGACTCAACTGCAGCTGAAAAACGGTAAAAAATGCTAACTTGCAGGATATCTCCACCCATTAAAGGATCGAACGTTGTGTCTATCATGCCTAATTGCGTTATGTTTTAAATGCGTGCAACGGTGCTTGCATTCGTCGATTCATATCCGGTCTTCTAGCTCAATATACACGCATAGAGTCACGTGTGTGTTAGGGAGGTTTAAAATAATTCGTTGCGTGTTCTGCGCAACAGGTTCAAGTACCAGCATGCAACGCCGACTGCCTTATCCAGTGTGAAGACATGTATGCTGTGTAAATACTCGCACAGAGAGGCGCTACACTCATGGAAGCACTTGGTTTGAGCAGTGAGCTGTCTCACGGTACTAAATATTTCTCACCTTTTTTTTTTACCAAGTCAGGCCCCCACTGATCTCTGCAGCTCTTTTTCAGAAGCGACCTGGCCACAAATGATTACTTAACGAAGTGGCCCATCACGTGGAAATGTTAGTTTAACACGTAGGCTTTCGAGGCCAAATGGCATCCACACTATAGGTTTTTTTGGATTTGGTCGCGTAAATATAAATGTGTCGTTACACCCGCCATCAGCCGACACGAAAAGTTAGTAAAGTTTGTCACGTTAACAGAAAAGCGAAATGATGCTAGTTGTAATGGCCGGCAAAACGTCGTACTCAGATTGTAAATGTTGTGGATGTGCTCTCCAACGCACCGGTGTGATGCTGTACTAGTAACGAATTGGCATGTTCTGTTTACGTGACAAACCGTACTAAATCGGCTGTGTCGGGTGGCGGCGGGTTTAACGACACATTTATTTTTACGCGATCTAACCCAACAAAAACCTATGTTACGGATATGGAAACGTATCGCGGGCAAATACTCCAAACGCATATTTCTAAATGTGGAGAGGGGAAACCGGATGACGCGGATACAAATCCACGCGACCACTGTGGAGATAGATACACAAACTTCAAATGGTGCTGGAGTCAAGGTCGGTATCGAACCCCCAACCTCCTGCATATCAGGCGAAATAGCTAACATCTCGCCACCGTGGCGCCCACGGTAGCTCTAAGCCAGGAGAACCTGAGCAGAACAAATGAAAAGCAAAGCCACTGGGACGTGGTTTCCTTGGTTTGAATTACTGTGACCTAAAGAGGTCTGTTGGGACGGTTACTTTATTTGTAACCCATGGTGTATTGTTTGTTTTTATTTTTTTTCTTCCAGTGCCAGGGATATTATCCTTGACTGGCAGTGGGCGCAGTACAGTAGTTAATGATTATTTTCCAAGATTTTTTCTAAAGATGTATACTACTTGCGCATATTGGCACAAGCCAGAGGAAAGTGGAAACAAATGACGAAATGTACAGTGGACACCTACGGGCTATCTGCCCATGCATGGGTTGTGGTGGCGATGATGATATACAGTGTTGGATTTTTAAGTGCATGCTGTCTTGGTTAGACTGCTTTGTGCTTGACCACATCACCGATTGTAATGAACCTGTAATTGCCACGATGAATTTGACACCACACAAGCGTGCGTGTCGATGTGGCCGTCCCTTTCGTTCGTAACAAAAGTTCAGTGTCTTCCCGGTCGAGTTAACAATGGGGTTTACGCGGCAAACACGTGTTTTTAAACGACCAAAATTGTAACGCTTATTGTTCACAGACACCGATAGACATTTGACAATGTGTGTACTAATTGCAGGAGTTGTATTGTGATTATGAACTCGTGTGACCCACATTGGTCAGCCTCGACATGCACAGCCCATTTTGTCAATCCACTTATGGACGAGGGCCTCTCCACACAGTGTGAGTTGTGGGGATTATTTAACCAATGCGGGTTGTCGAAGGCGGGCAGCATAGGTGTTTGAGCAAAGTAGTACACAGTACAATGGATGTTGCTGCATTGCGCCTCATGTAGCCGCACGGCCTGGAGCACCAGTTATACGTGGCGATCAACTGTCCAAACCCTATCCAGGCTTGACTCTGCAAATTACCGTACCGTGGATTTGATGAGATTGGGTGCATTCCTGGTAACTTCAGTGAATTTTAAACAGCGGGGCATTTTTTTACGAAATATATTTAACCTGGAGATAGATGTGAACTAAATAAACTATATCTATTTTTATTTTACCAGGTAAGGCCCACTGAGCTATTGAGCTCTATTTCAGAAGCGACCTGGCCATCAAATGAAAGCTCAACTGAGTGGCTTCCCATGTGGAGATGTATAGCAGCCAAGTACTCAAAATGTGGAGAGAAAACCGGAGGAGCCAGAGACAAATCCATTGGACTCCAGGGAGAAAGTGCAAACTCCAAATATACAGGCATCATTAGGGTTGGGATCGAACCCATGGCCTACCTGTATACCAGGCGAGCTAGTTAACATCTCACCACCGTACGACGTCTCAGCGGCTGGCCTGCACTTTTCCAAATGGATACTGCGCCTCCTGACACGACACGGAAATAACGCAGTGGGGATGGCATTGGGAAAAGAACAATAGATAAAATAAAAGTTGTGCCGCCAGAGATGAGCCGACGTCGTCATACGATGTGAAGGTCTATTTGACCGTGAGTAACTTATTAACTGTGTAATAGATCAATACGGGTGATAATGATTGCGTGTAATTACACTCACTCACAACTTTTAATGTTTTCCCATACGCTGAATTTGAATGTGTGTAGTATGTAATCAACTTATTTAGGGTGTGCAAAGTAAATGAAAGCATTTCTGCAAATCAGAATGCTTGACAACCAAAATTAATTGTATATTTTTACGCGAATGGGTGCCCTTTTAAGCACTTGCTGTTTCCGGATGTCACTCTCGGAGACTCGTTTGTGAAATTGAATCCCCCTGCTCCGAAAAGTAAAGACAACGTGGGTGTGGAGTGCACTTGTGCGTGTTTCCACTGTAATTGTAGCTGAGTGAATAAACAAATTAGGCTACGTGGCACTTTGGAGCGAACACGCATGGGAATGTATGTGAGGTTCAACTGAGGCACATGTTTATGGAATGACGAGAACAATATTAGCCTATGACCAAATAATTCTGATCGTCGAAGCGAAGGATGGGTTGAGCCAGAACACTGCTTAGATGGGCGACCATGCATCATGCGCAACAGGTTGTTACAGGCTGCGGCAGGGCCACAAATGATGAGCAGCAGAGGGCACTGCAAAACAAATCCATTGTTGTACTGTACAGTTCTATGGTCCCACGTCGATGCACTACGCCTTCGTCAACATGCATAGACCAGCGTGGTAAAATATGGTCAAATAACTCTCAAAACCTGCGCAGACATTGGGAGGCCCTCATCCAGTAGTGGATCGATAAAAGGGCTGCATATACACATTAAGACCAGAAAGGTTTTTCTTCCTGTAACAAAAATTTAAATGTATCGTCAATGTGAAACATTGCTACTGTTGAATTTCTTTAAAAAAAATCTTCCTTCGAGCCGGATTTGAACCAGCGACCTAAGGATGCCCAACAGCGATCAGCCACTACAGTCCTCCGCTCTACCAACTGAGCTATCGAAGGCAGGACAACCATGCCCACCAGGTTCAACTTGAAATATATAAATTTTGATTTAAAGCTTTCGTGACTGCAGTGATTCATATTCTTGGTTCTTTCGGTAAAGTCACGTTGAAGGGAAACAATAAAATAATAAAATAAATGTGAAACAATTAAATTCTCACGACGTTTCGACTGCAACACAAGCAGTCATCATCAGGTGTGAAAACCACGTTAATAAATCATCATCATCAGCCAGGGTGAGTCAACTGTTGGATGAAGGCCTCTTCAAGTCGCCGCCACCTCTCAGGATCCTGCAATGTAATCATAATCGTTGAGTACATTTGGTAATCATGCCATTCTTACAGTGCAATGCTATGTTGAACTCCTTTCACACCGTACGTAACCTATCTTACTAATCGGAGGTGCAGGGGAAGGACAACAAACTAAACACACAAACTTGATTTGAAGCTTTCGTGACTGCAGGAATCCATACTCTTTAGTTCTTTCAGTAAAGTCATCACTAGTCCCGGCCATTTCTTTATGACCCTTGGGCGACACCCATTTCAAACCTTTTAAAACAGTCTGCCTCAGCAGCAGACCATGCTTTCCCACCTGATGACGGACGCTTGTGTTGCGCCCGAAACGTCGTGATTTATTTTATTTTATACCTACGTGACTTTACCGAAAGAACCAAAGAGTATAAACACACAAAACGCAGTTCTATCACGAAAGCGCTACGTTTCCCATACTCTGCAGTATCTTCACAGTACTGTAGTAGACAATGTTTGCCGTGTGTCATCCCAGTGGAGGAACGCGAGGGATTTTTTTGTTCAAATTTGGGAAAATTTGGACCATGCACCGGCACTTAATGGCTTGACCCCTTTCGAATGACATCAGGGGGATCTTAAACATCCACGTGTTAAACTGACCCACTGTGAAGCACCCATTGTAAACAGTGTACGCCTGCAGAGAGAACTAAGGCGACCAGTTTCGAACCGCGAACATCTGCATAGACTGTTGGGGAAAGTACTGTTTGCGATTAGCACCCATGAGGTTCGGCACGACACACGTGGGTTTGGGTGTCCCCAAGACCACGCCTGACCGCCTATTGTCTCCCCAGTGGCGATGTTTACACACCGCGCCAGGTACTCACTTGAGACTGCACCTGCAACGCGAGCTGATTTCATTGCTCCGTCTCCTCAGTCAACATCCTCTCGGACGCATTCCATTCATTGGCTGCCACTCCATCATGATACTTAAACCACGGGCCATCATCCCTTGCAAGGCACGTGTCCTGTACAAGCCCACTTACTTTACTCTCGTCAATATAAATGAAATACGATACTACAGTACTAATAATACACATTCTTTCTCCCCTCCAACCCCGCCCATGCTCGTCAAAATCTAGAGCATCAGTCTTGTCCTCACACCGAGAAAATCAATTCTCTTTGTCCATTGCGAGCGTGGCCGTCCAGAGGGTGGGGCAAATAAGGGGACATTTTGCCCCGTGCCATGAGGCATTTGGATGGTGAAATAAGGGGACCCCCCCCCCCCCAATTTTGCATTCTGCACTGGATCGCGAGAAGCATTTGGGCGGCTCTGAATGTGCGTGCAGTGTTTATAAGTGGACCGTCATCCCCCCTATAATTACGCTTGCCCCCCCCCCCCCTCACTCAAAAATGATGTTAGTCAGTTTAACACGAAGGCTTTCGCGACCAATATTATCCAAACAAAAACGTCTATTATGTGAAAAAATATATTGATATATTTTTCTTCTTCTTCTAGAAACATCCAACTCTACCTGTGTGGCTATAAAGGTTGTAAAAGGGTGTGTCGGTGGGACGTCACGATACAGGTTAGACAAGTGAAAGGCAATTCTTCACCCGGCCCAGCTGTTGAGCACATCAGCCGGTTGCTCCCTCATTGTCCCGGGTGGGATATATATATGTTTTACAATTTTGACAGCTGTACCTACAGTAGCAATGACGTGCTTGGCATTAGAATGAATGGGTGCGGGTAGTTGAACGCCTCTCCATCTGTAGAGGCATTGTGGTTGTGGTCAAAAGTCTTTGAGCGAAAACATTTTTACATGGGATATTTGAACTGGGAGAGTACCCGCTCGTTCTAGCAAAGCATTGCTATTGCGCAGGTTTGCGCGGGTGTGCTGCGTAGCTCTCTGATGTGTTCACTCTACCGTAAAGGAAGCTCCTTCTTCAAGAACTCTGATCTCGGATCCTAAGTCGGCTTGAGCCTGGATAAGCGGGGACCAACCACGCACCACAAATGTTATAGGCTGTACAGGGATGCACTGTGGACAGCAGGGGGGCATTGTGCCAAGATCCCGACACGCACGCCAACTTCAGAGCAGCGCACACCGAGCAGCGTGGTAGATAAAGCACTGCCAATTAAATTCCCACGGCACGAAATGACATGGGCTGTAACGTATTATTGGCATTAACTTAACATTGAAACAAAATTATTCAAATGAATGCACAAACACATTTACATAAATGTTAGTGTCATGCAATAAATAGCGACGTTAAAAGAGATAGAAAAGAAAATGTTTAATAAAAAAAATACATCCTCCTTCGAGCCGGATTTGAACCAGCGACCTAAGGATTCCTCACGGCGATTCAGCCACTACAGTCCTCCGCTCTACCAACTGAGCTATCGAAGGTGACGCTGAGAGCACCTGTGCACACAGTCTATCAGGTGAGCCTAGGATAGTGAACGCCATGCACCGAGTGTGGAATCAACAATCCAAATTTCTCAACACTTCCTACACACGCGTGTGCGGTGTTTGTCAATTTAAAGCCCCTTCCTCTCCACGTCGGTGGGTCATGGGGTTGTTTGACCATACTTCACCACGCTGGTAAACGCATATTGGTGAAGGGGCGTGTGGGTAGGAGTCTGGGGAGAGGGGCCAGGAACGGGAATCAAACTCAGGAGGCTGTGTTCACGGTGCAGTGCGCTAACCACCGGTCCGCCCCGGAGAATGTTTATACAAAGAACCCACCCAGCCCCACTTAGGCTTTGTAGACTCTTGGGGTGAGTGCTGTTATCAAGCATCATCTAGTCACAACACACGGCCGCCTTTGCCTCCCCAATGGTGATTTTTTTTAAATCTATATGAGTGCCAATAAACTGCAACTTGAATCACTACCTATGAGATCTTCACTCAAAACTGCTCTAGAGGAGTTGTACAACCCTAGCTGCCATGGCTCTAGATTTTGGTGTTATAATTTATTTATGTAGTTTATTGTTAAAAATTCGGTCACAGTCCCTATGATCACTGTTACATTGGATTTATGGCTTTTATTTTGGTGATTTGAAAAGTTTTTTTTTGTTTTGGCCATGTTTTTGTTTATTGTAGTACGGAGTTAGATTGATGGCTTTAATCTTAGTTGTCTTGTGGTTGTTGTTGTTATTTGACTTGCATCCCACTGGAATTTTTGCACACAGCGTTGGTGTACGGTGCTATTTCAGGAATATTTTGATATTTTTTCCTGTATTTTCTGTTTGCACAGTCACAAAATCACTTTAAGATGTTTTCTTGTTCATGTTTTTTGTTTGTTGCGGTTGCACCCGATTCAAGAGCCGAATGGCTCACAGGGCTATACCATATAAATGAACTATGAACTAACTATGAACTATTTAAGGCTGAGTCGACCAACGGTTCAGATATCGCCATGATGGCTGGGCGGAAAAACAACTATGGTTTACTCGGTGCGCTCATCACTGCGCCACCGATCCAAAGACAAAGATCCCCCGTATAGCCTTAACAGACTGTAGGGGCAAGTGCTGCTAGCGAGCACCTACGACGGCCGGAACGGTTCACGAAAGGGTGGTTGGCCAGCACCACGCCCGACCGCCTTTGTCTCCCCAGTGGCGATGTTTACACACCGCACCAGGTACTCATTTGGGGCTGAGTGCACCTAAGGGGAGGCCCAGGACCGGTTCAGATCATTGTCACCGGTGTTGGCCGTGAGCTGGAATCGAACTCGGGTTGCCGGGTCCGTAGCGCAGCGCGCTAACCGCTACACCACCGCTCCCCACACACGCAACACGGGGGGGGGGGGGATGGGAGAGAGACGGGGGGGGGGGTTTGATTAACATAATTAACGTCGGATGGGAGGGGCATGGCGGGGAGATGGGCGGGGCATGGCATGGAGATGGGCGGAGCCTCCGCCTCGTCCTGCCAGCAGCATCAGCTGAGCGCTGCGCAAACGGTGGCTGCTCTTGATGCGATTGCTGCCGATGCTGCCAATGCTGCCGATGCCGCTACTGCTACTGCTGCTGTTGCGTCGGAATGCACTGGGGAAGGTAGCACTGGACGAGCCCATGTGTTAGCCATCGTCAGCATCATCATCAACATCATCACCACCACCACCATCATCAACAACATCAACGTCGTCGATGGAGTTGCAGCTGATGATGCTGCTCCAGCTGATGCTGCTGCTGCTGATGCTGCTGCTGTGTGCTGCGACCGGGAGCGCGGAGTACTCGGCGGACCAGTGCAGCTGGAGGGGAAGGTGAGAGGTGCTCGCAAACACAGTGGAGTTTTTTTAAATCACAGTAGTTGGTAAAAAAAAAACAAAGTTTGGCGGTGTTGTTGGTGGTGGTTGTTGTACAGCGCGATCCATTTATAGATACCCCGTTAAAAGAACCCTGCGATATTTATAAAGAGGACCGCATTTAATTTCGAAGCAGCTACGGGTGGGGGAGTCAGTTTTAATTACGGTTAACAGCAGCGTCGTTGTTCGAAATCGCCAATTACGTTGCGAGTGCGGTTACGAATCAAATTCAAGGTGATTCGTAAGAGAGGCTGCGCCACGATCTCGTGCACGGCATTCGATCCCCTGATGAGACGAAAGTTGGAAGGGGTCATAAATCGGCAGGGTGTCTATAAATGGATCACCCTGTAATTTTGGGCAGTGTGATATGTAAGAGCTTTGCACGCGCACACGGCCACACGTACACACGCGCAATGTTGTATACTATATGTTGAACTTCTTTCGCACCGTACGTAGTTTAACCGTGCAGGAGAGTGCAGTGCTGGTTTCCCTAGGTGGTGCAAGCCCACTCTCACTGGCGGTCGTGAGGATAATTATTGTAGCCTGCTTGTGAGCGAGTGCGTGATGAATGTACTCAACCTTGGAGGGAACAAGGTCCAGAAAAGGACGAGAAGCCGGGAGGGTCAGGGACAGGGAGGTCAAGAGAAGGGGGGGAGGGCATCCAGATTAGACGGGGAGGGACGGACAAGGGACATGCATGGTGAGAATTATGGAGGACAGGAACATCTTCATTTTATTTCTTATTCCACTTATTTATCCAGGAAAGCCGCACCGAGTCTTGCCTCTCAATATATCTTACACGATAGATAGACAAGGCAGGAGACGGCTATAGGATGAATAATAATACACCAGCATGCAGGCAAGAGACTGGGAGACGAGGGCTGTGAGTTCCAGACAGCAGAGAAGTTCTGTACAAACAGACGTCTGTACAAATAGATGTCTGCACAAACAGACGTTTGAAAGACGAGTCCAATGGAATGGACGGTCAAGGTACGGCCACTGGTGTTCGTTCGTTGGGTGGTTTGTAGGAAAAGTCGTTCTGTTGGAACCTCTCTCAGCTGGAGCTTTTAAAGATGCAGACAAATGTCCTTTAAAGCCAGAATCTAGGAGCCCTCCCCTGCTCAGATGCAATGTGGCACCTCATGCACAATGCTGTTTTGCGGTGGTAATGAGCACAGAGATAACATTTGCAATTTGTATTTTACATTATAATGATTATATACTGCACATATTGACCGGTGTCACAGTGATAAGCGCCCTGAACCTGGCGATCTGAGTTTGAATCCTGACCACGGCTAATAATAACGGCGCCGAGTGATAGCTTAACCGGTTTGGGGTTGAAGAACACTTAGGTTATTTGTGTTATAACTAGAACCTGTACATCATGGTAGAGTAGATTGTTGGGGGAAAAATACTTATATTTGCATATTTTGATTGTGTGTGTGTGTGAGACTAAGATAATTCGCCAGCAAGTTCGGCTTTGAATGAATCTGCTATCTGTTGCACAGTACCGAAAGCAATGTTTGCAAAGTAAAACTGTGGATTGTCACTTTTTTTTTCAATTCAGTCTGGCTTCTTTTAAAAGCAGTAATTACAAAAATAAGAAAAATGGTGGTGGTGTGTTTTTTGTTGTTGTTGTAATTTGGCGCGTTCGGTTTGCGCGCCCAAACTAGCCGACGTAAATGAATTCTTTCTGCTGGAGCGGCGGGAGAGGCCATTCATTGTCTTGGCGACGGAACGGACTTTTGTCTTTAAAGTCCTGGAGACGGCTTAGAGAAGCCAAGACGAAGAATTTAATTACTGCAGCCTCGCTCGCCGGGAAAACCAATATACTTTGTGAGGGGTCCAAGGGAATGCTTATTGAAGGAGCAACTACATACTTTTCACTCTTCACATCTGCTAATGGTGCGTCAGGTGTCCCTTGGAATTCATAATCGCTGTTATGATAATGGAATATTATTTGCCCAGGAGAGCCTCACCTAAGTTTCAAGATTCATGTTCAGGGTTATTCTTGCATTAGGTTGTTTTTGTTGATGCCATTTTAATGAGACTTTGGAAGCCCATGCAACATGAGAAGGTGGCACTGAAAGCTCCGCACAAATGGATTAAATAATCCGTTGCTCTGTTGCCATCATCTGCCTGGCCACCTCAGTCCAAGCCTACAACACATGGTATTTGAAGGAGGTCTCTTGTACAAGTACTAGCCAGGCTCAAATTGGCTCATCTTCTGACATCCAAATATATTGGGTGCATTCAGGGTGGTTTATAATGTTTATCAAAATGTGCGTTTAGAGCATAGGTAAATAGGTAAATGTAACATGCTTTGTAATGATTTTATTTTCATGTTAGTGTATTACACTGCATTCACCTTATTCAGTTTATTTCACAGAAGAAATCTATTCTTAAATCACAACACTCAAATCAAGATTTAACACTAAATTTGATAATTAATAGAATCGCTCCAGGAAGTTGAACTGTTGCCCAATCCCCTTAGTCACGAAAACAATTCCCTCTTTGTGTCCCATCACCAGCAGCCTAATACACAAGCTCGTGAAACATTACAAACAAGAACGGTAAAACGAGCTTAAATTTAATTGCAACCGTGAATCGTGACGATTTATGGAATTGCTCCAGGCATGCTTGAACAATTACCCACCTCCCTAGCTGATAACGCACCTTCCTCTTTACTACCAGTGGCCCGACGACGTGACCCTGAGAATCACACAAGAGGGTAAAAACAAGCCAAACAAATATTATCCATCCTTACTCAAATCAAGTCGCAACCCTGAATCACGACAACTTATTGAATCCCTCCGGGGGTACTTTAAACCATCACCCATGCCCCCAGTCGCTAACGCTCCCTCTCCTCCGTGCGCCACTGCCAGCGGCCTGACGCACGAGCCTGGTTCGCGGTCCGTGGAGCAGCTCTACCTGCGCTGCTCGGAGGGCTCCATCGAGTGGCTCTACCCGAGCGGCGCGCTGCGCCTCGTCCTCAAGCCCAACGTGCCGCCTGCCTTCCCGGGGGCGGCCGCCGCCGTCGCCTGCATCAAGCCCTCCGAGGGCTTCCACGGCGCCAGCGTGTACGCCGACCGGGACGGCGCGCTGCAGCTCGTGATGAGCGAGCGGGACGCGCGCGCCGACAGGACGTACTGCCTGCGCGCGGCGCCCGGCCGTCCGCTGGCCATCTTCGTGCAGGCCACGCCGCAGACGGACATCAGCAGGAAGGTGGCGGCGTTTCGCTACGAGCTGAGGGTGGGCGTCGGCGACGGTGGTGGTGATGGTGGTGGTGGCGGCGGTGGGGCCTCCGACCTGCAGAGCTTCATCAGATCCAGAGGTAGGAGACTGTGATGGGGCCTGCCTCGCCACCCCCACCTTGCTTCCCGTCTCGTCCCCAAGCAGACATTTGCGACGTCGGTGTGCACAATTGTCTTTGTAGGTCAATTTTCATTCGTGACGAGAGGTGAACAGTTCAAATCAAGATTAAGTTCACTCTGGGTTCGGGGTGCTTTGTCGGCACCGCTGAGATCGTGGGTTTTAATGTAGGTGTCTGCCACCCGGGGATTAAACCGGTTTCTCAGGTGTAGTGTCTGGAAGGTCTCAGACCATGCAGAAATTGCTGCACGAAAGATTATCCCGTTACATTTGTTTTTTTTTTCATTTTGGAAAAAATATTCCACCTCCTGGGGCTTGAACTTAAATCAAGCTTGGGGATGAACAGTCCTCTCAGGGCATTACAAGGTGTGCCCCTGGTGTGTATAAAGAGGGTTTTTGACGTGACTTCACAGGTAGTTCCAGAGCTATTGTTTGACAGGGTGATGCACTGATAACAGCATTGTTCCAAACGGCAATTTAAAAATGTCAATTTCTGATGTACCAACTTCGGCTCCTTTCGTAACATTAACTGTACTACTCTGCCGCTCCTGCCACTTTACTATCTGCACCACACCAGACAATCTCCTCTCGGTCCCCACACTGCCTGGGTTTATCTGACTGCCTTCACCTTGGCTCATTACCCATTGTTTCTGCATTCTACTTTATTGTGAGCAAATACCTTTATTGAGTCTGAGCCTAATCATCTCGCGATTCAGAAACCCGCTTAAAATCCAGATACCATGTAAAACATTAACGAGAACGGTAGTGAATGCACCACGGTGATACGACCGGTGCCTTGGCTCGTCACCGTCGCGGTCTTCATGTTTATAAAGCGTGCATGACTTGTGAGGCGGACGAGTGCCATGGCTCTAGTACGCTCCGACCGCTCGCTCTGTGCGAAAGTGTGCAATAAAATGTTGTACTGTACTGTGTTTTACCAACTGAAAATGTGCTTTTTATTTTTCTATTATGACTGAATGAACGTGCAAATGCCACGAAATAATAAAAGTTATATTTTTCTATCAAATGTCGCATTTTTTTGTGTTTATGAACGTAAGCTTTTCAGTTTTAACCTTTTTAATTTTGTCCTGGTATAAATGGGTCTGACTGTCAAGTTCTGTAACGAAGTGGCAGGTCCATGGCTCTAGCTCCCTCCATCCCCTCCAATCCCTCTCCCCCTCTTCATATCACAGCGCCGCTCTCCACAAGGCTAATGATCCATAACTAGGGAAGGGCATTTGAAGTGCCTTCCCTTTCCCCTCTGCAGTGTTTTTTTTTAGGTGACACCATTACCTTGTGGGGTTTAATGTCCTAATACATGGGTACGCTTGGTTATTCGCAATTAAAAATGTTTCGCGTTTATTTTTTTTATTTTACATGCTTAGTAGGTCACTTGCGGTCAGATGAAATGCATGTATGACAGAGAGATGGCTCGGATGGCAAAAACTTGCATCCTGTCTTTGAGCTAATACCACAGATTGCAGTGCTAAATTAAGAGTCCCCCCCACCCATGATTAAACCCGGTTCCAAAGTGCAGCAGCAAGTTGATGGTCAGCCTTTTTACCGATGACTTCGCAAAAACACCATTGTATAGAATGCTGTGTTCACTTCACTGGGCCATGCCTGGCTTTAACTGTGGATCATGGAATGATATATACTTTTACAATGCACCTATAGGGAATTCAGTTTCATAGTGGTAGCTGAAAAGAGACGTATCCAGTTTCAATGGACTCTCACCTGCCCATTGAAACCAGAGATAAAGGTCATCCATCTTACCTTCCTGCTCATACGGGGCTTTTGCAGACGTCAAATTTGTGGGGATGTCATCCAGGGAAGTTCTGCCAAGTAACTTCATGCTCCGCTATCATAACAACAACAGCTTACATTTGTAGTGCACCAATAGTATACCGGTCGTCTCAGAGAATGGAACCGATTTCTTAACTTCGTGCCTTGACTCCGGGAGAACGCTTAGGATTATTCGGTTAATGTTTCTTTTAACATGTAAAGTGGCATGAAGTGTTTTCAGGTAACACTCACCCGCTATGTATAATGTACAATAGCTTCATATCCATTAGGTGTTTTGTTGTTGTTTATCACAGTTTGTAGAGGTCTGTAATGCGATAGAGCCAGCAATGAAGAGCACTGATGGTAATAGACCAAATTAAATGCTAACGAGATTAGTTCAAACTGAGCAAAGTAATTGGAACTTGGTGAAAGAGACGATGGGACGATGTTCTGAACTCGAGTAAGTACGCGGAACAAAATATGCGAACGATGTGTTTGCTTCCTTACAAAAATGGTAGCCAAACACGGTGGGGATGAGAGGAAACAGAAGCAAATTGAACGTGGGAAGGGGATCGTGGAACAGCGTTTGAGACAGGCCATTCCGAAGTGCGGTGGTTGTGGAGGATAGACGTGCGACTATCTTGCAGGGCCAGGCATGCCACAGCAGGACAGGCTCTGGCCTGCGCTGCGGTTATGGTGCAGCATCACTTAATTTTGCACTCAACACTGAACATCCCAGCAACGTGATAGACATTGCCCAGACTAGTTTCTCCGGTCGCTTCTGCCAAACGTCGATTAAAAATGCACTCAAGTCTCGAGCTTTGCTTCATTGCCGGCCACCTGCATATGTGCTCTGTAAAAAAAAGGGGCAAAATGGTGCATCGCCGCAAATGTTTGCTCACGCTGCTGTTAGTGGAAGAGTCTCCACGAGAGGGATCTCCAGAGAAGCCCCTCTAGAGAGGGCCATTTTGACCAACTCTTCCAATATTGGCCAAACGTTTCGGAAGAGACACTTTGGCCCACCACACGCGACCTGACAGGCACCGATTTACACTGCTGGATGGGCAGACAGCAGGGGGTGGGGGGATTTAAAAACCTGTTCCATTGTTCCGACTGTCGTGCCAAGATATTGGCATCGGCAACCTTTGTGCAGGATCGGATCGCTGTGCTTCTTGGGAATTATACTTCACCTTGCAATTGTAAGCTAGAACAAGTGTGCCAAGTGTGTTAAGATTGTCATTTGCGCTGCAAAGGTGGCCAGTAGGTGGCAGGGGTTTTGGATTTTTTTCTGGATGCCCTCTTCTTTTCGCACGTGAAATCAATATTTCAAAATAGGTTATGAATGGAATCGGACAGGTTTTGTGTTTTCTTTTTCATTGTTATTTTGGTAATACTTCTGTGTAGGTTTTCACGGTTGTGCCAGTTAGCTCTCTGATGTGTTTTCGAGTTGCACCTCATGTTGTTCGACATGATTTCTAAAGTTTCGCCACACGTGCTGGGAGCTACCCAGCACGGTAACCTCCCCAAAAAAAATACAAATCAGAGATTCTATTTTTTGTTTGGAACTTATCTCCATTTTGATTTGGTGACCCAGGTCACCTTTGAAAACGAAAAGTTTCGTCTCAATTGGCTTTCACCTGGGCATAAATAAAGTGCGTACAGCACCGCAGTGTGGCCGAGCGAATGAATGGGCATGGCGGTGCATGCTGTACGGTTTTATAGCCAATTGGCATTCGCTCAAATCGGCACCGCGCCTAGGATGTGCCGCTGCTGCTCCTCGTCTCAAAGGGACCCCGAGGCACAATGACGTAAGGGTTGGATGGAGGGAGGGAAGGCCACAAGTGGGGCCTTCATAGCCCCCTGCAGGTCTCGGGAAGCATTCCAACGGCAAGGGCGCCCCTTCAGACATGCGCACAAGGGGATGGAAAATTGCGTCCCACAATAGAGACGTTCTGTAATTGTCCTCGTAATTACCGTATAAGGATGATAAAAATGGTAATTAAGGGGTCCTCTTTGACGATTTATAAGATAAGGGATTTAATTGTATTTAGATGGAGTGAGATGAAAGAACAGATCCAGACAGCAAATGAGGGAGAATAATTTTCTGCTTTATGTTAATTAACATGTGATCTTTAATAGGGTTTCAATTTGAGATGATATTTAATTCACCCCTATTATTCATGAATATGAGGTCCCTTGATCTCCTTGGGACTCTCAGCTTTTACTCTGTTTTCTTGTGGGACTCTCAGATTTTACTCTGTTTTCTTGTGCCGAGCACCACCACTGGTTAAGGATGTAACGATTCACCCCACTTGCGATGAAATGGTCAGGATTCAAGGTAGCGATTTTATTCGCTAACCAATTATATTTCGATTTGAAGCTTTCGTGACTGCAAGGATTCATCTTCTTTAGTGCTACAATGTAGCTCTGTCGTCCCGACAGGTTTGTTCCTTTCACCTGAAGAAGGCCACTTGTGTTGTGGCTGAAACGTCGTGAGAATTTTATTGTTTGATTTTATTATTTTATTCTCATTCTACGTGACTTTACCGAAAGAACCAAAGAAGATGAACCAATTATATGTTTTACATTTTTCTAACATATCCGGCCTTTAGTGACTGGAGGGGTCAAGTGAACCCATTACACACTATATATTTTTAAAAACCGCGTTAATTTCGATGCTTGTATCGTGAGCTGAAGCAACGATATCAATCGATTGATTCATGCATCGTTAGCACCCCTAGTGGTAGTTCTTGAACTTTTTTCAAAGTTTTTCCCAGAAACTGCTTAAAGTGTTTTAATTGACACTCAATGTTTGTTAAGTCAAAGTGCTGCGATCTTCATTCACATACCGGGGCAGCGCTAATATTTGTTGGCATTTTAGAGCCAAAATCGGAAATTCCACATCACCAAGGCAGAGGCCATTCTCACCGCTAGATAACTCTTGCTTGACTTCCCACAAAGTAGTCCTAATTTTTTGACCATTGATTGGCGATAAGGCTGGTGAATCTCTGAGTCAAGTTATATAGCCGCAAGTGCCACCCACAAGGACCGATGTTAATCATATATACGAACACAAAATGAGATGAACACAGCATGCTGGCGGTTCTCTTACAAACTTCGAGCTGTTTCAAAATCTCACAGATGTAACCGGCTAATGTTTACATAATTTAGCCTTGCCCTACCCGTGGGAATTTTAACACAAAGTATGTGCGCGTGTATAAACAAAAAAATCTTGTTATTGTCTCAGAGAAGTCTCATGTCAGGTGAAAAGATCCCACCGCTTCGTCTTCCACCACCCACCTATGTTACTCGTGTAGCCGTCGGTGAGTGAAAGTCGAAACATTTTCTTAATAATCTAAAGAATGTTTCCCGTTCTGAGATTGATCAAGTGAACGGTCGCAACCCGTTGTCAGTGCTGGGAACCTCGCCTTATCTGGTCACGTATCGGCGAATACGGCCGATTGGAATCTGATAATGGCCACTTCTTAAGCTGCAAATTGCAGAGCTGAAGTTTCCCGGTGTTTACTCTGCCTGCAAGAAGAATGTGGGCGATCGAGTCTCCTGGATTGGTCATTTCTGAGCCTTGAGCAGTCTGCGTGCTCACACCGCCCCCCCCCCCCCCCCCCCCCGTAAGTCACGTGGCGGCCACTTCCAGAATTACATCGGTTCCCACGTAAAAGACAAAGAACTTAACTGTTGCCGCTGCGGGGAGATTTGAGGGCCATCTGTTGACATAAGTGGATGGAGGTTTTAACACTCGCCCAGAGCTAGAGAGTGAAATTGGCCCCGGCGGGGTTTGCCATATCCAACTCAATGGTGTATCAGCAGCATCAGCAACTCACCGCTTGTGTACACAACAGAGACGGTGTCTGGGAACGTCAACGTAATAATCAGCCAGCCATGGTCGATATACTGATGAGTGAAGGCCGTCGGTATCGCTCACGACCCTGCAATGTAATTGAAAAAAACTATTGAAGTAAACTTTTTTTACCAGGTAAGGCCTACTGAGCTATACAGCTCTTTTTCCAGCAGCGACCTGGCCACAAATGATAACTCAGTGAAATGGCTTCTTACGTGGAAATGTAAAGCAGGCAAATACTCTTAAGTGCGTGTTTCTAAATGTGGGGGTAAAAAACCGGAGGACTCGGAGAAAAATCCACACGACCACGGGGAGAGAGACTTTAAACCCCCAAGTATACAGGCGCCAGGGTCAGAATCGAGCCCACGACCTCCTGTAAACCTGGCGAGGGAGTTAACATCTCGCCTCCTTGGCGCCCAAAATTAACGATCCTTCTTGCCACCTGCACATGAACTGATTCATACCCCCCCTCCCGCCATGCAGTACATCTCGAGGCGCGAGAACAAAAGGGGAATTTGAGATAATTAATCAGTCATTGTTCTAATAATTAAGAAGATTGGTTGCTGTGATTATTATGAATGTGATTGTTATGATGATGGTAGTTATGATGATGATGCATAATGATGATAATAATTAAGAGGGTGTATGTTGTTATGCTTGAATCATGATGTGATGATTAAGAGCATAGTGATTTTAATATTGATAATGATGATGCTGGTTATGATGATAATGCTAATGATGTTGACGATGAGGCATACACAGAGTAGCACCCAGTTCGCCGTTCCTTTGTCCACGTGTGAGCTTGTGCCATGAGTGTAGGAGTCAACTGGGTCTTCCGGCACCATCACACACAGTCCCTGGTGGGCCAAGTACAAATGTGAATAGGGGCAGAAACTGTACGCATTGTATATTTAGTGTAAACACCTTTGATTGTTATGAATACAGTAGAGAGATTGTGAAAGGATTTATCACATTGTGTGTTTACAAAGCATTACTATATCCATTTTATGAGTTAATCATAACGCGGTGTCTCAGCCTGTGCGTGCATGAGGTCATGCCTGTGCATGTTGCTCTCCGGGTTGTTTTTGTTTCCTGCCAATGCCAGTCCATTGTTTACTGTATATATTCTTTACTGCAAATACTGTAAATAGAGAGGTCATGAGTGGAACTATTGAATTAATACCCCTCAATTCTTAAATGTACGTTGTAAAGCATTCCTTATTTTTCCCAACCAAAGGAATGTGGAATGACCATCACTGGCTGGTGGGGGTCATCACCTGATTGGAGCACTTGCTCCAAGCTCCAAGTTCATTAGAGCAGAGACATTTCTATTCTGCTTTATTGAGTCATGAGACTTTTCAGAAGGGCCGCGTGTATGTGGATGTTTGAGTTCTATCTGGGTCCTCTGGTTTCTCACCAGAAGTGCCCAGCTAAGAGCCACTCGTGCTCAAGGGTACCACTCAAAAGTGCACACAAACACGCCAGGACCCAACTTGCTGTACTGTCATCTTCTGTAGCACAGGACGATCCGTGCGTGACCCACCAGCCACTGCCTCGATATGAACATACAAACGCTTACGTTACTTACTCCGACAGCGGGCGCTGCATGTGCTCTTAGCCAATCACCAACCCTAAACCCCGTCCTTTCTCCCCTCTTCCTAGCTCATTGTTCGTCATTGCAAGGCCCGCGGGCCACTGGCAGCCCCTGGTGGCCTTTAGTGTGGCCCCTGACAATGCACAACAAGGAAAAACACCCCTTGCAGGCGGTGTGGTGGGCCTCACACTGATATCTTATCGGCGAAAGTTGCCCCCTCAGAAAATTAGTGAAGAACACTGAACCTAGCTCGTTGTATGGGCCCTTCTAGCCCATGGCACTGCGGTGCATTTGCACCGCCTGCGCACTCGATAGCGACACCACTGGGGCAGGCACCACCATTCCCCAGCACAGTGCACGTGGAGGGTCAGTGGTTGAGGAAGTATAATGGGTCTGTTCTGGCTGAGAATCCAAATACTGTACCTTGATAGTGCTCACGTCAGATTGCTTGCACCTGCTGCGGATATTTGAAAGTCAAGGTGGCAAGGCGGTGGGTGGTGTTTGTGCAGTGCCAAAGGGCATAGTCGCGGCAAGTATTGCCACTGGGTGCTGGTTTCTTGCTGTGGTCTCCAAGCTGCCCGCACATTTATGCCCCAGGTGCATACAAACGTGCCACTGTCTATCCACTGCTGGATGAAGGCCTCCCGATGCCGTCCCGCTAGGTCCAGTGTTGCTGCCGTTCGTTCGTCTTCTGCACGTGAACTGATCGCATCTCTGTTGTGTGATTACTCGACAGTTCATAGTTGTTTCAAACATTGCGTGGATGGGCAAATGAATAACAATGAAATATACACGGGAACAATTCACACAATGTAACTCTTGGAATGGCTCGACAATCGACGCGTTTGACATTCTTCCAGCAGTTTAACAAACGAGCTCCCAGCTGACCGGCCGAATTAATTCCGATAATGTATCTTTGTTGAAAACACTGACCGGCGGACAAAGGCGATGAGAAGAAAATAGAATATTAACTTTTTTATTGTGCAAAAAAAAAAGAGTCTTTTGTCGGGGCGGGACTGAAAAGAGGTTTTTTTTTAATCCCGTGGTGGTGGGGGTGGAAACGGGACGGTGCATGGGGGCTGTTGATGGTCGGTGGTGGGGGGCGGTTATAAGGAGATAAAAAAAACCCAACACAAAACATTCTTGCGGTGGCAACCCCCAAACGGGCACAGCTGTGAAGTGTCTGCCACGAGGATTGTTTGTGTCGGTCTGGCGGGCGGTTCGCTGGCCGGGCCACAGCTGGGCGTGGGCAGTGGCCAGACCCTGGAAAGATGCTCACAAACGAGCCAGCCCCCACGCCGCTGCCTTCTCCCCTCCTCGGCAGGTCGGGCGACGCGCGAAGGAGCGGGAGGAGGGGAAGGGGTGGTGGGTGGCTGCCCGTAGAGAGAGACGGCGGGCGGGGGCTGGGCTGCCCATTCACAGATAGAGAGGCTCGACGCGACGCGTGATGAGGCACAGTCGCAAAGGGCTGCGTGATCGCTCATGCCGGGAGAGAGGCGGGGGGGGGGGGTTTGGAAATGGAAACCTTCGAAGAGCTGTGAGGCTTCGGTTGAGAGGGCCCGCGAGGAGTTCGCTTTTGCTGCGTGTGAATTATGTAGCCCAAGTTGAGAATGCTGTGTATATACATAATCTAGAAATGACTGTTTTAGGTGAAGTTAAATACATTAATTTACCACTGATCCACGAAAGCCTCCCCACGCCGTGTCGGTCCAGGGGAGGTTTTATTGACCATACTCCACCACGCCAGTCAGTCCACGTTTGTGAAGTGGGTGGCCTAGGGCCAGTTCATGTATCGCTTGCCACTGGTATTAACCTTGGCCAGCAATTGAACTCCCAGAACGATGGGAATCGCTTCACCACTGCTCTACTGCCCCCGGGTATATGTATGTATATGTGTGGATCATATGTAGTTAACAATAACACGGTTTCCTGAAGTTACAACAGTGGATTCTTTAATCCATGTGTGGAGAGTTTTAATTGTGGGGCGGTTGCACGCTTTCCTCCCACACGGAGCCCATCACTCATGGATGGAATCGGCAAAACATCTGAAAATTTGTAAATAAATAAGCAGACAATTTCTCCTACACTTACCCGTCTCTCACATAAAAACGTATTTCTTATACAACCCATCAGCCACATGGTCTTCTGGGCATCCACAATTTCAGCAGCATTGATTCAAGACAAGCAAAACTCTGGAACCAGTTTTGACATACGGTGTCTTCCTGAGGGAGAAAAAAAGTTAAATCGACTCATCCAGACTTTCAGTTTTGAACGTTTTGAACTGTGACATTTAGTGACACACAAAGGTTGATGTCTTTGTTCTGTCAGTGTTACGTTTCAGGTACTCTATTGTGCTAAAATCGTATGGATTGAACTCTGAATTAACCTACACGTAAATCTTAATCCATTATTCACCGTGGGAGTTTATGAAATGAAGCAATTGGCGGGACCCCGGGGTCCCATCACTGCCCCGGGGTGGGAAAAACCGCGTAGCGACACGAGTCTTGCCTTACCGACAACAAAACTAGTGGTCAATTGATTGGCCTCGTCGAGAGCTACTCAGGGCACTAAGTTTCGTAAAAAGTTGAAAAATTACATAAACACGTTAAATTCACTGCGGGGGGCGGGCTCGCCTTGGCAAAGAAGCTGAGGATCGACGGCTGACCGGAGGGCGTCGTCGCCGCGCGTGACTGCAGCGGACGCCCCCCGGGGCTCGCGTTTGGCCGGTGGGGTGGCGCCCATCGTGTCGATCGCCGCCTGCTGCTGGCGCTTGTTGGCGCGAGTCTGGGCGGGCGGCGCGTTGCTGTCGGGATCACGAGTGGGCGGACTGAAAAATAATAATTATTGACCTGATTTTTGCGGGAGCCCGGGGTCCCGCCAAATTATTCAAATGTGGCACCACTTTGCGGAAGGCCAACGGTGGTTCTTCTACGTGTAGTACTGACGGGGGCCAGGACTATGTATTCCTATGTGATGGGGACACCCTAGCAATGTGTAATTTCCATCACCGTCTCAGGACCACCTACGAGGGTGAGTGCCACGCCGCACACTCAATTTGAGCAGGCGGACACATTCGGCGATTTCTGGGGTAATTATACTCTGGAAAAAAAGCTATCCATGAACAAAAGTGCGAGGTCGGAGGGGGGGGGGGGATATTTCTAATTGTGTTCTTTTACTTAACACCTTCGGGCTAAAATGCTCTTGCCAAAGAAAGGCACAGATCATGGGACGTTTTAGATGCCGCCGAAGTGTCCCATGTCTTTTCGTCACGACAATGAGTCCACAAGTGACGCATTTCTCAAAGGAATCTAATTAAACGCGGGTGGGGGAAATTTTGATGAATTGGATGTTAATGAGGCAGATTATGATTATGAGCCGAGCCTTTTGTGAGTAGAATGGCCAGCTGAGCCGCGGCTTAAACTGCTTTTGGTGCGCAGGATTCTTTGTGCCTCCAGGCCTCTTTGGCATCCATGTCCCGTTCAGCGGAAAATGAGCAGGAATCCGCGAGTGGAGATTTTGAGAGAATGGATGGCCTGTAATGCCCTGACAAATGTAAAAGCACGTTAAGAATAGTCATGCTGCGTATTCTTTTTTTCACTGTGAACATTGTTTTATACATAATACATTTTGTGGTCAGTTCGTGTAATAGCGGAGAGTGCGTCTGTGCCAAAAATCTGTGGAAGGGTGGCCAAATAAGTGGTAAATACCACGTCAATGTGTTTTTTTTATTGTTCTATGATTATTGTCGGTATGGTAAATGTCCGTGGTGAAAATGAAAATGTGGTAACCCATATTCTTAGCTCTTTCGGTAAAGTCACGTTGAAGGGAAACAATAAAGTAATAAAATACATATAAAACAAACGTCGTGAGAATGTTTATTGTTTTATATATATTTTATTACTTTATTGTTTCCCTTCAACGTGACTTTGCCGAAAGAGCTAAGAATATGAATTACTGCAGTCACGAAAGCTTTAAATCAAAATTTAATGTGGTAACCGTTTAGGCTCCCACCTATCATCACTCGAGTGACTAAAAACATTTAACCACTCGCTCGTGTCTTCCACACTGTCATAAAAAAGTACCCTTACTCATTGTTTTTCTCCTGCCTTATGAAAACCAGCCTGATTTGCTCTTTCAGTTACCTACGGGAAAGCGAGCCGGTGGTTAATTGTGGGCTTTGTTGAACGGTTTCGTTGTTGAGAAAACAGCAGTATTTGGTTTCAAGGTCTCTGTCAATCACGCTGGTAACGTCTCTCCCGTCTCCCTCTCCCCAGTGGCATGCAGACCTTGCAATGACACGGAGCTGCTGATGGCTGTCTGCACGAGCGACTTGGGTAAGAATCCTTCTCTTTTTGACTACTGCATAGGTTTTTCGCGGCTGTTGCCGGTGCATCTCCCCGGTGTGTTTTCCGGTTGTGCCGCGCATTGTTTGGCGTGATGTCGGGTGTTCGCTCCACGTGCTGGGAGCTGTTCCAAAATTAAGTTTTTGAAGAAGCTCTCGGCAACATGGAGCGAGCGTCGGACATCACGATGAATGAACGCCGTGGTACAACCCGAAAACGCATCTGAGAAGTCCCCTTTGTCCACCCGCACATGGCCATCTCCGCTGCACTGTGTTTTCTAAGCCATGTGTGAAGGCTCTTGGACAAGCCTCCTCCAGCCGTCGCCATCTATCACGGTCCATGCGATGCATCATCCATCTAGCACTGGCGCACGGGCTCACTTCGTCTCCCCACCTCCGTGGTAGACGTCCTGTCCGCGCATTCCTTCCCTTGGCGGCCACAGTTTCGCTGTAGGTGCAGTTCTTTATTTGTTTAGTCATCGCGGGTCACTTGGGGTGTGGAGACTCCACACAGTGCTGGCCCAGTGGACGGAGCTATTTACTGTTTTCTAAAGTAAATATTGGCCTCATGCTCTTGTTTGGCTAACCCTTGCGACATCCATCAATATCAAAGGTAGACTTTGTCAAGAGGCCACGATGTGTTCAGAGGCGTCCTGCATTTAATTGTGCTGAATATTTTGCCCTATTTGCATCACTCACAGCTTGGCCCTCCACCAGGAACATCATTTAATGTAATTACACGTCGTACTTTTAAAAGGTCAACGTGTCCCCCTGCTTTAACGAGCGATGGTTCGAGTGCACCTCCTTGGGCGACCCTGAGCCAGCGGTGGAATCTCCGCGTTTCTCACGGCAGGGGCCACTCTCTCCGTAGCAGTCGCCCCATTGAATTCCCCCATATCGGTACTATTTTATAGACGCCGTCTTCAAACTGGCAACCTTCCACCTGTGTGTTGGGCTGACTGCCACAGTGCTGCTTAACGGGATTCGTTATTCGTTGCTGGACATTACATAACGGCACAGCCGTGTAGGGTTCGGCCACATCTATGACCAACGACTGAGGCGCTAGAGTTCAGCGAGAAGCTGCAGTAATCTCTGACAGTGTTCAGCCCCTTTCTTTTGTTCTGGTAGGAGTCCACTGGAGCCTGTCTCCTCCCCCGTGCCTAGCTGATCGTAATCGCGCCGTTTGCTGAAAGCACTCGGCCAATCTCAGCAAACACTTTCCCGCGGAATTTAACAAAAGGCAGGTGCACCTTTACCTGGTCACCTTTATGCATAGCTCGTCAGGAGTGCCGAGAGAATAATGGAGTGGCTTTCTCCGAAGTTGACGGTGTGTTGTTACATGGGGCTGTCTTGTCTCACCTGAGTTCGATTCCCGGTCACAACTAACATCGGTGATGGCGAGTATTGTCTGAACTGGCCCTCCACCCTCACTCAAGAACCCGCACTGGCCAGGGTGGTGAAGTATGCTCAGACAACCCCCATGGCTGACACCAAATGGGGAGGCCTTCATCCATAACAGTGGATTGACAAACGGATGTCATTTTTATTTGTATTCTCTTGATTTATAAGTCTTGTGCTAGTGGCCATAGAGTGTTGAGGCTGAGCCTAATGTGAAGAACAAAATAGATAAGGGTATAAAAATGTCTCCATAAAAAAAATTAAAAGCATTTTTTCCCCCAGACCCCATCAGCCCCACGGCCTTTTGGGAGTGCATAATTTCAACAGCATTGAATTAACATGAGCAATGCTGCAGAAATGATGCGCTCCCAGAAGGCTCATGAGTTGTGGATAAAACATACTTTATTTTTGTGTGGATAGACGAAACAGTGTTTGAAGGAGACATTATCTGCTTATCTCTTTTGTTATTTATATTTTCCAAATGGATGTTAATGATCACGACCCGAATCAAGTTTGTTCCCGTGTATGGTATCGGCCCCTTTTGTTCTTGGAGATGTTATCAAACACTTTCGTTGTTTAAACACTTGGTGGATGCTTCCTCTGTCTTATTTGTTCAAGGTGAATTGCCCCAGTTAAAATTCCGCCATTGTGTGGTGTCTTATCGGAGCCATCTCGACCTCTTCTGGAGCTTTGTCCCCTGGCTGGTAAGCTGATATCAAGAGCTGATATCAGTAGTGGCGGTTTGGATGGGCCCTGGTGCAGGGAGTGAAATGGAACCCCCTTGCCCTGTCCAATTTCACCCACTCTACGTAGTCTGGCACTTGGGCTGTGGGTTCCAGTGTTTAGTTTGTTCTCCTTCCCCGAACTTCCGATTTAGCATGGTTGGTTACGTGCGGTGCGAAAGAAGTTCAACATACATACAGTCCACTTGTCCTACCTACACACTCGTTAGCTAGGCCACTGGTATCGGCAGCTAAGGCTCAACCAACTATCTTGTAATGTCCCACCATCACCTGCTAAAATTTGTATCATGCATGGACTGTACCCAGCACTGTGGCAAAGATAGTTTGGAGTTCAAATCCCTGTTGGGGGTCGAGCCCATAATTTCTCGTGGTTAGACTAAACGAGTACAACTTTGTGGATAGTCAGTGGTATTTGCTACTTGGATAGACTTTGTCTCGACCACAGGCAGTGTGCAATTTCCACACTTGTGCTGCCAATGGTGCTGAACACGACTCGGTGAATTATTGGACCTTAGAGACTTCACTCTTAACAATCATTACACATATATGCGCGCCAAAACGTTGTGTCAGCAATTTTAAGAAAAAAAGCTTTAAACGTGTTTTAAATTGGGAGTCAGGCTACCTTTCAAAGGACCCACACTGAATCGACTTGTTAACGACTTTGCACCTTTTTGGGTGAGTGACCCTGCGCATCACCGAGCACAATTGACCATCAACGACAAACAAAAAAATCTGCTCACCTGTGAGGTGCGACTAACTGGTGTACAAACTCTTTTCTTACGTCCTAGTTTTTAAACACCGGGGTGTAAGCGAGCTGTTGAAGATTTTCTCCAAGAAACCTGCCTCTCACCATCCCTTCACCGCTCTCTCCCGACTTTCCGTTCCCCGTCTTTCTCCCAATTCCAGCGCATGCCGACGGCCCCGTTGGCCAGCGAACACTCCCAACTGCATTGGGCTGCCGCCCGGTGCGTTTAAGCGCTTGTTCACAAACGCAGCTGCGCCGCCGATCCCTGCGCACACAAAGACCCGAGTAGCGAAAGGCTCTTTGTTGAGGCCTTGACTGGCTGAAAAGCCTGTTTGGGCTCATGGCTGACGGCACACAATGGGATGTGTCGCCTGTCAATGACTTCTTGGCTTTTTCATAGGCTAAGTTTTTATTCATTAACTAAATGTTTAGATGTTTAATGTTAATGCTTCAACTAAAAGGCGACTGAATAAGTGACTCGAGCCCCGGCCGCAAGTGACGACACAAAGTGATCATTATTTTATTTACTGATGAATGTTAAATGCACTTCATTTTCAAATAAAAGTTAATTGCTGTATAAGTGACTTGTTTCACACATAACTGTTACTATTGATTATGCAACGCTTTGCTCGCTTTGAAGATAATTAACTAACACAAGCGAAACTTTTTTGTATTAAATACCAAATTACTAAAAACAAAATAGTCAACGCTGTGTAATTTTCCTACGGTAAAAACAACAACATACTCTTTATATTTTGAGAACGCTTATAGAATTGGAGTAGGAACAGAGGTAAATGTTGTCTCAAATCCAGATCACATATTCCAATTCCATGAAACACCCTTCGCAATTTTTCTCTTCACATTTTTTTAGAAAACAAAATAAGAGAAAATCAACCCTCAAGGTGTGCACACAACCAGCCAAATGCACAAGTAAAAACTTTCGAATAATTGTAGGCACCATTATCGGTAGTTGTCATACATGAGCACTGGTTAGTTTTTTTTCTGCTTACCCAGCCTGCCAAAGTGGTATTTAATTGTTCAGAAGTTGGGTTAACACCTCTTATCCCAGTTCTAATTGTAGGCATGGAGAAGCATTGTAGCCTCAAATAAAGCAATTAGTTGAACCCGATGGTCATCTTTTATGCAGTTGTGGGAAAGATTAACATTTTTTTGTCCTTCGTCAAAAAAGAAGATGGTTTTGTATTTGTTTGGTGGGCAAAACACAGCCCCTCTTTCTTGGCCCATCTGGGTGTTAACCGCCGCTGTTTTGCTGCAAGAAAAGGGGGCCGAACGGGTCGTGATCAGGAGGAGTGGACGCTGATCTTTTTTTTTTCAAACTCCACGGATGAAACTGTCTTGTCTCTTTGTGGCTGGGTGTGGACGATTGGAGAGGATTTGGGGTTGGGCGGCCGATTTAGCCAGAGGAGTGTGAGCGGCCGAGCGGCGATGGATACAATGATCCACCCTGTGAGGGGATGGACCGGCGGGGGCTGAAGGCCATTGCCGGGCACAGACCCGTTCTTTTATACGCAGCCGTGCGTCCCGTCCCAGAATGAGCTTGCCGATGGCTGCTCATGAATAGATGGGGCTGGCAATGAAGATTCTCGCCAACAAAGGGAAACTTCATGGTTTTGCACGTGAAGAGAGGACACCAGGGCCCGCATTGGACACCATAAGCATCACAATCGCGCATTGTGGCATGCACAATGTAGGCGGGGATAAAGGACAGATTTTTAAACGTTAAAAGTTTTTCGATAGCCCCAGAAAATTCTGGAGCCCAAGCCTTTGTGTTGATGTTTTGGAGAAAGCTTGCGCTTCCCCGAGTGGCTCCTTTTGGTCACAAGTATCTTCGTAAAGGGCCATCACGAATACTCGGACTTTCAAGCGCAGTGATCTCAAGTACATAAATCCATCAACAGTAGCACCACACAACCAGCCGCAAAAGACCAACGTAAGGGCGTGATACACGACGCGTGGAATACACATATGGGTAATGCGTGACACAATATTTTGAATAAATATTTTATAAAATATTTAAACTAACCAGTGCTTCAAATTCCTGAAAGCATTTAACATTTTTTTTTCCATTTTATGCTGGTGTAGCAGACCGATATGCTTGGGCAATTTAATGCAACTACTCTATTAAACAAATCCCGTTTGGTAGGGCTCGGCAGCTTGTGTCGTTTGATTGATTCAAAGGCATTTTTAAAAATAAATGGGCAGTAATGAATGAGCTCTGTGTTAAGCAGGATGGGTAGATGGTGACAGATGAACCAATGGACAAAGGTGGGCGTGTGACGAGAGTAGCGCTGCGTTTGCGACTTTGGCCTGGTGCTTGTCCGCTGGGAATCGGTGGTTGTGGGATTTTGTGGGTGGGTTTGGGTTCAGTTGCATTAGCAGCAGACGAGGGGCGGGGGGCAGTACATCGGTGTATTGGTGTGATGGGATTGGTGGTGACTTGTGTGTAAGGTTGTGTGTTAGAGCCGGGTGGGGGTGGGGGGGGGGGGTGCACGTGAATGGTGGCGCTCCCTGAACGTTGCCGACACTGTTTCTGGTGGTGGGCTTGGGAAGGTGCTCGGAGCCTGGAGGCCATATGGCACCCCCACTTGAGATGCAGATTGGCGTGTATGTGGCCAGAGGGAGCCCATAATAAACTCAATGATGTGAAAAGCCCCAATGGGTGGCATTGAAAATTGAGAGAAGCTGCCAACAATTGGACCGCATGATTAATTACTTTTTGTTGCATTGAACTCTTATTCGAGGTTTGGCGTTTGGCTCCCAATGGTTGTGGAGGTCGGTTGTTAGGAATAAGACTTATTGTGTGCCTGACAGTTAGCGTTACAAAAGTCAGACTAAAAGTGAAGCGGATTTGCATTAATAAACCCACATGTGTACAGTATGGCTAATTACGCAGAGGCTTTAGATAATGGCAGAGCAGTGTCACAGTGGTAAGCACTACGCTATGAACCTGGTGACCCAGGTTCAATTCCTGGTGACGGTTTTAAGATACGTGGCGAGCAATATCTGAACCGGTGCTGGCCACCTCGACTGACGGAGCATTGAAAGACGATCCAGCAGTGGATATTTTTTATGCATAAGTCAAAAATCAAAGAGCCTCCCTGCTCAAACATACAATGGAGCAATGCTCATCTTTATGAGTGGTACCGAGGCAATGCCAGAAACTTCATATTCTCATGACGGGGACGACCAGTTTGACAAGAGGTGACTACCATCGGCTCTCAACAAAAGTGGTAATCGTTTTTAACAACTCCAGAGGGATTTTAGATTGTCGATGATGACTGGGATTTGAACCCACGACCTTCTGCTTGCGGTGCCGCATCCACAATGTGGTGGCACGGACGGTCCCGCTTCACGGCAACGTCCACCCGACGGCGGCGGAACAGCTGGGGCTGTAAATCCTGATGAGCCCAAACAAAGGCGTGTCCTTGTCTGGGCTCCGTGAAAGGCTCCTGTACCCATCGCCCGTTTCATTCACAGTAGCGCAAGTCCTTTATCACTGCCGACCTTTTCGGTTTTAAATTGGTCACGTTTTTAACCCTTTCCGAGGCGACTGCAAGTTGCAGGGTGGGTGTCCCATTCACCGCCAAATCTCAGAACGTGCAAGCGGTTCGGCGTTAAGTTTATTTTGAGAGGCGTAGCGCTGTTGTTTTTAAAAGGCGTTGTACTCACCGCAGAGAAATGTAGCGACACCGGCGCACTCTGCAATACCTTCTGGCAAACTTTCCCACACGCTCTGGCCTTGTGGGTGCCTCGGTACCGAGAAAGTTATTTTATCGTAGGTTTTCCTTCCAATTCCGGAACCGGAGGAAAAACTGATAACATGCACATACGTCATCGGAACGGAAAAGGGTTAACATAACGGAAACGTTGAAGTGAACGTGCAGTATATTTTATGCATTTAATACAAGCTGAGATTAAAAATGCTCCACAATGCAGTGTTGCTTTCACCTGGGTATCTTCATGTGCAGAATCCCAGGGCACTTTGCCATTAAAGTGCAAACATCCATTGGCCAATAAATCCAGTAAAAAATCGCCAATTCAAACAAATAAGTGTAACATTTGACTTAGAGGATTGATCCTGCCAGTACAGTTCCTGATGTGACCTGGAATAAAGTTCGAGAGGCAGTGGGGATAACGACTCGAGGCCCTCGCTCACCCCTCCTGATTTTAGACAGCTTCTAGGAACCACCACAAGTTTCGCATTTACCGAGCTGAGGGTGCGACTCGAAAGCTAAGGTGTCAAAAAGTTCCTATAATTATAACAATAAACTCAAGACCACGAAGATCTTGTAAGTAGTAATCACGATAAAAATGATAATATTGTGATGAAATAAACAAATTAACAAGACAGGACAATACAATTGAGATGGGCAGACATACCAGGCATTCCATAAGAGACACTTGAATTTGATCACAAGCTCAAATAATCACGATTAATTGATTGACTAGGGGGATGAATAATTAACTACACAATAATAACATATTCCTTTACTTCTCTGAACGAATAGATAACCCTTACACCTTGCCTTTTCTGTACGTCTTACAATCTCGTCACATTATGACTCTGTAAACTCAACTTGCATCGCAACGGAATTGCAACGCACACGCACACCGTCTCCGACCCTTGCGTTGCTGACTCGCATGTACGCTCTTTCCTTGTGCGCCGCGCCCGCTCCACAGTGGTGAAGGGCTTCATCAAGTCGGTGACTCACGACCGGGCGCACGGCGAGTCGCGGGTCGAGGTCAGCGCGCTGCACGTACTCCGCCAGAAGGACCAGGTGTTCTCGCCAGTGCGCGGCGGCGGCGGCGGTGGCGGCGGCGACGGTGGAACGGGGCGCACGGGCCGGGCCATGGGGACGCTGCGGACGCCGCTTCGGTGCGGAGTGCGGCCCGGCGACGGCGCCTTTCTCTTCACGGGCAGCCTGCACTTCGGCGAGGCGTGGCTGGGCTGCGCGCCGCGCTACCGGGACTTCCGGCGCGTTTACCGCGCGGCGCACGCGGCCCGCCGCCACATGTGCGAGGTGGACGTCGACTGAAGAGCAGGCGTGGGTGCACGGCACGACGCGGAAACATCGCGGCCGCCCACACCTCCCACTGTGCCGGTGGAGGTGGTGGCGGCGGCGGCGGCGGCGGCGGCTCGATGGCTCCTGATGCTGGCTGCAGGTGGAGAGAAACTCTGCACTGGGTTTTCCAGATGCAGGTGAAGTATACTGCTGCTGCTCTATGCGGGTGATGGATGTCATGGAATGCGGTGGCGGCATGCGATGATAATGGACTCTCAGCAGAGGAGGGTCTCTTGGAGAGACATTACGTGGCCTTGAGATTAGCCGTCCGGAAGAGGGGGCTTTGATGTACCAATACTCAGACAGTACGGTTGCTCAGTTTAAACTCCTGAGTGCGATGACTGAAACCTGATAAAAATAGCAGGGTTAAGGAATCATAGATCCACAGCAGTTAAAATGACACTGGGCCAGGTCTTGACCATAGCCAGTTGCCTTAACTGTTAATGAGTAAATCAATGTTGAAATATTGAAAGTGTATATTTCTTAACAGAGCTGCTTCCGAAGTCAGACATGATGATTCTTATTGGGTTGTCTTTGCCCACATGAGTGAAAAGTAAAATTCAGTTGATGCTTACCCATGGTTTCGTTGGTCGAGCTGAGAGTTGTTATTGGGAAATATTTTTTTTGTTTGTTCCAAACAAAAAGGACGTTGTTTTATTCGTGTAAATATATTTTCAACAAAGCAGAAGAAAACACAAAGAGGTCCTTGTCAGTGATTCGTTTCGATAATTGATCATTAATCATGAAGCTGTGAGATTGGTTTTCGCTCTGTTCAAAGGAGAAGCATTGGAACAGCTGGGCCATTAAAATCACTTGGAGGGCCTTATATAATTAATCACCATGATTTGGCGATTGATGCGATTTCTATTGCTAGACGTAAGGCAGTAACAAATTGTGCTGAATTGTAAACGATGCTTTTAACGTCCCAACCAAGGAGCTGCGTTCTGGGCGGTACATGCCCCTGCGTCGACTGACCGCGCTAATAGTTGTAATTATTCTTGTTTTTGGTCACTTTCTAAAGGTGTCACATGAAAACGTTTGCACTAGCCCTTGGGGAAAAATACGTTAAACTTTGAGCCACGGCAGCCTCACGCACATACTGATAGCTTTTTTTACAGACACGGTGTGCTTCATCGGTCAACCAAGCCCATCGTCACTTTCGGGCAAATAAAACGAGTACCACTTTGTTACAAAGCAATTGTGGTTGTCCTACGCATATTCCGGCCACTGCCATGTGCATATGGAATTGGCTTAGTGCTGCCATTGGACGTTGAGGAAGGCAGAGGCACTGGCTTTTGAATTCTGAAACCCATGGATGTGTGTACCTCCCTCCCCGCAGTGGCTTTGATTCCTGTAGATGCCCACTCCTGTCTCTAAGGCACACCAACACAAGCTGTTGCTGCAGAAACGATCTGGCCATGTCGATAATTCTGTTGGTTATAGGTCATGGGTTGGTGGGTCACATAGACTTTAACTTGCGCATGAGACTCCGAACTTCTTGCAGGTTTGCAAAGTGGTCTGGCGATAGCAGTACAGCAAAGAGGTTTGAAACCTATATTAATGGATTTTTAAACGTGCATTTCCCCTTCCACCTATAATACGCTCATTAAGGATTCGACGTTAAGTGAAACGGTGTCTGGATAGAATTCAACTCCCAACATAGAAATGCCACTCTCAGGCTCCTAGCCATTGTGGGGCATTATCGCAGGAGCGACTGGTCTCAGGCATGCCAGGTGTTGGGTTTTAAGCCCCAAGTGATTGTGCTCAATATATCTTGGATCAGGAGAGATATATGTACAAACCTCTCCTCCACTGTACAACCACTGTACAATGAAGCTTGTACCAAGGCCGTGCCTAGTCAACCCAACGCAGTCGAAGAGGCTCCAGGCTGTTTTTCCACTGCAAAAGACGAGCCGTGCTGCAGACGTCACATAGCAAGGAACGAGTCACGATGCATGCAGATGACGCGCGCAGTGGTCGTGTCCCCACAGTGTACTGACTGACAACATCCGCAATGAACTCTTTAACTTTCACTTTGGGACTTGAAAACTGAGCAAGCCTTGGTAATCAACAAAACATTTGGAGGTTTTTTTTCTTTCCCCACGCTTTATTTATACATTGACTCTGAAGTTTTGGTCGAATATTTTTTTGTTCTCATTCCAATGACAGTCACCACCTTATTGCATTGAGGTTTGCTGTGTACATGTGAATGAATGAATGCAAATGCGTGTGTGTGCTAAATCCAGCCGCAATCAGACAGACGTTTGACACACGCATAAGTTTTGTTGTTCTTAATTCATCAAACGAGTACGTAATGGTCTAATGGAATATTTTTGTAAGTTATTTCGTTTCCCCCCATCAATTAATGTGTCATTTAATCAGGGTTGACCGTGTGCAGGATTATATGGAGATCTAAATATGAATGAGAACCGTGAAATAATTTTAACTCTAATCAAAACACCCTGCATTGAGCTTGTCAGCATTTTTGTATTATTATGGAATGCACTAGAACAGTTCTAACACTGCCTTTGGTTAGATATGGATAGCCTGTAATTAATGCAACGTTTTAAATGCTTTTTTTGTTTCTTCTGATGCACACTATTGCTTGTCGAGTCACACAATAGAAGGCCACAGGTCTGCATGGTATACGGGGTTATTCAGTAAGGGTGCAAGAGTTGTTGTTTTTAGCATTTACTGTACGTTGTGGAATAACAAAAACAAAGTTTATTTCAAAAGAAAATATGGCAACGCTTTGGTGGCCTTATTTTGTTGGCGGACAAACATATACGCCTCTGTCAAGTTTGGTGGACAACCACCAAGTTGGCACATGCAGTTTCGGCAATTTATTCCCACCGCATATTGGCAAAAAACTACCTTTCCTCCAACAAATTGCAGTAATCAAGCCCTGGGTTCAACCCACGTGGTTCAGTTGTTGCATGAGATTCATGTTTTACAAAAAAAATACGTGATGGCAAGTAACGTGTTACAATTACCATGCTGTTGTAACTGGAAAAACCAAAGGGAAGGTACACGGAAATCTTGTATTATTACACCACTTTCAGTATGTACACAGATTACTATTACATAGCCTGTACTGGATGATTGCTTTTTGTAGTTATATAAAATCTATTTAAGTTCTGAAATTAATTTCAAAAACAATTACATGATGGTCGGAATGACCACGTGAGCAGCTGCCTAGGATCATGAGGCGAGTGCAGCAGGCAACGCAGAAAGTTCACAATTACAAAGGAGATAAATGTAAAAGTATCATTGTATCACGTAAAATTTCGTTTAAAAAAAAGTTAAATATAACATTTCGGTACATTAATTCTAAAACCTTGGGTAATGAGCAGTCAGTGGCTGAATAACTTCACTCACAACACTGATCTCATCTCGGTTCACCTATTCTCACTGCGTCTGTGCAGGGGAAAAAGAAAATAGTTTATCGTGACAAATGATGGGGTCCTTGCTTAAGCAGTTATTTATTTTCATTGGTGGCTGTGTTGGCGAAGGCGATGTGCGAAAAGTGTGAAAAATGCGGACGAGTGTATGTTGAACTTCTTTCGCACCGTACGTAGCCAACCGTGCTAATGGCAGGTGCGGGGAGGCACAACTTGGCTGCTTAGATGACTCTAAGACAATGATGGGAATCAGCTCTCGGGGTTGTTTTTTTTTTGCTGACTAAAGCTGTGTATCACATGTGCTGAATTTATTGTACATATGCTACTTTGTAAAAAAAAAAACACCCAAAGCAAACTTGTTAAAAGTGTCATATTGACACGTTAAAGAAAGTGTACATTTCTATAATTTGTATAGATAAATATACGTGTTGTCTTGTGAATTGTTGTAAATGTTGGAAACAAATCTGTATGTATTGTCCTTTTGATTTTTGTTGCTTTTTTCCCTTCAAAATTATGCTTTAAAAATAATAAAATATATGAATTCAATTTATTTCGTGTCTGGAACTCGTTCTCCCAAAAACACATTCCTGCGGAGGGAGCTGGTAGGAACGTTGGATTGCTCGGTCAATGGCCAGGGTCAATGGCGGCGTGGTGTATTCCGCAAATATTCCCGACTGTGAGGGTGGGCACAAGCTGGCGTGAGTAGGTTAAACGTTGAGTTTTATAAGGGCACCACGGGGTGACCAGCCCCTCCCCACCAAGCCCCACCCCTCCCACCCCCCACCCAGCCCTACCCTCCCCGCCCAGCCCCTCCCCACTCTCCCCAGCCCCTCCCCACCCTCCCCACCCAGCCCCTCCCCACCCTCCCCTCCCCACCCAGCCCCTCCCTCCCCACCATCCCCTCTCCACCCAGCCCCACCCCTCCCATTTTTGGATGCACGATGGACGGACACAATAATCCCCTGTGGGCTGGTGTAACCAGGAGGTTCCTACCAGTATTAAAGCTATCAAATGTCTGGGCGGCTCAACAGCGACACACCAACTCAACCACGAACTCCACAAACTCAAAGGGGGGAGTGCCCTCTCATGCTGGCCCCGCCTTCTGCTCATAGGCCTCGCCCACTTCTCTGTTTACCACGCCCACTCCGCTGCTGGCCCTGCCCACTCTTCGACTGGCACCATCCACTCCTCTGCCGGACCCGCCCACTCTTCGACCAGCAACCTACTGCTGACCCCGCCCACTGCCCAGGTAGTCCCGCCCTTTCTCCCCCCCCCCGCCCCCCCGATCATGAGTCAACCATTCAACAATAACTTTTTAAACCTGGTTACCAAATCCCAGTAGGGAACAGATGATTAACAATATCCAACATTACCCTACGACAACGTTCGATTGTTGCGGTTGTCATGCGAATTTGTGTAAACTTTGGTTTAATAATACGGTATTGTCTTGTCCGACTTGATTGTGTTATTTACACACACACGGCTATTTGAATGATGCGTAAAGTGATCCATGATAGGAGTAAGGATGCGTAAAGCACAGGGGGACGCGTGAACCCACTGGGCGAGAACTCCAAGCCAACTCCGACATACGGATGTTGTTAAAGCCTAGCAATTGGCAAGAAGACCCCCTGACTCCGAGAGAGTTACTGGGATCATGGATGTAATTCTGCCTGTAACAGCACCGTTGCAGCTTCATGTGCAGACATAATAAATGGAACGGCTGCGTTGGCCAATTGTATTGATAAACGAAAGTGCGGGTGCTCTTTGGACGAGATTGATAACAAGGACCGTGATAGATTTTACGTGGCTTGAAGTAGCCTTCAGCAGTGGATAGATCATGGCTGCTGCTGCTGTGGATGATGATGATGATGGGCATTTCATGCAGCCTTCCTTGTCCGCCGCTTGAGGATGAGTGTTGGAGGTGAACAGGTGGTGGAGGGAGCTATCGAGTGTGCAGGCAGCGCAACTGCACCGGGACCCACGGGCCAGAGGGGCCCAAGTTCCGCTACTGGGTATTGGAGGATGCCGGAGGATGAGGATGGATGGGCTGGCGAGGAGGGACGTGGAGGGTTCAGCCTGAGGGAGCGGTAGGAGAGAAGAGCTGGGATGATGAATGGACACAAACGTTGTTGTCGACGACTTTTTTTGTTTGTTGTCGATTACTTGCCCCCCCCCCTAAAAAGAGCGACCGTTTCCATATTTTTGCGAACGCCAAACCGTGAAATGTCTGATGGCGTCATCAAGCCATCACCCATCACCTACCGTCCAGCAGCACATGCGGAAACAAGGTTAAGACTCTGTGGTCCGGTTAGTAATACAACCGCTAATCGGTAGAGTATATATTAACTGGACAGCCCAGCGCGACAGGAGAGTGAGTAATCTCGAGCCGACACAATTCCAGCCTCTGCCCTCCCTCCTTCAATTGTTACCGGGTCTCACTGCTCATGTGTTCCAGCTGAAAGATGTGGGTGGGATGGCTGAATTGCTTTGGGAGGGGGCTTTTTTTGGATCTTTTCATGCGTGGCACGCATAGTGCGGGCCCATTAAAGGCCAATCGTGGACTGGATGTCACACAGCAAAAGGCTGCGTCCCAGATGCTTCAGCAGCTCGCCAAAGAGAAGCCAGGCACAAGGAGGAAGCCGGCCACCCGAATGGCAGGGCCTGTGAGAAACCAGGACAAGGGCCTCTTCAGAGTGGCCAGGAATGCTGGGAACCTGACAAGTGCCCTACTTGTGTGTCTGTGTGTGTATGGGGCTATGGGCCGGTAGTCGGGAGCGTTCGTTTAGCGGTTAGTGCGCTGCACTACGAACCTGGCGACCCGCGTTCAAATGCCGCTCACGGTCAACACCATTGACGATTATCTGAACCGATCCTGGGCCTCCCCTAAGTCGTCTCAGCCTCAAATGAGTACCTGGTGTGGTGCGTGAAACATCGCCACTGCGAAGATAAAGGCGGCTGGGGGTGTGATGCTGGCCACTCACCCGGTAGTGTGCCGTGCCGGTCTTCATAGGTGCTCGCTAACAGCACTTTGCCCCAACAGTCTGGTAAGGTTATACGGGGAATTTTTGTCTTTCAGGCTATGGGCATTTTTTGTTTGTTTCTGGCTCTGTAGTTATGCACGGGGAGCAGCCGGTTGTGATGAACTCAATGAGTTGGAACAACAAGGGTAAACCATATTCTTATTTTTTCATTCAGTGAGTTGAGTTCGATTCCCAGCCAAGGCTGACATGAGTGTTGAGTGGTGATTGAACCGGTTCTGGGACTCTGGCTCTCCGCCTTCACCAACCCACAATGACCAGCGTGGTGACGTATGGGCAAATGACCCACACGATGTGGGGAGGCCTTCATTCAGTAGTGAATTTAAAGCTGTGAATTGAGTTTTTGAATTGTGTCACGTTGTAATTATCAGGTGTGTTAATGACACTAAATTAGGATACACAAATACTATATTGTGTTGTCCTTCCCCTGCACCTCCGATGAGCACGGTTGGCTACGTACGGTGCAAAATAACTTCAACGCACTTGCTGAAATTGTTCTTTTATAGGGCCACATGATGGCACAATGGTAGCATTTGTGCCTCACAGCAAGAGGGCACTGGGTTCGATTTATGACTCGGGCGCCTCTGTGTGGAGTTCGTATGTTCTCCTCCTGTTCATGGTTTTTCTCCCATAGCTAAGGGAAAAAAGCATGTAAATATACTTTTGTTGAAAAAACCCTACAAATTACTCAATTGGGATTACACGCAGCAACATCGCCCCTGCTCCAAAACGTTGGCAGGACTCTCATAAAAAAATACTCTTGAAACCCAATTAGGCTTTTTTCTGTGTAAACAAGCACAACAAAAAAACAGTACATCGTTTATGCAACGTTAATATTTGTTGTAAAAGTAAGCCATCCCGAGTCAGCGGTGGAAATTCCACATTTCCATGGGGACAGCCAGTTTCTCCAGAGGGCAATCACTTAACAGTTGTCGTCTCACAAAATGTGACTCATTGTATTACTTAAAAAAAAAACTTTTTTTTTTACCAGATAAGGCTCACTAAGCGATACAGCTTTTTTTCTAAAGTGACCTGGCTATCACAGATGATAGCTCAACGAAGTGGCTTATCATGTGGAAATGTATAGCAGACAAATACTCTTAATGCATTATGAGACCTCCTTTGCCAGAAACAAGATATAGGAATAGGTTTTACCCTTTTAACTGGCACAAAAACTGACACCTTTATTCAAGGCATCATGTTTGCAATAACCACAACACAAGCAGTCAAAATGCAAACAAAAAAGACAACTCTGATAATATGCACTGTCCTTTTTGAGTTGTACGCCTTTTGGCGTCTTCTGGTCCAACACCAATGGAGACTAGGCTCTAAGAAAAGCTGTCTCGGGTGTGGACCAATTAAATTCAAGGACAGTGCATATTATCAGAGTTGTCTTTTTTGTTTGCATTTTGACTGCTTGTGTTGTGGTTATTGCAAACATGATGCCTTGAATAAAGGTGTCAGTTTTTGTGCCAGTTAAAAGGGTAAAACCTATTCCTATAACTCTTAATGCATGTTTCTAAATGTGGAGGGAAAATTCGGAGGGCCCGGACAAAATCCACGTGACCACGGGGAGAACGTGCACACTCCAAATATACAGGCGTCAGGGTCGGGATCGAACCCACGACTTCTTGTATACCAGGCGAGGTAGTTAACATATTGCCCCTTATCAATAAGTATGATTATCATTTCGCAAGGATGATAAGCTGAATCTAACTTTGGCACAGATTTTATCTTGCAACTCCTCAATATAAAAAAATATAAATACTTTTGTACAATAGTCCAGCTAGCTGATGGGGGGTTGTTTGACTTCATGATCCTGATCAGTACGTGTTGGCAAAATATATACTTTAGTACAATATTCCAGCTAGTTGATGGGGGTTGTTTGACTTCATGATCCTGATCAGTACGTGTTGGCAAAATATATACTTTAGTACAATAGTCCAGCTAGCTGATGGGGGGTTATTTGACTTCATGATCCTGATCAGTACGTGTTGGCAAAGGAAGGGTGCCCATGGCCATATTGGATATCGCTCACTACTGATATTAACCGTGGCTGGGAATCCAACTCATGACGCCAGGTTTATAGCACAGCACAAATAGCACTGCACAACCACCCCCACAAACTATGAGCGATGCTGCATGTGATAAATGTGTTGAATTCGAGATGGCCGATGTCAGGATTTCGGGATGAGGAAATCTGACTAAAAGTAGGCGACAACAGCGTGATTGTTCCGTCGTTCGGTCTTTGTGTGCAGCTTGTAATGCAATTTGTTGTCTGCCTAGAGATCTCCCACCAATTGCATTGGGCCATCACTCACACGGGACGGTTGTGGTGAAAATGTGATTAGATGATTATGCCCGAGCCCTGTGTGACCCCTCCGTTTCATGGGTTGTCCACTTAAGGCTGATTAGTTGCAACAAATGGCGTTTGTGCGTAAACGTACTCTCTTAAGAACCAATCCGGGCCAAGCCGCATCCCATCAAAACACAGAGAGCTCACAGCATCGACGTTGCTGTGTGGCTTAGGGGATTGCAAACGTATTTGAGTTAATTACACGTCAGACGAGATCAGCGGTGATAAAACTGCTAAGGTAAAGTAAATATATGTAATTGTTTTTTTTATTGTACATTAGTATATGTCATGTTAAAGTCAATTTCAAGCGTTTCCTTTGCTGGAGCCGCCCGTGCTTAAACGGGGTTATCGCGTCGAGTGAGTTGATGGGAGAGATGCACGCCTTGGTCTCAAGGTCTCAAGGCGCGCATCCCTTCCTCCACATGTAAACCCCACTACTCACGTCTCTCAGTTGAGGAGGCCCTCTTCATCGTGTGTTTGCGAACATTTCGTTACTATTTTCTTTCGGCATCGCAGGGAAAACACCCCAAGGCATGGTGAAGACGGTGCATCCCAGGCAGATTTCCGGAAGCACTAATAAGGCACGAGCTGTCGCCTGAGAGAAAAGAGCAAATAGTCAGTGAATGGAGCCATTGTGTGCAAGTGCAACTAACTCAGTTCGGCCTTTGTGGCGCCTTTTGTGAATTCACCACGTGCTGCCCCTGCTAGTCAGGACATTAGTGCTGCGTGGATGGAGGCGCAAGCGTTCGTCTGCGACGCACGCGGCTGAACTGCGCCGGCTGACTGGCTGGAATGACATCACCGAGAGAAGACGACGTTGATCATTGGTTCTCATGGTTACTATTGCTGGGTTTCCAATTATTTTTGGGTGGGCTTATACGAGAGCTGTTTTCTTTATGAATAATTATGATGCCTGGCTCTTTGTACACTACTCTATATAGCATCACTTTGCATTTTGTACAGTAGTCAGCTGCTGCTATGTAATGTCACTTTGTATTCAGAATGTAAATCGTCGTCGTGATAGTGCTGATCAACGTGGTGAAGTATGGTCATACAACCTGCATGGCCAAATTGGCATGGCGAGGCCATAATCCAGCTGAATGTAAACATGACAAAATATGTTGTTATTGTTTAGAAGCCCATAAGTTAAAATAAAAAAATGTGTACGTCTTTCCCAAAAAAAGTGCTGTATATTATTTTTTTACAATCAGGATATAAATAGACATATTTTATACTTTGTAAAAAAAAGCAGATTCATAATGCAGCAAATACGTTTTAGGGTGGAGTGCGCAAGCCCATTTCACCAATTCGTAATGAGCAGCATGGAGCAGTATGTTAAACCCAACTCCAATGACCGACACGGTATGGGGGGGACCTTCAACCAGCAGGATATCCGCAAGGCTGTTAATTATTGTTGGTATGATTACTAATTCGTTTGAAGGAGAAATAAGCTACACCTAATATTTTATCCAATCAGAGACGGTCGTAATTATGACGCAAACAATGCAGACATTGCATACATCATGGCCCACACGAACCTTGCCACTATATATGTATGTTGAACGTCGTTCGCACAGTACGTAGCCAACCCTGCTAAGCGGAGGTGCAAGGGAAGGATAACAAACTAAACACGAAAAGCAGTTCTAAAGAAACGCATTTTCAGTCTAGATTTAAAATTGCATAACTCCAGTGGCTTAATAATATCATAAAGAAGAGCGTTCCAGACGGCCGTAAAAGCGCATGTGAAAGTGCGCGACTCAGTGACCATATTTGTTCGGATGGCCAGCCAAAAGCCGCTGCCTCTCTCAGTCATCCAGAAGGTTTGACTCTCAATGTTTTGTTTTCCTTGCTGGTTTAATTTGAGATCTCCCAAAACCCTCCGGGTTATTTTTTCTTTCACTGCGGGATTCTGGTTTGATGCCAATGCACATAGTACATGAAGGACCCGGTAAATGTTGTATGCCTTTAATCAAGCGCTCTTGGTGGCGATCCCGACCCTAACGCCTGCTGTATATTTGGAGTTTGCATGTCCCTCTCCCAATTGTCGCGTGGATTTTTCTCCGTCTCCTCTGGGGTTTTTCCCTCCGCATTTAGAAACATGTATTTGGCTGCTATACATTTCCACGTGATAAGTCACATTGTTGAGCTATCGTTTGTGGCCAGGTCGCTTCTGAAAAGAACTATATAGTTCATTGGGCCTTACCTGCTGATAAAAAATAGTTGAGTAGTTTATTATTTTTTTATAACTTTCACCGTCACCAGATTATGATGGGAAATAGTGAATTTCGTACTCTCTCTTGTTACACTGGAATTCTAGAGTGTTGGGAGGTGATAATTACTGTAGTGAACATTCCCTTTCAGTGGGCCATGAGTTGGCTTCTGTCCCATTTGAAAGGCCCCATCTTAGAATAGTTGTGGATAAGCTCAACAGGGGGAGATGTAGGGTTAATTTAAACTTCAGGGTATCCCAAGGTTTCACCAGACAACCCACATTGCCTGATGTGATGTGGGGAGGCCTTCATCCAGCAGCGGATTGGCCTGTACAAGTTCACAGACCTTGGTTCTGATATGGCTACTGTGGAATCTGAGCCAAGTCCACTTTTCCAGGTCCCAAACTAGGCCGGCTCACTTCCCGGTGGTCAGGGGAACGCGCTTATAAGTTCATAACACAAGGCAGTGGTGGTTGGCTCGGCGTTCCCTCTCTGTGTCTCTGTGTGTGGGCATCCTGTGGACCTGCATACCTCGCCCAGGCCCACGCAGCACGTGTGGCAAATAAGTGAAATAAATCCCGACTCTGTGGGGTGCGACTTCAGCCATGACCTGCGTTACAATAACATTTAGCGAGAGTGCTGTCTCTGCTCTTCTGAGCCAACCGTCTTCACAAGGGGGCTGTGCACAAGAAATAGTGATGCCATCTTCGTATGCATAGCGTGCTGGGGTGGATTTGTTTCTTAGCTGCCAAAGTCACCGGTTTTTTTTTTGTACGTACACGGTAAAATGCCGCATAACTGACCGTCGCATATCCGCACTGACCACTTTTACTGGTGGCTCGTAATTCTGGTGGGGCGTGTTCGGCGTCGCAGCAGCGGGGATGGGGAAAGGGGTGAGGGTGGCACCTGGCCCCGTGCGAAGACTATGTCGAGCTACTTACGGCTCCGATTGTGTAACTCATATTTTCTATAGATGTCGACAGATCCGACCTTTTTCACGTATCAGTCGATACGTTAAGTTGCCAGCGAGTTCGGATACACGCAAACTTGCTTGCACTGGACATTTTCGTTCAGAGTTGGTGTTGTATCCTGGGTCTCCGAGTCCCACGTCTGTCCGTCTCGATGCCTCGCTCGCCACCCACCGCGTGATCCCCACACTGCTGCCGCTTGCTGCTCCGGTGCTCTCATTAAAGTGCCCTCACTGCACATGGTTGGCGATGTGGGCTCAGCCCTGCTTCACTCTCAAGAGCCTGCTCTTACAATGAAGCGACTGGTGGAATGCCTGAGGCTTAAAGTAGGACCAATAAGGTACCCTTTTCGAAAAAAAAGGCACGGGGTTTTGTTGTTGTTGTTCAGTACCAAACAGGGCTCAATTTCTCTCCGAATATTTTGAGTGGCTTGGAGGCTGGAGTAGGCACATGACTGGTACGGTGCGAAAGAAGTTCAACAGACATGCATACAAAGCGAGAAATATTCTTGGATGTGCTGTATCCATTGCTAAAATAGTTTCCGGGGTGCTGACCCGGACAGACCTGGCTCTAATTATTTCCCAATTACTCGGCATGTAACGACACGCATACAAATCGCGGTCGGGGCATAGCTCTGCCAATTAGAGCTACGAATAAGCTGTCCTCCGCCGTGGGAATGTGGAATGTTCACCACTGGACAGCTCAGGGCTGTCAATTAAAGTAGACAGAAACATTTACAATGGGGGGGGGGGTGCGGGGTGTCGCTTGATATTGCGAACATTTTGGTGTTTGAGTTTTACAGAACATGGAGCTGCTCAGTAACGAGGTCCTCCGGCCGGGGCGGGCACGCAGCCACGTGGCCTCGGAGGCTTCGCGCATGAATGAACGTTCTGTCGGCGCTGCGGATTATCCGGCCGTTTTCACTCTGGCTCCGTTCCCGGCGTGGCCGGTCCGCACAATGCCGTTGACGGCATCCGGGGCCCTTGATTCAACGTTGAGATTTTTTTTTCTCTTCTTTTTAAGGTGGTGGTGGCGGCGGCGGCGGCGGTGGCGATGGTGGGGTGCACGACACGCACATAAATCATGAGCAAAGGCGTCCATTGAAGCAGCCCGTGACATTACGCCATGACACCTGGCACGGGTCCAGCAGCACAGCTGAGTGGCGGACGTGAATGCCCTCCTCCTTTCGTGCGGCTGATGTAGATGCAGAGGGGGAAAAAAACACGACAATTTTACATTCAGGTGGTCAAGTCAAATAACCACGTCAGGAGGAGCAGCGGAGTTTGTCGCTGTGATGTATCCTTCGTATTTGTCGATCGGGCATTGCGTCCTTATACGTTGAACAGTCTGTTTCGGGTTACCACAGTCACACACCGGAGAGTTTTAAATTTTACAGTTGTGCATCAGGTATCTGCATCTGCCATAGTTTTTGCACATGCGGTTTAGGGTGGACCATGAGCTTATGTGAATAAAACATATTATGATTACCCGGTGTATGTGTTTTTTACTTGTTTCGCACCGTACGCAGCCAAACATGGCAATCGGAGGTGAGGTGTGGTCGCGTTAACAGCATAGACGATGATGTCTTCTCAGACTTGATCTTGAGCGTCTGCTGTCACCTGCAATGCAGAAACTATAATTGTGATGATTGAAGCTGTAAGACATGAAGCCACGGAATCAGTCCATTGCTCAGTCAGAAGTGGAATTTGTTTCAAATCAACTGAGAGCCCATTGAGATGGATCTACTTTTTTCAAGGGAGGCAAAATAATAAACATGCAACAATAATGCAATTATGCTGTAATATGTAAACACATCAGTAAACATGGGATATTTCTCTTTTTGGGAAGCCAACGCATACGGTCCTACAAATCATGCGGAATGGTTTAAAGTTAATGGCTATTTTTTTTATAAACCCATGATTAGTGTGCCGCCTATGGAACGGCAGATTATACCATTTCTAAACACGCATTTCCTACTGAAAATCATAAACCGTGATGCTTGTATTCTTCGGGACATTTTTTTACCGCATTTGCTCATATTTGGGCAAACGCAACACAGCTGTTGAATAACTTGCATTCCATCAGCAGCCACTTGGCTCCTGGACATAATTAGAGACTTTCTGCAACTGGATATCCGGTTCACTGACACCACGGTGGGAGCAATTGGCTCCTATTCAAAATGTCCCGAGTTCAAATAACGGTCAAAAGTTTACTCAGCCCATCATTCTTCTGGGGGTCTGTAAAACAAGTAAACACTTTGTGGGAGGTATACAGTAGTTTACTCGTGTTTAAACTTGCCATTGCCATAATCGTCATCATCATCATCGTCAGCCATTCTCTATCCACTGCTAGATATAGGCCATGCTCACCATCTCTTATGGTCCTACGATGCCATGACTAATTTGACTCCCGCGCATGAACTGATCTTATTCCCCCCTTTCTGCATAGTGGTCACACTCGAGGGCGTGTTCCCTGCTTTGGCTGACATTCCACGGCCAGTCTCGTCCAACAGCCATCGTCCTCTTTAACGATGTGCTCTGCCTAAGTTCACTCTCTTTCCCAGACATCAATATGACCTCTCTAACGTGCATGTCCGATGAGCGCGATTGGCCGTGTACGGTGCGAAAGAAAGTTCAACATACATACCTACATGTTTCCGAATCCATCTTTTCCTATGTATGCCTCTCCGTGTAATCCTGAGTTTGTATGTCTATGATTTGCGCACCTTTCACATTGTTTAACTTGAGTCAATGTTTCTGGTCCGAGTCGTAGCTGGTAATATCCCCCGATTGAAAACGTTATTCTTTGGGCAAGCTGGCCATGCTGTTTGTCATCATCAAGTTTATGCTTGAACTTGATGGTGCATCATTTTCATCACAATCCACCTTCAGTAAATGCCATAAAGTATACAGCGCATGTTCAACTTTGTTTCTAATGGTGTCCACCCAATCGTTTTTTTTGTTTCGCAAAACTGTTGTATAGGTGAGTGTTGTTTTTCTCATATTTGTTATGAATACAACTTAGTGGGCTTCTTTACGTTTGTTATTTCTGTGTTAGTTACATTCGCCCATCATCCCTTCTAGCAGTGTCCTGTCTAAGGCCACTTACTTTTCTTAAAGCTAAAACAGTGATGACAATGCATCTTTTCTAGATTTGAAGCTTTCGTGACTGCAAGGATCCATACTCTTTGGTTCTATTCGGTAAAGTCACGTAGGTAAAAAAGAAAACAATAAAAATCACGACGTTTCGGCCACAACATAAGTGGCCTTCTTCAGGTGAAGGAACAGAACTGTCGGGACGACAGCACTTCACTGTTCCTTCACCTGAAGAAGGCCACTTGTGTTGTGGCTGAAGCGTCGTGATTTTTGTTGTTTTATTTTTTTACCTACGTGACTTTACCGAATAGAACCAAAGAGTATAGACAATGCATCTTGTTTGACGACCTGTGCTTGCTCCTAATATTCGGTGAAACTAAAAAAAATATTTCGTTTTACAAATTAAAAGAAAACCTGTGGATGAAACAAAAAAATACTTTACAGACACATGCAATAATAATAATTTTCTGATATAAAAATAATCTCCGCATTATTTCCCCTCAGAAACCATTGACGACGCGTTGTATTGGACTTGTGTGCTTACCACAATAAAAAAAAAAACTAAAAATATTTTTTTTAATATATCCAAAAGTTAAACAAACAACCGAGACAGTGGCACGACACCACCACATCCAAGTTAAGCGTTCGGTCAAACAAGTCTGTTATATATGTTGAACTCCTCAACAAACTAAAGACGGGGGGGGTGTTAAAAAAAATCAATTTTGCCAAAATATTTCACCGACGCGGAACGCGCTCCAGCCCGAGTAGTCGTCTGGTGTGAAAGGAGCCGTGGTTTTCCGCGTTCTTGATGAAGTGATGTCTGTAAGGGCCACTTCATCAACGGCCTTTTAACGCACGCCGGGGGCCTTTGTCGAAGGCGTAAAAAAAAAGGCAAGATGCAGTCCTTTTAAACGGGGCCTGATGATCTCATCCTTTAGCAATTTTTTCTTTACTTTTTTTTTTAGACTCTTCGTCGAGTGCTTTGTGTCCTGCTAGGGTGGGAGGCCACGGAGATCTTACCGTTTCCTCGCTTGATGAGGTGAGTATGAAGGAGGAGGAGGAGCTAAATTACTCTGTTGGGATTATACGAAGCAACCGTTGCTCCCCCCCACCCCCCTCCTTCTGCGAAAACTTGGCACCGAACCCTCTTGCAAAAGATTCATGAGGCTCAGTGAAGCTTTCCTGGGCAAACGAGCTCACTAAGTCATAATAATGAGGAGCGAGAATAGGAAGATGGGAGGCAGGTAGAGAAGAAAATAAAGTTAAGCTAATTATATGTCGCGAATTACATTACACCAGTGTGCCTGAGGACAATTTTCAATCGGTGTAATTAACCTGCTTTGACGTGGATCCCAAATATGGATATTGACAATAAATAAGTAATATTTTACAAAACTGTTTTTAAAAACACGCTTTTATGAAATGTACTAGTAATGGAAGAACTCCACGACTCCAGGAAGTGGCCCCGAAGTTTACCACAACGTAAGGGGACCGTGGCCAAATACAGCCAACGTTAGTTGACCGTGGAGAATTAGACCCAAGACGAAAATAACATTAAAAAAAGGATGTTTTAAAATATGTTTTTTTTTATGATAGAATATAGTATTCTTCTTTGGTTCTTTCGGTAAAGTCACGTAGAATGAGAATAAAATAATAAATTGATAAAATAAAATAACAATAATATTCTCACGACGTTTCGGCCACAACACAAGCGGCCTTCATCAGGTGAAGGGAGCGAGACTGTCTGGTAGGACAGCGCTGTCCTACCAGACAGTCTCGCTCCCTTGTGTTGTGGCCGAAACGTCGTGAGAATATTATTGTTATTTTATTTTATCAATTTATTATTTTATTCTCATTCTACGTGACTTTACCGAAAGAACCAAAGAAGATGAATCATTGCAGTCACGAAAGCTTTAAATCGAAAAGAATATAGTATTGTCATCAGTATGACATAAGTATACCAGGTTTGCAGTCGATACCACATTGGAAGTGGGTTAAAATTGAGTTACAAGATTTGAGGATAACGACAACAACGACAACAACAACAACAGACCGAGTGAGTTAAATGAAAGCGTGTAATGATAATAATAAAAAAGGCACAACAGTCGGAAAGTTTGCAAAGATGCATGGAGAAGGCGCATGCTTTGAATGACACTGAGAGACGCAAAGAGGAGCACGTGAATTGGAGACATTGCATGTTAGAGACGTCATTGACTGTAACGGAAAGTAAGTGAGCTTGGACGGGACACGCCACTCGAATGGATGATGCTCAGTGGTCGAGGTTAAAGATGTAACGGCAGCCAAAGGAGTGATCATGCCTAAGGGGCCGTCCATAAATGACGTCACGCGATTTTGGACGATTTTTGACCCCCCCCCTCGTCACACGGCGTCACAAAAAGTCAGACCCCCCCTCAAATATGACGTCACAAAGCTCTGCCCCCCCCCCCCCCCCAAATAAAACATGCTTCAAATCGCTTTAAACTATTATCATTAATGTGGCGCTGCACTCTGATGTTGTAGGAGAAAACATTTACTAAAAAGTATATTTAATTAAGTAGAACGTATTGTCTATATTTAAAGTTGCGCATTTTGATGTGACGTCACATTTATGAACCCCCCACGTCACACATCGTCACAAATGTCTGACCCCCACCCCCCCTAGATGCGTGACGTCATTTATGGACGTCACGCACAGTGGAGATAAACTAAGAAATGTAGCTCCTGTGCATGTGCTATATTGATTGTTGTACTGCAGGACCACGAGCGATGGTGATGGCTTTGGGAGGATTTCATCCGGCAGTGGATATGATAATATGTGGTAGATGTGTATGAACCGCGAACACCTGGGTTTGTCTTATTACTTGCCAATGAGCCTTCACTGCTCCTTAGATGTACCTAGCCTGGCACAGGCACTGTCGTGATGTCATCACCGCGTATTCACAAATTCGAACCTGAGGGATTTTTATTATATTCATAATCTTAGCTCTTTCGGTAAAGTCACGTTGAAGGGAAACAATAAAATAATAAAAAATATGAAGCAATAGAAAATTCTCACGACGTTTCGACCATAACACAAACGGTCGTCATCAGGTGTGTCGGTTTGCATTTTATCAAATAGTTCATGTATGCTGTGTATTCGAATTGCAGCTATTCATGGGGATATGTGAATGATGATGTACATCACTCTGGGCTCTTGCCATGTTAAATATTATCTCTGAACTAAAATAGCATGTTTCCAGGAGATGCTGATGCAGAGCAACTGCCTCGCAATTGAGTTAAGATCCTGGTCTGGGTTTGACCCAACCCATCATCCTCCCGGGGTAGATCAAAATACGTTCCACTTCGTGCAAAGTCAACAGTCGGTGTCCTATGGAGATACGGCCCATACTCGAGGAATGTGGAACCCTTGTGCCATCTAAATAAATTAGCACTGCTCAACTATTATTTGACTTCTGAAATAAAATCACATCGGAGGAAGCAAAATCACTATCTAGAGTGAGGGGGAGCTATCGGTAGAATGGAGATTGAGTGTTATTTAGTTTCTCCTACAGAGATATATTTATATCTTGATCAGGGATCCTATTTAATATCCCAGTAAACGTACCAACGTTGGGCTAGCGTTGGCATGTGGTTGGAGCCGTTGTACCAACGTTGGCCCAACGTTTGTCCAACATTCCACGTTTACTTGGATACGTGTGTACCGTATGTTGAACTTATTTCGCACCGTACGTAGCCAACCGTGCTAATCGCAGGCGTTTTCTTACAAGTCTGCATCCTGATTTCCTCTATCCGCACATCATCTGAAAATGCAAGATTCATATCAAATAAAAGTTACCGATCTCTCCTTCTGACACGCGGGAATTGAAATCGCTTGCACATTTAGTTTATTTTCTTTGAAATTACAAACTCGAGATTACAAACGCCCCCCCCCCCCACCATTTTTCGTTTGACCACAATAACTTCAAAGAGGAGAGTCTGCCGCACGACAGCGCCACACATCGCGAGAAGCGATGATTACCATACGCGTTGAGCAGCAAGCCCACCCCCGTGTGTGTGTGCGTGTAAATACTGGGCCTCCCTAGCTCGAATCAGCCTCAAATGAGTACTTGCTGAGGTGTGTAAACATCGCCGCGAGCGAGACAAAGGCGGTCGGTGCGTGGTGCTGGCCACTCACCCCCTCGTGTACCGTTCCGGCCTTCACAGGTGCTCGCTAACAGCACTTGCCCCAACAGTCTGTTAAAGGCTACACGGCGGATCTTTGTCTCTGTATAAACACCGCTGCTGATAATACATATAAACCATGAGGAAGTGACTTCACACCGAGTCTATTTCTAGACGTGTGCGTCGCTGCAAGTTGCCACCGTCACACCACGTCTACGATCCTTGCGATCCAATGCCAAACGCTCTCAACAACAACGAAGTCTAAAAAAAGCAACTTTTTTTTGACGATACCTAAGAGCGGCGGCAGAAACGGCCTCCGAACCGTCTTTGCTCGGCTGCCCTTTGTTTTGTTTTTTTTGCCGCGACCTGTAAACACACCGGGCCGTGCACTTCTTTATCGCATCCCAAGTGGAGGGGTAGGGGGGGTGGAAACATATCGTGGCCAGGAATATAAAAAAAAGGTCCCTCGCCGGAGCCGGAGCCGCAGAACCCACGGCACAGCCTCAGAAATGAATCTTTGGGTGCACGCTGAAAGGCGGCCAGATAGGAAATCGCGGGAAGAATTGCGGCGATGGGTTCAGCAGCTGCGCTGAATGGGATTGGCAGTGGAGGAGACAATGTGGTGTGGTGGGATGTAAAAGTCCCGGTGCGACAAAAGGGGGGAGGGGGGGGGGACATGCATTCATACGGAATGCATTCGAAAAAAAAAAACACTCTCCAAATAATGTTTCATTGGCTTCGGCTGCGGAGCCGCAAATCTATGCATTCCCTCCCGGGATACACTCGTGAAAACAAATATTGATCGTTGTCCCCCTCCCCCCCCCCAAAGACATTGATGTGTTAATGGCGGTCTTTGGAGGGAGGATGGGGTTTTATGTTGTGTTGTGTTGCTTTTTGGCGGTTCATTTCATTCCCATGGCTTTAAAAGAATGCTTGGGTGGGTGTTAAGACACTTTTTTAATGTGTAATTTATCTGCGACATGTCTGGCAGAATATGGAGGTCTCATACGAGAATACAATTTTTTTTAATTCCGCTGAACTACGTTACGATGACCCCCATTGTCCACTTACACGCCGGCCAAACGTTAAAAGATTCACACACAAAACACACAAAGCCCAATCGCTGCATTTGGTGTTATTGTGAGAATATAACAATCTATTTGAATACATCAGTAGGTTTTATATGGGGAGTCCGTGAGTGTACTGTGTATGCGTAACATATTGCGTTAGCAGACACTCCAACTATATTAATGTATAAACACTTTAAGTAAGGAAAATCACGAGTTAAACTCCCGGTGATAGAGGTCCGTGGTTTACTAAACTGCCGAAGCTGTGAACAATGTGCAAAGCAGATGCTAAATTTCCACTGTCATAACAGAGCAGAATATTAAATCATGGCAGGACTGGTGCAAAAAATGCGTACAGCATTATGGGCACATCGCAGTACAGTGCAGTATACGGTATTGGGGGTGGGTCGCTTTAACCCCTCCCGGTTATTTAATGAAGAATTGTCACGATTTGATTGAGGATGTTTTTTTGTTTTTACATTGTGGTGAATGATAGCGCCCCCTGTGATTGCAGGGGTGATGTGACACTCATTATATACGACATACAAATTACGAAACACACACACGTTGATCCTTACATGATGCGTGTTTATGAGCTTAAAGATCGACACTGATCAACGGATCGATTCCTTCCTATATCCCCAATGCGTGTCCCAAATGCTTTCATTTGGCATTTACTTAGTAGCAAACATTCGCACCGCATTTATTATTTTGGAGGAGGGATAAGTGGATCATACAGCGACCATGTTCTGAGACACTCGCAAACCCATGAGGTGACGAGCTGGCCAGGCGTTGGCAATACGGCAAAGGATCCTTGAATCTATCTGTGAGGAGTTGTGAGTGCTGGCCCTTTAATTTCCTCCCACCTGAAAACTGAGCATCGAGATAGTCTGGGAAAAGGCTTCTGGTAAACGACACTTCTTGAGTGAGCCACTTGACTCTTGGCCTCCACTCACCCATCCGGCCTCATCACTCGATTTTATTTTCATCCGTTTGTCTTAACATCACGCGGCATCGAAGGCACCGAACAACTCCCCCCATGGAACTTTCCTCAACCTCTTGAGAAAAAAGCGGTTGTGCCGGAGAACTAGGCGACGGCATTGAGAGAGCGAGAAAGAAGCGGTCGTTCCATCCAACAGCAACAAAAAACGACGAAAAACTACATCTTCCAATGGCAAACAGGGGCGACAGGGAAGAAGGCAAGAGTGGGATTCTCCAATCTTCTCCCCTCGAAAAAGAACCACACACACACACACAGTCCGATTTCCCACGGGGAGAAGTCCTAGCACCTCCTGCAATAAAGCTGAATTGAGCAAAAAAAAAGTACACACGAAGGGCAAAGAACGTACTGTATGGCCCTGCTCCAGTCGCTCAAGCACAAGAAGATATATTCCTTCACACCCCAATCGGAGAAACGAGAAGCATATACAGGGTGCTTCAACATTTTTTTTAACACTTCTGAGAATTTGCCACAATACCACAAGAAATGTGCTGCTGCCTCCGGGCTCTGGAGACCACCTGGAGAAGATTCCAGTCGTGTGTTGACAACGATGGCGAACAAGTGGAGCCTCTTTGACTCCACTTGTTCGCAGTGGCTCGCCCTGATGAGGGAACCGCTTCCCTCCCTACCGCCGCTGATAGAGAATGCCAACTCAAGACCTCCCGCAAGCCCTACTCCAAGAGACTCGGAGGAGAATTTCCTGGAATAAAAACCATCGGACGTCATTTAGCACTCGCTCCCAGTGCCATGTCGACAGTTGTCATCCACGTGCGAAATGGGTGGACGATGAATGGCATGCAACCCCCACTCTCTGCCCTCAACCTTGTCCAAACACCCACTGTTGCGCACTCTCTACTATTCGCTCGATACCCACTGCATCGAAACCCGCAGATGGCAGTGAGGCGGTGGTCACCAAGAAGTTGTCGATGCAAGGATTTTGCCCTGTTTCCAGGTCAAGTTACGGGCTCTCAAGGAACATTCTTGGCATTTTGGAAAGGGGAAATTTTTGCACATTTGGATGTATTATCGTTCTTGTATTGTTGTTTGTTTATTGAGCTATGCGCGGAGTGATGGATTCACGTTTTAATGAATCAGCTGTAGTAGTGGGATGATGATGCCAGATCGCGTAGCACAGGCACGCAATCACAACATTGCGATGCACCTGCAATTAATCAGTTTAAGATTAAATTAAAGTAACTACTTTCAGAAAGTGTACGAGTAGCTGAAATTAAGTAGACAACTCAGAGAGAGTACCCAGAATATTTTGGCTTTTCAACTCTATTCCTTTGTTTTGAACGTTGCTCATATTGCACTCGATTTTAACATTGTATATATTCGGTCTGCAGTCGCTTCCTCACCGAGGAATTATCTCAAACACTCCTTGCGCTGGCGCCTTCAGATGTGCTGCGTGGGAGGCGCAGTAAAAACATCGAGTGTTGGTGAAGGCGATCGTCCTCACACCAGCTATCAGAGCGCTGCTGCACAAACGCCTAGCCACCCCATAACGGACCGAACGACATCCGAACGTTATTTCAACGGAACCCCCGCCTGAACGCCCCCCCCTGCCCACCCTTGTAGATGAAGTTCTTCTCAGGAAGGAAGCCAACCGAGACAAAGATGTTTACCGCCATCGGCCGAGTGGCTGCAAGCAGCAGAAAGAAAACACTCTGGCACACGGGTGACGGCTTTGTTAATACTTCTACTTTTAAAATGACGGGTTCTCGGGAACAAAAGAAATACACGGCACCATAACCTGGGTGGTCATTCCAAACAAATAGACTCATAGTCACAGCCACAGGAACTTCCTCATCTGATAAGGTCTTCTCTGCACACTCAATCACTCAGCGGTGCAAAAGATTATTTTAAAACATTCACAGTTATTTTTCTCAGAGTGCACAGAGGACATTCGAGCACCGTTTCTGTCGGACGGGGATGCAATATTAACCTTCTGAACCATCGTTTCGCTGCCTGTTGGACAGCAGTTATTAGCACGGTCGGCTGTGTACGGTGCGACAGAAGTTCAACATACATAGAGTTTTGATTTAAAGCTTTCGTGACTGCAGTAATTCATATTCTTAGTTTTTTCGGTAAAGTCACGCTGAAGGGAAACAACAAAATAATAAAATATATATAAAACAATAAAAAATTCTCACGACGTTTCGACCATAACTCAAACGGTCATCTTCAGGTGTGTTGGTTTGCATAAATTTATTTTTAAACGGCGCATTTATTTATTTATAAAAAACGTTAGCGCCACGCGCAACGATTTGGCAGTTTATTTAGGACTAGTCCATCTATATTCTGAAAAGAGGAGGGGGGAGACGAAATTTTTTATAATGTATGCTGTCTGAAAGCCACTGTAAGCATGAACAATCAATTAAGACCTGAAATGGTTTATCAAATCTTTCCAATGATTGCTAAGATAGAACCCATCTTCTCGGTTGAAATTGTCTCTGTGCTTGTATATGTGGATAGCCTCATGAACGAATCTCTCATGGAAGCCAGATGGCTTACAAAGAACCTCTGTCTTGGAAAAGTCAATGGCATGTGAGCCTACTGAATTAGAACAATGATCTGCCACGGCCGAGGTGTTGGTCCTACCGTGTTTAAGGTCTGCTTTGTGTTCACGAATGCGGTCCGAGACATGGCGTTTGGTTTCTCCAATGTAACTACTACCACAGAGGCAACTTAGTTTGTAGACACCAGGGTATTGTATGTCCGGAATCACATCTTTTACAGACGGAACCAGATCACGGATTTTATGTAATGTGTTGAAACGGACCTGAATCTTGTGTTTATTCAAGATTTTGGAGATCTTTTTTGTGATCCCCGCAATGTAGGGTAAAGTGATGGTTTTGAAAGGCTCCTCAAGAGGGTTCTTCTTCATGGTTTGAGTGATAGCTTTGCGGATTGTATAGTTGGAGTAACCATTAGCCCTAAGAGCTTGGTGTACGTGCTTGAGTTCACTGCTTATGTGTTCCTGGTCGGATATGCATTGGGCTCTATGATACAGAGTCTTGATGAGAGAATTCTTCTGTGATGGATGGTGGTGGGAATCCGGTTTCAGATAAGCATCCGTATGGGTAGCTTTCCTGTAGACAGAGTGGCTCATTGAACCATCAGGTCTCTTTTTAATTAGGACATCCAAAAAAGGTATCTTGCCATCTATTTCGACTTCCATGGTAAATCTGATGGCTGGGTGTATGGAATTGATGTGGTCGAAGAATTGGTCTAGAGCAGGCCGGCCATGTGGCCAGATGACAAAAGTGTCATCCACGTACCTCTTCCATAAGGTTGGGCGCAGAGTGGCAGTCTGGATGGCGTCAGTCTCAAATTTCTCCATGAAAATGTTAGCTATAACTGGAGAAAGGGGGGAGCCCATTGGGGTGCCCTCAGTTTGTTTGTAGAAAGTTCCATTCCAAGTGAAGTATGTATTGGTTAAACAGTGTCTCACCTGGGGGGGTACCTCAGTGTTTAGTCCTTTGTTGCCGTCAATGATAAGTGTGATTTGTAGAGTGTCTTGTCTAACTGATCTAGTCCGGTGCGTATAAGTCTGATTTTTTCTGAGATAAGAGCTAAGCTAGTTTTGAAAAGAATTCGTTTCGCATTAGAAGAAGTTACAGCAGCAGAGGTCAGTGTAAATGCGATTGGTATTCTTCAGGAAGGTGAGAGACTCGATCAGCTGAGCTTTCTTATCCCGGAGTTTGTTGAAGGATCTTAAAGTTATGTGAAAACCCTCCCCGTAGAGGCGATTAAATTTTGATTTAAAGCTTTCGTGACTGCAGTAATTCATATTCTTATGAATTACCGTTTGAGTTATGGTCGAAACGTCGTGAGAATTTTTTTATTGTTTTATATATATTTTATTATTTTGTTGTTTCCCTTCAACGTGACTTTACCGAAAAAACTAAGAATATACATAGAGTTATTATCTTCTCATACAAGTCAGATGATTTTGACCGAGTCAGTGGTGATGTAAATTCGAATGATGTTCCTGACGGGTGCAAACAACAAACCCCCATGACTGACACAGCATGGCGATGCCTTAATAATCTGAATTATTGCACGAATTTTAGTTGAGTCTTTGCCTGAAACTATGTAAATGTAAGAACCGTTTTTTTTTTATTTGACCCCCAAAAGGCGGTGGACATGAGGTCCGGTGGTCAGAGCACTGAGCTGGCACTGCTGGGAGCTTGGGTTTGAATCTGAGCAGCTGGCCGTGGGTTAAGTTACCGTTCTCAAAATCAGTTAGCTGATGGTCTCAGCCTGGTCACCAGTGACTGCGTAAAGAAAAACCATCATGCAAAAGTTGATCATGCAATTCCTAAATTCCAGCAGGGAGAATTAATATATCATTCATCACGGTGTGACAGACATGGGTTGCGTGGAGCTTGAGAGGGAGGTTTGTGCCACTCTTAACATGGCACAGTGGTTACTGCCCTGCAATATAAACCCGTAAATTAGTTATATTACCAGCCAGGGCAAACTTCAGTGGTGGGTGATATCAGCACTGATAGTGTCCACCCTTTCACCAACCGGCACTTACCAGCATGGCGAAGTATTGTCAAACAACACATGACTTACACGGAATGGAAATGCCTTCATCCAGCAGTTTATGGACAAAAAAATGATATACAGTATAATATAAAAAATAGTAGACAGTTTTCGTCGTCGTCGTTGGTAGTTTCTCGGGGTTCGAGGATGACGTCCATAAGTGTTGGCGGTGGCTCTTGAGGTGGCCGAGGAGTCCATGTCTGGCTTCCTTTTCCTTTCTGCTTTTTTTTGTGGTGGTGGCGGCGATCCACCTCGGCGTCAAGACGTTGGGTCTCGAAGTAGGCCCGCGGCCTGGTGGACACTGCGGCGGCACCCTGGGCGGTGAGACGCGTTATACTTGTGCCGGCGCTGTTATTTGCAACTAGCTTTTTTTGCCCGTCCAAGGACGGGTGTATATTGCAGTAAATCTGAAATATTCAATAGAAAAAAATTTCAGCTCATTATTATTAATGAGGGGGGGGGGGAGGGGTTGCCCCATGTGGAGTGACGTCACCCGCTAATGGTTATTGAGGAGGGGTGCGGCATGTGGAGTGACGTCACATGGAGCAACGTCACGCGCGGGACGGACAGACATTTGTGGGTGATTATAATAGGTAATATCAGCCTGCTCGTCTGATGCGCCAGTGTTTGACGTGAACAATCTTATGCGTGTTGTGCTACATTACGTAAATTATTCCAAGGAGCATGTTGTTTAGAGACGTTTGTACTTCAACAGGATAAAATGTGCACATGGTGTACTTAATGTGTTTTTATTCCATATTATGTGTACATAAAGCACTCCGCCTGTGTGTATTATGCATTATGCTTTGCTGGTTATTCTCGTAATCTACCGCTGTTATCATTGGTGGCATGCGCCAAACTAATGGGTCCCATAGGCAGACTTCGCAGCAGGGAGCACAAAATGCAGTTCCTCAGGAGCTGTAGATGTTTTTTTGCAAAATGCACCGCTGCTTTTTGGTACACCTTTCTATTGTGTAGATTGAAACATATGGTTTTCTAACCTGCAATGTTTTTTTTAATTGGTATGATGAGTTTTATTATAAATTACAAATTTGATTATGGACATGATACAGTACCGTATGTAACTGTTGAATGCATTACGTAACTGACAAATTCCTTTTGCTTGTTATGCGCTTACTTGAATGTTAGACATGGCAAATCTCAGAGTGCTGTGTGTCACCGTCCGAGTGGATTATTCCAGGTGAAATGTTGTTCACAGTCTATTGGCAGGTAGTGGGGAATGGTGTGGCTTTTCCTACGCCTGGCCAGTGTGGATGAGTTGGCCAAAATAACCCTCTAGAGGGGCTTTCTAAAGTTGTTGTTTATAAGGGGCGACATAGGGCTCCCTCGAGTTGAGGCGCTTCTGTGTCAGTTATGTTGCCAAGTAATTGCAGGGCTGCACCCTTACCGAATAGTTTCTTAGAGAGCTTGTACTACCTTTCAAAACCTTCAAATGTGCACTTTGGTGTTTGGTAACTTAATGTGATACACACACAGTACTGTTACATAGCCATTCAATGCATTGTACTGTTATATTTGCAATATCAGCTTACTAGAATTATACGCCAATGTCAGATGTGGAAAGATCGCAACGTATCGTGCGTCGACACTGCTGGTGTGAACTATTCTAGGGCACATGTTGTTCAGGGGCTGTGTGAATGTGTGAGTTGGACGATCCTTTGAATTCTCACCACATGACACCTCTTCCAGTGTTGTCACGGGGAGCTGGAATGAGTAACGAGAGGGTCCACGTGGACCCCAAGTTGAACGGCAAAGCTGGAGAATATTCTGGAATGTGATATCTCGTACCTTGTGCAGGAAAATGACTTTTAATCTTTCTAAACCAAGCGCTTATTTAAAAAAATATATAGCATGAATTGAAGTGATGGTTTTGTCGTGTATTTGTCGCACGGAATTGAAATTTAGTGGTTACATTTAGTGAATTGTTTGCTCCAGTTTTTACTCGGTTAAAACAAATGAATGAAAATAAAATATTAAGATTGTATTTATCAATAGAGTATAATCAGCAGCAGCCGCAGCCAGGATCAATCCACTGCTCAACAAAGGTCTCCCTAAGCTGTCGCCATGTCTCGCAATCCTGTGATGTAATAATACCACTTGCATACATTTAAAATATCGCTACGTAAATTGTCATCATTTTACAAATAAAAATTAAGGAAAATGTGTTACTGCCTTTTAATGATTGTGTTGTGTAATCTAAATTGAATACAAAACACATGCAGTACACTAGATTCAAATAAATAAAGGGTTGTTCAATAAGAAAATATACTTTTAATAAGCATCAAACCTATGTTAATGTGACATCGGTAAAAATTGCAGAGCGAATGGGGTTTTTATCATGGTACTCATGGGCAATACTGTATTTTAAAATATTTTTTTTCCACGAGGTGGCAGACATCACATGATCACAATCGGCATCATCGCACCCTTGCACAACTGCACATAAGCAGAGCAGCAAGCTCTTATTGGCGTGTTTCTCTGCTGGTGTTATGGTGAGCGAAATCTATGAAAGAATGAATTTGTACAATGAAAATGTGTGAAGGATGGCAATGTTTTTAAATTGGTGAAATTGGTGAAATCGCTTCAGTGGGTGACAGAAGTGATCGACTTAGTCGATGCTTCAACGACAGTCAACGTCACGTGTGTGGAGAGACTGATATTGCATTTCAGCCGAGTAGGTGTTTAGTCGTAGGGATGAGTCTGGGAAGGGTTCATGCAATAATCCATGACAAATTGAATGCCCAAAAAGTGTGTCCAGTGTCTACCAAAAATGGCAATGGAATGCTGTAATCTGAACAGAATTTGCATTTACTATGCCTCATTGGCCGAATTTCTGAAAGCTTCAATGCCGCAGCTCCACCCGTGTGTGAACATTGCCTCGATTCAAACAGTGTCGTATTACATTTTTATTCTTTGATCAATTCCGCTTGTCTTTACACCCTTAAGAAGACAGAAAACGAAACAACTCACTGCTGTTCTAAGTTGCACTTGTGCAAGGGTGCTGTCATATTTGATCGTCCATCTGACGACAAAATCTGCAAAAGATATTGCACAATTACAAGGGTTATAATCCAATCAGCACACAATTGCACTCACATAGGCCGCAATATAATTTACAGTGAAATTAATTATTGAACCACTCTTGTGTTATAACTATGAATGGCAATATTTACAGCAAGTTAAAAAAAAAACATTTCCAAATAAATGTTCTCTTTTACACTGGGGATTCAACGCAATCGCTTTCCATTTGGAAGACATGCAGATGCAATCTTAATGCATACTGTACACATTTTGTATTAAAATACCTGAATTGGCAACGTGGTAACAGGTCTCTTAAGTCAACATTTAAAATATGAATGAGCAAAAGAAGGCGTTGCCCTTGACATTGCTACTGAACCACCACGTCCGTGACATAAACAAGCCACCGAAAAGGGAGTTGTGTGAAACTTGACTGGAATGTTTAATGACGGGGGCCTTTTGGCAGGCACCTGACAGAATTCGATGACACTGCCAGTGGCTCGGATCTGCGTAATACCTTAAAGGCGGCCAGGAGAGGGAAAGGTTTGCAGAACGCGTGGAAGTTTTGTGCCACGTCAAACATATATCCACCGTGCTGCTACAAGGAACGGGAGCAACTCGCCAGCCACCATGCGTACGATCGTGGCGCTTGCCTTGAGCGCCACTTTGCTGTTTTTGATGGCAGGTAAGCGTTCAGTGTTGAGCAAAACACATTTGGCGATGCTGCGTTGGCAGTGGTGCATAAGGGTAAATAACGACGACGACAATCAACACGTTCGTCAATAACACGGGGTGTGGTGGCCTGAAAAGGAAACTATATAATACGGCGGTTCTCAATCATACAAAATGTATAATGTTAATAAATATAGGTTTTGATTATACAAGTTAGGTGTGCTCACGTGCCCGTGCTTAATTTGTGTTGTCTATTATTTACCTTCCAGAAAAAATCTGGAATGTCTCGGCACCCCCCAGAAAGGGCATCTCGCACCCCCAGGCGGTGCGTGCACCCCAGGTTAAGAAGAACCACTGATTTAATAGATGACGTTTCGGACAATGACCCTTCTACATAGCTCACGAAGAAGGATCATTGACCGAAACATCACATGTTGTATACTTGTTCCTGTAACGGCAGTGTTATTAACACATCGTTTGAGGTTTCAGTGTTGAGTTTGTGGCAAGAGGTGATGGTTTAACATTTGCGATGTTGTTTATGCCTGGAAGCAATGATTCAGAAGTCAATTTAGGTGTACTTTTTTTTCTTGTCAATTGTCGCATCTGAAATAAATTAATTGTGCTTGTGTTTTATCCATAATGGTTTTATTTTATGCTGATGTTAACAGTGAATATGTTTATACTGATTCGTTACTTAAGCTTTCAATACAAATTAGCAAATATTACTTATCTGTGTAACGTTGCAGATAATATAATTTTTAAATTAGATGATCACAAACATTCTCATGTAATGTGCGATACAAACTTATACTCAAGACACGACTCAAAAATATTAAATTTCTCACGTAAAACGACCACTTTATAATATAATTTTAATACGAAGTGCTGTATACTGCAATCGTGTTGCATTAAAACTGAGTACCTTTGAAAACACAATCATTGAGTAATTGATAATTTTATTACAAAAATAGAATTATGATTGAGACTTTTATTTTTGAGCAAATAACAGTCAACTCAGACCATGGATCTGATCTTTCTCGTCAGACTTCAGATTAAGTCCGTGCAGCAAAAAAGACAATTTCAATGCTAGAAAGTGAAATAGAAAACACAAGACGAAACAATTTCCCAAGATAACTAACTAATATGAAATAACACATTTTTAGTTTGCGAAATATGTGCATTTATCATTTCCAAATGGTGCTAGCGAAATTTTATTTTAAAGTGATAGAACAGATTATAAACGTAGATTAGATGCAATTTTGTTCCACGTGTGAGAGACATCGTATATGAAGGAACGTTTGCCAAATGTATTCTTACCTTTTTGTAGCGGGACATAAAATTTTGGTGGCATGTAAAAAATATAAATTCCTTGTTTTTAATGGAACAAAGATTTAAAATGCACAAAGAGGCATGGAGAGAGGCGTGCTTGAAATTACATTGGTACAGCAAGAGGAATACACGGATTAGAGAGCATAGGCAAGTTAAATACACGATTCAAGCTCACTTGAAAAAAAGGCCCAGGGATGGAATGCGTCCGAGAGAACTTGACCAATCAGATGAAGCGATAACATCAGCTCGTGTGCAGGGTCTTTGGTGGATTTTTGCATCGCGGGATTGTATTGTGTAGCCGTGGCTTGGAGAGGCCTTCATCCAGCAGTGGATTGATCATGGTTGATGATGATGTTAGAAATAAATTATCATAATTGAAAATCCATAAGCTTCAACATCTTGCTAGAATCATGGAGCACAGCCATAATATAAAAAAATACTTGATCATCACTGAACCACTTGGGTGTATTTAAAAAACACACACTTGTGTTTATCTGGGTAACCACTGCAACGTAGCATGACTCTTAGCAACATCAGTAAATACAGTCCCGCAATTCATTATTTAAAAATGCACATTGAAATTGCTTTTACACGTGCTTCGCTTACTGCAGTGTTTCCGCATGCGAACGTACACGCATGTTTAATATGCTTTGTATATCCGGCATGGCATATGATCTCTTTGACAATAAGAGAGTATCAGCAATCATCTACAACGAATGGCTTTAATGGGTCATTGCCTAAACATGTTTTAGCGTCATATATTTATTCTACAAGCAAAATTAACGTGTATTATTTAGTGGAGAAGTCAGCAACGGTTACTTTATGGAAATACTCATCCATATCATGGGAATTTGGAATTCCCACCACTGGTTCAAGGCTGTAAGCAGTAAGTGAATGCCTATTAAGTGTGGGTTTGGCTTTGAATTATAAAGTTGATGAGGGTTTTTTGTATACTTACACATGGCTTGCTGGCTTCCTTCCTTTATTCGGAAGTCACTTGATCTATGCACCTTTTAATCTAGATTGAAAACTCATTTCTTTAGCACTGCTTTCTGTGTTTAGTTTGTTGTCCTTCCTCTGCACCTCCGATTAACACGGTTGGCTACGTACGGGGCGAAAATAAAATCAACATACATTCATGCATTCCTTCCATATAAATATTCATGAAAATTCCAAAAAAATATTTCCTAAATGATTCCAACATTCCACAGATTCTGGGCCGAGCTTCCTTGTAACATGGACGTGTAAAAGTTGGCACGGACTTTAGAAGGCCATAACGACCTCTAAATATCTCAGGGTCACCCAGTGAAACACTAAGAGGGAAGATAAGCTCCTGTTTCACCATAAACTATATATAATAACAAATTAGGTTCACCAGCCAGTGGGCCTTCTGGACCAAGGCGTTCCAATAGAATTTGTCTCAGCAGGAAAACATCCAATCTGATTTATACTTATCTGGGTCTCATCACAAGAGTGTGGTCTGTTCGACATGCTCCTGGGTTGCTTGACTTTAGAGGCAAGAGCCCTCCATGAGCACTATGATGCCCGTTCATTTCAGGACAGCAACACGTGTACACAATGTACTGTTAGTATTGCTGCGTATCCAATGTTGGATACGTTATTTTATAGTTACTTTTATTTTACGATAGTGAAACAGGACTTTGTTTATTTAATACTGAATGGATATATGCAGTAAAAACTTTAATTGTCAAAAGTTCTGCTGCACTTTTTTGAAAGTTATATTTTCAAGAGGGCCGTGTTGCGTGTCCAGTATTTTGCTAAATTGTTATTGATAACTTTTTCTTCAAAACTTGTTTTAAATGTTTGTGGTGGTGTGATAGTTGTGATGATGATGATAATAATGATGAAAATGACCTTTCTTAAGCAGACACTGCAGGACTGCCACTGTAGTGTACACATTGTGATGTTCTTCACTTACTGAGATAATTCACACCGAGCCTCAAAAGAGCCTCAAAACTGTTTTTGACATGGGTCCTCCTGCATTGGGACATTTGGATACCGCAGTGCAGTGCTCACAGGAAACAAAAAAACACACATACGAGGGGACGACACTCAAGTTGTCACGCAGATAGATTTTCAATCAATTGCTATTTTACCACCTTGCAGCCCACGCCTGGCATTCCCCAGGCAATTACGAAGGGAGATTTGGTTTGATTTGCAGTTCCGTTGATTTCCTTACTGCGTAGGGTTTTCGCGGCTGTGTTGCCCACAGCCCCGCACGGCGTTTGCAGGTTGCACCGCGTGTCGCTCGGCGCGGGATGTCCAACGTTTTCCCTCGGAGCCTTTTATAAGACGCTCCCAAGCACCTGGAGCCGACGCGTCTTGCCCTGACAGCCAGGAGCGAAAAACACCGTCGGACAACCGTGGCAGAACAACGCGCGGCACAAGTTGCTTTGTCCCGTTCGTTGCAGAGTCGACTCCGATCCTGACGCAGGAGCAAGCCAACCAGATTCTGCGCAGCAAGCGCAGCCCCCCGGACCACGGCTACCCCAACCCCAAGGCTGGGCACGCCGATGAGCCGATGCGGGTACTGCCCTCCAGCGCGTCCACCTTGAATCCCTGCCTTTCACGTATTTTTGTTTTTTTACAACAATAACAAAAATGTTGGTTGTATTTTATCCGTTTTTTTTAATTTGCTTGCTTGCTATCGGCGTCATGTCACGAGATAACAAGAAGACCACGTAGTGTCAGACAACGGCCCGCAGAAGCGGATATCACGGAGCTGCCCCCTGATACCTTTTCAAGTGACCTCTGGTCAAATAAACCCCCATGACTCTTACAGGCGTGGGGTGGCCCTTAAGTCGGTCGCGAATTGATTAAAGTAATATACGTGTACACATGTGGGTATACCAGTCATACATACCCCTTATAAACCAGATAAGACCCGTTAAGACGGTCTCATTTTCAAGGAAGAACTCTATACTGTATCAATATTAATCCTGGATTCACATTCATTTAACCTTAGATATAACAACACCGCTGCCAACACTCATCATATCCCGCTTTTAACCAGCATTGGGATATATAATTATAAAATACAAATATGATCAAACGTAAAATTAATCTACTGGTAACACGTATGTATGTGGAACTTCATTTCGGACCGTACGTAGCCAACCAGTATGTAATGGCGTACTCTCCGTGTTGAAGGAGACAGTTTCGGAACCTACATCAATCGCTGCCTTGCGGGCTCTGTTACTCGGCGCCCCTGGTTGCTGCTGATTGTGGCAGTGGTGGAAGAGCCTGGCGGTGGGGGGATCAGTGCGGGGTGAAGTGAGGCCGGGTTTCACTAGCAGCGTGATTCATGCCTTTGCTGGTTTATTAGACCGCGCTTTAAAGACCCCCACGCCCCGCCCCCCAGCCGTACCGCACACTGGACCATCCTTTGTGCGCTGCTCTCGGTGGTTAAAAAAAGCCCTTTGAATTACAACTCCGCGGCCACGCTTTGCCGTCTGAACCCAGACCAAGCATCCATTCTGTCTGTTAAGCGGCAGCCGCTCAGTGACGCAAACGCCAACCCCGGAGGCACCGGCTGCGCGGTCGTCAGTCTAAGTGGCAGTTTTAAACATTTTGGGTCGCAAGAGTTCAAACCGATTAATTTATAGCGATCCACCGGTTTGATTTATGTAAGTGTACTATTCCAAACAAATAAACAAAAAAAACCTGGCCTTTGCCCCGTTCACCCTCCACCCCTCCCCAACCAATTCACCACCCACACTGACCAGCGTGGTGAAATATGGTTAAACAACCCCCACGACCGACACGGCAGGGGTGGTGGGGATGGGTGGGTGAATTCATCCAGCAGTGGCATGCCTAAGAGATAGCATCAGTTGGCAAGTGTTATCAGAACCGCTTATGGGCCGGTTTCTAATATCACTCCGGGCCTCCCGTGGTGCAGAGTGTGCGATGACATCGGCACTGGGAAGACAACGACGGCTGGGCGTGATGGATGCTTCCCCACACCGCGACCCCCTTGATGAGGGCACCGTGGGCCTTAGCGGCTTCTCGTTAACGGCACTTGCCTCGACGGCTTGCAAGAGTCGATACCAAGTGGGTCGGCAACCACAACAACAAGCAGAGCGATTTTTGTTTCGAATCCGGTACAAAAAAAAAACCGACCCCGCAATATTTGAAGGGCCTCAAATGCATGCGAATACGAGACACGGTGGTCCTTAATAAATAACGTCACGAGGCAGCCCTGAAAGAGCCGTAGGTTTGCTGACCCCTGGGCTATATGGCAGCGGGGGGTGGGGGGGGGGAGTTGAGGATGACCTTTGTCTGTGTGTGGCGTGCAGGAGTACCTGATGCACCTGCAGGTGCTGGAGGCGCGGGTGGAGGAGCGTAACCTGGAGCACTGGCTCAACCCGCACTGCCTGCCGCACTGCAACCGCAACTACGTACACCCGGTGTAGACGGACGCCCGGCACGCGCCACTCCCGTGCCAAGGAGAAGGGAGGGGGGGGGTCAGTTGTATGTCTGTATGTATGTTTGTATGCCAGTTTGAATGCTCACAACAACGAGCGGAGCGACGGTGGAGATAAAACACAGCCAGTTGGCACAGTAGGGGGCACAGGTGGTGCATCGGTCAGTCATCTGAGTCAATCGTCCCATGGCACCGCTGGGTCTGTCCCGTGACCTCCAGCCGGCGGGCGTTGGACACTTCACGTGGCCTTAAAGTCCACCTAGCCTGGCACAAGCGCCGTGGTGACGTCACGGCCACTTAGTGGCGAATGGCTGTTGTTGTTGTCACGTATGCTGAACTTCTGTCGCACCGTACGTCGGCAACCGTGCTAATCGGAGGTGCGGGGGGGTGGGGGTATAACAAACTAAAGGCAAACAAAAAAATGTAAGAGTCCCAACGTCTCGATTTGTCAAGTTTTTGGGACGTTGCCTCAAATTTCCTTGCCGTTATTCCCCCCAAGAGGAGATGAATTATTTTCATTTTAGTGATGCTGGCTGCTGATGCTACGATTGCAATGCTGCACGAGCACCATTTAAACAAAAAAAAACTGAACACGTGAGTCAATTCTAGATTTAAAGCTTTCGTGACTGCAAGGATCCATAATCTTTGGTCCTATTCGGTTAAGTCACGTAGGTGATTTTTGTTTTATTTTTTACCTACGTGACTTTACCGAATAGAACCAAAGAGTACGTGAGTCAATAACAAAAACAACTGCGTGGCCTTAAAATGAAAGATATATTTAGAGGTGATGTTTCGGGCAATGAACCTTTTATTATAATTCGTGAAAAGTGAATAGTCGAGGGGGTGTAGCGATTCGGGGATTCAGGGTTGCGTTCCAATTCCAGAATCAGATGGGGTTCTCTTTTTTTACATTGTGTTGAATATAGCGGCCTCTGGTGGATGCAAGGATTACATGAAGCCACCTACATGCAAAATATACGAATAAAACCGATATTGTTTTCCATGTGTGGGGTCAATGCATGAGCATCTATGTTGGGAATGAGAAATCGATGGATTCTCGCACTCGCCACCCCTGGTAAATTCGATCTCGTTCTCTAAATCACGATGTTGCCCATGCAAGGATGAGCATTGTGCATTCTCTTTATGTTTCAACAACATTATTCCTTCCTGGACAGTGGGTTTTATTTGTTAATGGTCAATCGGATTTGCATGTAAAGTGTGTTTTTTTAACGATACCCAACAGTTAAATACAGTACTGTTAATTAAGTCATTAGAACACCCATTTAACTTTCTTAAACGTACATTACAGAACGTGTCATTATTGTGTTGAGGTGTATGATGTTCAACGTGAATTATTTGCTACTTTTTTTTAGTTTTGAGTCTTGAAAAAGACCGTTCGTTTCAGTGGGGCCTAACCTTATTTCGCTCTTGAGACTTGCAATGAATTGCGTCATACTTTCCATCACGTATAGGCGTAGCCATTCACGGCAACATATAAAGCATACATACGTGTTCTGGAAAGAAACGTGTTAATTAGTTGCGTCACATGATCATCATCAGTCATCATCTAACCACTGCTGGCTGAAGGCCTCTCCAAGCCATCACAATCCCGCAAGGTGTCGGTGATGCAACGATTCATGGCTCTCATCAGCACCTGCACACACGCAAATTTCACCGCTCCGTCTCCTCCGTGTGGACGTACTGACGGGCTCGTTCTCTCCTTTGGCTGCCCCTCTCGATCATCAGTCTCTACCAGAGCCCCATCAACCCATTCTTGCGGTGTGTCTTGCCCAAGCCCATCTGTTCCTCTCTGGGTCTCTCAATGTACATTTCCAAGCGTGTAGATCTCCACGCGTCTTTGCGCACTTTTCAGCATTCGTTTCGTTTTCGTTGGCAGCGTTCATTATTTTCTGAGCCACGTGGCACAGCAGGCAATATGTACATTGTGAATTGCAGATATCGCTGATGCAAAGCGGAGCTCTGCACACAGTGCCACGTTTTTCAAGATGCATGACAGGCAGCAGAAGGCACTGCTAGAGCGCTGACGGAGGGATCGTTTCTGCAGAATTTTGGCAGCGAAAAGCTGAAAGCGTTGCTATTTCAAGTGGATTTGGCCAAGTATTTTTTTTTCCAGTTGTCAGTAAAACATTTCAACATGAGTTACACTTATTGTTGCGTTTTTTTCTGGCCAAAGATATTCGCAGTAATATGTTGTCAGTCAGAAAGCATAAGTCAAATGTTATTTTGACAATTAGTTTTTTTGTAAACCGTTTTACGCACACTTTTGGAACAACTCTGCTCTTGAAATGTAAAAAAAATGTACAAAAACGTTTAGCTCGCATTAATGACTTGTCTGTGTTAAGCTATGCACAATTAAACAAGATAATGTTACATTTGGCGGGCACCCAAACACATTCCACACCTCCCTCGTAAGCTTTGTTGCTTTTCATTTCGCCGCAAAAGAAAAACCGCTGTGTTTGCCTTTAAAAAAGAATGGTCCATGTATTTGCAGGTAATATGTTCCAAATTATGATGAAAACTTTCATAATAAACTCTACTGCCCAATTTCCTTTCTGCTATAAACAGCCTCCACGTCTCACTTCCATCTCAAGTCTATTGTCGAGGATACAGGACAATAGACTTGGGTTTCCTCTTCAGTTCACAGTTGGGTGGTACTCATCTCCTGTTTACAGCCCTGAGCTAATGGTGGAATTTCCACATTGCTATGGCAAGGACGCGTCTTACCAAATGACAACCACTGTTGTCTTGCACATAAAATCGGTGCCTCGTGGGAACGCCTCGGCTGCAACTCCGTTACGCGTTTAGAGTAATGCGGCTTCTGTACATTTACACGCGATAAGCCACTTCGTTGAGAGTTATATAACTCACCAGGCAAAATAAAAAAAAAACATTTTACAGGTTTAGTTTAATTAGTTTTAATTAAATTAATTAAATACAACAACAAAAAAAGCCCATTGTCAGAGCGATCGTTTGCTGGTCGGGAGATTTTGTGTTGACGTCGTTTTTTTTCTCTCTCTCGTAGGGCTCACTGTGCCAAGACCGATATCTGTCGACGGAAGACGTAAGGAGAAGAATAAGTCCCCCGCGCGCGGTAAATAACCGCGCGCGAACGCCTCGACTTTGTGATCGCTTAACTCGAGCTCACGCTGGGCGAGAGGCGTTCACATGGGGCGAGGCCAGTTAATTTTTTGTCATTATTCAGCGCATAATGCAATGCACACAAATATTAATTGCATTTTTTCCCAGGGTTTCTCAAACTCCAGTCCTTGCGAGTTTACCAATTCACCAATTTGCTCCTCCCATTCAAATACATTTGTACTCGGTTCACCCTGCACGCGCCCGATGATTGCTTAACACGTCCCACGTGCCGCGCTGTGCAAATTAACGCTGGCTGGGTCACGTGGAACACGTGCACACAGACACATGCATGAAACACGTGTACACACACGTATACACGTACACTGAGATTGCAATCTTGATTTGAATCGGCTCTTAACGCAGACAGCGTTACGTGGAACGTGTTTAACAATCATATGGCTTGTGCAGCGTGGAACGAGTTAACGTGTATATGAACGGGAGGAGTAAATTGGTAAACATGACGACTGGAGTTTGGGAAACGCTGCATTATTCACTGCATAATTACATACTTTTATCACGTATAAAGCAATGTACACACTATACATTTATAATATACAGGGTGATCCATTAAAGTTAACTTAATTCTGAACGTGTTTGTAAGCAAATAAGACTGGCTACGTCAGACAAGGTGCATCAGCAGAGTGCTTAAAAATGTAATGAGTCGATTGTGATTGGTGGGAGAACGGTGTAGAGGCTCTGAATAACAATGCAGTTTTATCTGTCATTTATCCCTGTTACCCTTCATAGTAGTGGTTGTCAACGTATTGGGAAGGCCTTTATCCAGCAGTGGATCGATCATGGCTGCTGTTGATTATTATTTTCAAAGGATATCTATACATTGGATCTCCCTGTATATTTACATATTTTTTTATGGCTCAAATATGTACTATAACCCTAATGTTTATCTAACATAGTCTTTTTTGTATCTCGTGTTACAGCAGAATATGTTGTGGAAAATGTATCATTCTTTTAAAATACATTCATAACAATTGTCGCATTTTTCTGTTTGTGTTGAGTTTCTTATCCCCCCCCCCCGCACCTCCGATTAGCACGGTTGGCTACGTACGGTGCGAAAGCAGTTCAACATGCATATACACATGTTGCGTTCTGAGAAATATTGCTGTCGGTGATGTTACAACGGTCACTTTACACTCCAGTGAGGGACACGACTGATAAACTCACCAGAGAACTGCGTGTTTACCTTGGGTAGTAATTGAAGGCGGACCTAGATTAAAAAAAAAGTATTTCATAAAGAGGCGGACGAGTGGAGGATGAAAGTGCTTTTGGAATACTAACGTCTAACAAATGAAAAGCAACTTACCAATGTGCCTAAAGAAAGACGGGGTGTAATCAGGGTATTATATCACCTGATGTGACACGTGGCTCGAAATACATTGACAAAATAAACGAATTGAAATGCATAAAGTCCGCAAAGAAGCTTGGAGAGGCGCGTGCTTGTAATTACACAGAGGAGGCAGGAAGAAGAAGGATGCATGGATTAGATGACATATATCCACGCAGGTTAAACGCATGATATAAGATTGTGGGCTTGGGTAGGTCGCTTCGCGAGCAGAGCCGATGGCTCTGGTCATCAAAACTAACGGGTGGAGTGGCACCCAGCGGAGGGAGCGCGCCCGAGATAATGTTCACTGCAGAGGAGGAGTGATGAGATCGCCTCCTGTGCAGGAGCTGGGATGGATTTTGCGGGAGATGGTGACGGCATGGGGAGGCCTTCATCCAGCGGTGGATACATCATGGACAGTGGCGGGCCGTGTATTTTACACCGAGGCCTTCAGTGCTATCCTCACGCAATTAATCCGCCTTTCGAAACAACCTCACCGTGCTATAGGCTGTTGTCATTCGACGTTAACCAACCCATATTCGCGGTGACAGTAACCTTTATCGAGTGGAATAAAGTGATTTAACACGATGCTCAACACCTATGAGAGTTACAATACACTAATTGCAGAGACATGAATACATGGTGACTAAAACCATCAAGGATGTACCACTATTACGCAGGATGACAGGATGCTGCATCACAAATAGACATCGCATAGCCCAAATCAATGTCATTACCAAAGAAACAAGAGCAAACTCACAACAACCAGTCGCATTTACTCATACGGCCACCAAGCAAGCAAAAATGCCGTAAAACACAAATAACACAATCAGGATTCAATAGGCTTCCCCACAGAAAAAAAATCTAAAGCACTACATCTTGGACTTAAAGCTTTCGTGACTGCAGGAATTTATATTCAACACAAGCAATCATCATCAGGAGAAAAAAAAGAAAAAAAAGCTTTTTTTCTCCTGATGACCATTGCTTGTGCGATCGAAACGTCGTAGTTTTTGTTATTTTCTTTGAACCTATCTACGTGACTTTACCGAAAGACCCAATAATATAAAGCACTGCATCTAAAAATGTAAACGTCACGAAAGAAACTTTAAATAAATCTCAGATGATGCTACGTTACGTGCTGGCTAGTTTTACTTCAGTTAGCTAACTGGCCCTCCGATCACGCCACACGAAAAATGCTGACGTAGGCGGCTAGGCCAGCTAGAAGGCTTCGGCGTGTCAAAGAACACGCCCACCATGGCAAACTCGAAAACTGATTGGCTAAAGAAGATGACAATCAACAACATCGTCACCATTTGCTTCAACAGCAGAGGGGATTCACTCGACATCCTGAAGGCCTCAGGGTAGATTTTTCACCCGGAGAGGCGGAGACAGCACAGGTGGAAAATCTGATTGGATAAAAGCTCTAATTTATGAGCTGCACTGGAAGCAGCGCAACTGAGGGAGAGAGTAGCAATAAAATGACGTTAAGACTGATGGGAACGAATTTTGTAAAATACATATAGCATTAATGAAAATATATATAAAATTAAAAAAAAAAGATTTTTCTGATTCTGACAATCTCTAGGCCAGCAGAAAAGGCCTTGCTGGCCCTGACAATTAAATTGACCCAACCCCAGTGTAGCAGGACTCTCCTGAAATTTCTGAACATTTGATGACATTTTCCTGGATAGATAAAAAGGGATTCTTGTGATAAAACTATCATCAGTAATGCGCCGGATCTCTTCACATCTTGAAAGTTAAGTATGTTTTGAATCGGTGATAACCACACATGAAACGGTTGAAACAGGCCACTGGAGACCTATATTTTTAGCAGATGTCATTGCAGCAAAATCAATTGTTGTACCGTACTATGATCCCAAGTCCTATACTCTCCACCCTCAACCCGCACTGACCAGCGTGGTGAAGCGAATTGAAATAACCCCGTGACCTGCACGCATGGGGAAACCCTCCTCTAACAGTGGATTGCCAAAAAGGGCCCTTTAGTATTCATTATAAAACAACACCACTCTCATTTCACTCGTTGATGTTGAGCTTTTAAACAAACCACAACACCTCGCTGATCTCGTCAAGGAGCATAACTCATCACCCAAACTCCGGTCAACCTCGCAGAGGCTTTTGGCTGGCCATCGAACAGAGACAGTCACTGCATTGCGCGCTTTTAGATGCGGACGCTCTCGCTTCCGATATTAGGAAGCCACTGGAACTAAGCACGTTTACATCTGGATTGAAAACTAATCTCTTTCGAACTGCTTTTTGCGTTTAGTTTCTTGTCTTTCCCCCACTCCCCCGATTAGCACGGTTGGCTACGTACGGCGCGAAAGAAGTTCAACACACAGTACATACATACATACAAAATAGCAACAATAAAACATCAACATCGCTAGCGTTCATCGGCGAAAACTTTTGCTCGCGCGAGTGTGGTATGAATCATTGCTCTTTGCCTCTGCTCCCGAGGCAGGGGGTCCTCGGTTAAGGCTGCCTGAATACTAAGTTGGCGGCGGCAGCAGCCATCAATCAGCACTCAACAGGGGAAAAGCATGCACTTCGCATATGTCTATTGTGCGCTTCCCAGCAGTAGCGTCGGAGACGCGGCCTGGGAACGGGGCGGGATTGATGCGTTCCCTCCTGCGACGCCGCTGCTCCACGACTCTTGCCACGTCGTCTCCTGGCAGACGCCCTCTTATCCTGCTCGTCTTTGTCTTGCGTCGTGCTTGCTCGTCCACTGTTCAGTTGGTGGTGGTGGTGGTGCTGCTGGCCCTTTGGTGGTGGGGGGCGGGAGTGGTGGTGGTGGTGGTGGTGGAGGGGTATAATTGGGGGGGGGCCCTAAGCAGAACTTTCTTTTGAGGTGGTTCACCCCCTAACCTCCCACTCCAGCCATAATTTTTTTATTTATAATAATACTTACATTCTACATGGCATTATTAATGCTCATAGCATCCCACGGCGCTGTACATTAATTACATATAAGGACCAAATCCTACTAGCAAGAAAAAAATAGATGGAACCAAAACAAAAAGCACAAACAACGAAAAGGTTACCACAACAAAGAAATGAGTACATTAGGTCACATCCCAGACCACAACTCCTAATTTATGAACTCCCCAGCGATGTGACAGAAGGCAAGCAGACACGAGATAGAACTGTAGCGAGGTGAGAGATATGCAGCCAAAGAATGGGGATGGAGTGAGGTGAGAGAAGGAGGTGCAGACGAGGAAGAGACGTGGGAGTGCAATGCGAGTTATGGAGATCATAAAGATGGAGTTGTACGGTAGAATAAGCTCTAGACCAGAGATGAGAGAGACTGATAAGCCTTGGGCCACATTCCGGGTGATTTGGTCACAGGAAGACAAGTACAGGTCACCAAGTACAAGCTAAGAACGTTCGCCGCGTTCATCGTTGCGGTGTCAGACAACGCAAAAGGAAAACGTGGAGGCTGATGCTTCGTACAGTGTTCCTTATTCCGTGCGGAGAGATTGGGCTCTCTAGTTCAAGATCACACTTTACCTTGGAGTTCTGGGTGAACAGGTACAGTTTTTATTGACAGCTGTTTTTTATATTAATGTGAGTAGACATTGAAGACTAAACAAACCTTTACCTGCTACCTAAATAAAAGGTGTCTCTCACAAAAAAGCCATCGGGTCATTGAAAAAATATATATAAAATTAAAACAGCAATTTCAAGGTCCTGCTCAAAATCATTGCTGAGGGTAATGCATAAAGTTGAAGCGTTGGTCAAAACAAAAGACTCGGAACGTGTGAGCGATCTTCAAGCAGCACAAAAAGGGACAAGATTCGAGATGATCGGAGGCGAGATGTTGACGTCACCCGAGGGACTCTCTAAAATCTCCGCGCGATGTTTGTCGCTAACGCCCTGGACGAAGCGCGGACGTTTGTACACTCGTGCGCGATAACGAACAGATATCGTCACACAAACAAATTGTATGAGTGTGTGTGTGTTTATATATCGTGGCACCTGGGTCTGCCCCGTGACCTCCTGCCAGCTGCGTCTGCCCTGTGACCTCCTGCCAGCGGGCGTTCCGATAGTTCACGTGGCCTCAAGGTGCACATGGCCTGGCACAAGCGTCGTGGTGACGTCACCGCCACTTAGTGGCGAACGGCGGTTGTTGTTGTTATTCAAGAGCCGAATGGCTCACAGGGCTATACCAAATAAATGAAACTGAAAACTTATATATCGTTATTGACGTCGCTTAATCTGCAGCCAAAGTTTATGTATAGATGATACCTCAGAATATGTATTAATATTAGACGGATAAAATGAGCTATAAAGCTCTTTTTCACAGGCGTCCAGTTGGGGCGGGTAAGAACGTTACAACAACAATCAGTACTCAACAAGACGATAGTCGTGCAAAGTACAAGAAAGTTAAACAAATCACTCAAACACAAATAAAACTAAACCATCCCCATCCCTCCAGGCAAAGCCCACTGATCTATTATGAAAATCCTGTATTTATCTATTTTAAAGGCAGCATTAATAATGAATATTTATATATATAAAAACACGCATTTGTGTCTGTACACCACTGCCAAACACAGCCGCTTATGACTCCTATTTAAAATCTAAACTCATCACCACGGAGCCATTCCCAACACCACTGCTCTGTTGGTGCCCTACCCAACTCCACCCTCTCGAATTGTCGCTGTGCCCGGCTTCGAGACCCCCGGTGTTAGCACGCTTCTCTGCGAGCGAATCCCGGGATACTCCTCCGCGCCTGCCACTGGTTGTGAGCGCGCCAGAATGCTAACGCAGAGGATTACGTCAGACTTGACAAACACAAAGGGGGGTGGGTGGTGGGTGATGGTGGTGGTGGGGGGTGTATATGCACTGGGCAGACCTTTGACCCCGTGAGCAGGCTGACGGCAGTATATTCTGGCTTTAACTAACAATGCAAACCACGTGCTGGAGAAGCAAGACTCTGGGACTTTCAGTGCCTGTCTGTTTGTTGTTTCCCCGCAGTCCTCACTGAATACACGAGCGCTTATTTTATTCTCTCTCTTTCTCACCAAACCGCCAGACACACAACCAACTCCACAAAGCCAAAGTCAGCAGCTCGAAGCAATGCTACAGCATCGGCCGTGCTGCACATAGCTCCCGCGTTGTGTTTTCAGGTTGTGCCGAGTGTTGTTTGGCATGATGCCCGACGTTTTTTTGTTTGCACCGCGCGCAGGGAGCTTCTTCAGAAGCTCAATTGATCCGATGGCTCTCTATCGATTATAATATAGCATTGCCGGCTGCTGCTGCTGCTGATGATGATGCTCACCTCTCTGACATAGCCGGCCGAAGCGGCTCTTTGGATAAACACGGGGGGTGGTCCTGCCCCAGTGGTGGAAATCCCACATCGTTGTGGCGAGAGCGGGTCACTTTGCCGCTGGCAGCTTCTCACACAGAGTGGTGATGCACAGAGAGTGGAGGCGTTGAAGTTGAGCATTGGGCAGTCACGTCCAGTTGTGCGCGCGCACTCGGTGCAGAAGGTTTTGTGAAAAAAAATCTGTGTAGCAATGGGTAGATTTATAATCAAGTATATATTCTCGAAAGGGCACAATACACGTGTGGAACTGTGCAAGAGCCGATGGGATTGATTTTGTTCGCATATGCTGTATGCAATTGGTTTATGCGATAGCTGCGGTCACGAGCGGCCACTACATTCACTCCATTGTAAAACAACATGGATTCTTGAATGAAATTGTGTCTCCGAATGGCGGCGGTTCAGAAGTTGAAGGAAGCGTTAACGATCTTAAATACATGTCTTACTTTATCTGAATGGGTGGTGGGGGCGCATCACAAACGTACACCCGCGCGGCGTCAGTAGCTGTACGTATGCTCTCACTCTGCCCTGACACCTGACGCACACCAAACCCGAGTTTAAGACTCGGCACCCAACGTTTACTTCACAAATTTCATGCGGGAATAGTGCGTCAACATCTGGAGTATATGGTGAATAACTACAAATTTCCCCCACCGCCCCGCTTCCACCTCCACCAACCAATTCCTAAATTGCCACCGGTTGTTTCTCTACTCGCCCGTGGCAGGGGTGGAAGCTCCCCGCACCCCGCCCGTAAATTAAAATTTTGAACAGAGAGCGGCCAAACCGCACGCTGTGCCCCCTCAATTAATAACCTTAATGCGCACACACCCCCCGCCTTCTGGACATGGGCTCCCCCATGGATACTGACCCCCATAACTTTCCAATCGTTCCCACGCGCGCCGTCTGTTGTGATGCTCAAGGCACATCCGGGCGTGTGGGGAAGGGTTTAGAAGTTTCGGTGGCAGAGAGCCAAGGGGGCCCCCGTGTTAGGTAGCCAAGGGGACCCATGTTAGGGTAGTAAAGGGGGCCTATGGTCGGTTGTCAAGGAGGCCCATGTTAGGTAATCAAGGGGGCCCATGTTCCGTAGTCAAGGTGGCCCTGTGTTAGGGTAGTCAAGGGAGCCTATGCTCGGTAGTCAAGGAGGCCCATGTTAGATAGTCAAGGAGGCCTGTGTTAGGTAATCAAGGGGGCCTATGTTCAGTAGTCAGGGTGCCCCATGTTAAGGTAGTCAAGTAGATTGAGGATGCACTGGAAGTGGTATACTGTACTGCATCATCATCGTCAGCTATGAGCGATCCACTGCTGCATTTAAGGCCTTCATAGGTGCTACTTTACCACATGCTATTGGTTTGGTGCAAGCCATTCCACGGCGATGCCTTGCATGAAAGGTCCAATAATTCAGGGAGGATATCCCTGCTCGATATCACTTTCAGGCGCACCTCACTCTAGGTTTTAGATGGAATTTAGGGACCGGAGCTGAATTTTTTTTCATCTTTTTTTTTCCTGAACGCTGCTAGGCCGGTTTGGAGAATTGATTGTTGACGTAAGGCACGACCACTATAGCAGTAGGTACGCCCATCCGTAATAATGTACAGTATTCCTCTACTGCTGTACCATATATTTTCCTATGATCCTATGAACAGGTTTGCACACCACGGCAGTATTCATGCGGTGGATTGTTTTTTTTTTCCGACACAGCGTTTGCGTCGGATTCTTCCGGCTAAAAACGAAGCACTCTCGAGAGATGTTGAGGGGAACCACGGCTTCAAAAGTTTATTTTTTTAATCGATATGCATCGTGCCGTAAATCTTTAATTCTATTAACCTGGCTCACAGGGACACCTAGTGGCAGCTTTTGGTTAGGCCGCGCTTTGCGCCCACGCAAAGCAGAACCTGTGAAGCTCCGTGATTGATCGAGCCATACGTGAACGCTTTCGGGGAGAAATGAAACTCATCCGCTACTTATTTCTCGAGAGATATATATATTTTTTTCTTTCAGAGCCCGATCCTATTGGGCTGTCAGCAGCGTCTTTGTCAGAAGGTTCCTTTCTCAAAGTCCTCGTTCGCGTCCCACCGGCAAGCAAGCGGCGTTGCTGGCTCGTTACGATCGAGCCGAAGCAAGCCCGACCCTGCCGATGAGATAAAGGGAAAGTTAAAAAAAAACCCTCCAGAGTTTGGTCGCCGGTTAGACTCCATCTCCTCGGCGAGGTAGCTGAAACAACGGTGACAAGTTAATGAAAGTGCGGTGGGTCAAAGTGTGGGCACTCCAAATAGTCCAAGACGTCTGGTCAATGTTGAAGAGAATAGGCCACAGAAATTCTCTCGACGAGAGGGACCCTCTCTCTCTTAAGCTTCCCATAGTGGAGGATCTTCTGCCAGCAGTGGTGCCGACGGGTCATTGCAGGGCTGCACCTTTACATATTCACCGACGATCGAGGGCAAATGTATGACGCGGTGACTCATGCTTTCCGCCGTGCCGTTTGTGTGGTCGCGCGTGCCGATTGGTGCATTTCATTACTGACGCCCCACGGGAATCTATTTATCCACGACTAATTTTCTAAAGTGCTATAGTTGATTCCGTTCAGCGGAGTGTCGTTAATACTAATGCAATAACATTTATATTTAGCCAGGAAAGCATCATCACCGAGTCTCAAGCCTCTTTTTCATTCCCGTACGGAGAATAAACATAGTAGAAAAAATGGGCAGTTAACTGGGAATTCACAGGGAGGGGTGGGGGGGGGTGCCCCATCATATTTCAACTTGAAATTGTTTGTTGCATAAATTTTATTTTGGTACCATTTTTCTTCTCTCTCTCTCTCTCCAATTGTATTTGCGTATTGTATCGCAACGATTTTAATTTGATGCAGGCTTCTCTTGTCTCAGTTGCTCGCTCTCTTGATTAAACGACATAGTCCATTTCATTTCCCTTATGAAGGTTTTTTTTTGGGAGGGGGGGGGACATTAAAGTCAACACTGCGAACGCAAAGTTTGCCAACCCTGATAATTGTTCAATGAATAAATTGCGTCCACGTTTTCGGAATTGAAATCGTTGCGGCGTGCGCCCGGGTTGGCACTTCCAAGGAACAAAAAAAACCTGGACGCACGATGCTGAACATGATACCTCACCAGTACCAGAAGTGGAGGGAGAACTTCATGCAAATGAATTGTCTCGAGTGGTGTGTTTATTAAGCAACAGACAAAACCCAGGACATTTAATATCCAAGTAAAGACGCACACATTTTCAAGGACAGCCAGCTACGGCAATCCTGGAAAAACCAGGACAGATGGTAAACCCTACAACGCAGGCGGAGGTTGATGCAAACCACTCAGGAATGGCACTGGCCAATTATCTTAATGTCATAGGACCTACATGAAAGTACAGCTTTCCCTCGCTGCATGCGGGTTCGGTTTGTGCGATTTCACGTATATGCAGGTAGTTTTTTTTGTTACCCAAAAATTTACCATATGCGGTTTGAATTCGCTCAAATGCGGTCGTATGTGGGACGATATTGGGTGTGAACTGTGTGCGCGTCTCTGCAGGCAGTTGTCTCGTGCGGTTTCGCTTTGCGCGGACCTTTTTATGGAACGCATCTACAGCATAAAGCGAAACCTGTATTTTAGACGCGTGGATAAACTGATTAAATTAAAGCAGCTGTACTATCTAGAGCAGGAGTTCTCATAATCCAGTCCTCGTGACCGTCACCACGCTCCGCCTTGCCAAGTTTCCCAGTCGTCTTCTTTGTTCAAATACAAATTAAGTCGTCACAAGCTGCGCGCGCCTCTTATTGCTAAACAACAGCCCTGGGTGACGTGGATAGAGCTTATTAATAAGCGCTCTACGTCATATGGAACACACACACACACGTGCACGCACACACAAAGGCAAAGATCGTCCGTATACGACTCAAACTTTTGGGGCAAGTGCTGTTTGTGAGCACACATTAAGGCCGGTACGGCACTCGAGAGGGTGGCGTGCCCAGCACCATCACGCCCGGCCGCCTTTGTCTCCTTAGTAGCGATGCTTACACATCGCGCCAGGTACTCATTTGGAGGCCGAGTCGACCTAGGGAAGGCCCATGTCTGGTTCAGATAATTGTCACTGGTGTTGGCCGTGAGCAGAAATTGAAATCGGGTCGCCGGGTTCATAGCACAGTGCGCTATCCGCTACGCCACCGCTCCCCTACGCAAAAACACACGTGTACCCATATGCGCACAAGATGTCAAGTCGGTCTTAATTTAAATCAGCGCCCTCTGCGTCACGTGGAACGCGTTTCGCAATTATCAGGCGTGTGCAGCATGCGGCGAGACACTTCATTTGTATTCGACCGTGTTAGGTCGCGATGACTGCAATTTGAGAAGACCTCGTTGCTCTCCGTGGACGCGCAAACCACGAGGCTTTGGGCCATTGGAGCAACGTGTGTATACCGTCCACAAGTTCGCGCCGATGATAAATTATACCAATTAAGGGAGGAACCCGTGTTAAACTTTTTAAAACAGGGCTTCGCAAAAATCGAGTACTCGCGACACCACAGCGCTACGCCCTGTCCGCGTTTACCGATTTCGGAATCGGAATCTTTATTTTGTACTGGAGGAGGAATCCGATGAGCTATGAAACTTTTTCACAGATATCCAGTTGGGGCAGGTCAGAACGTTATAACAATAAATACAATGAGTGCAAAGTATAGGAAAGGCAAAGTTAAAAAAATCACTAAAAAACACAAATGAAACGAAGGAATGTTTTTTTGTCTACGACCATTCAAATACCAATTACCTCGTCCCCCGCTGAACGCGCCCGATGATTGTTAAGCACCTGGCGTGACAAGCAATTAACACTGTCTGCATCAAGTGGTACACATGCACGCACAAATGGAACGCTGATATTTGAATAATACAGGACTCCTCTACTTACGAACGAGTTAGGTTCCAGAGTCTCTTTGTAAGTCGATGTGTTCGCAAGTCCAACTTTACTACTGTCGATTCCAAACATGTTTTACGGAATGCACACCAAACACAGGTAATGGCTTTACAAGTTGTATAATCTCCTGTAGACGTAGATGCCACTGGTTTTTCATGTTCTGAAAATGTAGATGCCACCACCACCATCTATTGCGCGGCGGTTGAACTTACGACTCGCGGTCCGAACAGCCAACTGGACATACGGACAGGTTTGTGCGTATCTCTGAAAGTTCGTAAGTAGAGGAGTCCCTGTAATTTAATCGGCTCCATTAACGCAAACCCTTTGAACCAGGGATTTCTCAACTACAGTCCTTGCGACACACCACGCGACATCTTCCCGAGTTTACCAATTTTTTACTCCTACCATTTAAATACAAATTAACTCGTTTCACACTGCACGCGCCCGATGATTGTTAAACACATCGCACGTCGGCGCTTAGCGGTTAACGCCGTCTGCATCAATGGAGCCGATTCAAATTATGATTGAAATATCGTTGTGCGTTTTTGTGTGCGTATGTGTGTGTACACCTGTTCCATCTGCGTATGTGTGCACGTGTTCCATGTGACGCAGACGGCGTTAATTGCTTCGCGCGTCCCGCGGGGCACGTTTAACAATCGTCGAGCGAGTGCAGCGTGGAACGAGTTGATTTGAACGTGAATGGGAGCAAATTGGTAAACGCGGAAAGGCGTAGTAGCGTAGTTGTTCGCCAGGGATGAAGTTTGGGAATTCCTGGTTTTAAAAATTATAATGGTTTAGAATTTACGATTGCATTGCCTATTTCATTGCTTATTTTATGAAGGTCTGTTATGCAAAACGAGAGTCTCTTTTCACTCGTTGCTCTGCCGACATGATTGTATTCATAGCCGCGATCGTAAGTTTGTGATTTTTTTATTACGAACTGAAACATGATTGTATTCATAGCCGTGATCGTAAGTTTGTGATTTTTATTAGGAACTGAAACATGATTGTATTCACAGCCGCGATCGTAAGTTTGTGATTTTTTTTATTACGAACTGAAACCAAATGGAATACGGAGATGTGGACGCAGGGAAAGCCCCATGAAGGTTGCTCCTTCGTCAAAGGGACCGTCCATAAATGACGTCACGCGATTTTGGACGATTTTTTGACCCCCCCCTCGTAACACAGCGTCACAAAAAGTCAGACCCCCCTAAAATATGACGTCACAAAGCTCTGCCCCCCCGCCCCCCTCCCAAAAATAAATAAAACATGCTTCAAATCGCTTTAAACTATTGTCATCATAGTGCGTATTTAATGTAGCGCTGTACTCTGATGTTGTAGGAGAAAACATTAAATAAACATAAATAACACGTTCTACTTAATTAAATAGACTTTTTAATAAAAGTTGCGCATTTTGATGTGACGTCACATTTCTCAACCCCCCCCCCCCTCGTCACACATCGTCGCAAATGTCTGACCCCCCCCCTCCCCTAAGTGCGTGACGTCATTTATGGATGGCCCCAAAGGTATGTTCGCGACTGTGACAAACATGTCTTTAACTAGTAATACTTTGACACTTTCATTGCCTTTGTTAATGTTCGCCTTTTTGCGTTCTCTGGTTTAACACTGCCGAGACAAGACCATTCGGAAGGTGTAGGCCAGTCCTATTCAAAGACGGTGCAGTATATACTCTGTCGGAGCACGGTTATTTGCATGTTTTGCCACAAGCATGTGTGGTTACTGCAGACTTGATGCCTTGCAGTACGTATCTATTTGGTGTTTTGAGCATCTTAACACGTGTTTTTATTGCCAAATACTACCATCATCATCATCATATGAACACACTTATATATTTAAAAAGGACAATAAGGCGAGATGGATGTGGCGTGCCAAAATAATTCGCAGAGCAGTGTTCTGGACTGTCGGCTAAAATCAAACCATCGTGACGACTATTTCCCAACGTGTCTGCATGTTTCTTGATTCTTGTTTTCTTCAAAAAACGCAAACTTAGCAGTACCCTCATGGAAATAATTATTGTGAGGTCTGTGCCTGTCCTGTGTGAATGCTGAATGAATTATGTTAAATAATAAACGATGTATTGTTCTCATGTTTTAATGCTACACTGCTTGTTGATGTGCATAATGTGTCCACCAGTCCGCACTGACCAACGCGGTCATAACTCCCCCTCCATGACCGACATAAGATCGGCGAGAACTTTATCCAACAGTGGATTTACAACGAGTTTGTAAACTACAAATTGTTAATCTTTAACCATCTCGCTTGCAATAAGAAACGCAGTTCTGATGCACTTTCATCAAGGAAAATGACTACGGTGGTACAACGCGGTTCACGTAATTTCAGGTGGAGATTTGCAGAAGGCAAGAATACAAAACGCCCGTTTAATAAACAACATTGCAGCACGATAAGTACCAACTTGCCCTGAGAGAGTCTTAATCATCAGCCATGATCTCACCATCGTCAGACGAAGATCTCTCCCCTACGCCTCCGTTGCAACAATCCACTTGGCCTGCGCAGCGGCTCCTTGTGGTACACGTGAGATTTCACGGTTCAATCCCACGTCGTGATCGTATTCCTTCCCTTTGTCGGTCGGCGCAAAAGTCCTACATTTATTGAGATAACTCTAAGTCCCCCGCCTTTTTTGGAACTCTGAATCTTGCACTGTTATGTACCGTCCACGCAACAATCAGCGTCGTAATCAGATTTTAACAGCCATTATCATCGATTAAAATCAATTTGGGCAAGAATGTTACGTTTTTAGACCCGATTTATTTACGATTGCTACCAATTTCCGTATATGCCAACGTTAGATTGCGGATTAACGGAGTGAACACAACTGTACGAACAATACGGGGGGGGGGGGAGCGGGGGGGGGACAAACGACTAAAAAGGATATAAAATTAGTATTCTTGAATCTATTCGTCACTCCAAATTGTGACGATTCATTGAATCGCAGTGGAGGTGGGGGGGGTGTAAACATGGCAACATATTGTTCGATGACAGTCACGCGGTGAAAATATTATGGCCCTCAGCCTTGCTGGTGATTTAATATAACGTACATGCCAGTGGGCCCAAATAAGACCGCTTTTTATGTGATCGTTCATTACCTACTGTGACACGTGGATCAGAAACTTGGGGCCCCTTGGATTTTTTTTATTTTTTACAAAAACGTACAAGTGCACAATAAACGGAGGGACGTTGCACATGCTCCCGAATGGCATTCGGTGATCGAAAGTGGAACGCGTAGTATTAACGAACACGCAAGTTAGAAACATTGATTTGAAGCCTTCGAGACTGCAGGAATCCGTACTCTTTGATTCTGTCGGTAAAGTCACGTGGGTAGACATTTTTGTTTATTTCTTTTATAGCAACATTGACTTGAAGTAGAGTAAGTGGGCTTTGAAAGGAGTCGTTGCTACAACCCTGTCACGACAACCAACAATGAACTCAACTTTTTTTTTGTTTTATCAGGTAAGGCTCACTGAGCTATACAGCTGTTTCAGAAGCGGCCTGGCCACAAATGATGGCTCAACGAAGTGGCTTATGTGGAAATGTAAAGCAGCTGACAATAACAATAAACGTTTTTTCTACATATGGAGGGAAACACCGGAGGACCCGGAGAAAAAGCGACAGGACCTCGGGGAGCGAGACATGCAAACTCCAAGTATACCATAATCAGGGTCGGGATTGAACCTAGGAATCTCTCCTGTGTACCGGGCGAGGTAGTTAACATCTCACCACCGCGGTGCCCTCATACATTCTGCTCTGGCGCTCTTTGTGTATGTCTAAATATGAAGACATGTTGCGACGGTCCATTGCACAAATGTACTCCTTTTGGTACCTTTGTTTTAAACTTAAGAATTTTAGAAGCGTGGTTGAGTATTCAGCAGGGGTCTGGCTGGGGTGGCAGGCGGGCTGGGGGGGCGCTTAGCCCGTTCCGGCTCACATCCAAACCCCCGACGCCACAGGGCTGCTTGCGATGCGCGAATGAACCACAGGGCTGCTTGCGATGCGCGAATGAATTGTGTTTGTGCGTGGATTCTGAGTGCGCGACGGAAAAGAACGAAGGGCGGAGCGTGCGGGGAACTTTTTGACGGACGCGGATCGGGCACTCGCCGTGCTCCTTGCTAATGAACGGGACGGGAACGGCGTTGCCCCGTTACACAGTGGGGCTATTGCATTCTTACAAGCCGTGTAATTGCTCTTGAACTAGTACATCGTGCAGTGTGTGTGTGCGCGTATGTTCGCGTACATGCACAATGTGTTCCCATTTGTCCAATCCACTGCTGGATGCGGGCCTCTCCACGCCGTGCGGGGGGTTTAGGTGAGGTTTAGGTGGGGTTGTAGAGAGTGAGAGGAGAAGGGAGGGAGGGGGGGACAGTTATTTGACTACTCCCGCACGCTGGTCGATGCGAGTTAGTGATGGAAAATGAAAACTTGGTTAAGGTGTGCTGCTGACTGGTCACTCAATACAGGACGCCACGGTGGCGGAATGTTAATCACATCGCCTGGTATACAGAAGGTCGTGGATTGTATTCCTACCCTGACGCCTGTTTTTTTGGAGTTTGCATGTCGTTCCAGTGATCGCGTGGATTTTTCTCCCAGGTCTTCCCGTTTTTCTCTCCACATTTTAGAAACTTGCGTTTGGAATCTATGGCTGCTGTGAATTGCCACATGCTAAGCCATTTTGTTTAACGATCCAATTGTGGCCAGGTCGCTTCTGAAAAAGAGCTATACAGCACGGTGGGCCTATCCTGATGTAACTCGCCTTTTGCCCGTCCAAGGACGGATGTATTGCAGTAAATCTGAAACTTGCAAGCGAAAAGCGGACCGCGAAGTGATATTCATTGCATCAATGCGTGCGCAATTTTTAAGGGCGCGGTGATACAGACCTATTTCATTTAAAGGTTATAATCCCTTCTAGATTTGAAGCTTTCGTGACTGCAAGGATTCATACTCTTTGGTTTTTTCGGTAAAGTCACGTAGATGCAGCTATCTTGCTGTGACTGTTCCACCTGAAGACGGAAGCTTGTGCTGCCTCCGAAACGTCGTGATTTAATTTAGTTGTTTTATGGTTATAATCCCTTGTTCATCATGACGTCCTTTTTACTTTGATGTCTCAATAGCGTGACGGAGATCGCGTGACGTGAGGGTTCTGCCTTTGTAGTGAGGGTTGTAAGTTGACGCTGAGGAGGGGGGAGAAGGCGCCTCGCCCCCCCCCCCCCCCATGTGGGTTGACGTCACCCACTAATTAGTATTAATGGCAGGGGGGGTCCATTTAGATGACGTCACCTTTTAATGATTATTAATGAGGGGGGCTGGTCGACATGGAGTGACGTCACGCGCGGGACACACAGACATTCTAGGCTCATTATAGTCGTAAACAAAACGTCTCGTTTAGAACCATGAAACGTATAACGATGACTCTGCCCGTTTTCGCATATAAGGAGACATCACCACTATTCCTAACGAAATGTATCTGGCTCGACCACCCCCATGTAAAATTACAGCTCTACATTAACATGAGCCGTAGGGACAAGTATATGAAAATGTGTCGAACAATGGAATCACGTGCCCCCCCCCCCAAAACCTTGATATTCGCGGGCGTTCTAATATCGGTGTTGGGTATTCGAGACGAATTTATTGCAGTGACAATTGATTTTCGCGGCCGTAGCTCGCGACTACCCGACAAGAAGTGGCGAGGCGTTGGAGCAGCGTGGATGTATGTACGTAAGTTTAACTTTTTTCGCACCGTACGTAGCCAACCGTTGCTCATCGGAGGTGAAAATGTTGCCGCAACGCTACGCCATTTTGGAATTACGTACTGAATAATATTCATGTGTGCACAGTATTCATTGATATTTGCTCTATTAAATATGTTTTATGTTCATCATTATTAAAGGCAAGTAAAATACCGTGATACTATTATACAATGTACGTTTAATAAATATTTGTGTACAGTTTATATATATACGTTATGTTAATGCCCCCCGTTCTACATTTTTTCTCCTAAGCTTTAAGCATGAATATTTGTGCCGTTTCACGGATGGCGGGTGGTGACCCGCGATTAATAAGAGGTCGCTGTCCAACAATGGAATTTGTTGCATCGCCTTCTGCTGGCTCACCGCATCGCGCACGCCAGAGTTGTTGTGCAGGGTGGTCGCACGTCCACGCGTTGTCCAGCCTCAAACCTGCTTCGCTTCTGAGATGCGGTGAGATCGGGCGCATTCGGAGTGATGTTGCGTGCAGTGTTCACAAGGGATCGCGCAGATATACGTCGTCTCACTACGGTGTACCTTTTGGTCAGCCCCAGGTAAGGTATCTTGTGCCCACGAACCAGAGGATGATGCTGTGTGAGTATGGATAGCGGTGGCGTAATGGTTGGCGCATTGCGCTACGAACCCGACGACCCGAGTTTAATTCTCGCTCACTGCCAACATCGGAGACGAATATCTGACCTGGTCCTGGGCACCCTCTAGGTCGACTTGGTCTCAAATGAGTACTGGGAGGATGACGAAGGCGGTCGCGCGCAGTGCTGGTCACACCCCTTCCTCGTACGTATTGCCGGCTAACAGCACTTGCCCTAACAGCCTGGGTAGGCTATACGGGGGGATTTCGGCTTTGTTGTGCTAAATGTGTGGTTTGCTGACACTGAATAGATGTCCGTGTACACTGTCTATTAACCGTGCCTGTGTGCTGCCTGTGTGTTATGTTTCGTGCGTGTGTGCAGCGGTTGTGAGATGTTAACTACCTCGCCTGGTATACAGGCGGCCGTGGGCTCAATCCCGACCCTGACGCCTGTATATTTGGAGTTGGCATGTTCTCTCTGTGGTCGCGTGGATTTTTCTCCGGATCCTCCGGTTTATTTTCCTCCGTTTAGAAACATGCGTTTTAGAGTACTTGGCTGCTGTACCTTTCCACGTGATAAGTTACTTCGCTGAGCTCTCATTTGTGGCCAAGCTTCTAAAAAGAGCTATATAGCTGAACATAAAAAAATGGTTTATAGTCGTTTGTGTTTGACGGTGTGCTGCCTGGTGTATGTGAGCGTGTTTTTTTTGTTTTTGACTGTGGAGCAGCGGCATAAAAGGGTTATCTCCCTAGCCATATCTAAAAATGTGGGGAGTATCTGGACACCCCGCAGTGCCTGCCATTATACTCCTTTTGAGCCACCCACCGATAAAATATGGACCCAAACGCAAGCCGACTATAAACCCTCACTCCAGCCGAGCTGCAGGCGGCGCTATTGGCTTCCGGTGTTTGAACGGACACGTTCTTTAGGGGCAATCATTACACACAGTGCTTGCCAAAAATGAACGACATACAGTGAGGGAAAAAAGTATTTGATCCCCTGCTAATTGTGTACGTTTGCCCACTGACAAAGAAATGATCAGTCTATATTTTTTATGGTAGGTTTATTTGAACAGTGAGAGACAGAATAACAAAAACATCCAGAAAAACGCATGTCAAAATTGTTATAAATTGATTTGCATTTTAATGAGGGAAATAAGAATTTGACCCCTCTGCAAAACATGACTTAGTACTTGGTGGCAAAACCCTTGTTGGCAATCATAGAGGTCAGACGTTTCTTGTAGTTGGCCACCAGGTTTGCACACATCTCAGGAGGGATTTTGTTCCACTCCTCTTTGCAGATCTTCTCCAAAGTTTCGAGGCTGACGTTTGGCAACTCGAACCTTCAGCTCCCTCCACAGATTTTCTATGGGATTAAGGTCTGGAGACTGGGTAGGCCACTCCAGGACCTTAATGTGCTTCTTCTTGAGTCACTCCTTTGTTGCCTTGGCGTGTGTTTTGGGTCATTGTCATGCTGGAATACCCATTCACGACCTATTTTCAATGCCCTGGCTGAGGGAAGGAGGTTCTCACCCAAGATTTGACGGTACATGGCCCCGTCCATCGTCCCTTTGATGCGGTGAAGTTGTCCTGTTCCCTTAGCAGAAAAACACCCCCAAAGCATAATGTTTCCACCTCCATGTTTTACAGTGGGGATGATGTTCTTGGGGTCATAGGTAGAATTCCTCCTCCTCCAAACACGGCGAGTTGAGTTGATGCCAAAGAGCTCCATTTTGGTCTCATCTGACCACACTTTCACCCAGTTGTCCTCTGAATCATTCAGATGTTCATTGGCAAACTTCAGACGGGCATGTATATGTGCTTTCTTGAGCAGGGGGACCTTGCGGGCGCTGCAGGATTTCAGTCCTTCACGGCGTAGTGTGTTACCAATTGTTTTCTTGGTGACTATGGTCCCAGCTGCCTTGAGATCATTGACAAGATCCTCCCGTGTGGTTACGTGCTGATTCCTCACCGTTCTCATGATCATTGCAACTCCACGAGGTGAGATCTTGTATGGAGCCCCAGGCCCAGGGAGATTGACAGTTCTTTTGTGTTTCTTCCATTTGCGAATAATCGCACAAACTGTTGTCACCTTCTCACCAAGCTGCTTGGCAATGGTCTTGTAGCCCATTCCAGCCTTGTGTAGGTTTAAAATCTTGTCCCTGACATCCATGGAGAGCTCTTTGGTCTTGGCCATGGTGGAGAGTTTGGAATCTGATTGATTGCTTCTGTGGACAGGTGTCTTTTATAAGGTAACAAGCTGAGATTAGGAGCACTCCCTTTAAGAGTGTGCTCCTAATCTCAGCTCGTTACTTGTATAAAAGACACCTGGGAGCCAGAATTTTTTCTGATTGAGAGGGGGTCAAATACTTATTTCCCTCATTAAAATGCAAATCAATTTATAACATTTTTGACATGCGTTTTTCTGGATTTTCTTGTTGTTATTCTGTCTCTCACTGTTCAAATAAACCTACCATTACGATTAAAGACTGATAATTTCTATGTCAGTGGGCAAACGTACAAAATCAGCAGGGGATCAAATACTTTTTTTCCCTCACTGTACCTTGCTGATCTCGTCGTCCAGGAGCATAAACCACCGCGCGAACTGCGGGCATCCTCGCCGCAGCAGCGACTTTTGGCTAACGAACAAAGACGGTCACTGCATCGTGCGCTTTCAGATGCGCTTCTGCGGCCATCTGGAACGCTCCTCTGATATTTGGAAGCCGCTAGAGCTTTGCACTTTTAAATGATCTAGATTTGAAAACTAATTTATTTAGAACTTCTCTTTGGGTTTAGTTAGTCCTTCCCCGCACCTCCGAATTAGCACGGTTGACTACGTATAGTGCGAAATAACTTCACATGTTGTAAATTACTGGAAGGATACATTTCACTCCTGCTCGTGGTTTTTCCAAATCTTAATTCCTCACGACACATTCCTGAGTTTTGATTTAAAGCTTTCGTGACTGCAGTAATTCATATTCTTAGCTCTTTCGGTAAAGTCACGTTGAAGGGAAACAATAAAATAATAAAATATATATTATTGTTTCCCTTCAACGTGACTTTACCGAAAGAGCTAAGAATATGACATTCCTGAGTTGACAAAATCATTATTATTACGCGTGTTTACCTCCATGACGAAAGCCTCATGACTGACTCTTATTTTTTTTCAAGAGGGATCCTGCCAACTTTATTTTCTTTTTGCAGTCGTGGGCAGCGATTGCTATGTCTATTCCAATTTGCGGAGTAATTCACTTCCAATCTTGATTTGATTGGAAGTGATGACGGTTGCTTGTGTTGCAATCGAAACGTCGTGATTTATTTTTTCTACCTACGTGACTTTACCGAAAGAACCAAAGAGTCTAATTCGCTTCCGTTCAGTTTACACATTTTAGAGGTTCGTTACGCCCTGCACGCGCCGGATGATTGATAAAACGCGTCCCGCTTGACGTAGCGAGGGTGGATTCTGATTTTCAACATCGCGTGTGTTCCGAGTGACCCTTCGTAGTTCTATATACACTCGTACGCGCTGATTTATAAAATGCCACATAGGCGCAAGGTTGCCACCCGTCCTGCTTCCCCCCGGGATCGTCCTCTTGTCGAGATCGTTGCCGTCCTCGGAATTTTATGTCATCCCGGGACGTGAAAAGGTCCTGGTTTTTGTGGGGTGGCGTCAAATCTAAAGATTATAATAATACAGCCAAGACCAATGCAATTTTTGCATGATGTGTTTCCTCTCTTCTCTTCGTGTGAGATTATTTTTCTTCCCATTTGTATGTCCCGGTTTCAGTTTGCACTTTGGAGGTCGCACACCTAACAGAGGTGTGTGTGTGTGTGTGTGTCAATCATCAGGCTCGTGCAGCGTGTAAGGTATAGAGTTTGGGGAAACCTTGGGTCCTTAGCCGGTCAACTCCCCCCTCCATGACCACTACAATATATTATCCGGATTATAAGACGCACTCCACCCCTGTAATTTAAATCAAACATTTGGGCGGGGGGACGGGGGGGGCTAGAGGGTGTGGGGGGGGCTAGGGGGTGGAGCTAGGGGGTGGGGGGGGGCTTGGTCCGTACGTCTTATAATCCGGTTGGTCTCTGTGTGCCAACATAAAATATATATTTTTTACTTTATTAACACGAGACACCAAGTCTTACTTTCCAGAACGTCTTGGACATCAGAGAATACTGGCGGTGCGTTTACGACCGCAGCAGCAGCCACGTCCCGCGGGTTGTTCACTCCGCAAGTCAACCACGGACAACCAAGAGAGCGGTCTGGGAGAAGTTGTTTTTATATATATAACAAATACAAATAGAAGAACATGGTATACACGCTTTTTATAATACATTTGCAACATAAATATTGCCATCCATAAAATTATCTGAATACTCTTGTTTACAAATAGCACGTTGTGTTTATTATGTGTGTGTAAGTTTAAATCAGTCTAAACCGATAGTTACACGTTTTATATTGAATAAATATGCATTTGCGTCGTGATTTTTTTGCTCTGTACAATGTAATTTTTTTCTGCACCTTTTCACGACCGTTACCGCTATGCACAAAAGGTCCGAGCCACCTCGAGCCCAGTACCGTTACATTCCAGACAAAAGTGTTAACTTGCGTTTTAACTTTACAATAAAAACATTTAATCCGTATCGTTATAAAAAAAATAATAATTTAAAGACGTTTTCTTTTTCAATCCACTGCTGGACGAAGTCCTCCTCCCCTTCTCCCACCCCGCGTATCAGTCATGGCGGCTATTTGACCATACTTCACCACGCTGGTCATTGCAGGGTTAATTGGTTGAAAGGTGATTGGAGGCATCCAGGACCAGTTTGGATCATCGCTCGCCAGAGAATCCGAATCGGAATCTCTATACTGGAGGAATACGATGAGCTATAAAGCTCTTGTCACCGATATCCAGTAGGGGCGGATCAGAACGTCACGCCACCTTGATGTATCCGTGAAACGGAAATCGAACTCTGATTCGTCGGGTTTTGAGAGCAAACGTAACGCTAACCGTTCCGCCACTGCTCCCTGGCCAAGCCAAATCGAGACAACACGAGTTGATTCTTTTCGTGGCGCATGTAATGCAATGGCACCTGGTTTACACAATCTTTTTCAGGGTGAGGTTTTTGAACACATAGTAAACGACGAATCCACGTACCTCTCTGGTTTTATGTACAAATACTTCTACGACATAAAAAAAGGTGATACACATAAAAATATATACTTTGTTAACGTCCGGGCATCTATCTAATAACGCATCGTCAGCATCGTCGTCCGTGTTGTTTGTATGGACGCAGTGACTGGTGCGTGTGATTTATATGGGGTTCGTAGCGATGGGTAAAATGAACGTCCTTTTTTAACTCAAAGAACACTTCGTAGAGTCTCGCTTTAAAGGAGGATCCTGCAATTTACATGGGAGCAGGGGGGGGGGTAACACTTCCATACTGCACGCACGCAGCGTAGCTGCAACCAACCTACTTGCTCCACCGCGGCGAGATGGCAGGCGTGAGTCACGGCCACCACCAACGCTGACTCATCATGAATTATATACGCAGCGCCTCTTACGCATACATAACCTCGCAGACGGTGATTTGCGTGAGCTTGTGTGCTTTGGGAGTCGCCGTGGAGTCGGTCTAGGGCTGGGGAACGGGGGTGCAGGAGATAGCAGCTGAGTAACGGATTCTTGAATCCATATGTGTGGAATTTGAGTGTTTTTCTTGTTACCCCCCCCCCCTCGCTATGCGTGGTAGGGTGTTAACCAACCCACCAGGGGTATTGCGGTTTCCTCTCACGTGCAGCTAAAGGGGAGGGGGGAGCACACCCAGTATGTCCACCTCGGAGATGGAGTTATGAAATCGGTCTCTGTGCTACATGTTCTGAATGGATATTTGTGTTACATCGTGGGACTGGAATAGGAACGACCTGAGGAAGCCTTCGTCCAGCAGTAGATAGATCATGGCTCTACTGCTGATGATGCAAACCAATACGGAATTTGGCTAATAAACATCCTCACGTAGCAGCAGCAGTGGCGTAGTATGGCTGGCAAGGGCACTGGTGCAAGGAATAAGATGGAGCCCCCTTGCCCCTGTCCAATTTCCCCACTCTACGTAATCCGGCCCCTCCGGGCCATAGGGACCCGATGCAGTTGCACCACCTGTACACACTTGTACACTCAGTCAACGGCTACTCCACCTGAGCAAGACCCTCCTGAAAAGGAGTCTCGAGACTCGGTGAGGCTTTCCAGGGTAGGTATTTGGACAATGAACGCTCGTGATGTAACATTTATAATTAGTTCTGTAATATTCAGGCATTCATTTCTCATGGAATATTTTCTGCCCCCCCCCACCAACTCCCTTGCCCCCGGGGGAAATATTTCCAGAGCTCGGCCCCAGACAGTTCCGGCTTAAATGAAGCAGCCCCTGGAGTAAATGTTGTCATTATTATTATTATTACAGGGCTGGTCTCAGCAGGCGCAGCGGCACTCAGAGATCACGGGGTACTGAATGTGTATCCACGCGCAGTACTTCTGCCTGCCCCATCCCTGACAGTGCCACCGCAGCAGAGTCTTGCTCGCGGACTTGAAGGGCTTGCAGGCCATTCCCTCCGGAAAGGAACACGACCTCCCATTATAGCAGCTTCCTTCCTTCACGAACCTCGGCCAGAAGCGCTCGCCTAAGTCTTTCCATGTGTACAGCACGGGGCAGAACGTGTAGGACCACAGCCACTGCAGGATCTTGCGGCGGGCCCTCTTGCCGATCTTGATCTTCTGGCCATGCGGCAGAACGCCGAGGTCCAGCCGCTTAATCTCGTTGGGCATCGATCCCGACGGCTTGAGGAGGCGTCCTCCTCTCGTCTGCTGGCCCGAAGCGTCGCCCTTGGGCAGCGACACGGCCATAAACTCGGGGTCGAAGCTGGCACCCAGTTTCCTCCGCAGCAGCTTTTCGTCCAGGTCCTGCTCCTTCGGGTCGAGCTCTGGGTCGGGGTTCTCGATGAGGTCCTTGATGGGCAGGTTGTCGCTGGGCGAGGGGCGGAAGTGCAGGTAGTTGCGACAGTGGCCCCGGTGCTTCTGCGAGCCCATGAGCACGGCAAGCAGGGTGCAAAAGGTCAGCAAGTGTCGCGGCAACTCCATGTTCAATGAGGCCCACTCCACACGACCGCAGTTCATGGAGCCGCGGGCACCATAAATAGAGGAGTGGGGCCCGGCGCGTGAGGATATGGATCCTCCCTCGTCCGCTCGGAATAGATGGGGGGGGGGGGGGGGGGTGTATGTCTTGAATGCCGGAATGTAGCGGTTTGCAGGGGTTGGAGAGGAGGGGGGGGTCCAACTTCACTGATTGCAGCACCGCATCGTGCTGAAAGCGCGCACGCAAATACACGCACACAGACATTATCCCCCGTTGTTTTCAGAGGAAGCGCTCTTAACGATAACAGATCTTGCGCAGGTGCCAGCAGGAATATAATCATATTATATCGTAGGATATGCAATCGATGGCGACGGCTTGGAGCCTATCATCCAGCAGTGGATTGATCATGACGTATGATTATTAAAGCAGCAGTGGTGACGAGGTGAAGCGGTGGTGCAATGGTTCGCGCGCGTGCTGTGACTGGCGAACGAAACTTTGAGTCTCGCCCCAGGGCTGGCTAACATATTTGAACCGGTCCTAAAAAAACACCCGCTTAACCAACCCCGCACTGACCGGCGTGGTGAAGTATGGTCAAACGCTCCTCGTGACTCGCGTGGATTGAAAAAATTGCTGTAAGTGAATGATACAATGTTTTTTTTTTACGGGCCTGATTGCTGATGAGATAAAGGCGGGCGAAAGTGGCTCAGAGTTTGCGTGCCTAAACCAATATTCACGGTTCAATTGCGCGTCCAAATATTGATTGCCATTAATACTACTTTTTGTTACCGTAATCTTTTAATTTAAGACAATCTTGTCGGTGTGTTTTGTGTGCGTTAACCGTTTTATTTTAAGACTCTCTAAAAAGTAAGAAGAAACTTGTGCTCGGTGTCAATATACAAATGTGTTCATACACACACACAGGCCTACCAGATTATAAGACGCACTCAAACTTACGCTTTACAGTACAAGGGGGAATGAGTGCGCCATAACCCGGAGGATACGGAAAGTAAAGCAAAACCTAACAAACCATCAGATCCTTTCGCTCAAGCCCGCGTAATGTGAAAGGTAGAAATCGATTTTTCGTGCCACGACATTCTTCGACATGATTCGTGTCCAGAGTGGGCGCATTCCTGAGAGTAACTCTCGTCAGATTTTAGAAAGCTAAGCGGTTTTAAGCCTACACAGCGTGCTTTGATGGGTCACCAAGCATACTGTATTAAACAAAAACAGGTGTTATAGGCTCCTGCGGGTAATACGTTGTCAGCAGAGGGCGGTTCAGCAAAATTATTTTGACTGTACTATCTTTCCGCGTATATGCTCCCCAACGTCATCATCTTGCTCTGACTAGCGGTGCTTAAGTATGGTAAAACAACCCCCCTTCATCCAGCAGTGGATTGACAGAGGGGGGTGTGCACGCATACTCTGATTGCATCCTGCATAGTAATAGAGACGCGATGTGCGCGTTTGCATCGGTAGTACTCCGTAAGTCTGTCTTCCCCTTTCTAATGCTAACGTGCAATTACTGTACAATTTTTGCCGAGTGGCGTTTTGCAATGGTGTGCCAATAGCACCCCTGGCGGAGGTGTTCACGGCCGTGCTGCATAGCGCTCACGTGGAGCGAAACGTCGGACATCAATCCGAAACAACACGTCGCACTACCCGAAACCCACAGAGGTTTACGACGTTTGCGCTGTGTGATTAAAAAAATGTACTCTGCATAATTTATCCATGGAATGAATGCCTCGTGTTTTAAACTCGCTTCAGCAATGAGTTACAGTGAGGGAAAAAAGTATTTGATCCCCTGCTGATTTTGTACGTTTGCCCACTGACGAAGAAATGATCAGTCTATAATCTTAATGGTAGGTTTATTTGAACAGTGACAGACAGAATAACAACAAGAAAATCCAGAAAAACGCATGTCAAAAATGTTATAAATTGATTTGCATTTTAATGAGGGAAATAAGTATTTGATTTCTGGCTCCCAGGTGTCTTTTATACAGGTAACGAGCTGGGATTAGGAGCACACTCTTAAAGGGAGTGCTCCCAATCTCAGCGTGTTACCTGTATAAAAGACACCTGTTCACAGAAGCAATCAATCAATCAGATTCCAAACTCTCCACCATGGCCAAGACCAAAGAGCTCTCCAAAGATGTCAGGGACAAGATTGTAGACCTACACAAGGCTGGAATGGGCTACAAGACCATTGCCAAGCAGCTTGGTGAGAAGGTGACAACAGTTTGTGCGATTATTCGCAAATAGAAGAAACACACAAGAACTTTCAATCTCCCTCGGCCTGGGGCTCCATGCAAGATTTCACCTCGTTGAGTTGCAATGATCATGAGAACGGTGAGGAATCAGCCCAGAACTACACGGGAGGATCTTGTCAATGATCTCAAGGCAGCTGGGACCATAGTCACCAAGAAAACAATTGGTAACACACTACACCGTGAAGGACTGAAATCCTGCAGCGCCCGCAAGGTCCCCCTGCTCAAGAAAGCACACATACATGCCCGTCTGAAGTGTGCCAATGAACATCTGAATGATTCAGAGGACAACTGGGTGAAAGTGTTGTGGTCAGATGAGACCAAAATGGAGCTCTTTGGCATCAACTCAACGCGCCGTGTTTGGAGGAGGAGGAATGCTGCCTATGACCCCAAGAACACCATCTCCACCGTCAAACATGGAGGTGGAAACATGCTTTGGAGGTGTTTTTCTGCTAAGGGGACAGGACAACTTCACCGCATCAAAGGGACGATGGACGGGGCCATGTACCGTCAAATCTCGGGTGAGAACCTCCTTCCCTCAGCCAGGGCATTGAAAATGGGTCGTGGATGGGTATTCCAGCATGACAATGACCCAAAACACACGGCCAAGGAAACAAAGGAGTGGCTCAAGAAGAAGCACATTAAGGTCCTGGAGTGGCCTAGCCAGTCTCCAGACCTTAATCCCATAGAAAATCTGTGGAGGGAGCTGAAGGTTCGAGTTGCCAAACGTCAGCCTCGAAACCTTAATGACTTGGAGAAGATCTGCAAAGAGGAGTGGGACAAAATCCCTCCTGAGATGTGTGGAAACCTGGTGGCCAACTACAAAAAACATCTGACCTCTGTGATTGCCAACAAGGGTTTTGCAGAGGGGTCAAATACTTATTTCCCTCTTTAAAATGCAAATCAATTTATAACATTTTGACGTACGTTTTTCTGGATTATTTTGTTGTTATTATGTCTCTCACTGTTCAAATAAACCTACCATTAAAATTATAGACCAATCATTTCTTTGTCAGTGGGCAAACGTAGAAAATCAGCAGGGGATCAAATATTTTTTTTCCCTCACTGTAAACCGACAAAATAATTGGAAGCGTTCCTTGACACTCCACTTGCTGGATGAAGACCTGATTTTATGGAAGTTGCTTGACAATACTTCACCACACCGGATTAGTGCGGGTGGTGTGTGTTAGGATGAATTCAGAGATGTTAGCCAGCCGTAGGACGAGACTCTAACTTAGGTCGCCCGAAGACTAGGTGGTGGGGGAGGAGACCCAGGCCTGGTTCAGATTGTCCCTTGCCACTGTTAGACGTGGCCCCGGAAACTAATAAAGCAGATTCGTGGGATTTGTAGCGCGCCTACGCTTCTCCCAAGTGCTAATAAAACCGATACGTTTTAGCTTTCAATAAAGGCAATGTACAACGGACACGTGCTTTTCCCGTGTCTCTCCGGCCGCTCGCTCACACCTTCATGGCACCTGTTGGCATAACGAATCCGTGTCCACGATACTTCCGTTTTTATAGCATGCGCGATGTGTATATATACACACTCTGTAAGAGGTAGGCGCGAAGGACGCGGATCAAACCATGTGTTTAAGAAGGATACTTTAAACCTTTCTGGAGGCTTTTCACCCGCTATCGACTCTAACGTCACACTTAATGGGAGGAGAACTACTTGGTTCACTGATTTATCCCCGTGTTTTTAAATGTATGGCACAATTTTAATTTTAGATTTGACGCGCCCTGCCCTAATTAGTGAAACCAATCGACCTCAAATTAAAGTTTGGGGTCTTAAATTTAAAAATGCTGGGTTTTTTGGACGTTTCTAGCAATAAGCGCAGACTCTGTTACATTTGGGCCAAATTTCAGATTTCTAAGCTTAAAACATCGTTAGAATTTAAATCGGTAACGCATTCTTGTGTGCATTTATTTGATACAGGACGATGCTGAGCCGTAAATGACCCGGATGTTTGCGGCGCTGTGAAGCGAGCGCTCGACTTTAGACCTCGAGAAACGTCAACCTATCATCCTTCCGGGGTCGATAAAATATTTACCACTCTGTGGAATGTCAACAGTGATCCTTCTACTGGGCGGTCATAACGACGCCAATTATGTACCCATGCCAATAATTTACCGAGGGAAGCCTCAACTGAGTCTCCAAAAGTCGTGTTTTGTTTCCCAGTAAGATCCTGTCACACTGGAATACTTTGGCGGCCAATTTCACTTAATGAAATGGGCAGAATGCAGATACAAACCCAACCAGGCAGTGCTCGGGGATAGCACTCCAACGCTGCTCACAGATATATTCAATAATTATTAATCCATCACTGCATCGCCGACCAGCCCGCTCACAAACGCCGCAGCAGACGAAGTTTCGCCACTCACCGTCAACGGCTCTCGCTGCGCTCGCGACAGCGCCACGTGGTTTCGAGTCGAATACGCCGCTCCGAGACGCTCAGCTCTGTCCTCGGAGACGAATCGTCACCATCACCACCACCACCATCCCGTTTCTCGCGGCGGAGAATGCGAACGATGTTGGATGTGGATAGGGGTCGTGGGCAGGCGGCGTAGCTCGACTCCGAGTTATAGACATGCAGTCTTGTTATTACGAGAGAGGCGACACAACGTGCTTGGATAGGGGGACACGGAGCTAGAGACACGCACGCAAACCACTAGAGACGGAGGAGAGGTATAGGAGGTATAATGCAAGCAACGTGGAAGGAAACCGTCAGGCTGTATAGCTCGGCTCAGAGTTATGCGCGGGCAGCCAGCCTCGTTACGAGACCAGAAACAACGTGCTCGGATATGGAGACACACACACGACACACACACCAGAGACTCGCGTAGAGGAGAGAGACCGAGAGATGAAGGAGATAGAGGAGGAGATGCTGCTGCTGCTGTCACCGTGTCGAAAGGGCGCTCCTCCTCCTCCTTAAACCGCGCTCCGCGGATCGCCGCCCCCTCTTATGGAGCAGCTTCTTCAAATAGAGGGCATGTGCAAAGTAAAACATGTTCTCCCTCCTGACAATCACTTTCACCGCCGTCCCGTGCGGCTGATTGACAGGGCTGGCTCCAAGCCTCGGAGCCTCCTCCAGGGGGCGGAGGGTTGGGGCAGTCTGCGGACCGGACTGTGTGTGTGTGTGCTCGTGAGGGTGTGTGTGTGTGTTCGTGTGTGTGTGTTCGTGTGTGGGTGTGTGTGTGTTCGTGTGTGGGTGTGTGTGTGCTCGTGAGGGTGTGTGTGTTCGTGTGTGGGTGTGTGTGTGCTCGTGAGGATGTGTGTGTGTTCGTGTGTGGGTGTGTGTATGTGTGTGTGCTCGTGAGGGTGTGTGTGTGTTCGTGTGTGGGTGTGTGTGTGTGTGTGCTCGTGAGGGTGTGTGTGTTCGTGTGTGGGTGTGTGTGTGTGTGTGCTCGTGAGGGTGTGTGTGTTCGTGTGTGGGTGTGTGTGTGCTCGTGAGGGTGTGTGTGTGTTCGTGTGTGGGTGTGTGTGTGTTCGTGAGGGTGTGTGTGTGTGTGTTCGTGTGTGCTCGTGAGGGTTTGTGTGTGTTCGTGTGTGGGTGTGTGTGTGTGCTCGTGAGGGTGTGTGTGTGTTCGTGTTTGGGTGTGTGTGTGCTCGTGAGGGTGTGTGTGTGTTCGTGTGTGTGTGTGTGTGTTCGTGTGTGTGTGTTTGTGAGCGGTAGTGTAGCGGTTAGCGCACTGCGCTACGAACCCGGTGACCCGGGTTCGATTTCCGCTCACGGCCAACACCAGTGACGATTATTTGAACCGAGCTTGGGCCTCCCCTAGGTCGACTCAGCCTCAAATGAGTACCTGGTGTGGTGTGTAGTAAACATCGCCACTAGGGAGACAAAGGCGGCCGAGCGTGGTGCTGGCCACCCACCACCTCGTGTGCCGTTCCGGCCTTCATAGGGTGCTCGCGAACAGCACCTTGCCCCAACAGTCTCTGCAGGCTACACGGGGGATCTTTGTCTTTGTGGTGTGTCCGTGTATGTGCTCGTGTGTGTGGTGGTTGTTTTGTGGGTGGGTGAATGGTGCATGCATGCGTGTGTGTTCTTGTGGGTAGGCTATGGAATGGGTGTTTGTGGGTGGGTGGTTGGATGAATGGTGGTCGCTGGTTCGTGTGTGTTCTGGTGGGGAGTGGCTGTGTGTGTGTGCGTGGTGCTGCCCTCCCAGCGTGCCATGCCGTCCTTCATAGGTGCTCGCGAACAGCACTTGCCCCAACAGCCTGTTAAAGGCTATACGGGGGATCTTTGCCTTTGTGTGTAATGATGGGGAGTGGTAGTGTAGCGGTTAGCGCACTACCACTACGAAGCCGGTGACACGAGTTCGATCGCAGCTCACGGCCAACACCAGCGACGATTATCTGAACCAGTCCTGGGCCCCCTCCGCGTGGTCGACTCTGCTTCAAAGAAGTATCTGGTGCGGAGTGTAAGCATTACCCTTGGGGGAGACAAAGGCGACCGAGCGTGGTGCTGGCCACCCACCCCCTCGTGTGCCGTGCCGGCCTTCAATGATGCTCGCGAACAGCACTTGCCCCTACAGTCTGTCTTTGTGGTGCAGGCTAGGGGCTGTATGTTTGTGGGTGACTGGTGGTGGATGTGTGGTTGAGAAGCGGGCGAGATGTGTGGTGAGTGTACGTACATGGATACACACAAACACGATCCCCTAATTAGCCTTATAGTCGGCGGCGCCAGTGATGTTTGCGAACACCTATTAAGGCTGGCAAAAGGCACACGAGGGGGTGGTGTTTTGAGCACCACGCGCGGCCGCCTTTGTCTCTCTCTCTTATACTGATATTTAGACACAGATACAGTCAGGTACAGTACCAATTTATGGCTAAGTCGACCTACGGGAGGTCCAGTACCGCTTTCGGTTATTGGTCGCGAGCTGGAATGGACGGACCACTGCGCCACCGCTCCCCACCTACACAACACACAAAGACAAAGAACCCCCGTATAGCCTTAACAGACTGTCGGGGCAAGTGCTGTTAGCGAGCACCTATATAACAACACACATACACGTCAACACAAACACACACACGCATCTCTCTCTCTCCCCTGCCCAGAGCTGCCATAACTTACAACACGACTGCAATCCGCTGAAGTGACCCAACCCCTGACACAACACCATGGCTTCCCCTCCTCCACCCCAACACGTATCGTCCCTCTCCTCCTCCTCCTCCCGTCTTCCTTTCCCAAGCAGCAGGAGGAGGGCTCCTCTTTTTGTTAAGAAAAAACATTTGCACAATGATGCTGTCGCACAACAACAGCAGCAGCAGCAAATTGGCAAACGAACTATTCAAGACGGGGCTCGGAGGGAGGGGAAAATAGTCATTTAACAGCAGTGGCAGAAGTTTTTTTTTTTCCGTGGTGGGGTTAAAGAACGGAATTGTTGGAGACCGAACTCGACGAGGCGCGGCCGGTGTGCGGTGTTAAACAGCCGCAGCAACAGCAGCAGCAGTGGTTGTGTTTGTTGTTGATGGATGAATGCGAAACGGGGAGGTGTTTTTAATTGTTTTGCCAAGTGAGCATCAACGGACGAAGCCTCGGCAGCGGCAGCAGCGGCAGCAGCATCGTCCGTGCCGTGGCACAGACGTGCACATACCGCGGGCCTGGCGACGAGACCCCCGTGACGACCGTAAACAAAAAAAACCCGGGGTCGCCATTCACAGCGGTGCCCCCCCCCCGTCCCCTCCCCCGTCCCCTCCCCCGTCCCCTCCCCCTGTCCCCTCCCCGGCGACCCCTTCCCCCCCCTGTCTTCTTCACGTGGAGGCATCGTGGTCGTCGTCATCTTCATAAGCGCCGGCGACACCGATCGCCATCCATGCCGCCGCGCTTTAAGTTTGCTTGATAACCACCTGTGCTGTAACTCTCAAGTCACTCGCTAACGTGTCTGCTGCCCCCCACCCACCCACCCAATTCGCTCGATCTTACTCGTTCAGGCATTCTATTAATCACTTAATTCGCTCGCTCGTTCGCTCACCTATTTACGCTCAGCAGCCACCCACGCGCCGAATTCTCCCGTCGCCATTCACCCATTCGGTCGCGTAGACTCACCCACGCACACGCTTTGACTCGTTCGCTCATTCATTCATTCATCCGCGAGATTATTCACACCGTCGTTCATTTCGTAGTGAAATCAACCACTCGCGAGACTCCTCGCTCATTCACTTAACCACTCGCATTATTCACCCCCCTCCGACCTTGTCACTGATTATTTTCACACAACTCAGCCACTTATAAACGTTCAACCATTACGCACTAATTTGTTCTCACCCAAACCACTCGCTTATTCGCTCGTAAAAAATGCTCTTTGTTTATCCACTAAAGACTCGCGATGTTTAAAGGCTCGTTTTTTGGAGGGTCCTACTTTGAAATACGTGTTCAGTGCCACGAGTGTTGGGTATGTGCTAAAATCTGGCCGTACTCGGAGAAAACCCGTACATCGGCATACGGTAGAGCCTACGGAAAAAAGTGTGACCATGTTTTTTGTGTTTGTATTTTAAAAAAAAAAATACTCCAAGGTGTCATCTTCAATAAATATATTTATATGTCTGCTCGTTTCAATGTGTTTTTGCAGTGGTAACAAGTCGTTGACTCGTTATAAGTGGGGCATGTTACACCTCAAATAACTGTCCAGCACATCTTTAAGCTTAAACGAAAGTAAAGCAACAGGGCGCTCGCCATGCGGTCGTCCTGTCAGAACATTGAATGTGTTATCGATTACAATTGAACGGCATCCTTTTTAAATCATAGTAAAAAATAGTTGACATTTTCGCTTAATTAAATCTGCTTATCTGTGGCGCACAGCGGACTCTCATTTGAATTAGGGCACACCTGATATACTGTATTCTCAAGCAATCTCTCTTCCAGGCTCAATCATAGTGACTGGGTCACCAATTATTCGGTTTCACCAACTCGACCGGTCACCCATCCACCCTGTTCACCGATCAATCCTTAATTCGCCCACCAACCCATGAATGAACTTACCTGCTCGCTAACCACGAGCACCAAGCCGACATTGAAGCAGCTTCGAGTGGAGGAACGAGACGACTCAACGAAAACGGTTAGTTACTAAGTTCCCGGATTTAAGTATCCTGCTTGTTGCACATATTAAAGCACATGAACAGTCCTCAGTACTGTTAACAATAATGCGAAGTATTTATCCAGAAAAGCCTCGCCCGAGACTCAAGTGTCCTTTTCAACAGGGCCCTGCATCGGGATGTTTTGGCCAATCTCAAAATGAAATGTTTGCCATTTACGGGTGACGCAACTGGAGAACCAGGGGAAACCTCGCCACGCGTCAAGGGGGTTGACGCTCAGCTTTGCCATCGACTTGGCCCCCTCCACATCCGCACACCCATCCAAGTCATAGCCACGCTGAACTCTGCTTAGCTTTCCGACAAGCGACGAGTGCGGCACATTTAGGAGGGCGATTTGGCCCAATTTTAGCTACCCTTCTTTACCGCCAGACATCTCACTGTGATTTTTCACCTGACGCAATTGTTATAGTTGAACGTCAAAGTGGAAAAACCCTTACTTGGACGATTGAACATTGTGGAAAAGCTTGCAAACATGTCTTTAACATTTTGATTTAAAGCTTTCGTGACTGCAGTAATTCATATTCTTAGTTTTTTCGGTAAAGTCACGTTGAAGAGAAACAACAAAATAATAAAATATATATAAAACAATAAAAAATTCTCACGACGTTTCGACCATAACTAAAACGGTCATCTTCATTTATTTATGCGCCGTTTAAAAATAAATTTATGCAAACCAACACACCTGAAGATCACCGTTTGAGTTATGGTCGAAACGTCGTGAGAATTTTTTTATTGTTTTATATATATTTTATTATTTTGTTGTTTCTCTTCAACGTGACTTTACCAAAAAAACTAAGAATATGTCTTTAACATTTGGAAATGCGTGCAAACACACCCGCGTATGCTTTACCCTATACGTGTATGCCATTTGAAATATGCAGATGTGATCTAAGTATTTCATGTATTGGGTTATATAACGTGAAAAGTTGCTAAAGAAAAAAAAACGAAACGATAAAATTGGCCAAACTATCCCAATGTTTTGTGGCAGCCACGCTCCAACTGTGCCCAGTGCATTGTGGGAGGAGGGCAGCAGCGGATTCGTTGTATTAAAATTTTTTTAAAAGGTATTCTTTGGGTCTTTCGGTAAAGTCACGTAGGTGGTTCAAAGAAAATAACAAAAAACTACGACGTTTTGATCACAACACAAGCGATCGTCGTCAGGAGGAAAGAGGAGGAAAACTGCTGAATGCAGACTGTTTTCCACCCGATAAAAGTCTGCATTCAGCAGCTTCTCCTCCTCTCAGGATCTGATGACGATCGCTTGTGTTGTGATCAAAACGTCGTAGTTTTTTTGTTATTTCCTTTGAACCTATCTACGTGACTTTGACGAAAGACCCAAAGAAAATGAATTCCTGCAGTCATGAAAATTTTAAGTCAAGAAAAAATAATATGTGTTTAATATTTCTGGCAAATAAAACAGGTGTGGTTTTCACACCTGATGATGATTGCTTGTGTTGCAGTCGAAACGTCGTGAGAATGTTATTGTTTTATATTTTTATTATTTTATTGTTTCCCTTCTACGTGACTTTACCGAAAGAACCAAGAATGTGAATTTCACTAAATTTGTAATTAGATAATTATAATATGCTTGGTTTTGATTTAAAGCTTTCGTGACTGCAGGGATTCATATTATTGGTTCTTTCAGTAAAGTCACGTAGAACGTCGTGAGAATTTTATTGTTTTATATTTTTATTATTTTATTGTTTCCCTTCTACGTGACTTTACCGAAAGAACCAAGAATAGGTGTTCAGATGTCCAAACACCAAATAGAAACATTTTGCAAGGAATCATGTCCGCATTAACCACACGTGGTACTTGTGGTGAACATGGTCTGATAATAATGTTACATGCATTTTCTTGGAAACTGAATGATCTGCACCAGAGACGGCAGCCTTCTGTAGGGCCCAGTATCACCAAGTGTCAGACCAGAGAACGACGTGAAAAGTCGAACAGTACAAGGACGATACACTATCGGGACATTTATAGCTTCGGGGTGAGCTGCTACACAATTGACCTTTTTTCCAGTATCAAAGTATGAACAAAAATTATAATTAGTTTCACCCTTTCTGGTATGTTCAACCCAGAGGATGAACACGAAATTTTGCACTCTTCTGAAATTCGTGGTCCGCCAGGCAAGTGTCTAACTGTGTCGTTGACCGACTGATTTTGCATCACGTAATTTTTTCTTAGGTTTGTTGAATTCTCGTCTCTCATCTTCTTGTTGTATTTACCTCCGTGCAGTCCAACGCTCTCTATGTGTTGCGTTGATGTCACCCTATGGACTCCCTCGCTGTTTGTTTTTTACACCTGATGAAGATCGCTTGTGTTGCGGTCGAAACGTCGTGATTGATTTATTTTAATATCATTTTATGGTATTTCTACATACGTGACTTTACCGAAAAAAACAATGAGTGATAAACTAGGTGTTAAGATGTGTAAACACCAAATAGAAACATTTTGCAAGGAACCATTGTTTGACCATCTTAACACCTGTTTTTTTTTGCCAGAAAGGATAAAACCTATTCTTATTTTGTCATACTTTGATACTGGCAAAAAAAGATTCGTTGTTGATGTTCTTCTGAAACCGAACTATAGATAGCAAAGCAGCTACAATGTACGGATCGGTTGTCCAGGCTGGTTGCACGTACATGGATAAATACGTGACTTTTGCACACAAGTACTTGTGTTTTAGTGCAAATAAGATACGTGAAAGTGGATGCACCAAGGTGGATTCTGCATACAGTTCGAAAGAAGGCTGCATATCACGCGGTTGGCGTGAACTGGATTTACACCGTGAATGGGACAATTGATGCTTACGTGTGGCAGGGTGATAATACCTCGAAACATCGGGTAAGTTTAATTCACGTTTGCTTGATATATATTTTTCAAAGAATTACATGCAGGCTCACCATGAATGATCCCCTTACGCATGACACACAGAGTATTATTATTATTTGACGTTGATCCAACAATGTTCCATGTTTACTGTTTTTTTTTTCAACCTTAACTCTCACCACGTCCAACCCCTTATTTCCCCGTGGCGTGCGACTTTGGCACGGATCGTATCCACCTAAATGTCGCAAGTCCATACTGGCTGGCCCTCCTCCTCCTCCCCATAGCGCTCCACCGCAGTTGCCTTGGTTGCATCGGCGACTCGCTCACGTCGTGCACAAAGTGGATGCTGTTTTGTATGTATGTGGTTTTTTTTTGTTGCCATTTCATGTTTCAGCAAAAACCCAAATTTGGGGAGCGTGATATTGGGTCGCAGACGGATACCCAAGGCCTTGGCGACCAACACGCAATTATGAGCATACTGTCTGGTTTATTATTCTATTTATGTCTCGCAACATCGTGAAACAATCCCCGACTGTTGTGCGGCGATGTTCATCACGCTCTAAATCGTGTGAGTGTTTTGTGACGTGCTTTGTGCGTGTTTTAATGTTAGCGGTTGTGATGATGACGATGGTGGTGCCGTATTTTTCATGATGGCTTACGTCCCGTAATTACGGTGCAGATAATTAAATCACGTGGTCTATAAACTTTTATTCACCAGTGCAAATTGGGAATATTTTCTCTTTTTTAAATGAACGAGTTTTTTTGGGTAAATTGACAATAACACTTTCTGTTTTAGACATTCATGGCTGCTTTAGTTTAGAGATGGTCTTTTGCATAGCGTGCAGACAAATAAACGCGTTACATGTGCTCACAATCTTGAATATTGTTATACGATTAATCACCGAGCAGTGGAGGGAGGTGATCGGCCAGTCAGTCCTCGACAAACTTCCCTCCTTCCAGAGAAATGTGAGCAGAGCGAGCGGGGCGAGATCCATGTTTATGATCATTTTCCATAATTAGTCATCAACTGCACCACAGTTTTTTAAAATACATATAATAAGAGTAGTACAAAAATAAACATCTACCCCAATGACATGAGATCCAAGTGTCTCCATGCTTATAACAACTGTTGGCAGGCCCTGTGCACATGGTGGAAATTTCACATCGTTGGGGTGTGGGCCAAGACCTCAATAGCAGAGAGGTACTGTCCATTTGTACATAGAAGTCAGCTCAAGCTTCTGAGTAAAACACGTGACCCGTGTGGCCACGCCCACTCCGAATCCCTCCCCTCCCCCTGTGAAAACAGACGCTGCTGCGTGCAGAGTCGAGGCCGTTATGTAGCCTCTTCCTCCCCAATCTTCTTCTTCGCCCACCCTTTGCTCCTGGTTTTACTATGCCCTTTCATTTCCCATTAATTGTCTATTTCCTTCGCGTTTCCATTCCCTTTTCAATGCGTTATATCATTGACGCCACTCCTCCTTTCCTGTGGTGTGCCACGGGTGAAGAGTTGCTCGTTTCCCAAACATTGGTAACCGTTTTATTGACCTTGGAAGAATGATAGGCTGAGTAGACCCCCGACTGGGATTGAAACTTGCAGCCTTCCAATTCTTAGTCAAGCGCACCACTACAGCATCACCACCACCACCACCACACCAGATTATATATCGCCACACTTTACAGATATTTATCAATCCACTCCGCACACCCTTCAATCATGGGAATTATTTTGTAAAGGGAGTGTGCCCAGGACTGGTTCGGGTACCACACACACTGTCACTTTAAGATGTTTTCTTGTTCATGTTTTTGTTTTTTGTTTGTTGCGGTTGCACCCGATTCAAGAGCCGAATGGCTCACAGGGCTATACCAAATACATTAAACTGAAACCACACGCCACTTCTGTTGGCCATGGCTGGAATGCTAGAGTAATCGTGCAGTACACTAATGACTGCTCCCCCTCTCCACCCTTATATACTCTCTACATTATGATCATAGATCCTTATCCAAAGGGGGGAGGGGAGAGGAGGTGCCCAGGCTCACCTACTATCCGTTCCTGGCCCTGGAAATGAGGCCATAGTGGTGGGAAGAAGGCTGATTATTTAGCTGTGAGCAGAGTGGGCTGCGAATGGGGGGCAATGCACAGCTGAGTGTGGACAACGTGGAATTAAATGCAAGCACCACGTGATAAATACAAACACTACCTTGCAATTGGCTAAGGGGCGATCATAATAACGAAAACCTTGCCATTTGTTCAAACCTCATGCTTGCCGAATATATGGAGAATTTCCCTAGGGCATTACACGCAGCATGCCACATCGTACATAACCGAGAGCACAGTATATCGATGTAAACATTGTTAATGTTTTGGTATTCATTTATTTTTTAATTGCAGAGTTTTAATATTTGCAAATCATCTAGAAATTAGCAGTGTCATTAACATATATTTTTTTTCTAAAAAGTATTACTTTTTATACATGTTCATTTGTGAACTTGATACCCTTCAATTTACTCCCATTTATATTCCAATTGAACAATCAGAATCATCATTAGACCTCCTTTGCCAGTACCAAAATATAATAATAGGGTTTTTCCTCTTTTTTGTTGCAACAAAATTGAAACCTTTTTACAAGGATTCATGTCTGCATTAACCACAATACCTGCGTGTCTCTCCCCGTGGTCGCGTGGATTTTTCTCCGGGCCCTCCGGTCTTTGCCCTCCACATTTAGAATCAACGTCACGCGTTTAGAGTATCTGTCTGTTATAAACGTCCATGTGATGATGAGCCAACTTCGTTTGGCTATCATTTGAGATAGCCAGGTCGCTTCTGAAAAAGAGCTTAATAGCTCAGTCGGCCTTACCTGGTAAAATGTAAACAAAAATCGTGGACAGAGCCAAATCAAAGATCTCGGCAGTGGTGGCTCAGTGCTATGACCCCCGGGCCGTCCAAGTTGGATTTTGAGTTGTTACTTAACATGGTGTGTACAAACTTCATTTTTCTGGGGAGACTAAGGTTGCCGAGCATGGTCCTGACCAAACCACCTCCTCATGAGCAGTTCCGGCCAAAGTAGGTGTTCTCTAACGGCACATGTCCCCACCAATGGTCTGTGGCAATATGGGGAGGGGGGAGGGGGTCTTTGTCTTTGTTATGTGTGTACATTCTGTGGCAGTCATTCCATCAGAGTCTTGTGCCTGGCTTTTTGAAACGTGACCAGCACCAGTAGAACTGTTTGTCTTTATAAGAGAGCCAGTGTGATGTCTAGGACATTTGTTTGTTCCTTTAATACCTGCGTTTTTCACCTTGTCTCTTCGATTTTTCCCAAGCAAGGCATCTCTCCATGCTCCTGCAAGTATGTGTGTGGTCGTGTTTGTCCAGTGGAAACCTACCTCCCTGTGTTCTTTTTATCCCACCAGCCGACCAGCACCAAATGCAGTCGCCAGAGCTAGCTGACCTATGGCAACCAACCGCAAAGTCATTTACATCTTATATTTTAAACTGCGTGCTCGTGCCAATGACATCTGGTAATCCAGCGGCATTTGTTCAACAAGTCCGACTGCTGATGAGACTCACAAGGTTGAAACTGATCCAGAGTTTGCTTGCTTAAACATTCTGCTGGATAATATTGGTCGGGGAAGTCAATAGGCTCATGGATAAAAAACATTTTTTTTTCCCATTTGGAGACACAGAATGGAGTTGTAATTATATTTGCTTTAATATGAACCACCCACATGTCCATGAGCTAATTTGCCTATCCCAGGTCAGTAAGATGTTGCCTTTAAGAAAGGACTGGCTCCTGCCCTTTTTAATGAGGAATTTTCACGATAGACTCAGGGTAGCCAATCGAGAAGAATGTCACACGAGTTTCGTTGGTTCATGATGGAGGCGCTTTGACCTTAGGCGTTGAAGTGATATGAATCGCCTTCAATATAAATGTGTGAACGATGATGAAATAATGAGCCTCGCTGTAAAAAATGTGCCCTTCCAAAATAGTTTCTAAAAATGGAATGGGCGATGAGTGACTTGTCAACATCGCATACAGGATGAATATTTTCTGCGCAATTTGCGGTGGATTTCTTTGGCCGCTTTTTTTTTTGCTTTTAGCATTCTGACACAGTGCCTTTGTGGCATTCCCACCCTGAACTTTTATCGACCGAACTCGCTCACCATCCTTATCACATCCGTCTGGGTATCACTGTGTTTAGAACACTCGACTCTCGGCAATCATAAAGCTGTCAATTTAAATCCTCATCAGATTTTGACTCGGCTCATCATCCACTTTATGGGTGGTCGACATTTGTTTTATGGGGATTCTGATTCCTGGCATAGGCATGTGGTATTAACACCGCTACTGTTGGAGACATGAACCACTGAATGCTAATCTTTGTTTTTTTCGGTAAAGTCACGTATAAATAAGAAATAATAAAATAACATAATAGCGTACGACGTTTCGGTTGCAACACAAGCAGCCATCATCAGGTACAGAAGAGCTAAATTTACGAGAGGGGAAACACATAACCCCAGATGTATACACAGACACCCAAGTAGGGGGAACTAACACCGACACAATAGGGGACACAGAGAGAGAAGCGTACCAAACAGAGTTTAGCAGAATTTGGAAACCATATAAAGCAACACATACGGTCTGTCAAAACACAATTAACGCATAGCCTGGTTGATTACGTTATTTCAAAGATTGCTAAATTGCAAGTTAAGTATGAAATTTAAGATACAGACGGCACACACACACAGACATTCAAGTAGAGCGGACCAGCACAGGTATAAGCACACAGTGAAGTCGCCTTAAATAGGCAGAGAAGGCAAGGCTGAGAGACAATGGGACATATTAGCATGAGAAGGCAAGGCTGAGAGACAATAGGACATTTTAGCATGATGTATGCATAGAGCAAAGTGGAGCACGGCAGCAAACATTCGGAAGCACCAAGACCTACACACAGGCAGAGACAGCACAGAGAAACAAATCCAAGCACAGACACAAAGGCAGATACACAAGCAGAGACAACACACAGACAACACAAGACAACACAAAGACAGACACAAAGATACAGACCTTATACCTCCCCGTAGAGGCGGTTTAAACGTGGTTCGAAGCTATTTCTTATTTATACGTGACTTCACCGAAAAAAACAAAGATTAATTCCTGCAGTCACGAAAGCTTCGAACCAACACTGAATGCTACTTTAATAATTTACATTTTTAAGATGCATTTCATCCTTAAATCTCAATATGATCAGGGAGACAGTTTGACAGAACTAAAAAAAACATTTTCGCAACCAGGAGCCAAATGAGAAATTTAAACACTGAGCCTAAACGTGCAGTACAACATACCATGCTTAATTGTATTATATACGACTAATGGTCACACAGTTACATGGAAAGTGGTCTGGTTATCAACAGAAGTCACAACAGAGTTGCCTCGGATTTCTAAGAATTGCTATGAGTGCGTTTACCATTGAATCGTAATTGTTATTACTAATTAAACCCGGATCCACCGCTGCAAGTCAGGCCCCCGCGGCAAATCGGCATCTCATTTCGCCACTGCTGAGCGACGAAGCGACGGCTGTAAACAGCGGCTTGCAAACATTTACTTCACAGATCCTATTCGTAGCCCAACCATTAACCCCCGGCAGGGCTTGATTTTCTCATGGAATATTTTCCTGGGCCCTCCAACTCACACAACCCCTGACAGCGGGCCCGGGGGAAATATTTAACGGCGCTCAGCCGCAGACAGCTCCGACTAAAATGCATCCCTCTTCTTTGGTTCTTTCGGTAAAGTCACGTAGAATGCGAATAAAATAATAAATTGATAAAATAAAAAAAAACACAATAATATTCTCACGACGTTTCGGCCACAACACAAGCGGCCTTCATCAGGTGAAGGGACGAGACTGTCTGGAGGACAGCGAAACGTCGTGAGAATATTGTGTTATTTTATTTTATCAATTTATTATTTTATCCTCATTCTACGTGACTTTACCGAAAGAACCAAAGAAGATGAATCCTTGCAGTCACGAAAACTTTAAATCGAAATAAAATGCATCCCTTTACTGCCGGGAACCATTCGTTTGTAAGATACCCCCCCCCCCCCCAACTTCTGAAGCGTGGCTGCAGCCCCTGATGCGGCGTAGGTGGTTGGAAGGGGGTGGCACACGCGAGCCAAGGGCGCATTACCGCCCTCGGCGCGATCAACTTTGTATTTCGCACACGTGCCGCCCGCGAAGCAGCGTCCCCTGCGCTGTTTGTTTCTGAGTAATTAGTGTTTGTCCATTCTCGCCGGCGCACGGGCAGAGTGAGTGGCCCATTGGCATGCAGCTCCTTTTCTGGAGGCCATTCTCTCGCCCACATGATGTTTGGTGTTAGAGGGCTGTTAATTACACACTGGCGCCACACAGGAGCTGGCCCTCCCTTATTAATACGACGCGGCTACATTCCCGCTAGGCCCAGCCGCCCCTGTCGCTGGGCAAATAGCAGTCGGCCAAATAGGGTCCCCCTTTGTCAGTCGGGACGCCTCGCCAAACGGTCCGCGCTGTGCATTGTGGCGCCGCTGAAAATGGACTTTTAGCCTCAAAGAGCGGCTTTAAAATGAACTGCTGGGGGTTTACGCAGTGAACCGGAGACCGGGCCACAATTGGGGCCTTGTTGGAAGGCGCGATGATTTATAAATGATTTCTGTCGAACAGCGCGCGATGTACTGCGCGATCGATGCATTTCGCAGATGTGTGTGTGTGTGCTGTTGTGGAAGGCACCCGAAAAGGAAAATGGAAATAATGGTGACATTAAATTTGAAGCCGTGCTTCCCATCCGTGAGGACTGCACTAATGTGTTTCAAACCTAAGAAAACATAGTTTTTGAGAAAAAAAAAATAAAAGTGCATTGCTTTTTTTTGTAACCCATTAAACTGTACACTGCATGTGCTTTTTAGCTTTAAGAAATAATTGATATGTTTCTAATATTCTTTTGGGGGTGGTGGGGTGATGCAGCAGTTCGAGCACTACGCAGTGAACCCGGCCACCAGAGTTAAATTCCCAGCCTTGGCTACCAGCGTTGGAGAATGAGATATGAACCAGTCCTGGGCTTCCACACTCCGTAATCCGTGCTGATCGGCCCGGTTAAGTATGGTCAAACAGGGTACATGGCAGACGTTGAATTGAGGAGGCCTTTATCCAGTGGTGGGTTTAACAAATATCTGTAGAATATTATTACATTTTTATTATTATTTATGAATGTGTACATAAGTATTGCACGCAAACATAAACCGAAGAACCTTATGCAAAGATCTAATATTTTTTTACCTTCAATTTAAATGTAATGGTCATTAAAAAAACCACTCAGTTGTGTGGTTATTAACAAAGAGTTCCACCTATCTCTCGCAAACACGCACGCAAACAAAACTGGAGTTAATTTGCCTAATTATAAAACACTTTGTTTCTTTCCGACCATTAAGGAGATGAAAGATGTATACCTAGCGCACGTACTCAATGTATACTTAGCGCACGTACTCAATGTATACCTAGCGCACGTACTCAATGTATGCCTAGCGCACGTACTCAATGTATACTTAGCGCACGTACTCAATGTATACCTAGCGCGCGTACTCAATGTATACCAAGCGCACGTACTCAATGTATACTTAGCGCACGTACTCAATGTATACCTAGCGCACGTACTCAATGTATACCTAGCGCACGTACTCAATGTATACCTAGCGCACGTACTCAATGTATACTTAGCGCACGTACTCAATGTATACCTAGCGCACGTACTCAATGTATACTTAGCGCACGTACTCAATGTATACCTAGCGCGTGTACTCATTGTATACCTAGCGCGCGTACTCAATGTATACTTAGCGCACGTACTCAATGTATACCTAGCGCACGTACTCAATGTATACTTAGGGCACGTACTCAATGTATACCTAGCGCACGTACTCAATGTATACCTAGCGCGCGTACTCAATGTATACCAAGCGCACGTACTCAATGTATACTTAGCGCACGTACTCAATGTATACCTAGCGCACGTACTCAATGTATACCTAGCGCACGTACTCAATGTATACCTAGCGCACGTACTCAATGTATACTTAGCGCACGTACTCAATGTATACCTAGCGCACGTACTCAATGTATACTTAGCGCACGTACTCAATGTATACCTAGCGCGTGTACTCATTGTATACCTAGCGCGCGTACTCAATGTATACTTAGCGCACGTACTCAATGTATACCTAGCGCACGTACTCAATGTATACTTAGGGCACGTACTCAATGTATACCTAGCGCACGTACTCAATGTATACCTAGCGCACGTACTCAATGTATACCTAGCGCGCATACTCAATGTATACTTAGCGCACGTACTCAATGTATACTTAGCGCACGTACTCATTGTATACCTAGCGCACATACTCAATGTATACCTAGCGCGCATACTCAATGTATACCTAGCGCACGTACTCAATGTATGCCTAACGCGCGTACTCAATGTATACAAAGCGCGCGTACTCAATGTATACCTAGCGCGCGTACTCAATGTATACTTAGCGCACGTACTCAATGTATACCTAGCGCACGTACTCATTGTATACTTAGCGCACGTACTCAATGTATACCCAGCGCGTGTACTCATTGTATACCTAGCGCGCGTACTCAATGTATACTTAGCGCACGTACTCAATGTATACCTAGCGCACGTACTCAATGTATACTTAGCGCACGTACTCAATGTATACCTAGCGCACGTACTCAATGTATACCTAGCGCACGTACTCAATGTATACCTAGCGCGCATACTCAATGTATACTTAGCGCACGTACTCAATGTATACTTAGCGCACGTACTCATTGTATACCTAGCGCACATACTCAATGTATACCTAGCGCGCATACTCAATGTATACCTAGCGCACGTACTCAATGTATGCCTAACGCGCGTACTCAATGTATACCTAGCGCGCGTACTCAATGTATACCTAGCGCGCGTACTCAATGTATACCTAGCGCACGTACTCAATGTATACCTAGCGCACGTACTCAATGTATACTTAGCGCACGTACTCAATGTATACCTAGCGCGCGTACTCAATGTATACCTAGCGCACGTACTCAATACGCACGAGCGTTTTGCTTTTGTCGCGTGTTGTTCGACCGAGTCAGTTCAAAGCAGCGAAAGAGGCTTAAAACCAACCCCCGTACCGAAGGGATGTTTCTTTAGTTTCCATCTGGGAGCTATTTGAGGCCCTCTGTGTGCCTCTCGGTGCTCAGGAAGTGACAGGCTTTGGGAAAAATCTGTTGAATTGACCAATTAGTTTGTTTTGCATCACTAGTCCGTCTCTCACCCACAATTCCGCATTTCCGCACCGCAATCAGCGTGTGCCAGTGAGGTGAAATATTGTGCAAAAGCATATGATTGCGGTAATTCGTATTCATTATGGCCTAATTGCGTCTCCGAGGTTTTTGTCTCAGTTATTATTTTCATTATTGTTTTTTTTTTTGCTCTTCTGTTAAAACTCAAATTTCTATCTGGCAAAAGAAATCAACAAACAAATAGGTATAGTAACACAATATATACATTCATTGAAGTATATAACTTTTAATCCAGTAACACGCAGGCCTCGCAGCTCAATGTACTTGCAAGTCTCCATACTCAAATTAAGATTGGGATGTGCTCTTTTCCATTGGCAGGCCTGAGTCCGTGGTGGAAATTCCACATTCCTTTTGGTGGGGACCAATTTATCCACAGGACAACCACCGATTAAATATTTCATTGACGTAATTTTAGAACTTCCTATCCGTTATTTACCAACATGTTAAGCAACGAGTCGAGGAGGCCGCTAAAATTATAGGGCTGCCTATGGGCAGTGCAACACTTTGAGACGTACATATATATCGGACACACTGGAGATGTGGGTACTCGTAAATTCAATCTCATAGCGAATCTTTAATGTAAGCATAGAATATCGACCAATTGGGATTGCGCTTCGGATAGAAATGATTTGGCCACCATTGTTGAGAAGGGATGAATGTTCATGAAATATTCGCGGTGTCGGACGTACTCGGACAAATGTCTTTTTTGTCCACGATCGAATGGTGGCGATGGTGCATTGATTTTTGTCAACACGACAAACCATTTACTTATTCCATAAATAAGCAATATTTTCTAAAACTATCGATAATTACCTTCAAAATTACATCCCATATGTATTATTAGGATGTTTTTTAAATTTTGACCATGAGATTCCCTAATTTGTGAAACTGCCCTTTCAGAGTTCCTATGAAAGGAGCAAAAATCTAGCATCTGATTGCAGTGTCTACAACAGAGCAATTTCAGGCTCCATTAGGCACGTTGATGTTTTGTGTACCCATTTAAATTCTGTTAAGGCAAGAAGAATTGCCTTTTGTTTCTATGAACAACATTTCAGCCAATTTGTTTTCTGATTTGCATGCAAGGAATGTGTGGATGAGCCAGTGAATGGGCCCCGTTCGCAACAGCGTGGTCTCCTCCACCTTGTCAAGCTCGGTCTTTCGAACTTAACAAAGCAAACGTTGCTTCTCTGTAGCAGCTCTGCTCGTCGGGGATTCGATCTCTCCCCCTCTCCAACTGCACTGCACATGGTCGCCGGGTCGTGGTTTGCCAGTACACCTGGCTCACAGGGACTGCACTGGAGGGTTTCAGAGCGTCACCCAGAGCCACCGTAGCGAAGTAGAGCAGTGCATCTATGGCCAGACGGGCGGTCGTGACGCGGGAGCTGTTGATGCCACACAGCTGCTTGACTTTCGAACGTAGCCCTTCTTAATGACGTTCTGTCCCCTCTCTCTGCTTCCAGGAGTTTGAAGGGGAGGTCCCGGCTGGAGGAATCTCGGTCCATGTTGAGACGGTCAAGCATATCCCTCACCGTCCTCATGTGGCGCTCCACCGTGCCAAGCTGTGCCATCGCCTCCACGGCCGCCTCGAACTCTGCCACGATGTCGCTGGCCGAGCCCCAGGTCTCTGCGAGGGCCACGCAGCTCAACCAGAGCGTGGTGTGGGCCCTGGTGCCGGAGAAGCCAGGCTCCAGGGTGACCACGCGAGCGCGTTGCCTCCTTCTCCTCCAGCGCGTACTGGTGCAGGAGGCCAGCCCTCATGGCCTCCGCCACCTTGGTTTCTTCCTCCTCCGCCTCCTCCATGGCCTTCTATATGACGTGCGGCCACTTGGGCATGGTGGTGTTGTAGCGGGCCGCTTTAAGGTCCTGCAGCGCTTGGCCTGCCACTTTGCCAGGCAGGCCCTCTGCTCTTCCATCTGTGCTTTGCCCAGCGTCCTTACACCGTGGGCAGCAGGGACGTGCTTATTTTATTTATTGTTAGCGGCCATCACTAAACATGTTAGTTTTAGGTTTTAAAACATTTTTATTGGAGGACTTCCGGTGACGTCATGGCCAAGGTGAGCAGTGCTGGAACGGACCTCTCCAACCCCTGCATTAGACTCTAACCCAGTACACCCATTCCACAACTGTTTCTTTCTTATTCATAATAAAGGGTTTTGGGTTAGATCGCGTTATTTATAAATGTGTCGCAACCCTCTACCAGCCGACACGGCCAATCAGTAAAAAATGTGTCACGTTGACAAAAGACAAATAGTTCACTACTTTAGCGCACCGGTGTGTTGAAGAGTGGATCCACAACATTTACAATTTGAGTACGACGTTTCGCTGGAAATTACATCCAGCATCTTTGGGCGATTTACCAGAATAGTGAAGTCATCCACCTGCTTCCTGTCTTAAATAGTTCAGGATGACGTCATAATTGTTAAACCCCATCAGGATTCGAGATCAGAGGCGGAGGTGGGGGTGGAAGTGTATGCAATTATGTAATAGATCAGTATTCAGCCACTTAGCATGTGACTCACCTGTAATCAATTGCAATATGTGTTGTGTATTACTTAAACAAATTCCTGCGGAGGGAGCTGGTAGGAACGTTGGGTTGCTCGGTCAATGGCCAGGGTCAACGGCGGCACCACGTGGTGTATTCCGCAAATATGCCCGACTGTGAGGGCGGGCACAAGCCAGCTTGAGTAGGTTAAACGTTGAGTTTTATAAGGGCACCACCGGGTGACCAACCCCTCCCCACCCAGCCCAGCCCCACCCCTCCCACCCCCCAACCAGCCCCACCCTCCCCACCCAGCCCCACCCCACCCTCCCAACCCAGCCCCTCCCTACCCTCCCCTCCCTACCCAGACCCTCCCCACCCTCCCCTCTCCACCCTCCCCTCTCCACCCAGCCCCACCCCTCCCATTTTTGGATGCACGACGGACGGACGGACACAATAATCCCCTGTGGGCTGGTGGTGTAACCAGGAGGTTCCTACCAGTATAATATGCTTCCAGGCTGCGCTGAGTCTATAGCTATCACAGCAATTACAATTATTTGAATTCTTCTCAATTTCAATTGATTCTCTAACTAATCTTAGCCAGTAATAATTAGTTCCACATAACACTTCAACGCTATCAAAATAAATTGAATGTCCTTGTTGGCAAGCATGCTCTGCCACTGCGGTCCGCACCCCCCGCACCCCCCTAGTGATGCCACTGGACGTCATCCTGCACTATTTAAGACCAGAAGCAGGTGGATGGCTTCACTATTCTGGCAAATCGCCCGAAGATGCTGGATGTCATTTCCAGCGAAACGTCGTACTCAAATTGTAAATGTTGTGGATCCACTCTTTAACACACCGGTGCGCTAAAGCAGTGAACTATTTGTCTTTTATCAACGTGACACATTTTTTACTGATTGGCCGTGTCGGGTGGTGGAGGTTTGCGACACATTTATAAATAACGCGATCTAACCCAAAAACCTTTATTATGAATAATACTGGTCGCGAAAGCCTACGTGTTAAACTGTCTCTTTCTTTTTAAATGAGTATTTTTTTTTTCCCTAAGACTCCAGCAAGAGTTTTATGACGTCCCAACTCGTGGAGTCTGCATCCATATTTAGATTGTTCCAAGAGAGGACAAAGAGGGAGTGAGGCTGTGTAGAGAGAGAGAGGTCCACATTCAGGAGTGAGTCGGAGAGCGATTTTGAGAAATCTTGGAGTAGGTCGTGAGCTTGGATGTACATTCGGAACAGGAGACATACGCACTCAAGCCAGTGTCAGAGAGCTGAAGCAGCGGACACTGAGAGGCTGCGAGTGGCCAAGTCCACTCGGCAGGTACTGCACAGTGTCCGTGGTCATCTGGGATTCCCCAAACTCGAGAATGTCACTGTTCTCATGTGGCGCCACCCCGAGCTCCACAACGACGTCGCTGGCCAAGCCCCAGGTCTCTGCGGGGGCCGCCCAGCTCAACCAGAGCGCAGTGTGGGCCCTGGCGCCGGGGAAGCGGTCTCTCCAGGGTGGCCACGCGAGCCTGTTGTCTCTTCCTCCTCCGACACAGTACTGGTGCAGGAGGCCGGCCCTCATGGCCTCCGCCACCCTGGCCTCCTACCCTTCCTCCGTCATGCCGCCACGGCCTCCCAGTTTGCGTGCGGCCACTTGGGCGAGTGGCGGGCAGCGTCGTGGAAGGCTGCTTTAAGGTCCTGCCGTGCTGGGCCTGCCACTGTGCCAGGCGGGGGCCCTCCGCTGTTCCATTTGTGCCTTGTCCAGCGTCCTCCCACCTTGGGCAGCAGGGATGTGCTTGTATTCTTTATATCGTCATCCTCAACCCCTCCCCTGCGCCTTAATCGGAAAATTCATAGTGGATCACGCCTGACCTGGAAGTGACATCCCTCTTCCACTCGCACGTGGCGTGTTTAGCATGTGACGGTACATCCAGCAATCCTGCGCCTATACTATGCTCATCTAAACTCATTACAAGCTAAGTAAGGGTGTCGTTAATGCAATACAGCCGGTTCTGCTATAACGCGTGTTGTTTCATAACTCGAATTTGATATAACGCGATTTGAGTGAACAGAACTATGTCGCACGAGTAGCAATAAGCGCTTGTGCAGCTGCCTTGGCATAGCATCGCAGAAGGCGGGATGCTGCTGGATGCTACCCACACGCCTCAATATTTGTTCAGCCAGCGTACGCATCTCACGTCTTATCTATGACTGTGCTTTGACCCTGCTCGTTTCAAGCAGCCAGCTTATCTCATTGTAGTAAGTGTAAAACTTTTTAAAAAAATATTTATATAAGTTTTTTATGTATTTAATAATTATATTCATTACTATTATTTTGCCCGTCCAAGGACGGGTGTATTGCAGTAAATCGGAAACTTGCAAGCGAAAATCAGACCGCGACGTTATATATTCATTGCATCAATTCGTGTGCAATTTGTAATCATCATGACGTCCTTTTTACTTCGATGTCTCAACAACAGCGTTACGGAGATCGCGTGACGTGAGGGTTCTGCCTTTGTAGTGAGGGTTGTCAGTTGACGCCGAGGAGGGGGGAGGAGGCGCCTCGGCCCTCCGTGTGGAGTGACGTCAGCCACTAATTATTATAAATGGGGGGGGGGGGTGTCCATTTGGAGGACGTCACCTAATAATGATTATTAATGAGGGGGGCAGTTCGATGTGGAGTGACGTCACCCGCTCATGATTATTAATGAGGAGGGGTGGGGGCGTGTCCATTTGGGGGACGTCACCTGCTCATGAATATTAATGAGGAGGGCTGGTCGATGTGGAGTGACGTCACGAGCGTTAAGGACATTCCTGAGTGATTGTAGTAGGTACGGTGAAAAATGATTTAATTACCATTTTAAAGCTGTTCAGCGAGTCACTTCACACCCTTCATCGTTTTCTCTCTTCACCCTCTACTGTGGCTACAATTTGTATCGCTTCGTGACTAACACTGTAACATACATTTGTCACTCATTTTTAACTCATTAGATACATATATCATCAAACTAAAATACAGTAATTATTAAAGAACACAAACATCAACAATATAACAATCTATCATGACAAATGTCAGTAATGTTGGTGATTTCGAAACCTGCTACCCCTTAACCACTTAATTGCAATTGAATCAATGGTTATTATAACGCGATTTTTCTTCCATGACGCGGTGTTCTTCGGGAAAGCACCTACCGCGTTATAGGAGAAGATACTGTACTAGAAAAAATCCCCCCCCCCACCTCACAGTTAATGTTGATGCTCAACGCAGCGGGGAGATGCTGTGTGCGTTTCTTGGTCATGCACGGATTAATTGAAATTTTACTGGGATATCACGGACTTCTTTTTTTCACAAGTTCTGTGGCACGAGACTTAGAGCCCCCTCAAATGCAACCAACCCCGTGGGGTTTAAAACCAAACATTTTATCAAAAACCCCGGCACGCGTTTAACTGCAAACCTTAAATATTACTGCTTGGAAGGCCATCCTGGCAAATTTGGAAAGATGACGAACCTCCCTCCTCGAGGCAGTGGTATAAACAACCCTCCTAGCCATTGCAGGAACAGAACATTTAAACCATGAGCTCAAGGGCAGAGAGCGAGAGTTTGAGGCCAGATGGTCCCCATTCTTCATGAATTTGGCGTGAAGGTGTCCATGGTGGGAGGTCGGAGTGTGGGGGAGATGGCCGTTCGAGGTACCGCCCCATGGATAGACACGAGGTAATCGCTGCTGTACGGGATTCAAATCGATGATACATTCCCTTGGCGCGCGTCGGTTATTTTTATTTGGTAGATTTTGTTTCTGTACACTTTTACTCACCACCCTTTCCCCCTTATATCTATTCATTTTCCCTAGCCTTGCCTTCCCCTTATCCCTTATATATATAAAAAAAAGTCCGTGCTCCTGCTCGCAGTCCCTCTCCCACAACCTGAGAGTGCTGATTCGGAATCTTTATTTAATACTGGAGGAATCCGATGAGCCATAAAGCTCTTTTTCACAAATGTCCAGTAGGGGTGGGTACACCGTTTTTCGGGCTTTTGCCCAATACATTTTTGTGCCCCCTTCCCTTTTATTGCTCGTGCTCTGTACCGGGCTCTTGCCAGAATAAAAAAAACAATAGAAAAAATGTTCATTGGAAAAATCCCCAAGTATGTGGAATTCCCACCAGTTACTTTGGGCTGCAGATGAGGATGAGAGTTCATCTAATCGGGGAGACCTTTTAACTTGTAAGTGGGAAGGTGACAATAAAATGCAAGTGCAGCGGCTTGATCTGGTGACATTTGGAGGCCATATATAAACTCAACATTGTATTGCATTATTTTCACAAATTGGAGCCCTAGAACTTGTCTGAAAATGTCTACGGGTTTCTTTTGTTTCTGAAATAACAAGCGTTTCAGCAATTACTGCCCGTTTATTATTATGGAAGTTGATAACAATCTGTCGAGCGGGCATATTTTACACACTTTGCTTTAAATGTTTTTTTTGCGAATGTCAACATTTTTAAAAGGAGACTTTGTTAAAAACAGAAACACTAAATAAGTCTAATGATTAAAACATTTCCGGAGATCAAATACAGACTAACCGTTTAATAGTTTTAATCTATTTTACTATTCTAGGAATGTGTACTGCAGCATTATTCATGCTCGCAGTATAATTTACCAATGTGATTTAGGATTTCCTCGTGTCTAAGAAAGCTCAAGTGAGCATTGGGTCGGTGCTCATATCCAGTGGTGGCTGTGAGCCAACTGGTGGAAATTCCACATTGCTGTGGCACAAGTGGTTGGATGGGGGTGGGGGGGGGGGGGCAGCAGTCCATCCATAGAAATACCCCTCCTGACTTTGCTATGCTTTTGGTACCCATTTGACCAACCCCAGAAGTATAATTGGCTAAGTCAACCCCACTGCAGATCAGGATTCAAACTCGCGACCTTCCGATTGAGTGCCGAGCACTCTTAACCACAGCGCCGCTCAGTTGGGCCATAACACAATATCGCAATAACACGATGCCCTGTTCGAATTTGAGCGCTGGAATTCAAGATCAACCTCGTGGAGGTGTCCTCGCGTTGAACTCTTAACATCCGACAACAGTGATTGCCGTTGAGTCTGACGCACGGGGAGCTCTTAGAACGACATCGCGAGCGAGGCGCGCACATTGAATGCAATGGACGCTCCAGTATAAATCTTGAGGCTGCACACGGGCCTGACATCTGCAGTAACATGGACTTATCAACTTGTGCACTATTCCCGGTGCCGAGAATGTCAGAGATGGGATTACCGTCAAATTGCAGTCGCAGCCAGGCGTACGAGGGGAAGGTGGGGGGGGGAGAGGATCGCTTTAATGCCAGAGAGCCACACGCACGCCTCGCCCCCCCCCCCCCGCCCACTCACCCACCCAGTTCTGGACGGGCAACTTTTAAAAAGTAATCATTCTCTGATTACTGATTACTCGGTGCTTTAGAAGTAACGTAATATAATGGTTGGTATTTTCATGGTACCGCAATTTGATTGCTTAATTACTTTTGTAATTGCTCTTTAACGCTTTCCATCTACGGTTGAACACGGTCGAGCATCAGATTTTTTTTATTTCTCTACCCGTCCGTCTGCAACGGGACGAATGGAGGGCGCGCTCGCAAAGATGATTCGTCGTGTACGCAAATTTGTTGCAAAGTTGTGTTGCTATTAGAACATAAACCAAATTGGTCAGGTTATTTTGTGACGTCGCATTTGGCAGTGCCGCATGTAAATTCCTCGCTCGAGACTCAACGCATCTAATTCAATACATCTGCGGAGAAACACCGTGTTGTGGAGTGTAACAGCATCCATGGACATGCATCATTTTTTACTGTTGTTTGACAATTTACATCTACGTGATTGTTTGGTAACCTCCAGAATGATAGCACCAGCTATGGTTCTTGGCTCTGCTGTGATCTTAATGCGAGGGACGGCAGAGCCAATGCGAACAACCAACCGCATTTTCTCAGCCGGCAATCTGATTACACACTGAACAGAAATAAAAACTAAATGATTACAGTTACCTGCCTTTTGGTAATTTAATTTCAGTCGAATAGTCCCACGTTATTCGCTAAATTGCTCTCTCAGATTTTGGCTCCTCGCGAATCGCATCTGGAACTCTATGCGAATGCATCGAGAGAGAGAGAGAGAAAGGAAGGCACCAAGTCCGCTCTAAGTATGGCTACACACCAAAAAGATGGGGTTCAGTAATTGTATCGTGTGTTTTGGCCCAGGCTCCCTTTATCAAGAATACATTCTAAGCATCCCATTTGTGTCCACGGCGCACGGCGTTGTGGTCACAAATTGGGGTGGGCCACGAGCACTTTGTGATCTGTAAAAAGACTCTTAGGAAATTGATATTGGAATTCGCTTGCACAAGACTGAACGGCATGCAATGATTACATCATGCGTTTTCTGAAATTACCAGTAATGTGGAACGACGGGGAGCGTTTACTCTAGGCAAGTACTCTTGATCCTCGATCGTTACTCTATTTTCATGGTTGCTTGTACTTTAACTCTTTCTTTTTTCCTGGATTCAAATCGAACCATTTTAGTAATCTATTGTAAAATATTTATCTTCCATCAGCCTGTTAGCTTTTCAGATCATTATCCAGCAGAAATTATGTAAAGCAAGCGAACTCTTGGCCGGTTTTCGACCTTCTATGTTTCATCAGCACAGACAATGCTTGTTAAAGACATGCTTCTGAGTTACCAGATTTTATTGGCAAGAGCACTTTGTTGAAACCACGGTACTCTGTTTAGCGCAAAACGCAACATTGCCTCCGAACTTCTAATGCGTTTTGGTTGTGTAGCATTATGGGTAATATATTTTATTTTGAAAATCCAATATGCCGATGGACTCAAACATATTTTATTATGTGGATGTACAGAATGTTTGTTATCCACAGCCCATCATGATTTACCTTTTTTACACCACCTGTACCGCCATATCTTGATCAATTGCCAGCCCAGCAGGTTTTGCGAGTCTCTCTCTCTGTGCACTCGGCGATCTTTGCATGATTCACAAACCCTGGCAGCAAAGCTGCTGGTATCCAGGCATGATCCACTCCTGCCACCAGTCCAGGACAGAGTAGCTGAACCTGATCCCCTACTCCAATGATGAGCAGGAATGCCATGTGCACAGAGCGAGAGCTTTCTTTTTTATTTTGCATTTGGGCAACACTGCCCCCGGCCGTGATGTTTTGGCACGATGGCAAAAAAATATGGCACGGTGTGATATGCACCTCCCTGGCTTGAGTTTCATCACAGCTATTTAAGAGAGAGCTGATCATGTCCACATCAACACTTCTAGTCAAGCACGGCCAAAGGCCTGATGAACAAATCGCACTGAAATGCACCATATCTCGAAAGCTATGCAGATATGATAAGCTTGGTTGGTACCTGGATGAATTCTGGAATCTGTCTGTGCAGAGCGTTGTGTGTTACCAACCGCGTGTGCGTGTGTTTGATATGGGTTGTCTGTTTTCCTCTCCGCATCCCAAGCAATAAGTAGCAGAATCTGGCCAAACATCCGAATGCAGGACTTTCCTGCTAAAGAGTCTCGTGAGCTATGAAGCTCATTTTCACAGGCCTCCAGTCGGGGCCTGGTCAGAAAGTCACGACAACAAACAACATAAAACACGATCGGAATGCAAAGTATAGGAAAGGAAAGCAAATCACTAAAAAATAAATACGTAAAATAGATTAAGTATATCAGTTGAAATTGTATAAGTACACAAATTCCAAAGCTTTGGCAAGGTAGCAAAAACGACGCTCGAATCGACAGTCTGAATACACTGCTCTGCTTACTCCTTAGGTGACTCTTTCTCTGAACACAGCTTACCTATCCTATATCTCTCACAGCGTTTTTGAATATACCCTATCACTACCTTTTTGATGGTTATTGTATGCCTGTGGCTGGAAATTCACAGCATGTTAGAGTAATTCGCTGCTATAAATTTCCACATGATAAGCCACTTAATTGAGCTATAATTTGTGGCCAGGTCGCTTCTGAAAAAAACCGCTACATAGCTCAGTGGGGCTTACCTGGTAGTTTATGTAATTTTTTGCTCACGTAACACATTTGGACACTCCTTGAGTTAAATGACCATGTTCAGTAAATAGAGGAAAAAAAAACACATTGTTTTATTTCCACTACGGAGAGAGGGAAGGCAAGAGGGGGTGGTGGGGGCTAGGACTAAGTGGATGGAGAGGAAAGTTCGAGCCCACAGATCCGAAGCGTCGGGGTAAGAAACGAGTCGAGCGGGGCCGTGCCAAAACCATGCTCTGGGTCTGGTGTCTTCACGACCATGGAAATGCAGCGGTTCGCGGAGCCGAGAAATGCTGCTGGTTAGCATACGTCTTGGAAGACCAGTCCGGTGGCAGATTGAAATATATTTTACTTTTTCGTGTGAAGATGTAAGAGTGGAAGGTGAAATTATTTAATATTTAACACAGGCAGGCGGATATGGCCTTTACAGCCGCGCGCTGTTGCCTTTTTTTTTAGTTTTTGCGTGTTTCTGTACCGTCGGTCAGGCAGTGTGACATTGTGCATTAACCGTGAAGAACAAATTCGCGCTTGAAGCTGATCTCTTCTCCATCCCTCCCTTGTCTCTCGCGCGCACCCACTCTGAAAGCCGCCTGCTTTGTTGCCGAGAAGTTGACATCGCACGCATTTAGTCTGTTGGGATAAAGTGGAGCAGGGCCCGGTTCACTATACTTGGCAGCGTAACTCTGCGAAAGCAATGCAAACCTGGGTTCAAGTTACAAACGTGGGTAAATTAGACGCATGTCACGCCAATCAATATTGATGCGGTTCCCTCTCCAATGCCAACATTCCTCAAATTTCTGAGCAGTTGAGGGGGTGGAATGACGCATCGAATCATAGATTATGAATGTTAACTTTGTTATCTCTCGCGATCCACGCATAGTACTGCTAGCGTAAGAACGAACGGTTTTTTCTGTTCGATTTGTATAATTTGTCATTAATTCACGTGACCTTACGAGCCACTACAGTCCGCTACATTTACCACAATGTCAAAAAAATATTGTTCTTGAATAAATTCGCAAAACACCTAACCGCAATAATTCTTTAAGTGGCAAAGGGGCGAAGCGGCATCAAAAAACAGTTTTGTATTTTAACAATGTGGTGAATGTAGCAATGCATTTTTTTTAAGTGGAATAATAATGGGGCCAATGCTGTTATTTTAGTTTTTTTTACATTTTAAGCTTCTGCAGTCGCTGGCTTTTTTTTCCAAAATAAAATCTGAAGTGGAATGAGTTTGAAGTTCAAAGGAAGCCGTGTTGTAAGAGCCCCGACCGATAGAAATCTGCAAAAGAACTAACTTTGGCACGGCACGTTACATTACAGTGCAATTAATCACAACGAAATGTAAATGTTTACAAAAATCGCTAAGTGCCAAAAATACTCTTTGTTATTCCCCCCTCCTCCTCCCGCCCCCTGCCGCCAGAATAGGTTTCGCTTTAAAGGTCACACGTTACTGCACACGCGCGTGCCTTGGATAGACGCGGCGTCGCCAATAATTGCCGTCGTTAATTTCAGGGGGTGGGGGGGGGCGGTGGGGGGTGGTTTGTTCTATTTATGACGTGCGCACAAGCATGACACCTAACAATAATAAACCTTCACCTGAACCTTGCGTGGTGGCGTTGGGGGTGGTGGGGTGGGGGGCGGAGGAGGGTTAGAAATTTCGGCAAATTCCTAAGTCCTTCTCTGCCATGTCGGTGAAATTCCCCATAGCGGCGGCGAGCCCAGCGCTGTCGTGATAAAGCCAGTCGTGGCGACACGGCAAATACTCACGGGGCCTGGAGCCAGGCTGCCCTTTGCGCAAACACGGTGATTGAGCGGCGGGCAAACATGGTCCTACAGCTGTGATGAAAGTTAAGTCGATTGCAATTCTCACCAAAACATCATCGCACTGTTCCCGTTAGGTCAACACCCGAGACAAAGCACTAAAAGCCTTTAAAGGTCTCTTCCACATATTTTAAATTTTTGGGAGGTGAAACGGCCTATTGCCGTAGCTTTTTTTTTGTTTGTACGTGCGTATGTGTTCATTCTGATTTGGAGAAATATACCAGGCGCTGTCGGGGTTGCACGCTTGTGCTTTTGCGAGCAGGTGAAGAAATTCCCTCGTGCGTTCGCGTATCTGGCCGACGTGGAAATGTGGCGGTGTCAATAAATGATAATCCCTCCTATGTGTTTTGTGGGTCGTACCACGTGTTGTTTGGCACGATGCCCGACGTTTCGCTAACACGTGCTGAGTTTTTTTTTGCATGAATTAAATACGCGGTACAACTTGTAAAGGCACAAACAGCCCAACTGCAAAAACCTACGTGGTCAATTTTAATCCCGTTCTTGGGTCAGCCTGACTTTGCGGGATTCATAAATAAGTCTCGTTTTGTGGGAAGACAACAGTGGGGTTGCCCTGTGGGTAAACTGACCTCCACGCTAGATAGGAATTTGAAACTTTCACCATTGGTTCAGAGACACCAGTAGAGATGAACACTGTCCAACCACGAATTTTGACTTTAAAACACATAAAACGTTTACCCTTTCCCCCCCCAATTTTTATTCTAGTGCTGCTATCGGGCGTCATGTCGCGAGGTAATAGATTTGGAAAACTCGCAGAGTATTGCATCAGCCAATGAGAACAGCCAGCGGAATTAGAGATCTCAGAACTACTTTTGATATCCCGTTCAATCGACCTGCTTTGTTTGCAAACTACGGGGCACAGTTTTCCATACATCTTCTCCACAGAGAGATGTTCATTGCATGGAAAGTCAATATATATCAAAACAAATCTTGGAGGTGGAATTTATCCAAATTTAAATAAAACACCACATTCCTTGTGACGGATTCATTCGTGGTGACCGCGGTAAGGTCACATCCACACGCTCTACTTGAAACCCCAGCTTAATCGAACACTGCCACACAGATTCACGCCACGGATCTCGGCTGCGGCAGCCCAGTGCTTGACTCCTGGGTCACGTGACCACCTACTCACACATAGACTTTTGAAGCTACAGCGAAATCTGGATATATGCACACCCCTTGTATATACTGTTATGTGTGTACGTTGATCTTCTTTCACACTGTACGTAGCCAACCGTGATAATTGTGAGCATGACCAGCTGTGCTTATGTCCGAAGTCGTGTGCTTGTATCAGAAGTTGCCCTTCGTCTTCCCTTCCACCAGTGTCATGTGAGGATTCGTTGCTGATATCAGTACTTTACTTATTAAGTGCAAAATAATCAGTGGTGTAATTTTGGAGAAAATGAACAAAAAAGATAAATAACAGCACAATATGCCTCCACATATTTGTCTCTCCGTATAAAAAAGTCAGTTACTTTTTACAGAAATGAGCATTGAGGCGTTTCTCTTTTACTGTTTACATGCCCGAGCCAGTGCCAGAAATTCCACATTCCTATGGTGGGGGTGAGTGTATCCATATGAAAACCCCTGACTTACTCCCAAGTGTTTTTCATTACATCTCGCAACCTTCTGTTTGAGAGCTGCTCAGTTTGCCATTGAACCACCGTTGCTTGGCAATCAATTATAAGAATGTGTTCGTCTTATTAAACAACAGCCAACTGGGACAACATATTTGTGACAGTGATACAAATAATACCTGTGTGATTATATTTGTAAACATCGCTACATATTTACTTTCCCCAATCTGGTGAGACAGCACATTGATTTTGACAATATTCCTTCACTCTGCTGAACATGCCTTGTGCATGACACGTATCTCAGCCAGGGCAGAGAAGAGAGCAAGATAGATTAATTGACGGTTTTACATCAATTAATTTACTCTTTGGTTATTTTATACCTACGTGACTTTACCGAAAGAACCAAAGAGTATGGATCCCTGCAGTCACGAAAACTTCAGATCTAGATCAATTAGTTTGCTATAGTTTTAAGGACTATAATTTAAGCTGATATTTAATGCACTCCAAATTATATATATTATAAATATGGGCCCCTTGAGGTCCTTGGGGCCATACATGTTTTGTTGGTGCTCGTAGATCAAGCACCACCACTGTCCACAGAGAAGGAGTGGCCACCTGCGTGCAATACCCAGCTGTGGTCTCCATGCATTGCCAGAGGTGCCACTCACCCCCTCCTTCCTCCTCCCCAAGCCTTCCCCAAAATCCTCCGCTGGCCAACGACCGCGGAGCAGCAGATTTGCACGCCTGACGGGAGATCAGACGTTTCTTTTTAAATGGAAAATCTCTTGTTGAAAGGCAGGCAGGCAGGAGCGCCGGGCGGTTGGGGAGGGGGTAGACAAAAAAAACCCCTCGGCTTGAATGATGCGGTGGCCAGCGGCCCACTGGTCTGGGTTCACCAGGCAAAAGTGGCAGCAGCAACAACAAACGATGCTGGACAATTGGGGCGGAACGGGAGGTGATGTGTTGGCCAACGGAACTTCACAAGGGGTCTTTGCTGTGACCGGTCGGCCAATCTCATCCAACCCTGGCATGGCAAGCCACTAAACTGTTTCCATTTTTAGAGATTTTCTCTATTTTTTAGCGTTTGACAGTTGCTTAAAATGCATTGATGGGTGGTTTTGGGTTTTTTTTTTTGCTGAGCTATGCAAAAACAATTACACGGCAGCAGCAACAGCAGGAGGAAGGGTATTAGGAAGGGGCTGCGCTCGGATTCCCTTGATGCTCGGCCACATTAGGGATGACCGAGATGTGATGCTATCTGCCTGCGTGTTCGCACGCCCGCTTCGCTCATCGCTGGGGAACAGAAAAAAAGACACAGAAGTAAAAAAAAAGCTCCCACATTTTCCATACGATATTCCATTAACTGCTTCCTTTGATTTGAGCGCACATTTCAGGTGATTTTGTACTCGCCGAATATTACAATGTGCTAGTTTTAAAATTATACATTAATGCAAGTGATAATGATCTGAGGTGCAGTTTTGTAGCAAAAGCCAGTTACCATACAGTGACGTAGCAATCACGTGTGCAGGCGGTGCAACTGCGCCTGGGCCCACTATCCAGAGGGGCCCAAGCACCAGACCACTAAGGGGTGGGGGGGGGGGGGTGGTAAATTTGACCAGTGGAGGGGCCCATTTAATTCCTTGCACCATGGCCACTGGTCCAACACCAGCCGCATCCAAACGATGGAGCAAGAAGCAAACCTCAACGAAGAGTTTACACGGGTTAAACTGTTAATTGATCATACTGCTTTTCCTCCTCCTACACGCAAAAAAATACTCTTTGAGAAATTAACCAGACATCTGAAACAGGGCTCTCCTGACCCACCGAGGCATTTCTGAGTGAGTGAATGCGTTTTAATGCTGTGTATAACAATTCAATTCATATGGAATAATATCCAGGAGTAAAAAAGAAAAGCACTATATTGAATGGGCATCACGCTATAAATGTGGAATAACTACTGGTGGCTGTTAACCCGGCAAGAAAGATGACCACCGTTTCCTGCTCATTCGAGCATGGGGAACACTTTAAATCGACGGGCACGAGCGATGAATTAAATATATTTTGCCAAATACGGCCACCGGCACGGCAATACCCGCTTTTGAAATGCGGCCCAGAATTAGAAAACTGTCGGCAAAATTCAGTCGCCACAGCCGAGCCACCAAAGGGACCCGGCTCTTTCCGATAGCATCACAGACGCATCGATCACGCGGGAGACAGGAAGCCGGAACATCCATCACGGCGCTGCTACTGCCACCCTCCTCCTCCTGGCCGGCGTGGCCTGCTCGTGAACGCGGCTCCGGCGTCGGACTTGCGGAGGAGTCGCCCCGGAGAAGAAGAAGAAGAAGCAGAACCTTGAAGCTGTTGCATGAAAAGCTTCCCGAGCACTCCCTTTACGGCCGGAGAGTTGAAGACGCACCCCAAGAGAGACCGCAGTTGGGCAATAGACGCGTCATTGTGCTCTACTCACTTTAAGGATGCTGCTATGGTGAAACGCAGTTGCTCCAGTTGATTCCATCTCCAGGCACAGCAGTTAAATAATAGCGAGTTTTTATTTGTAATCCCCCCCACCCACCCACCGCCGCAACCTCTGTCCAGCCAGCTGTATAAATGGGTACACCACAGGAATGGAACACGTCCGAGGAGATGGAGTGATGAAAGTAGCTCGTACGCAGGTGCCAGGTGGATTTACACCGAAGAGCCACGAAAGATGGCAACGACTTCGAGACGCTTTCATCCGGCAGTGGATCGACCATGGACGATAATGATGTTGATGAGTTATCCAGGAACCCAATGCTGCTTCTCATTGCTCTTTTTCAGGTGGGTCACGCATTTGGATGTTTGTCCAATTCCTTTTCATTGTGAGAAAAGGCTGTGTTGTGGCAATGAGCCTGGAGGAAAGCAATGCATAGCACCCAATGGACATATGAGCAATACCATGCAGTCGAACTCATACGACGGAGACGGTTTGATTTCAATTAATATTTTCAGTGTCGCCGGTACAATAGAGTGATTTTGTGACGAGTAGCCACGGCCATAGCCAGATGCGTACATGGAATATGGTGTGATGGGTGCATCAATATTTCCTAGGTCACCGACCCGAATGGAGTAGGCTGGAATGAACCCCTTTTGTGAGGATCCAAGCCTGCAATAACCACACGCGGAACTTGTGGTGAACATGCAGACAAACATGCTCTGATAATTATAATAAAGGTGTATGCATTGTGTTTGCAACTGTTTGGCATACACCAGAGACAGCCTTCTTTGTGGTCTAGTCTCACCAGAGAACGGCAAAAAGGTGAAGAGGATTAACACTTCATTCGATTAAAATACTACAGTAACATCCAAGAGTGTCTACTCGCGACCGTCATTGAAATTGCGGTACACATTGGCACGCCTTGACATCCCGAATGCCCGTTTGAACGCGAGGTCTGCGACGAGCGGGCTTATCCAGCGGCGGGACCGCGTGAAACCGGAGCGATGTGATTCGATGTATTAATGTCACAGTTTGTGTTCTGCCGGGCTGATCTCGCACTCGGCGACGCGCTGTGGGCGGGTGCCGTGGCGTGCCAGCCCGGTGGCACGAGTGTTCGTGCGGGCGCTCGTGGCTGGCCGTTACCCGAGATGTGCCGCTCGGGTTCCGTCTGTCTGCTCGACTGATGGAGCGAAGGCGCACGAGCCGCTCAGTGAAAAATAAACCCAAGCTGTCGAAACGTGTTTTTTTTTTACTAACTACCAGGTAAGGCCCACTGAGCTGCATAGCTCTTTTTTTCAGAAACGACCTGGTCACATGTTGATTTTAAATGTGGAGGGAAAAACCGGAGGACTCTGAGAAAAATCCACGCGACCATGGGGAGGGGAAAATAAAAGAGAGAGACGAGAGAATATGCAAACTCCAAATATACAGTTGTCAGGGTCGGGATCTAAATCACAACCTCCTGCATAATCAGCGAGGGAGTTAACGTCTCGCCACTGGTGCTACTAAAAAATAAAGTGCTCGTGAACGAGGCTCGCAAAGGGGAAGGACCAAGATTCCCTAAGGTCTGAGAACTGGAGATTGCGTCGCCTCATTTCTGGCATCATCCCACTCACTTCCAGTTGAATTCCAAGAACATTGACATGATTGCACTTGCTATCTTCGAAGTCCGCCACGGACTTGCCCCTGCCTACCGATGCCCTCTCATCTCACTATTCCCCTCCACGCATTCTCCTTCTTCTCGCATCTCATCTCGCTATACCCCGCGTAGATGCCCTCCGTGAAGTATGACGATGAAACCGATGGAAAGTGGGTGAAGCCCGCTGCCGGCTATATTTTTTATTTGATTTATCGTTTAAGCATTCATTCTTATACTCACGATGCATGCATCAAGTTGCGAGTGTCAAATGTGATTATGTTTATTGTACGCTCATCTTACGTAAGGCAAATGGAGTGAATTATATTTTGCAAAGAAAATGGTAAATATATCACGGATGAGATGTAAAAAAACCAAGACGTAAAAAAAAAACAATGTTGCTTCTTGAATCAAATCACAACCTTGAACGGTCACCGTTTATCGAATCGCCGTGGGGATGTACCGTTAAACTCCAAGCCATATAAATGCCATTTCAGTTCAGGCATCACGTTGCTCTGGTGCATGCAACTCAGGCATGGTCTCCACTGTGAAGTCGTTTCGATTGTGTCGAACGCGATGGCTATGGGCGATCTCGTGTCTTTTGGCGATAACAAATTTGGTTAATGCCCACCGCATGGACACAGACAATGAGAAGAGGACAGCCGGACCGGGGAGTGGTGTAATGGCACTTGTATCCTGTCAGCAGGGTTGGGAGAGAGACGCAGGCTAGTTTCTCCACAATAGACCAGCGCTGTTAATGAAAATCTCCATAGAGAATCTTTATCTCGTCGTGAGTTTACTTTGTTATTGCACTTTTACTGCACAAATGCAAGAAGCCACGCACTCGACAGGCGAGTTATAGCCTTGAACAGTGTCCTTCATCATTACTTTGATAGTGCATTGTCTTTGAGCTGTACGCCTTTTGGCGTCATCTGGTCTAGCACCAGTTGAGACTAGGCTCTAAAGAAAGCTGTCTCTGGTGTGGACCAATCAGTTTCAAGGACAATGCATATATATTATCAGTGTGTTTGCATTTTGACTGCAAGTATTGTGGTTAATGCAGACATGAATCCTTGTAAAAAAAAAAGTTTCAGTTTTGTTGCCAGAAAAAAGGGGAAAACCCCTATTATTATTGTCTTTCATTGCAAGGCCCGCGGGCCACTGATGGCCACTAGTGGCCTTGAGTGCGGCTCCTGACGTGGGTTCCCCGACAATACACAACACGTGGCAACACCCCCACTATGATAATCCTGCTGCTGTCAAACCCAAATAGTTTCAAATGCGTGGCGTCCCTCCTCACACTGACGATGTTTTATCGGCGAAAGTGCCCCACCACCATCCCCCCCCCCCCCCCCCCCTCTGAAATTTTGTGAAAAATCCTGCTCTCGAAGTATCAGTTACCGAACGTCTCGGAGCACATTATTAGAATTTTGTAAGAGGGAAAAACAGCAAGGTGGGCCTTCATAAAGTGTTATTTACAGTCTGTTTACAACCCACTTCTGGATGGAGGCCTCCCGACACCACATGAGCCACGAGGGTTGTTTGGCCATTCCTGGTGAAAGTCGTGCATCCGGCATTGGTTCAGATATCGCTGTTAGCCATGGCTGGGAGTCAAACTCGGGATTTTTGGGTTTATATAGCTGTGCTATAACCACTGCGCCACCGCACCCCTCCCCCCACACTTAATATACACTAATAAGAGGATTCCAGCTGGAATACGGATGAATTTTATTTTTTTAAATGGAAAAAAATCACATGAACACCCTATCCGGGCATTGAGAAAGTAGTGTGCTGGGCTCGGCGTAAGGGTACAGCGTGCTACTTTATGTAGACACATCACTCTTACAAATTGTGGACAACAGCAGGAGTGAATTATGTCGTTGGAAGAATTAAAGAAAGATGTTTCTTGAAACGTAATACGCGGAGATTTCTGCAGACAGGAAGCAAATGATGTATTACTCTAAGTGAAAGTGTCTTGTGTGTGGAAATGGTCGGTCACTTTGAGACAAAAAACATACATTATAGAACCTTTCATAACATCTCAAGGCACTTCATAGATACGACAATGGGGGTGTGGGTTCGGTTAAAAGTGGCTGTGTTAAAATAGGAAATGCCTGCCTGAAAGGGCAATGTTTTTAGGCGGCACTTGGAGATGCCAAACGAAGCGGGCTCCCTGTGACAGCCTTCGACAGAGAGCTCCACAGTCTGGGTGCCACGGAAGCACGTCCCCTCGAACGAGCCTTTGGCACTTGTCGCCGTGTCGACGCAAATTCATCGGAGCCATTGGTGCAAATTCCAGATTTTCATTGCAGTGGTCAGACCCCCCCCCCCCACTTGCAATATCAATGCACAGTAGTATATGGTGCAAGCGTAACATAAACGAAATACGTTCCAAATATAAATACAATGTTACGTCCATGAAGTGGCACATAGGCACACTTATTGTCAAACTAAGGCTCAAATTAGAAACTAAATTGAACCGATTCACGATATTTACATCATCATCAACATTAGCCGTTGAACATGACACGTGCAACATCTCGGTCCGTTCGTTCTTGAGTCCACGAATAGGGCTGCCATCTGCCCAGGTGGCAGCCACCCGATCCGCGGACTGGATAGTCCCGGGCCGTCTGGGAATTGGCGTCTGTGTTCGGGTGGCAGGAATGAAACAAAAATGTCCTGAGATCTGGTACCGTTGTTGTCTTACCACTTCATTAAAGTACACCGCACATATGTTTTTTTTATAGGCCTAAAGCTGAACTGAGAACAATATGTGCCGGTTTGATCTGCGGCTGAAAAGTTGGATATCCTGTCCACGAAGGAAAAGGTGAAATTACAAAGCCCTTCCTCTGCAAACGTCTGTGATCTATTATTTCGGTCGACATGGGTCTTCTTCTTTCGCATGTATTAATAGCAGCAGATTAACTATGTAACAAAGAAAAAAACACAGGTCAACTAGGCCTTGTCGCTACGACACAACCTAACCCAATTTCATGGACCGTGGCCGTGATGGTGACAGTGCAGCCTGTCTCTGGTCTCTGCCAGGTGCAGAGACAGAGAGGGAGAGATAGTCTATGGCTTTCCAGTCACATTGCTCATGAAAGTCAAACTTAATGCGGAAAGCCAGGAACTACGATTTATGAGCTCAGTCTTGAGTAATATACTGGCAACGTTTTTTTTTAGAGAGCTGCACTGGAGGTAGGCTTCTCCAATCTTCGTCGTCATATTTTCAGTGGTGAATAACATCCCCGTTAAAGCGAGCAGATGCCTGCTTGGTCGGCGGGGGACAATAAAATTGGCCATACCATCGTGTGTAACAATAAAACGCGATGCGCTTGAGATTTACAATTTGTCTAAATATCACCGCAACTCAACAGGCTGGGCAAATGGGACAGCCCGCGGATAAAGATAATCTGAAATGTATATTTGCGTCAGAGTAATAAATACTCTGAATATACGATGAGGTGGTGGCAGATGCGAGGAACATGCTAATGTTTTATTCGTTCATATCAGTGATATTAAAAAAAAACAGCTTTGGCAGTGCATTTAGTGTTCTTCCAACTATATATTTGTTTTACTTTACCAGGTAAGGCCCACTGAGCTATATAGCTCGTTTTCAGAAGCGACTTGGCCACAAACGATAGCTCAATGAAATGGCTTATCACGTGAACATTGTAAACTCTAAAAGCATGTTTCTAAATGTGAAGGGAAAAACCGGAGGATTTGGAGAAAAAATCCACACGACCACAGTGAGGACACGCAAACTCCAAATATACAGGCATCAGGGTCGGGATTGGGATCAAACCCATGATCTCCTGTATACCAGGCGAGGGAGTTAACATTTCGCCACCGTGGCAGCCCTGCTGTATCCGTGCCCCAGAGCTGTCATCTGTTTGCCACAATGGATGAAAGATGAACAGTCCCTACCGTCCCTCTCCACCTTGCCCAAAAGCGCACATTTGCGCGCGCTCTGATATTCGCTGCAGCTCTATTGCGTGCAACTCGCAGATGGCGGTGAGGAGGTGCTGCCCAGGTCAGGTGACCAGCATTTTGAAATATATATTTTTTAATGCTACAGTGAGGGAAAAAAGTATTTGATCCCCTGCTGATTTTGTACATTTGCCCACTGACAAAGAAATGATCAGTCTATAATTTTAATGGTAGGTTTATTTGAACAGTGAGAGACAGAATAACAACAAAACAATCCAGAAAAATGCATGTCAAAAATGTTTTAAGTTGATTTGCATTTTAATGAGCGAAATAAGTATTTGACCCCCTCTCAATCAGAAAGATGTCTGGCTCCCAGGTGTCTTTTATACAGGTAACGAGCTGAGATTAGGAGCACACTCTTAAAGGGAGTGCTCCCAATCTCAGCGTGTTACCTGTATAAAAGACACCTGTCCACAGAAGCAATCAATCAATCAGATTCCAAACTCTCCACCATGGCCAAGACCAAAGAGCTCTCAAAGGATGTCAGGGACAAGATTGTAGACCTACATAAGGCTGGAATGGGCTACAAGACCATTGCCAAGCAGCTTGGTGAGAAGGTGACAACAGTTGGTGCGATTATGCGCAAATGGAAGAAACACAAAAGAACTGTCAACCTCCCTCGGCCTGGGGCTCCATGTATGATCTCACCTCGTGGAGTTGCAATGATCATGAGAACGGTGAGGAATCAGCCCAGAACTACACGGGAGGATCTTGTCAATGATCTCAAGGCAGCTGGGACCATAGTCACCAAAAAAACAATTGGTAACATACTATGGCGTGAAGGACTGAAATCCTGCAGTGCCCGCAAGGTCCCCCTGCTCAAGAAAGCACATATACATGCCCGTCTGAAGTTTGCCAATGAACATCTGAATGATTCAGAGGACAACTGGGTGAAAGTGTTGTGGTCAGATGAGACCAAAATGGAGCTCTTTGGCATCAACTCAACTCGCCGTGTCTGGAGGAGGAGGAATGCTGCCTATGACCCCAAGAACACCATCCCCACCGTCAAACATGGAGGTGGAAACATTATGCTTTGGGGGTGTTTTTCTGCTCAAGGGACAGGACAACTTCACCGCATCAAAGGAACGATGGATGGGGTCATGTGCCGTCATATCTTGGGTGAGAACCTCCTTCCCTCAGCCAGAGCATTGAAAATGGGTCGTGGATGGGTATTCCAGCATGACAATGACCCAAAACACACGGCTAAGGCAACAAAGGAGTGGCTCAAGAAGAAGCACATTAAGGTTCTGGAGTGGCCTAGCCAATCTCCAGACCTTAATCCCATAGAAAATCTGTGGAGGGAGCTGAAGGTTCGAGTTGCCAAACGTCAGCCTCGAAACCTTAATGACTTGGAGAAGATCTGAAAAGAGGAGTGGGACAAAATTCCTCCTGAGATGTGTGCAAACCTGGTGGCCAACTACAAGAAACGTCTGACCTCTGTGATTGCCAACAAGGGTTTTGCCACCAAGTACTAAGTCATGTTTTGCAGAGGGGTCAAATACTTATTTCCCTCATTAAAATGCAAATCAATTTATAACATTTTTGACATGCGTTTTTATGGATTTTGTTGTTGTTATTCTGTCTCTCACTGTTTAAATAAACCTACCATTAAAATTATAGACTGATCATTTCTTTGTCAGTGGGCAAACGTACAAAATCAGCAGGGGATCAAATACTTTTTTTCCCTCACTGTACCTTCTAGAGTTTTGCGTATCATCCCTGTACGCCGATGTGGCCAACGAGAGAAACTTAAGTGGGATGGGGCTGGCACCGGTCTCTCGAAGGGAAGGTGGCCACTGATTGGCATCAACTACGGAGTGAGGGTCAAACGTGGGAGTGCGGCCAAGCGGGCGTCCACCAAGGAAATGGAGCGATGAAACTGGCTCGTGCACGGGAGCTGTCGGCTCGCACGTGATCTTTGCATCGCGCAAAAAGTAACAATTGGCGACGGCCTAAGGAGGCCATCATCCAGCAATGAATAGATCATGGCTCATGATGATCAGGTGGGGTCGTGGATCATGCAGAGATGACCATATATAATTTATGAGATGCCTGTGGAAAGCAGTACAACACGTAGCTCTATGGCCTATGCGTGTGCTTGTGTTATTCTACATTTCTGTAAAGTTCTCTCCAGGAACTCCATTTTCATTCCAAGTGGACATTGACAACAACAAGAAATCATTGACCAAACATCCCAAGAAAACCCGCCCCATGGAAAATCTATGATCCTCAGCTGAAAGATGTATCGATTAAACGACAGGATAATTACAAATGAAATACCGTCTAACACCTTCACCGACTCACATCGAATCAGTGTGGTGAAGTATGGCCATACAACCCTTACAGCCTAAATGGTTTGCACTGTATAACAGGCAAAGGAAGCGCAATATTTGATGTCGGATGAAAATTCTCGTCAAACGTATTGCCGATGCTGTACCTGCAGTTTGGTTTCGTGGAAATGTCAACACTGGCTCAGGGCTATGAGGACTGCCCTTGACATACAACTACTCTATTTTGTGCTACTCAAGAGTACGTACCCTCGACTTCCGATTATGAGATGCTCCGCAAAGCAAGATGCACCGCACCACGCCTGTGCCCGGTGTCAAGCCATGCAAATCTGGTCAAAAACGACTTTCGGATAACGTAACGCACCCCAAGTTTTACCCTTTTAAAATGCAAGGGGAAAGGTGTGGATTTAATGCGCAATGCAGAGAATATGGTATCACGAGCGTAGGAATCGATTCGATCGATAAATCCATGAGTCGTTAAATGCTGAAAAATTATATTCGAGTGACTGGGAATGGGCTTTTTCCATTTCCTTCAATCAGCTTTCTGTGCCTCTTTGGCAAAGGAGCATTGCTTGCTTCACTGAAGACAGGCATCGATGCATCATTAAATGCCTATTCGAGAGTTTAATTCAATTAGCCACCGACTCGCACCGAACGTTTTATATAATTTTGAAATAGTGTTTTCCAGCATTGGTGCAGTACGCGTATTGCACGCTCTGCACACACAGAAGGAGGTTTAAAAATGCGCCTAACATTTCGCTCATGCATCTCATATTTTAGTGTCTCGTATGAGCTCCTTCATCACCCCCCACCCTACCCCGGTAAATTACACCGCGCGTGACAAATCGGCATCATGTTTAATTAACTGTATTGCAGGGGGTTGCATTTTTACATTTTTTTTACGGACTTGAATTATAGTACAGTTCCCAACGAGCTGGAGTCACAGGCTGCCATTGAAGAGCCAATTTCTCTACAAAAAGATTTTTTTTTTTTTTATAAATTTAGAAATGTTAACGCGGGGCCGCCATACTTTAAACCGCGCGTAATTTATCTCACAAGGAGACCTTGTTTTGAATCAAAGAGACGTCCTAACGCCTGTGAATGATGCTCGAATCGTTTGATGGTGACACTGGGCGCTTCTGTGCATCTCTGGTTTATTCAACGCGTTTCCCTCCGATACCCGGTTGCCGCTGCCAGCTTTGTGAGGACGAATCACGTAACCGGGAACAAATATTCTGGGGATCCAAATGTTCATTCGTTCACACCGGTGGCACGCATGCAAGCGGGTAATTCGGCAAAATTACCAATGGGCTGTGTTTTGGCGATTTTGTCCATTTGCGATACCATTGCTTGGTGACTTAAAAAATTCGTGACTGCAGGAATTAATATTCTTGGTTCTTTTGGTAAAGTCACGTAGATAGAAGACCGCTTGTGTTGCGATCGAAACGTCGTGGGGTTTTTTTTTGCTTTTATTATTTTCAATTTTTTTTATTTAAAAAATTGAAAATAATAAAAGCAAAAAAAAAAATTCTATCTACTTGACTTTACCGAAAGAACCAAGAATATGAATGCTTGGTGATTTCGTGAACTGAAAAGCAAAATGTTTAGATGGGTTTCCAAGGGAATTGCCTGTCTCTTATTCTCTATACCACATGCAATTAGTCCAACAGGCACGATGCCATGCACAGAGGCAGAACATAAACAAATGCGTGGCAAGTTCCCATAGAAGAGGGCGAGTCTGTCCCAATAAACGAATGCTCAGCACTCCTCCTGCCCTGTGGCAATCAGCAATTGGGAAGGCAACTGTTTTTTTTATTAAATATGGCAGTCTGATTACTGACTACTCGATTGTTTATAAGCGATGTAATGCAATCCTTCGACCAATTCGTCCGGAATGTGCCCGATCTCGGCGGATCTCAGCGACGAAGCAGCGTTGATCCTGGATGCGGATTGGATTCCCGACCACTGTGCTTCGCAGGTGTTATAGGCTGCTGCAGGGCTACATTATTGGCCGCAGAGGACAGCGCAACAGACATTTGTTGTTGGAATCTACTATAGTATGCTCCTGCGTATATACTCTGAACTTCCATCAACCCACACTGGTGAAGTTTGGTTAAACAACACCCTTCATCCAGCAGTGGATTGACAAAGAGTGGACACCCTTCGTCTTCACCAACAACAAGATAATTGTCCATTTGTTGTGCGTAGCAACACGATATGATTAATCGGTCGTACATAAAGCGATTTGTTTAATCTTGGAAATAATACTGCGCTGTGGTTTTAAGCTTTGTAGGGTGATTTATATGCATTGGCTGCTGCTCTGCTCACATTGACGCAGGCTGCTGACACCATGATTTCCCCCATTTTATTTGTTTTTTGGAATAATTTTCCAACTTATTAAAAATGGACGTGACGTGCCCAGGTGGCTACCGAGCCAGTGCAGCTGAGATCCTGAGTTCCGAGGCTGGATTTCAGCCACCCGCCAATGAAATCGGGTTCTCAAACATATCAAGCTGATGCTCGCGGCCCCGTAACCAATCATTATTACGCAATGTTTTTTTTTATCTTGTACAATATTCCCTGGGTTATTCCCGAATCGCATTTGGAACTCTACGCGACTGCATTGAGAGAGAGAGAGGAAGAAATAAAGTGATGAGCTAAAGTGATGAGATAATTTCCATGTACTTAATACCTTATTTATGTTTCTATTTAAGGTCATTCATGAGGCCAATATTATCCGCGAAATGTTCTATTCATAAGCATCTCTGGAACGTACCCCTCGCGAATAACGAGCGAATACCGCATTCATAACATCCGTAAGGAAAACAGCAATGCCAGAAGGAGACTTCGGTGAAAATTATGCAACAGATACAAACCTATTTGCTTTGGACTTGTGGAACGAATGGAGTCGAGTAAATTGTAACCACCGAGGACCTCGCACTGCCGTGTTGAGTACGCGAAAAGCAGAGGTGGTTCACGCGAGACGTTGATTGACGGTGGTGTCACCGAGGATCCAAAGGACACGCAGTAGGCCTACGAGATAGCGGTCGCCGTGATTAGAGATTAGAAGAAGTGGAAGAAGCTCCATGCGGCCTCGTGGTCAGCCGCCACATGACAACCAATGGGAAAAGAGGGATAATTACCGCATGTTAGCAGGTGAGGCCCCCTAAGCTGCGTAGCTCTTTTTTCAGAAGCAACGAATCATTCGAATGTGGATGTGACCCGCCTTGAGATGAACATTTCTCTGTAGCGGGGCGTACCCCCCATAGTGCGGATAATGAGGATAATAACATGTGATGAAGAGGGAGGCCCTTGGCCACGATGTTATTGACGAATAAGTTGAGTTTGTTTTGTTATTTGTGCACCACCGCCAACGGCAGCGTCACCAAAAACTTGTATTGTTAACGGGGTTTCCAAGTGGCCAAAGTCAATATATTTTTTTCACAATTGCAAGGCACCCATTTAAAAGCGTTACTCGTTACCGCGTGAGAGCGAGTCAACTCGCCGCGGCCAGCTGGGCTGAACGTACCACAAAGATAATTTCCCTTAGTAACAAAACGAAATGTTCTTCGTAAAGCCAACTCTTGCTGGCAGTGTGTGTGTGTCGTTATGATCCTACTTACACAGAGACCCATAGGCTCACATAGAGAGCCACAGGCTGACATGGAGATCCGCAGACCAACATGGAGACGCAGACTCGCATAAGAGACCCACAGATTAAAGACCCACATGCTCGCACACAAGGGGCTGTGGTGAGTAATTGTATAGCGGAGTTGTGCTGGTATTTTTTTCACCATCAACACCAAAAAGTGAAACGCGAACAAGAAGTGAAAAGGAGGCCAGGATTAGTGCCAGAAGCAAGGTCGGGGTTAGGGATAGGGTCAGCGGTAGGGCTGCTGCTTCTGTCTGATTGGCTAATGGGGTTAATGCTGTACCTTAAATTCTATTCAAACTGGCCACAGCAGGTGGGGAAACGGGGAAAATAAAAGAATCACTCAAATGCTACTGCAAAAACAGTGGGACTCATTTTGAGTATATGGCTCTCTGTGTGAGTTCACGGCTCTCTGTGTGAGTTCACGGTATGCTCTGTGAGCATGTGGGGTCTCTATGTGAGTCTACGGGTCTCGGATCTGAGACTCCTCTGGTTCTCTGCGTAAACTCGTGTCCACCGCAAGCGTTCCCCAAGGTTACGAGTGGTAACCACACTCGCCATGCTCTCAATCCAGTAGCTGGAGTGCCAACTTCGACATCAATTTATAGTTGCTGCTCAATTTGTATGCTCATGAAAGAGCGATGTGGGGTTAATGTTGAGGGTAGCGTTTGGGTCTGGTTGGAGAGCCGGGTTGGGGTCAGGTATTGAGCGCGTGTCTAGTTGCCTAGTTTGGTTTGGAGTCGTGCTCTTACTAGAGTTGGTGAAGGCGTTTTATCATGTTTAAGCTGAGGAAATATCCATTTACAGTCTTAATACCATACCTGGTTGGCATGTATGGTTATGGTTATGGAGACGGTTAGGTTCTGGTTGCCTTGCTCGTGTGGTTAACCTAATGGAGTGAATTTGAGACCTTGCTTGGCTACTTTGGTTTGGGATACAGGTCGGGATGGTGTCTGTGGTTGCTTGGCGGGAGCTTCGACTGCAGTTTGTTGGCTTTGGGTATCAGTCGTACTTTCACGGTCATGCTCATAGTTTATAGGAAATGGTGAGTATATATCTCATTGGAAAATGTACCAAAAAGCAAAACAAATGTGGAGCTCATTATATATATGTGTGTATATAAAAAAATAACGTTACCTTAGCCTCAATGAAAATGACAATAAAACGTTTGGAAATCATTGGCACTTTTGAAATTCCAGGGTAATTTGCTCGGTAAAATTGGACACCAAATCATCATATCCCTATAATCCCCCCGTAGCTAAGGCTAAGAGTTCTTGGCACGACTTTTATTTAAATAACAAAACAATCACAGAGGCCATAGAATAACGTGTGTGTGTGTGGGGGGGGGGGGTCAGTCTACACCCCACCCCACATTCCACTTCTAATGGCAAACGTTAATCTACTTTCCATGATTATGAAATGGTTGTGAAATTTACTCACAAAAATCGTTGAGGTTAAAATGCGGCTCTTGCAATGTTTATTGGCAATTTTGTTTTGCAAAAAACAACAACACATCAATGGTAATATTTGCATTGTACCAGCGAGACAGTAAAATGTGTTTTAAAAGGGACCCCTCCTAGGAGTTGTATAAATATTACTGACCGAAAAACAGGCAGCATGTTGGAAAGAAATATAAGCGGAAACCCACCCCCATTGCCCCCCCCCGCCCCCCCCCCATTAAAAACAAGAACAAAATGCAGCCAACGAGAAATGAAAACATTGGGCTGGGATATCCGATTGATTGTAAGTAATCGATTACCCTCCTGATTCTCGATAAGTTGACTCCACGCAGCAGATAACGGGAAATTAGATGGAGAAAAACAGCCTCGCTTGTTTCCACATGTGCCGCTGGACGGGAGGTGGGGGTGGCTTGTAGCGGTGTGTTTTACACTCGCGGAAGGCAGGTGATGTGGCCAGCACTTTTTTTGTTTTAAAGGACCCAAGTAGCCGACTTCTAACGTTTAGTCAATAAATTGGCTTCGTTGACTATTCTTCAAGATGATATCACAGAGCCAGAAGTTAGAGGTCAAAAAGCATTCGTATTAATCAAACATTGCGTCCGATTTTACCATGAGAATATGACTCATTCGGGAAATGGTTAATGGAAGCAATATAATTATATGCACAAGAGGCATTGTGATAGATTTTTTTTTCTTTTACAAATCCAGTAGCTTTACTAAAAAAAAACATCACGTAGGAATGTTGAGGCACGTCTCAAATCATCAACATTATCGGTCATGGTCAATCCACTGCTCGTTGAAAGCCTCCTTAAGCCGTCGCCATCTCCCATGATGCTGCGATGTGATTATCCACCTACATACGAGCAGATTTCATCAATACATCTCCCAAGCTATATAAGGCTGAAGCATAAGCCAATGTATGCATCACATCATCAAAATCAATAATAATAATAATGATCAAGGTGGAAGTGACAAATCATCACCAACAATGATCTATGCAATGCTCTTTGAAGGCTTCCTCACTCCGTGGAGTCGCTATCTCCTTTCCCCACACCTCCGATAAGCACGGTTGGCTACGTACGGTGCGAAAGAAGTTCCACATGCCTACATACACGCGGTCTCGTGACGCAATAATTGTGGTGGCAGCGAGTGATGAATGGGAAGTGGCTCAGGTGTCCTCCGCTTGCTTGAACAACTTCCTCGCCTTCGTGTCTCAGCTCGTGCTAGGAGCCCGAGTTCTAACCTGAGGCTTTGGCTTCTTCTGCCCCATGCGCTGCCCCCCACCCCGCCCCCCCAGGGCCGGATCATGGTGCCGTGAGGCCCCTGGGCACATGCCCTTTGGAGCCCCCCCCCCCCCCCCCGCTTTCCTAAATTGGTGTCTTTCTTGCCTTCCTCGTCGCGAAACCATCCACTAGATGGTCAAAATCTAGCTGTCTGACGAGGTCTGACTCTATTGACACAAGTGACAATGAGCTGAGACGTGTTTGGTAACGCGCTACTCCGCAGCTCATGTTTTATTCTGCCTAAAAGGGAAAATGTCCGCTCACCCTGGCAGTCTGTCACTGGCAAAGTTAGAAAAATCCGAAGTGCCACGAAAACATTGGGGAACACTGACTGCAGATTAAGGGTCTGCAACGTCTCAAGCAATTTAATTGGGCACTTCTCACCCTCAGTCAGACTTGAATTGGATGAGTTCGTTGGCAAATTTACATTATGAGACCTCCTTTGCCAGTAACAAGATATAGTAATAGGTTTTACCCTTTTAACTGGCACAAAAACTGACACCTTTATTCAAGGCATCTGGTCCAACACCAGTGGAGACTAGGCTCTAAGAAAAGCCGTCTCGGGTGTGGACCAATCAAATTCAAGGACAGTGCATATTATTATCAGAGTTGTCTCATTTGTTTGCATTTTGACTGCTTGTGTTGTGGTTATTGCAAACATGATGCCTTGAAAAAAGGTGTCAGTTTTTGTGCCAGTTAAAAGGGTAAAACTTATTACTATATTCGTTGGCAAAGTTCATGTCCAGGTCTGATGGATATGCAGCGGAGAGTGCATTTACCTTTTCAACTATGACATCACTGTTAGACACCTGATCTGACATAATCAGAACTCCAAGGAGACTGGTCAAACGCTTGTAAGGGTCCAAGCAATGTTAAAGGCATGCCACTAGCTTATCAATGACCACATCAAATGTTTATATTGCGAACTTTTCCCTCCCCTCAAGTGTCACACCTGGCTCTGATCTCTCATCTGCAAATGATTTGCGTTTCCTCTTTCGCTGAAGATCGTGCTTAAATGACTGAGAGACACCTGTCACATTTAAGGTTGCCCTTTCCATAGCCTCAAACTGGTCTCGCTATCCCACCACAAAATCCCTCAACGAAGACAAACGCTGTGCTGCTGCAGAGATTTTAATGTCACTTTTCTGTAGGTGCATGCTTGTAGCGTGGGACCGGTCAAGTATAACACCCCAGAAATCTGCCATCAACAACATCTCTAACGTGTCCAATTTAGCACATAGTCCAGCGGCCTCAATTCGAGTATCTCTTTTCTCATTATCATCATTTCACATACCACATAAAACATCTCTAATGTGGGTGTAATTTCTCCACATTGCCTTGGTTGACTCTGCCCGAGCACTCCACCGAGTACTAGACAACGATTTTAATGCCAGTCTGACATCTGTGTGTGGATGAAGTGCAAAATGTGTACAGTGACTGCAACATGTTAAAAAAAAAACTCGTCAGCCTCTGTGCTACTGCCGTCTAAGGTGTTAACACCAACTAAGTTAAGTGAATGTGCTGCGCAAGGCACAGAATGTTTTTTTTGTTCCAGGTGGGCCTGTAGCCCATTGTATTTTCCTGACATGTTGCTTGCATTGTTATATGACTGACCTCTACAGTTTGAGAGGTGCAACCCAAGGCCCTCCACCATCAAAGTCACACAGTCTGCTAAACTTTTACCAGTATGGCTCTCAATTGGCTCAAAGCGGAGGAATCGCTCCACCACATTCCTGCTGCTGTTAACAAACCGGAATATGAACATCAATTGGTCCACAAGTGACAGATCTGGGGTGGAGTCAACAATTATTGAAAAATATTTGGCATTCCGAATCTCATCTGCTATTGTTTGACGAGTTTTTTGACCCATTAGCTCAATGAGTTCTTCACATATTGTCGATGACAAATAGGACATTGTGCCTCTTCCTTTTCCACCAAATGTTTTCATTGTTCAGCTAAGAATGGGTCAAATTGTGATGGCAATTCTGGGATGCCAAGAAAATTACCGTTATTGGTTGACCCAAACTGTCCATCATCTCCACTAAAAGCAAGTCCTCTTTCACCCAAGAACTTGATCACTGCTACAACTCTCTCCAGTATTTACGTTCCCCATCAAGTTGCTGCATGAGATCTGAATCTAGAGCACTGCCCTTTGTCCGCTGGTGCAAGGCAAGCATGCATGATCTGTGTCCTGCACTTTTTTCGTGTTCCCCTATTCTTTCAGAGTGCTTCCAGTCACTAAACCCCTGACTAAAGCCACCGAGCTTGCTGGAGAACAGTTTGCATGCAAAACAGTTACACACAACCTGTTGAGAGCGAGTACAGTAGCCACTGTCTACAAACCTTCTGCCCATTTGGCAAAATACAGTTCAGAAGTTCATTGTTGAAACTTCTCGTCTTTCCACCAAGCGCTCTATCTCGGACTGAAGCTGGGTATTTTTCACTGCGGGTTTGGAAGGCGACTGCTCCTCTTTCAATAAGCACTGACTTAACAATGCCACTGCAAGTGCTTTGCCATAATGCAGGGTCAGTGACCTCATAGCACCAGGAATGGCTTGGTTGCTGATTTGATTTTTGTGAACTGCCCAACTGCTCCTGAAGTGGGAATGATGGCTCTTGTATACCATTAGCTGTTGGGGGTTCGCCTTCAAAGGATGCTTCTGGGGGAGTCACAACATGACTGGAAACTGAACTAGTGCTAGTTCCTTCCTCACAGCTGACAATAGTGCTGCTGTCATCAGTATTACTATCAGAGGGATTTTGAAAGAAGTTGGCAATTAGAGGAATACTTTGAAACAAAACTGCCTCTATTGCCTCCTTTTATTTTTTGGCTTTCCTTTTGGAAGCACCGCTATTCCAACGTTTGTGGTCCATGTTTCAGAACTAGTATGCTAATTATATGAATATATTTATAGTATATCGCAATACTTATTAAATATAATTGAATTAATCAATATTAATAATGACAACACCCTTGAAATACCGTTGTTGGAAAATACAATCAAGTGGTGGTATTTTATAGACTACTTGTACCTAAAGGCAGCTTTGAGTAGATTAAAGAAAAAATAGAAAAGCACATCGAATAAAATAACCATAACCCTTTAAAAAGGCTGTTAGAAAATAGCCCTTCGGAGGGATTGTTGAAATAACCTTAAATAAGGCTGTTGTTTTAAAACAAGATGAAAAAGTCTCTGAATATATGACTGTGGCGAACCAAGCAAGAAAACAGGCATCTGTCTGTGGCTTTTCCTACCAAGAAATGTCTTATATACCTGCCTGACACAGAGAAAATTATATACCTGCATGACACAGAGAGAATTATGTTGCTTGAAATTGAAAATATTACTTTTTTTTCACTGGCTGAACAACCAACAAAGGTTTCTATTAAGTCAGTGAAATTACTTGGTGGAGACGATGCACATAGGCCACACCCCATCGATGGGGAGGGAAATAAAAAGACCTCGTAAGAGCTGTCGACAATTTGCATGTCAACGTTAGCATTATCAACTTCCGTGGATCTATAAACGGATCGTCTATGGAAAAAAAAATTACGGGGTTTTCCTTAATCATTAAGTATGGATTGGGTCTCTTATATATGCGTTAGTACTCTCCGAGAGGCTCTCGTTTTAAGCATGCACTGTATGTACCAAGGAGCCCCAGGTGTTACGCTCGATGTATGCACCGAGGGGCCTGGGGGCCCTAGTGGTCAGCTCACGCTTGAAGCACGAGGGGCCCGAGTGGTCAGCTCACTCTTTAAACGCCAAGGGGCCTGTGGGCCCTCACACTGTAAGCACTGAGGGGTCTGGGGGCCCTAGTGGTGAGCTCACATTTTAAACACCAAGAGGTCTGGTGGCCCTCACATTGTAAGCGCTGAGGGGTCTGGGGGGGCCTGAGTGGTTAGCTCACGCTATAAACACCCAGGGGCCTAGTGGTCAGCTTGCGCTGTGTGCACTGAGGGCCCTGGCGTTCAACTTCCTTCGGTAGTCTAGGACCACGCACCGCGCGCGGCCTGAGGCTTGGCGGCCCCCTGGCAGTCCAAGGCCCCGGGGCACTGCCCCCACTGGCCCATAATCCAGCCTTGTCCCCCCCCCCCCCCCCACCTGCGTTCTGAAAAAAAGTCGATATTTGTTCATAAAACTTCGCACTCTCCTGAGTGTAAACGTCGGCCTCTGGGAAGCACAGTTGGCTCTGTAGGTTGAAGCGCTGGAAAAACCCTGTCCCCCGCCCCACCATCCCTCTGCCACCGATGCTTGAGAAGGGTGAGCTGTCTAACATCGTGTAGAAGTGTCAACAAGGGTCATGTAAACAAGACTTAACACGCTGAGGCAAGCACATGCAATGTTAGTGCTGCTGTCATTTTAACGGAAAAATTCTGCGGCGAATGTAGAATAATATTTGCGGGGCGCGTCGGCTGGAATGAGATGCGGCACAGATACGTGAATGCACCACTCACGAGGGCACCATCAATTCAGTGCCGGGTTTAACATTTTTTTCTCTGCTTGCAAAACTGTTATTGTGTTTTGCGGTTGATGTTTTTCGAGCTTCCCAGGGTTTTTTTATAATCCTGTTTCAAATCGTCGTGGCTGGTAGCAACATTGTCATCGAAACCTTGATTTTGCTGATGGAAAACCCGCTTAATTTCGCAATTGTTCTGTGGAATTATATTGCAATCCCAGGACCTTTTTTTCTCCTGGCATAGGAATTGAGAATAACAGCCTAGTTTCCGTAGAATCCCCCCAGCCTCTGTCCACCTAGCAGTGTAAAAGTCCATCAGCAAGGTCGCGTGTAGTGGGGTACAGTGTGGGTACTCCTATTGCTTCATTTGTTTTATTACAATCAAGTGAAAACGCAACAGTGCTCGTTCATAGCGTGTGACCGCCGACCAACCATGCGTATTTATGTTTTCAAAGAGCTGAGCCAGGATGAATCAAGTGAAACGGTTAATTTATATAATGTCGTTTGTGCTTAGTCATTGGCGACCAGGCTGAGACCATCAAACTAACGACACAAGAAAACCTATAATAGTTTCAAAACAATATTCCTCTATTTACTCTGAAAAGCCTGTGTTCCCAGACGATTTTTTCACAGAGCTCCTGCTTGGAATGTTTGCCCCATTCCTAATAAGTGGCGTTGTGCGTCACAAAATACTGGTCAGGGGTCGACGCGACCTATCATCCTTCTGCAGTTTATAACGTTACAGCCAATTCGTGGGATGTCAACGCTGGCCGCCCAATGGACAGACCGATAAGTGCCATCGAAATGTTAAAATTTTAACCACCGATATAAAGGGCCGCCTCCAACACGGTTGCTGCGGTGGCGAGATGTTAACTACCTCGCTTGTTACACAGGACGTTGTGGGTTTCAGTCCCGGCCGCTGACGCCTGTATATTTGGAGTTCATATGTTCTCCCTGTGGCCGCGTGGATTGTTTTTCTCAGGGTCCTCTGGATTTTCCCTCCACATTTAGAAACATACGTTTGGAGTATTTTGCTGTTATCAATTTCCACATGATAAGCCACTTCGTTGAGCTATCATTCGTGGCCAGGTCGCTTCTGAAAAAGAGCTATATAGCTCAGTGAGCCTTACCTGATAAAATATATAGCTTCATTTGTTGAGCGAACACGACTATAAAAGACATCAGTGTGTGGTTATTGGCAGGCAGACAAAAAATTATCGGAGGATAATAAATAGATGAGAACCGGTTGGAGTAGAGGACAGTGACAGCGATGGCTTGAGGATGCCTTCATCAAGCAGTGGAGAAATAATTGCTGCTGATGATGATGACGATAACACTATGTAACACAATTTTTGTTCCTGGGTAGTAAGTGTCATTTTGTAATTGCTTATGCCTAAAAAGTATAGAAAATAGCTATTATTCCCCACAAACTTTGCTTTTGTGACCAGGACAGTGATATTTAGAAATTTACCTAAATATGCCTTGTAGGCCCCACACATCTTAGCAGATGTTTCCACATAGTACTTTTTCGCTATAAATTGGCCGCAGACATAGCAGGATACATTTGGCGGATGCTTGCAGCTTCTTGATGACATCTCAGAAAAATGCAGATATGTATCCACTTAAGCAGCTGGAACTAAACTGAACTGGTGGGTTTAAGGCCCCTGTATTTATCCTACTATTTATATTACTGGAAAGTTCTAGAATGTTTGAGGAGGCACTCCAAGTTTACTCAGCACTGAATCTATCTGAAATGTTCTGGAAAATAGGTAAATTTCAAAATATCACTGTCCTGGTCAAAAAAGCAAAGTTTGTGGGGAATAATAGCCATTTTCTGTACTTTTGAGGTATAAGCAATTAGGAAATAACACTTACTGCTCAGGAACAAAAAAAATAGGGCCACCAAGTGGAGATCGGTGTCATCCCACGCTCATTGGAGCAGAGAGACATATGGGAAAACCTTTGGGAGAAAACCTCACTCGCACCAGGATCTAACATTCAATAATACTCGAACAAAAGTCAGAAACTTGCTTCCAGTACCACGTTGCACGGGCCGATTCGTAGCCCATAAAGTGAGTGTCTCTCACACACACACAAAGTTATAATTTCTTCATGATCCACCAACCCTGCCACTAAAAGTTCTGGATTACAAACTTGTGCCACCCCGAACGCACCTGGTTCAATCACGGATTGCTCAAATCTCAGTTCAGATGCCAGAAACTTGGCATCACTACTTTCCTGCTCTGCCACAACGATCATGAGCCTCCTGCTCCTGCCGGCCACCTCTCCCTTCCCGACCGAGTCTGAGCTGCCGTGCGCTTTACAGGTTACCGCTACCTCTATATCTGGCCGCGCATCTTCCCCACAAATCAATAAATCTTCTTGCCCAGTGCGGCAGTGGGGCAAGCGGTGGCGCTTGGAGGTTCATTCCATATCGCATATCAAGAGGGCACCATAAATATCTCCTTGGAATGCCCACCCCCGCCCCCACCCACCACTGCCCCCCCCTCCCCCTCCTCCAGGCTCACGCAGGGTGCCAACCGTGTGTCCCCCTCAAACCTCTCTTGAGCCATCACCATCGTCGCCGTGTGCAGCTGTCAGGAGCTATTTACATTTCACTGCGAGGCACGGAAAAATAGCACGCCAACACCGCCACTGCCACCGTCGCCACGGCCGCTAGACGCGATCATTGTCCACCAGGTGATGCCACCGTCCTCGCAGCCATCAGTTTTTCCAGGAAACGAGGATTGACAGCGGTGAAGATTTACGATCAGAAGTTCACCTCGGCATACGGAGTACGAGGTGGCCACGTGGCGCTAGGGGCTCGTGACAACTCCGCGATGGTGTTTTAGGGTCGTGCCGCGTGTTGTTTGGCACGATGTCCAACCAACGTTTCGCGCCACGTGCTGGGAGCCTCTTTAGGAACCAAAACGGAAATGTTTTGTTGAAGGCTGCCTCGTGCCATGCCAGTCATGGGGGTTGTTTGGCCATACTTCACCACCACACTGGTCAGAAGGGGAAGGCACAGGGCCGGTTCGGATGTGCATGAACCACTGACTTTAGTCACGGCCAGGAGTCAAACTCAGGTGGCCGGGTTCATAGCGCAGTGCGCTAACCACTGCACTACCGTTGTGTCTGTCGTTGTGCTTTGCATTGAATTTACGTGTTTTGAAAAGTGAGGAATTGCATTCTTAAAGACTTAAAAACCACTCCGACATACCAAATGACCTGCCAATGTTAAAATGTAATAAATGCTCCAAAAGTGAAATATGTATTTGGTATATCCTGACCATAATTTAATTGTAAAAACATTCCACGTCCTTCAGTTGCACGCCACGCGCCCTCGCACGCCACGCGGTCGCGTGCGATGATTAATTCATCGACGCCGCGTCCCCCTGCCCTCTCGAGCGTCCGGGTCCAGTCACCTCCAATTACCCGAGATGTCACGAGGCACGGAAATAATGGTAAAACCACTTCATTGCATGAAAAGGTTTCTGCAAACAAAAAAAAACCTTGCCCTGGAATAAAAATCCGGTAATAACCGCGCGCTCGGAGCCGTTCGTTCACGGGGAGTGATTCGGAGCGGCGGTGGAGGTGGCTGCGGCACGAGCGGTGGTGCCTGCCGTACGGCCGGACGTGACTCACTCGACGGCGACAACCGTCTATCTCAACTGCGGGCATGAGTCATAACGTGACCGTTAAGCAGTGCGTACGCATGCGCACCGCCTCTGTGTGCGCGCGCGCACGTGTATATGTGCGTATGCTTGCTACGCGCACACGCACGCAACACATATTTATAAGTTAATGTTTAAATAATTTGAATGCGTTGGAGTGGGGTGAGCGGGGGCGGTAAAGTGGTTAACGCAGTGCACTCGGAAGCCGGTGTCATGAGTTAGATTCTCCGCCATGGCTAACATCGGTGGAGAGTGACATCTGAACCGGTGTTGTTGGCACGACCCTTCACAAAACCCACCACTGACCAGCGCGGTGAAGTAGGGTCAAACAACCCCGATGATCGACACGGCATGGGGCGGCCTTCATCCAGCCAGTGAAATGCCAAGTGACTGATTATTATTCGTAATTATAATCAAGTAAAGTGAGACTTGATTTGGAGCTTTCGTGACTGCAGTAATTACTCTTTGGTTCTTGGTAAAGTTACGTGACTTTACTGAAAGAACCAAAGAGTAAAGTAAAGTTATTCATATTCTTGGTTCTTTCTTTAAATCGAAAAGTAAAGTGAGTTAGCGGGTTGTATTTGTCTGTCTGAGTGCGACGTGGTTCTCGCACCACCGTGTTGACGATCGTTGACGCGCTTTCGCTGTCGTAAGATTTATTGCAAAATCCTCGGTCGTAAACTTTGACGCGTCTCTGCGGCGGCCCTCAAACCCAGGTTCAGTGTCAACACATGGAGAGGGAGAGGTCAATCACTGGCCCCTGTCTGCTCCACACCTCCACTCTAATCCCACCCAAAGTCTCCGGCAACGGCGCTGGCGTAAGGGCCGCCGTGAATTGGTGACACGTGTGTGTGTGTGCACGTGTGTGTGTGTGAGTGCACGTGTGTGTGTGTGCACGTGTGTGTGTGTACGTGTGTGTGCACGTGTGTGTGCACGTGTGAGTGAGCGTGTGTGTGAGTGCACGTGTGAGTGAGCGTGTGTGCACGTGTGTGTTTGGGGAGCGGTTGTGGAGCGGTAGTGTAGTGGTTAGCGCGCTGCGCTACGGAGCCGAGTTCGATTCCCGCTCACGGCCAACACCAGTGACGATTATTTGAACCGTTCATTGGGCCTCCCCTAGGTAGACTCAGCCTCAAATGAGTACCTGGTGCGGTGTGTAAAAACATCGTCACTAGGGAGACAACGACGAACCGAGTTCGATTCCCGCTCACGGCCAACACCAGTTACGATTATTTGAACCTATCCTAGACCTCCCATAAGTTGACTCAGCCTCAAATGAGTATCTGGTGCGGTGTGTAGTAAACGTCGCCACTAGGGAGACAACGGTGGTCGGGCGTGGTGCTGGCTACCCACCCCCTTATGTGCCGTGCCAGCCTTCATAGGTGCTCGCTAACAGCAATTACCCCAACCGTCTGTTGAAGGCTATATGGGGGATCTTTGTGTTTAATTTTTGTGTAGCTACCATCATTAAGTAGGTCCTAAATGTTGTTATTGTACACTTTTTTGTCCATGATGACCGTGGCATTGCCCTTGTCAGCTGAGATGATATCATCAACCTTAGAGGGATGGTATTGTCATCCTCTCAGATCCCACCAACAGCCTCGTTACACAAACGAACAGCATCATCACTGATTCAACATCATGAATTGAACAGACCAAACCGTTTTCCTTAGTATCTTCTGCTGCTATACCATCCAGATTATATGGCTTCCCAAAAATCCACAAAGAAGGTACATCCCTTCGTCCCATCATCTCCACCATTGGCTCACCCACCTACAAACTGGCCTGATATCTGTCTGAGACCTTGCAGCCATTCACTGATAAGACCACCTCTTCTGGAATTAGCTCAGCTCACCTGGTATCGTCAATTAAAGACATCTCACTGTCCCCAGGTGATTTTCTCGTTAGTTTCGATGTAGTTTCTTTGTTCACCAAAGTTCCTGCGCCCGATACCATTGAAATCATTGACGATATGGTCCAACAAGGATTGAATGCTGATGTACCAGCCCTGGCGAGACACTGCCTCACCAATACATACTTCACCTGGAATGGAATATTCTACAAACTGAAGGCCCCCAATGGGTTCTCCCTTATCTCCGGTTGTAGCCAATATTTTCATGGAAAATTTTGAGATGGATGCCATCCAGGCATCCACTCTATGCCCGTCCTTGTGGAAGAGGTTACGTGGATGACACGTTTGTCATCTGGCCACATGGCCGACCGGCTCTGAACCAATTCCTCAACCACATCAATTCCATACACCCAGCCATCAAATGCACCATGGAGGTAGAAAAGGATGGCATGCTACCTTTCTTGGATGTCCTAATCAAAAAGAGACCAGATGGCTCAATGAACCATTCTGTCTACAGGAAAGTAACCCATACTGACGCCTACCTAAAACCTGATTCCCACCACCATCAATCCCAGAAGAATTCTCTCATCAAAAGGCTACACCATAGAGCTCAATAATTTGAACACCTAACCAGTGAACTTAAACACGAACACCAAGCTCTCAAGGCGAATGGATATTCTGACTCCACAATCCGCAAAGCCATCACCCCAACCGTGAGGAGGGAGGCATCTGAGGATCCAATAAAAAACATCACCTTGCCATATATAGCAGGGGTAACCAAAAATATTTCCCAAATCATGAACAAACACAAGATCCATGTCCGATTTAACACAGTACATAAAATGTGTGATCTGATCCCATCTGTGATGGACAAGATTCCTGGCATGCAATATCATGGCGTCTACAAACTAAGCTGTGTCTGCGGCAGTAGTTACATTGGGGAAACTAAGTGACATGTCTCGGACCGTGTTCGTGAGCATAAGGCAGATCTGAAACACGGTAGGACCAATACTTCTGCCGTAGCTGATCGTTATTTTAATGCGGCTGGTTCAGACGAAATGTATTTCTCTAAGACGATGGTACTTTGCAAGCCTACTGGCTATCAACAAAGATTCGTTCATGAAGCCATCCATATATACAGACACAGCCACAATTTCAACCGAGAGGATGGTTATAAACTCAGCAATCATTGGAAAGATGTCATCAACCACTTTGGGTCATGACTTCATTTGTGTCAGCCTCCACCGTCAGCAGTGTGGGTGTGTGGAGCGAGGTGCAAATGACTGCTTGGCGGCCCTTTGATTGGTGTAGACTCACTGCGTTGGCATTGCTTTCTCCTACATTAACATTAGCTGCCCTGCCGATGCTGCGGACACACTTGGGCTACGCCCATCTCTAAACCTTTATAAACAGTTTGCCTTTAGAGGCTAACCCCCCCTTTTCCTGATGACAACAGCTTGTGTTGCGATCGGAAGGTCGTGGGCTTTTTATTTATATTTTTATTAAATTGTTCTTATATTTAAATTACTAAAAGCACCAACAATAAGTCTACATTATAGACTGCCAGAACATTCACTCAGGTTAAGAACCAGGCTACAGTCTACATTATAGACTGCCAGTACGCTCAGTCATTTTAATAACCATTGCTACGGTCTACATCAAAGACTGCCAATACGCTCACCAGCTTCAAAACCAGGCTACAGTCTACATTATAGACTGCCAGTACGCTCACCAAACTTAATAACCAGGCTACAGTCTACATTATAGACTGCCAGTACGCTCACCGAGGTTAAGAACCAGGCTACAGTCTACATTATAGACTGCCAGTACACTCACTCAGCTTAAGAACCAGGCTACAGTCTACATTATAGACTGCCAGTACACTCACTCTGATTAAGAACCAGGCTACAGTCTACATTAGTGTTTTTGGTTTTTATATTTTATTTGTATTCACTTTATTTTATTTTATTTATTTTTCTATCCACGTGACTTTCCCGAAAGAACCAAAGAGTATTAATTCCTGTAGTCACAAAAGTTTAAAGTCAAAATTGTGTATGCTCTTCATGTGTCGTAACATTGTGGAGTAGTCGAGGAAAAATATAATTATTTTCTAAATATTTTCTTATTATTTAAATAACTGAGCAAAATGTTCAAGCACAATAATCATGAGAAGTAACATTCAATGCTGGACCCACAAAGTGTGTCATGTTATTTTGCAGGAATTTTATTTAGGCCTCATAATAGAAATATGTCGACTCTGTTTAAAGTAAGTTCTCTTGTACGTGATTAATATCCACTATTAATTTTGTTTCAACCTCCTCAGCGGTAATATGCGGGCATGTAAAAAATACGTCTCAGAATGAGTCAACAAACAAAGGAGAGCAATTCGTTTTGATATGTCAACGTCCAATTTGTCACCGTTACACCTATAGATAGGTGGTGCAAGTGTACACGGTGTCCATAAAGCTATTATCCATTCTTAAATAATTCAAATGAGACAGCAGTTTTGAAGGGCGTGATTGCAATATTTGCGACGTTGTTCCCTGCACGTTTAATCGCTTGTAAACTAAAAAGCCTGAGTGATCTTCAACACCGCATGCGTAAGATTATGATTCTACACGATCACAGCCTAAGATGCTGATGAACACCAACACAGCCGCCAGTCGCCACTAAGTGGCGGTGACGTCTCCACGGCATCTGTGCCAGGCCAGGTGCACTTTGAGGCCACGCGAAGTGTCTCGGGACAGAACCCAGCAGGTGCCATGGGTTGGCTGACTTGAGATGACCTGGTAGATAGATGCACCACCAGCTGTACCCCAATTACTCTGCCAACTTGCTGCATTTTAGCCTCCCGGCGCTCCGCTCGTTGCTGTCGAACACCCTGGGACTCCTTGACGTCCCGATGCGCCGACGCCTTGGCGGTGCGACTTGGAGGATTAAGACGGTTGAGTCTCGTGCGATTAAATGTTCCCGCTGACGTGCGCATCGCTTCGTTTATGCAGTATTACAAGGAAATGTAGGAGGCGCCATGGATGTCTTGGCCAGACTTTTTGATGTTTTAATAATGTGTTTGTTAAATGTCGTTGAATATGATAAGCCGCCGTTATCATAATTGAGATTTGGGCGGCACTTGGTGCCTGAGAAATTGAGGCTGAGGGTGTTTCTGATCGCTATTGCAGATACGCAATTACCCCTTCTGAGGAGGACTTTCGATATACAGTTTTGCCGTCTCGCAAAGACCCTGCGGTGCTCAGCTCCTGTGGAGTCGCCCACTTCTCGGGAGAACAGAACGCAGAGTCTCTTATTCATTGTCTCCGAACGTTCTTATTGTTGTTGTTATTCTTTCTGTTGCCAGCTATTGCAGCCGACCGCTCCCCCTCGCAAAACATTCACGACGGGAGGAGAAGGGCAGGGCGGACCGTCTTATGGTTTTATCAACCCATCTCAAAACTGACGTATTTCTAATAAATAATCTCTTTATTAATTAACAATACTCTTTATTTATTTTTTAAAGACAACCCTACAGTATTTCAAGCCATGCCGGTTTAATATTATAGCAGGAGAAACAAACATTCTTGAAAGTCTAACTCGACGAATCAAATGTGCACATATTTGCCAAGCAGGTTGAAGAGTAAAGGGACAATGGGCCTGCAGTGAGCGAGTGTTTGTGCATAACCACAAAGTGTGCGCTGATGGATTTCCCTTGAGACACTCTGTGGACCTTCCTTTAGCCTCTTACCGGCAAATCGTTCATCTTTTAAGAGAACTACTCAACATCACAAAGCTAAAAGCCTCGGGCTACGCCACCGGGCTGTGTTTTCTAATTCATAACTAAATGGCATTCGTATTTCCACGCCTAACGCCGTAAGAACCGTGGCACGTTGTCGCCGATTCAATGGGAATCGCAGACTCTGCGCGCTCAAGCTAAGTCCGTCTGTCTCCACTCAGTGTGTGATACGAACCCGCTGAGTGATCCGCCGTCGTGGCTGGGTGTAGAAAAGCTTGTTTCGAGTGCCCGTCTTAACTTCAGCCAATAACCTATTTTTGAAAAAATGCACACGTGCTTAGCAAATACTCTTTCCCTTTATTTACCCAGAAAAAATAAGCCTCAGTCTGATGATGCTTTTTTTTAAAGGAGGGTTGTACATTGGAATGTCTGGTTAATTCCGTTAATGAGACACCCTCCCCCTCTCTAACTTATTTAACTACCCTAACCCTGGCTTCTCTCCCACTTCAGTAAAAAAAATGTCATTGCTGTGGTTGTCACACCTGATGATGATTGCTTGTGTTGCAATCGAAACGTGATTTTTTTCCACCTACGTTACTTTACCGAATGAACCAAATAATATGGATCCTTGCAGTCACGAAAACTTAAAATCCGTTAAAGAGCGTTTGGCGTGTGGGCACAATTTTGTCAGCTGGTGAATTCTATCTCCAATTACCTCCATGCCTTCATTTCTCCAATCAAATGTTCGGAAGATATGTTCTGATGTCGCTGCGAAGAGCATTGGTGAGAGCGTATCTCCTTGCCTGACTGCTCTTCTCATTTCGATTGCGTTCTTTATTCAACCTCAGTGTAGCTGTTCCGTCTTGATGACTTGCTTTGATAATTGCTTAATTGTGTCTTTGTCAAGTCATTGGTTTGTGTGTCAGTGTTTGGTTGAGTCAAATGCCCTTTCGCCGTCTAAAAAAACATGCTTAGTGCAAATTTAATTCAACGCATTTTTCGAGAATCTGAGTGGTAGTAATTAGAATAAAAAATATTTTATAAGTCCACTTGATTGCGTGGTTGGTTGCCCTCTAATTTGCCAGTTCTCTATAATGTTTGTGAAAAATTCATCAAGTGTGAGCCTAACAGATCAATTGTATCCCCGTATTTGAATAGAAGAATTGAGACATTGTTCCATGACTGAGGTATTTCATTTTTTTTTATAACCCTTGAGTATATAGGGCCGCAAAATATGATCCAACAGCTGGTCCCACTTCTTTGATGATGTCCACACTTATTACATCTGGTCTATGTGCGATTCCATTTTTCAGACAATTTACTTTCCGCAATCTGTTGGTTCACTTCAATTTTTTTTGCTCCACATGACCGTATTTTACTTAGTCAATTTCTAAGCGTGCACCTCCACTCATCTGTGCACACTTTTTAAATTGTGTTCTATTTTTGTTGTGAATGTATATGGTTATGATCCGAAGCTAGTTACATCTACAGATGAAATGCGCCTTACAAATGTAAATTCGTATTATTATTATTATTACTCGTGCCAATTTAAAAATGTCTTCTTTAGGCACATTGCTATTTACTTTTCCTCATGAAATATATCATCATCACCATCAGCCATGATCAAACCTCCGCTGGATGAAGGCCTCCCCAAGCCATCATCATCATCTCTCACACGAGCTGAATTCATCACTCCATCTCCCCAGTTTCCATCTTCTCAGGCACATTCCATCCCTTGGCAGCCACTCCATCATTTGTCTTCACAATTCGGCCATCATTCCTTCTTGTGACATGCACTCACCAATATACAAAAGTAACATTGTTCCTTCTTTCTGACAAAAGTACAACCCGATGCATTTATCGTGAGTTTAAAAAGCAATCATTACACGCCGAGTTAAAATTTTCAGAGTTTGTAAACGAGAACACATTTCCAATCCGAACGTTTCAATGGTGGAACTTGAAAACAATACTCTTTGGTTCTTTCGGTAAAGTAACGTAGGTATAAAATAAAATAAATCACGACGTTTCGGGCGCAACACAAGCGTCCGTCATCAGGTGGGAACGCATTGCTTTGCTTTTATTTTATACCCACGTGGCTTTACGGAAAGAACCAAAGAGTATGGATTCCTGCAGTCACGAACGCTTCAAATCAAGATTGAAAACAATATATTTTTTATTTTATTTTACCAGGTAAGGCCTACTGAGCTATGTAGCTATTTTTTGCAGAAGGAATCCGGCCACAAATTATAGCCCGACGAAGTGGCTTACCACGTTGAAATTTATAGCAGAAAACACTCTAAACACGTGTTGAGTATAAACTTGCGAATCGCTTGGCTTGTCCAGTTCTAAAAGTTTCTTCAATAAACAAACAACACCAATCAGTTTTTTTTTGTCCTTCACCCTCATCTCAGATCCTGAAAATCGGTGGAAGTGCCAACGGGCAGCTTGCCTCGCTACCTCCCATGAGCACGGGTGGCTGCGTACGGTGCGAAAGAAGTGCAACGTACGGTACAGCACACGTGGCCCGCAGCCCCGGTGTGACGGTGACTCTTGGTCCGATTACGGGCGCGGAACATCAAGCCCCCTCGCCTCGCCAGGTATCTCCCGGCCATTTACAACGCGGCCCACGACCTGGGAACGCTTTTTTTTTTTGTCAGAGAGATGCCAGGGGCCGTACACGATGTGTGTTTGTCGAAAGAATACCAGTAACTCCCCGCCCCCCCCCCCCCTCTCGATCCATTACCGAGGCATTCACACTCGCTGAATTTCGGATGCAGTGTAAACAGAACATCACAAGCTGCGGTGTTTGCCTGAGCGCTATCTGAATGTGAATTGGACACGAGGCGCGTTTAGCACACAGAGACACACACACACACACGTGTGTACACACGTGCAAACAAAGGTCCCGCGTATAGCCCTTGGCAGATTTTTGGTAGAATTGCTATTAGTGAGCACCTATGAAGTCCCGCACGGCATACGAGGGGGTGGGTGGCCAACTCCACGCCCGGCCGCCTTTGTCTCCTCAGTGGCGATGTTTACACACTGCACCGGGTACTCATTTGAGGTTGAGTCGACCTAGGGGAGTGCCCAGGTCCGGTTCAGATAATCGCCACCAATGATGGCCGTGAGCGGGAATCGAACTCGGGTCGCCGGGTTCGTATCACGGCGCGCTAAGCGATGCACTGCCGCTCCCCACAGTACGTGTACACACGGACACACACAGACACACATACACGCGCAAAGCACAAACACCAGGGCACATCTATGCGAAGAATGCCTCGCAATAGCGGCAGAGCGGAGGACTTCATGTACGCGCATTGAACTTGAGTGTTTGTTGCTCGTGAGACCGGGAGATCGATGATCGATGTTCGGTCGCCGCGTTGAACGGCATCCGTCCGTGGATTTCTCACTTGACAGAGTGTGGGGGGGGGGGCACGTGAAGGCTGCTGTCATCTTCCACTCCGTTGTATTTGAGCGGTGCATTACTAAGGCAGCTGACAAACACCGGGGTTTGTTTTAGTGTCCAGGTTAAAACTTGCGAATATATTTTTTTTCTCTCCCAGAACGGCTACCTCACAAAGATCATGGGAATACCAGGACAGGTAGCAGTCCTCAATTGATTTTAGCCACGGATGGGATTTGAACTCAAGTCATCGAGTTCATAGTGTCATTGCACGAACCACCGCACCACCAGTGCCCGTACGTATGTGTGAAAAGAGAAAGATCCCCCGTATAGCCTTCAACAGACTTTTGTGGTAAGTGCTGTTAGCGAGCACCTATGAAGGCTGGTACTGTCTTTGTCTCCACAGTGCTGATGTTAACACACCGCGCCAGATGCTCATTTGAGGATGAGTCGACCTAGGGGAGGCCCAGGACTGGTTCAGATATCCGACAACGATGTTGACCATGAGCGGGAGTCGAACTGGGGTCGCCAGGTTCGTAGCACAGTGTACTAACCACCACATTACCGCCTACACATACATACAGAACACAAAGACAGACAAATAAACACCCACGCATGCACGCGCACACCACTCCAGACACAACTAATGGCTCCATCAACAAACTGTAAAGTCATTCAAGTGGTGTTGTCTGTGTCCTGGAGTTCAACGGGCAAAGTACAATAGAGTGGTGTTTAAACAAAGCAAGATAAGCTTGAGCTCAGGAAGCCGATGTTTAAGGAGATATGTTACATATCAGTAAGGGAAAGGAGCAGGAATGAGTCTCAGCTGAAGTTACTAACATTATCGAGAAGGCAAGAGAGGCAACAGATCAGTTTGGGCTTGTGTTGAGAATAAAAGATGCAACTCGAAGGGCTATGCTACCGTTGTTTAGTTTGGTGTCATTCCCCCGCACCTCCGATCAGCACGGTTGGCTACGTACGGTGCGAATGATGTTCAACATACATACGTACAGGGAGTAGAGGGAGGCCGAGGGTGAGATGGAACGATACGGTGGAAGGATATGATGAGGTTAGTGGATGTGACTGGAGAAGAGGCACCCTAATAGATTCCACTGGGCATATGGAGAAAGAAAATGCGGTCCACACAACCGCCCCCGAGCAGTAATGGAACTTTTGGCGTTTGAGAAAGCAGTGTGCGTGAGACATCGTTATATGCGTAACGCGGTTGCTTTCGCGCCTTCTCTGTTGGAAAAGGCTCCTTGTCAAAGTGGATTCCGTGATGTTATAACCTTACACAGGGTTACATTTTCCTTCAACAACAAATGGCAACCGATATGTTTCAACTTTTGGCAATCGAGACAAAGCAAATAAGCAGTGTAACATTCAGATGAATAGCTTCTGATATTTTTTTTGGGGGGGGGGGTTTAAACAGTTGACCCATGTGAATGGTCCCCATTGCTGAATGTGGTTGTTTTTGTTGTCTGGCACGACAGTTTTGAGCCTTTGAAACCTCACATCCAAAGACTGCATCTGACTTGCGTTTTTTCTGTGATCCGCGTGTCTGCCCTGCTGCCTCTCAAATGTCTAAGATATCGAAACGTTGTGCTAAAAAGAGAATCATAAGTGTTCATCCATATTTGTTGTTCTTAGACCAAACACATTTGCCACCCTGAATTCGCTCCATCTCATCAGATCTCTGAAGATAAGCGGGGGTTGGGTTTTGCACGAGCTGCCATGAGAATATTGTACCGCAACCTAGCAGACTTCAGAACTATGAGGGTGCTGGTGAAAATGTGTAATCAGCAACAAAACTATTTTATGCAGGGGCGCATTCTTGAAGTAAAAAGGGTGTGAGAAGGCCGATGATGAGAGACATTGACATGACAACGCGAGTCCCGAGCGCTATGGCGAGCAGAGCCACGGGGAAATTTGCCCAGACGCAGCAGCACCAAACAAGGGCACGGGCGTCTGAAAATGAAGGGATGAAAGAGCTGGACGTTTTTTGCCGCCACAGGCGTTGAGCGTGAGCCGTAGAGAAGCTCCGTGCGAACTTACCACCGACTTCTCATCGGTTCCGGGAGCAGAGCTCGCTCGCCTCTGGGCCCTTGGCACGGCAGAATCCCTCACGCCAGTATTCCGTCGTTATTTGCGAGGGCTACGTTCTGGAGATGCCCGTGAAACAGGACATTTCACGGATACTGATATTGGCCTACGAAAACCGAGATTTAAAAAAAATGAATTACCTTGGATAAATACGTATAATAAGCTATACATGGAATTTATCATAACACAGAAAATTTGGTTATAATAATGAAAGTAAATCAAATAAAATCTAGAAGTATACAATAATTGTTTATGAACGAATTTCCCTTTATCTTATCGCATTCTCTCTCATCACTTTATTTCTCTCTCTCTCTCGCTGTCTGTCGATGCAGTCGTGTAGAGTTCCAGATGCGATTCGCGGATAGCCAAAATATCGCGGGTAGCAAGTTCGTGAATAACGAGTGAATGCTATACTTGACCACTGGCTCACCGGACAAATGTCATGGAAGAGTGCACGTTGGAAAATTTGCCCACGCACGAATCGGCTGATAGAATAAATGGCCAGTTCAAGTATTTGTTTAGCTTCGCCGGGTTATTCGAATAGTCGGTTTCGACTGTACTCTGAACATTCGCCTTCTTGTGTTTTATCCCGTGTCTGCGTCATCTGACTCGAAACGAATGCCGTCGACTGGTTAATCCAATATTTTCGACGTCGCTTGAGCCCCACGATTCCACGTGCTGGGATTACGACTCGCTTTTTTGTCTTCCAAAAATTGTCCGATGTTTTGGTAAAAACTAAAATTGTCCGATGTTTTGGTAAAAAGAAAAAATTGTCCGATGTTTTGGTAAAAACTAAAATTGTCCGATGTTTTGGTAAAAACTAAAATTGTCCGATGTTTTGGTAAAAACAAAAATTGTCCGATGTTTTGGTAAAAACTTAAATTGTCTGGAAATTTTACGGGATAGATAAAAATGTGAAGATGGATTTTTAGCCATGCCCCCCCCTCCCCTACTTTCACTCATCTGCATTGACCAGTATGGTGAAGTTTACTCTTTGGTTCTTTCGGTAAAGTCACGTATGTAGAAAAATTAAATAAAAAATAGTGATATATTATTTTTTTATTTTATTTTATTTTTCTACCGACGTGACTTTACTGAAAGAACCAAAGAGTATGGATTCCTGTAGCCACGAAAACTGCAAATCAATGGTGAAGTATGGTCAAACAGGCCCATTGACTGACATGGCATGGGGAGTCCTGCATCCAACAGTGGATTCACAAAGGGCTGTATATTATTATGATTATTAAATGCATTTAATATGTTTAGGTCGAAACAAACTACACGTAATGGATCCCATGGATTCGTAGACAGTCACAATCAGGACGCTACTGCAAAAACAACGCATAAATCATCGCACGCGGCACCATTAGTGGGACCATTCAAAGGAAACAATTGGGTTTTGCAAAATGCCAAAATTACTCAACTTATACAAATAAATGTTGTTTCAAGTATTGCTTAGGTATTCTTCCCTACTTCTCACTGGGAGCCCCGTGATAGATGTGTGTGCTCCAGGCTCAAGGAGGTATTTTAAATGTGTCCACTCATTGAATTATGCGCACAGCGCTTGCAGTCTTTCTGTTGCAATCTTTCCTTGTTAACATTATCTCAGTATCAATCTCCTTGTCAAAGCACCGCGACGCCTTAGCAGCGCGCTGAAACGCCTCGGGTACACGCAGCCTGTGTTCGTTGCTCAGCAGCGGCGATTACAAAAAAAAAAACCTCAACACGTAAAATGTTACATTTTTCTATCTGACACACTTTATTACCGATGCACTGGGGGTTTTTTTTCGTTATTTCTTTTTTCTCTCATGAGAGTGCACTTACTTACTTACTTAGCGGTTGTACCAAATTACAGCGCGAGTTGCAGAGGCCAGCCTGCGTGTAGCACAATCGTCACCGTGGCGCTGCGTGAGCCGCAGTTAATTGAGGAAACCGCTTTTTAAGTAATTTGTCACATTCTTCGACGTAGCTTTGCTTTAAAATTAGCGCACATTGGAGTGGAAAGAAATAACTTTTTTTTAATTCATTACACTTGGCATCTCGTGCCAAATTAAACGAGGGGCTATCGCATTAAAAAAAAAAAGTTACTTTTTTGTTCTTAGAAACCCAAATTAAACTTTATAGCACCCTTCACGGCCGGCAACGGAGCACAACAATGCTCTCTTCGTCGAGATGTTAACGTATTGCATTACTTTCGCGATCGTGGGGTTTTTATTTTTTTATTGAGCCTCGCGGATTCGTAAAAATTCTCTGTAGGTGAGATCGGCGTGGTGGCAAAAGAGGCAACGCTCGGCTATAGGAGGAGGATTTTAACACAGGAAACGGTGTTTTTGGGTGGTCTTGATTTTATAAATAACACGGCTGACCTCGGAGAACAGCGGTTGGTGGTCAGGAACATCTCGTCGTGTGGCCAAACAACCACCGTTGTTCCTTTTGATCAGCGTGGCCCGTGAGGGGTCAGGGTTTGGGGAAGGAGGAGGAAGAGGGGGGGGGGGTGGTGGATGCAAGGTTCGCTGGGGTTTTTAAGAGGCGGCTAAATGCCTTTTCCAGCTGCCGCCAGGCCCCCGTGCTCATATTTCCGCGGCAACACATTACTCAGGTCCCAGCGAGTGACATCGCCCCGCCGATCGCCCCATGAGAGTTGTGCTCCTCACGAGTTAGTCACAGATAGAGTAACCCTTTAACGACTCATTTCCAAAAAGCGCGCACACGCTCGCACACGCTCGCACACGCTCGCAACACGCGCACAGAAAAAAATAAATGTACTCGCCACGTCTGGAACAATAATACGGATCACCAAAGTAAATATGCGGCTAGTCAGTTTTTTATTATTATAAATTTTCACAAAGAGTTGGCATATTTAACAAAAACAAATTGCACTGGCCGAGTATTCTGGAAAAGTAAATTATGCACAACATGCATATTTTATAAATTACACATTTAAAAAAAGCCCACTGGATTACAACAAAATACTAGTCTGAGCTATGACATGATTAATGAATTGTGAAGTGTTTGAAAATATTTACCGTGCCCAATGCATGCACAGTATCTATGAAAATATATATTCTTTGATAGAATGTTTCAACGTTGACCCTTAACATAAATGCATTAATTCTGTTTTATGACTCAATGTGTTTAAGCTTTCAGTCGCGGGATATTGTCTCGATGAAAAATTTATTAAAGGTTGACTCTGGCGTATTCATGCACATAGAGTTAGTTCATCTGAAGGGAAAAACAATTAATCTTTTCACAGGCAACTTGGCAAACTTCATTTGGCTCCATGCACCCGTAGCACGTTTTGAGTAAGCTGTGGCCAGTTACACGTTTTCCAATGTTAACTCTTACGTTATGGCTAAAAGCATCCAAAAAACATCGAATAGTTCCACAAAATGTTGGCTTAATTATGAAAACATAAATACCAACACACCGATTGGTCTGAAGAACAACGTTTTTAATCGGTGCATATTACCTGCTCTCACATGTGAATGGCACAGATGGAAACTGACAAATTAATTAGGGAAAAAAGCTTAAAAGTACACAAAGAGGCACGGAGAGATGCATATTTAAAATTACACCGAGAGACGGAGATGTGGAACACATGGCAGGAGGGCAATAAACATAAATTAGATACATCATATCGACTTTGATTTAAAGCTTTCGTGACTGCAGGGATTAATATTCTTGGTTCTTTCGGTAAAGTCACGTAGAAGGGAAACAATAAAATAATAAAAATATAAAACAATAAAATTCTCACGACGTTTCGACATTCAACACAAGCAATCATCATCAGGTGTGATGATGATCATCAGGCGTGATGATTGCTTGTGTTGCAGTCGAAACGTCGTGAGAATTTTATTGTTTTATATTTTTATTATTTTATTGTTTCCCTTCTACGTGATATTACCGAAAGAACCAAGAATATCATATCGACTGTTCAATGAAATAAGTTAGCTTTGGCCCGGCACATTGCTAGAAGGGGTGAAGTTCGATGGGCGAGACTGGTGACAGAATGGCAGCCAAAGGAGTGAAAGATGCCCGCCACAGAGATGGAACAGTGAGCGCAGCTCTTATTCGGGAGGGAGACGTGGTGCGTGGCATCGCAAGAAGAATCGGCATCTTTATTCAACCTGGAAGAATCCGATGAGCTACGAAGCTCTTCTTCACAGATGTCTAGATGAGTGCACAATAGAGAAAAGGTAAGCAAGTCACTAAAAATAAATATAACGTATATAAGTGTAGTGACATAGAATGAGTCACTAGAGTACGTAGCATGGGATGCTCGGAGAGAGGAGAATTATGGGTACAGCAGCCCGGTCTGCCAGTGAGACTCGTGGGCAGAGTCTGGAACCTTCTGATGAGAGCGAGAAGGGGGCGTGGCCGAAGGCAGAGCCTGGCCACGCCGGGGAAGATAAAAGGGAGGCTCCGACACTCAGTCGGGGCTGTCGTCTGGCAAAGGAACTCGTCGTGCTGCCGCCGTCCTCGTCTTCACCTCCTCGGCGTCGTTGGTCGGGTAGTGTACGTACCTGTGTAGGTATCCCCTGTGGCTATATGGACCGGAATAAATAGATGTGCCTCCAACTCTTGGTGTCTCTAGATTGATACACTGCATAAGTACAAATTGCACCAGACTTTGAGGGATGGCAACATTGCGGGGAGGAGGCCTTCATCCAATAGTGGAGAGACAGTGGCTGATGGTAAGGTCATGGCAGGGTTGCATGCAACGGTTGATAACTTTCTTCTTTCGATAATTGTTACGTTCCTTTGTAGAATTTAGTTTTCCAAAATCACTCCAACTTGCTCTCGCTCGCCGCCTCATTTCAGAATCAGAAGCTTTATTTCTACTAGAGAAATCCAACGAGCTATAACACTTTTTTTCACATGTCCAGTTGGGGCAGGTCAGAAAGTTACGTTTTTTCTCATTTTGATCCCGGGTTTGCCATCAGTAATTGCCTTAGGTAATTGTACAGAAACAAGCCAAACACGTCCAGCATAATTTATGCAGAGATAAACCCTACTGAGGTCAGAATAATACTTTAATGCACACAAACAACAATACGAACTTACAAGGTGCCTAAATGCGAGACACCTCTCAAGGCGCTGTACAAATAGGGGGACACGTGACTATGCAGAGAGTTTGAAGATGGGTATTTCTTGTTGTTTGTATTTAAGATAGAAAATAACAGACCTGAGAGGGAAATGAGACGGATTTCGGGCACGAGTGCATGTGAAGATATTGCATAGAGAGAGAGAGAGTAGAGAGTAGAGGGAGTAGAGACGGTCAGCCAGTGGCAGAAGAGCAATAGGGACGTCTGTGAACCTGGGCTTGTGCAAGGGGAAGCGCCTCTAGCAGTGCGGACTGCCAGGGGAAGGTAATTCCATACAGCGGAAACACGCCGCAGTAGTTTCAATATGAAACTCTACGACCATTATCCGTGCTAATCTACCCTAATGCCAAAGTAATAAGACCCCTGTGGTTGGAGTCGCTGGAGTGGTCCCTGGGTCTAGACTGCCTCCATGTGGCAGACGGTAGAGTCCGAGGCAAACGTCACTCACGAGGGGGGAGATTCTCCCCGTCGCACGCCCGACCGTCGCACGTTCACCTGAAACGCGATGACGTTCGGCAGGCGCGCGCGCGCGCTTAACGGCGGCGAAAGTGCGCATGCATGCATGTCGAACTTCTTTAGCACCGTACGTAGCCAACCGTGCTAATCGGAGGTGCTGTCGATTTGTTGTCATGAGTCAGAGGTCAGGTCAAGGGGTCACATCATGGCCAATGCTTGTTGATGCCTTCACCATTTATTCGCGATATGGCGCTGGTCCCCGCGACAGTTTGTAAATATATAAATTGTATCGGTCGCATGCAAAAGGGGTAGCGGGCGAGACGGATTGACGCATCGCAAGACTGTGAGGGAATTTTGCGACGATGCGGGGAGGCCTTCGCCCAGCAGTGGATACATGATGACTGACGACGGCGGCGATGATGGATCAGAGTTGGAATGTGATTATACGAATCTGTTGACTTGAAATGCTTCATGAACTTAGGATGCCGCTCATTGATTGCGTGCTCCACTCGGGCACAGGTGTCGTAGGTGTCTGGACACCCCCAACATTTTTACACATGTCTGACAGACGCCCGTGTGTTGCACCCATGGTCAAAATGAAACATACGGTATGTTAGATACGGTTTTCCTATACTGCCGATGGTAATAAATGATGCCATGAATAAATATCAGGTCCCTCAGTTAAAGCGGCCTCCACTCACTCTGTTAGCATTCGCAAAGTCCGGGTCACTGTGCGTCTTTAATCTAACCATTCACTCAGAG